>NW_028261388.1:58914262-59531762 GCF_051295495.1 Thamnophis sirtalis
TGCCTGGTGCTTTAAATTTGTCATCTTGTGCCATTTGAAGGGCACGTAAGCGAATTCCCATGCGTGTTACACAGTAACCATTTTGACGACACTCCATAACCCATTCATACAATTCAGTCTCTAGAGCCCCATATGAAGTTGTTAAACCACGTTGAGCTTTTTTTGACTTTGGAATCTTTTCCAAGTCAGCTTTCTTTTTCCGCCATTCCCTCACTTGTTTTTCATCAACACAAAATTCCCTACTTGCAATACTGTTATTGCTTTCTTCTGCTCTTGACACAACCTTAAGTTTGAAACCAGCTTCGAATGACCTGCGTTTTTGTTTTGGTCGAGGATTACCGGTAGAAGTACTGGGATCCATTTCTAACAGGATAAAAAAAAAAAAAAGACTTGTTCGGGTACCGTATCTTTTGAGGCCTAATGCAGGCTGATATTATAGAAAGTGATGACATGACTGTTTGCATAGAGCAGCCTGATTGGAACCCCCAAGGAATTTGTCTTAGGTGTACATAAATAAAATAAAATAAAATAAAATACATTCATCAAGAATCATAAGCTACAACACAGTGATAGTCTCTCTCTCTCTCTCTCTCTCTCTCTCACACACACACACACACACACACACAAATACACACACACTCCTCCTCTGGATTCAATGGGGTTTAGGAAATCTCCCACCCTCATACACTCCTTCTTTCTTTCTCTCTTCCCTCCTCTGGATTCAATGGGATTTTTAGAAAATCCCCACTCCTGTACACACACTTCTTCTTTCTTTCTTTCTTTCTTCCCTCCTCTGGATTCAATGGGGTTTTTAGAAAATCCACACTCCTGTGCACACACTCCCTCTTTCTTTCTCTCTTCCCTCCTCTGGATTCAATGGGATTTTTAGAAAATCCCCACTCCTGTGCACACACTTCTTCTTTCTTTCTTTCTTTCTTTCTTCCCTCCTCTGGATTCAATGGGGTTTTTAGAAAATCCACACTCCTGTGCACACACTCCCTCTTTCTTTCTCTCTTCCCTCCTCTGGATTCAATGGGATTTTTAGAAAATCCACACTCCTGTGCACACACTTCCTCTTTCTTTCTTTCTTTCTTCCCTCCTCTGGATTCAATGGGGTTTAGGAAATCTCCCACCCTCATACACTCCTTCTTTCTTTCTCTCTTCCCTCCTCTGGATTCAATGGGGTTTTTAGAAAATCCACACTCCTGTGCACACACTCCCTCTTTCTCTCTCTCTCCCCTCCTCTGGATTCAATGGGATTTTTAGAAAATCCCCACTCCTGTGCACACACTTCTTCTTTCTTTCTTTCTTCCCTCCTCTGGATTCAATGGGATTTTTAGAAAATCCACACTCCTGTGCACACACTCCCTCTTTCTTTCTCTCTTCTTTATAGCTAAATTTGATACCATTAAAAATTAAATAGGATTAAAATCTGTGGTTTATAATTTACCAGTTGTGTCCACCCCACTCCTTTCACCAGCGTCAGCCCGCTGCACCAAGGGGGGCACGTAAGAGGAAGGGGAAAATACAAGAGTGCACGCAGCAACCTCGACGTCTAAGTGGGCAAGTTCACAGCATGCGCGCCCGCACGTCTGAGACAGGGCATAAAAAGGGGGGAAAAGGCTGATTGGACCCAGCTCTGTTTGGGGCGCAGGCGTGGCGCGGCAGCAGTTTTTCAGGCTGCTCCCAGATGGGAAGGGAGGGGGATTGTAAACCCCTTCTACACCCTGGCTCCTCCTCTTCCAGAGTTCAGGCTCTCTTTCTTTCTTTCTTTTTTTCTTTCTTTGAAAGAGAAGCCCAAATTAGCCAAAGGGGGGAAAGCGAGCGAGCAAGGGACCCCAGGAAACTAGACTCGCTTGGCTGGACTACGTACACTCCTTGGCTTAGTTGCTTTCCGCGCGCCTGTTAATATATTCACGGAAACAAACCGCGGCAGTTTTCCCCAAGGGCAATGCTGAAGAGCAGAGCCCGGAGAGAAACCAAGGAAGTCACGGAGGGCATTTGCCACTTTCTCTAGAAGGTGATACGAGCTTCCCTTTCGAATGGGAAGGGACGGGGGGTTGGCTGGGCTCTTCCCAGCAGGAAAGGGGGTTGTTTGAAACATTGGGACTGGGGGAGGGGTTGGTTTTGTTTTGTTCTGAAAGGAAATCTCAACCTGTTACAATCGTCCTTTTCTTAAAAAGCAGGCAGCGCTCCTTGGCCGCAGGGCTTCACAGGGACCTTTCCCCCTCCCACTGCTTCGCTCGCTCGCTCGCTTTCCCCCCTTTGGCTAATTTGGGCTTCTCTTTCAAAGAAAGAAAGAAAGAGAGCCTGAACTCTGGAAGAAAAGGAGCCAGGGTGTGGAAGGGGTTTACAATCCCCCTCCCTTCCCATCTGGGAGCAGCCTGAAAAAACTGCTGGGAGGTATGTGGTTCCTAGGTCAGCGGCCCCAAGGAAAGGAGAGGCTGAGCCACGGGAACGAAAAGAAAAAGGGAGGGGGAAAAAACCCGCCTTCTTCCCCTTCCAGGTTTTCTTAAAAAGCAGGCAGCGCTCCTTGGCCGCAGGGCTTCACAGGGACCTTTCCCCCTCCCACTGCTTCGCTCGCTCGCTCGCTTTCCCCCCTTTGGCTAATTTGGGCTTCTCTTTCAAAGAAAGAAAGAAAGAGAGCCCGAACTCTGGAAGAGGAGGAGCCAGGGTGTGGAAGGGGTTTACAATCCCCCTCCCTTCCCATCTGGGAGCAGCCTGAAAAAACTGCTGGGAGGTATGTGGTTCCTAGGTCAGCGGCCCCAAGGAAAGGAGAGGCTGAGCCACGGGAACGAAAAGAAAAAGGGAGGGGGAAAAAACCCGCCCTCTTCCCCTTCCAGGTTTTCTTAAAAAGCAGGCAGCGCTCCTTGGCCGCAGGGCTTCACAGGGACCTTTCCCCCTCCCACTGCTTCGCTCGCTCGCTCGCTTTCCCCCCTTTGGCTAATTTGGGCTTCTCTTTCAAAGAAAGAAAGAAAGAGAGCCCGAACTCTGGAAGAGGAGGAGCCAGGGTGTGGAAGGGGTTTACAATCCCCCTCCCTTCCCATCTGGGAGCAGCCTGAAAAAACTGCTGGGAGGTATGCGGTTCCTAGGTCAGCGGCGCGTGGGATCAAACTAGGAAGAAACTGGAGATGGGGGGGAGCAGTTCGAGAGACTATGGAGAATATGGACTTCAGAGGCGGACCAGAAAGAGGTCCCAACAAAGATCCGAGGCTGAATTCGGCAGTGTTTATGGATCAGGGTCAGCCCCACCAGCTGGCGACAGGAGAGCAGAGAGGAGCGGACGGAGCAGAAGCAGCCCCAGGGCTCCGCTGCCGCTCCCCGCATTTTCTGGACGGGGATCCCTTGGAGAGGGGATTTCTTCCTGCGAGACCCCGTCCAGAAAATGCAGCGGACCCCCGGGGCTGCTTCTGCTGCGTCCGCTGGACTGTGGGGCTTGGAAGGGGGCGGGAAGAGCGGCGGGACTGGCGGTGGCCGGCGGTGGCAGGCTGGTTCGCCTCCTCCTCCTCCAACAGGCAACAGCACTGCTGGATCCAGTTGTAGACTCGAGTATAAGCCGAGGCGGCTTTTTTCAGCCCAAAAAGTGGGCTGAAAAACTCGGCTTATACTCGAGTATATACGGTATGCCATTTGGACTGCAGGGGGCACCAGCTGTTTTCATGCAATTAATTAATGAGGTTTTACATGACCACCTTTACAAAGGCGTGATGGTCTATCTGGATGATATCCTTATTTACATGGAAACACGTGAAGAACACGTGAAGCTTGTTCGCACAGTTCTCAAAAAGCTAAATTGTCAAAATGCGAGTTCCATCAGGAGAAGGTAGATTATCTGGGATATCGCAGCTCCCACAAAGGAATAGATATGGACTCAGCGAAGGTCCAAGTAGTCACCCAATGGTCGCCCCCCCCCCCCCGAACACGGCAACAATTGCAAAGTTTCTTGGGTTTTGCTAATTTCTATCGTCAATTTATTCCTTCTTTTGCCAAGATTGCCCTACCAATTACAAACCTCCTAAAGTCAAAGGGGGAGGCAAAACCCAGGCCGGGTAAACCCTTGAACTTGGCTATGGAATGCCAGGCTGCGTTCGAGAAATTAAAATGGCTTTTTGCAGCTGAACCAGTTCTAAAACACCCGGACATGGATTCACCTTTTGTGGTCCAGGCAGATGCTAGTGATGTTGCAGTAGGGGCGGTGCTATTTCAAACGAATGCACATGGGAAGTTGCGACCCTGCGCTTACACCTCTCAAAAGCTAACAGAGACTGAGAGATGATGGGCTATTTGGGAAAAGGAGGCTTTTGCTGTCAGATGGGCTTTGATGACCTAGCGTCATTTCTTGGAAGGGGCAAAACACCCTTTTGAGGTATGGACTGATCACAAAAACCTAGAGGTTTAAAAAATCCCCGGAAACTATCCTCCAAGCAAATGAGATGGGCACAACATTTCAATAGATTCAATTTCACTTTGAAATATATCCCAGGAGGAAAAAAAATTATAGCTGATGCTTTGTCCAGACTTCCTCAGTATAACAGTTCAAAGCTTAGTATTGTCCAACCTGTCATGCCAACGCTCCAGTTGTCACCAGGAGTCAGACACTGTTTCTTCTAAGGTGCACGGCTGCGCAGCCGCGCACATGGCAAGAAAACCCCGCGCAGCAGTTTCTAACTGCCGCGCAGAGATTTCTTTCAAAGCAAACGTGGGAAAGTCCTTTGCAGTCCTAGAATTGGCCGCCCGCAAAGGACCTCCCCAGAGGAATCTCATGTCCTGCAGCCCAAACTTTCTCCTCCCAGCAACTTGACCTGTTGGATACAGTGGTGGCGGGGAAAGAATGGGCTAGGTGGGCTGGCTGGCTGGGGAGGGGGGGGGGAGCCCTTTAAAGCCCTGCTGCCGCGTCTTCCCAGCAAGACTTCCTTTCGGCTCGTGGTTTCCCTTGCCTACCTTAACCAAAGCTTGGCGCCCCGCCTCTGCTTTCGCTCTCCCTCCCTCAGCTGTGCAGCAGCGGCAGCAGCAGCTCTCAGCCTACGGCGGCAGCGTCACACAGGCTGTGGAAAGAGGGGGAGGAGGAGGGAACCAAAGAGAGGCTTTTACCGGGCCTGCGCTCCACAGCCAGGACCGTCCTTGCGCCTCAAGCCGCGTTTCTTCCTGCAAAGCCCTTTGGGCTTCAGGAGGAACTCTCGGGTTGCCCGAAGGGCTTTGCAGGAAGAAACACGGCTTGAGGCGCAAGGCCGCTCCTGGCTGTGGAGCGCAGGCCCGGTAAAAGCCTCTCTTTGGTTCCCTCCTCCTCCTCCTCCTTCTGCAGCCTGCATGACGCTGCCGCCGTAGGCCGAGAGCTGACGCTGACGCTGCTGCACAGCTGAGGGAGGGAGAACGAAAGCAGAGGCAGCCTCAATGGGTGCAATTGTGCAAGCATTTTTTTCCTCTTTAAAAGAATTTTTGGATTTCTCCTCCCCAAACCTTTAAGACTGAAAGAGTTAGAGTTGAAATATAAAGAGATTGTCAATCGCCATACTGTTAGATTGATAGGCAATTATGGACTATCTTGATTATATCCTCCTTAGAAAGAATATGCTATTGTATGGTTGAGAAAAAGATCAAACTTCATTCCATAGAAACCCATCAAAGTTCATAGGGAGGGTTTCTTTCTATGATGGGCTTTTTGGGTCAACGTGAATATCAGTTATCAAAAATGTAGGTAGAAAATTAAGCAGGCAATTACAAAAAGGGAAGCCAACTTTCTGAATCTGTTTCTTTGTACTTAGTGACTTATAAATAAACTAATGTTCTGAAAACCTGACCTAAATTACTATATATTTTAAATAGCTGTAAAGCTATGCTGAAAAAGTTGTTCTCATGGTATTGTGATAAATTCAATAAAAAGAAGGGAATTCTTGATGAATTTAAGGAGAAATGAGAGTATTGGATAGTAAATGGACAAATAAAATTACCAATCAAAGAGAATATTTGCACCTCAGGGTTGAAATGAGATGTTCTCTCTTACTCTTTCCTCTTCCTCTCTTCTCTCTCTGTCTCTCTCATCCTCTTTCTCTTTGTCTCTCTTCTCTTTCTCTCTCCCTATTTTCCATTCTTCTGTCACTTTCTCCTTCTCCCTTCTCTCTCCTCTTTGTCTCTTTCTGACTCTTTCACCCTCTTTCTCTTTGTCTCTCTTTCTCTCTCCTTCTTTCCCACTCTTCTGTCACTTTCTCTGTCCTTCTCTGTCTCTTTCTGTCTCTCTTCCCTCTTTTTTCTTCCTCTCTCCCACTCTTTTATCACTTTCTCTCTATTGCCCAACCTGTCCCCATACTTATCTTCGATTGATCATGTTTGCAATAATTTACCTTCTTTCCTAAATAGGCGCAGTTCCCTTATTGGATCCCTTGCTCACTCAAACACACACACACATACACACACAATCAAGCACAAAACCATTTTTCTCCATTCCAATTCAGATCCTATAAATCAATTGCTCTGTGAAACATCTGTGAAAAAAATTCAGGTGCTCAGGCATGAAAATGTGCTGCTCAAATACTATACTTTTCCGCACACACTGAAAAAAAATTAGAGGGAACATTGGAGTCAGACCATTTCCACTTTGGAGGTCACGCAAAACCTCGTTGCAAAACTCAAGGAAGCCCTTGAGGTTGATGAGTGGTTTCGCCAACATACAAATGAGTGCACCATGAAGGATGGCCTGGCTTGGATTGGAGCTAAATTATATGTTCTGGAGCTGCAGCCGGTGCAGCTGGAGCGTGTTTGCAGTAGTGCCTCCCGGTTTTATTTTATTTTATCAATTTTTAGTACTCCTACTCGATTCTTTTTTATTTAATTAACATTTTTTGGTGGAGATAACAGCGTAGAACATAATACAAACAAAAACTTTTGTTGCTGCCGAAGAATTAAATAAGCATGGGAAAAAGAAAGAAACGCCATGGCACCAGCCCAGGATCTCTCCCTCCAGTGAAGACAGCAAAACAACCACGAATTGAGGAGCTCTTTGTTGGCAAGAGATCTGTAAGTAAAACTAACCCCCCCCCCCCCCATCTCCAATAATCTGGAGAGATTAGAACAGGACCGGCAAAAAGATATGGCAAATCAGCATTTACTAGACTTCTCCAATCTGTTGGAGGGGGAAAAAATGATTGCCAGCTCTTATCACAAATAACTAGTCCAACAACTTCCTTTATTGAGTCTAAGTTAGAGACTAAAAAAGCAAAGAACAACCAGATAATTCAGAGTATGGAGAGTTTACCCTGGGAAAATTCAACCGAGTTTATGGCAAAGCAATGCCTTCTCACAGCGCAAACGGTGGTCTCAATATTTGAACAATTAATTGCCATCCAACATGATGTAGAGTCATTGAAAAAAGATTTAGCTGTTTTTCTTCAAATGCAATATCGGGCCCCAAGAACTCCCACTAAAGTGCTGGCAGAAGATTTGATTAATTCCCATTTGCAGGATAAGGAAAAGGAAAAAGAACAAAGAACCAGAGAAACAGTTAAAGAGACAGATAAAAGGAGACAGTCCTCTCAAAAAAACAGTCCCCCCTCCAGACAAGGCATCGAGAGGAAAAGGTATCAAAAAAGAAGAAATCAGGAAAGAATCCCTCCCTCAATTACAACAATCACATCGCTCGCTACAAACACAAAGGATAGCTTTTAGAATCCATCTGAACAGTCTTAATTATGGACGTTGGAATTCCAGAAGTGCAATATTAAATTCCCTAAGCCAGCTTCTTCACTGTCACAGGGGCATGATTGATCTCCATGCTGTGGAGTGGTTACCTGAGGCCCCAAATTGGAAGCAGGTCCTTTTGTCTTTCAAACAGCCCACCATACCTCAGATGTTATTCAAGATGAAGGCATTTTTTGCCTCCTTCCAAATCTTTCCCATCAGAGTCTTTGGTGAGAAAAGGGTTATCCCGTTAATAACTAACATGCGAGCCTCCAAGGCGAATGACACCACCTCATTTTCAACCTTGGAAAAGAAAGAGAATGATAGTGGAAGTCAACCAATCTTGCACGGAGAAGAGATACTTAACAGCACAGAAGCTAGCCTCATTAACACTTTTGGTGCTCTCCCAAGGAAAGAACAAGACAATATATTATTCAAGCTAGAAAATTTAAAGAAATCCTTATTGGTCACAATGGGCACAGCAGAGCCACTTATAGACCTGGTTTCCCCAATAATTGAGCCTCTCACTTCCCCCCCCCCCCAGAGATCAAGAGATTGCATGAATTCAAGAAAATAGAAGCCAAGACCCAAAGGGGGTATTAGAGACCCCAGAAGAGATGGAGATGTTTTCATCCCTGTGTGAAAATTCCATGACACCTTCATCACCGCCAGCTCCAAACCAAGATACTAAGAGTCGACTCACGAAAGAGCCACCATTGCAAAAAATGAAAGATGACCTAATAACGCCTTGCCCTACAACCAGAGAAGAGGCTTCGTAATGGCAAGCTCTGCTAGCTGGTGCTAAAACCTTTTACCCTGAACAAGTTTCTCAAAAGTCTACACATGACCTAGACGGGTCCTCCCTATTTTTAAAGAAGACCAATTCAGTGTACGATGACACCTCAATCCATGGTAACAACCAGGCAACTTCCCTTTGTATAAATCAAGTTTTCTGATGAGCTCCAAAAGTTGACCCACTCTCCCTTATAACCTGGAATATAGCAGGTTGGTCCATCCCATCAAAAGACCAACTCTTTTTTGACTATATATCACAATTTGACATCCTCTTCTTGCAGGAAACCTGGACCTCCACAGAGATTCAGTTAGATGGCTATTAGGTCAACTCAATTCCGGCTGTCCCAAGCAAGGTGGGGGGGAGAGCTAAAGGGGGTATTGTGAAGTTAGTTAATACATCCTTGCATTTTAAATGTGTACCACTGCCACCTTTCCAGTCATGGGTTGTAACTACATTACTCTTATTTAAACAGGTGGAGATTTTGCTATTCAATATCTATATTCCTCCACTTAATAAGAATAATGAGATTAACAAGATTTGGGACAGCATAGAAGATTTTATTCTTGGCTGTTCAGCCAAATCCCCCAAAGCTGCAATAATTATAGGGGGGTGGGGACTTAAACGATAGGATGGGTCCAAATGACCAAGCATTATATAAGCAGTTTAAGATTCACTATGATGAAAATGTAACAGATGAATCTTTGCATGCCAGACAATTTAAAGACCCTAAAGCTAATCGGGCAGGCTTATGTGTAAGACAAATGACTGAACATTTGGATCTGTGTATCCTTAACGGGTCCCCATGGGGCAATTTCCCAGCAGAATATACTTACCGGGGAGCAGGAAGAAAATCCACAGTTGACTACTGGATAATATCTTATGACCTCCTGAAGTTCTTACAGAAGATAGAGGTAGACTCGTGATTGGAAAGTGATCATAATACAATACTCCTTACTCTCACATTACACCAGAATTCTCTAAGGGCAGGCACAGCCTACCTACCCAGGTTAGAAACTCAAAATACCCAGGTAAAAATTAAATGGAATGAGAAAAACGCTAAGGAAGTTACCAAATGGATGTTAGCCCCTGAAACCATAGAGTTACGTACATCTCTACTAAGAAATAACTGTGGGGGATCTTACCTAGAGGGGTTTGAATCCTTAATTGTAAACTTGAATTCGGTTCTCAGTAACAGATCACTAGCTCACCCCAAAATGCTAGTTTCAAAAAACAAAAAATGGTTTGATAGAGATTGCGTTCAACTAAAAAAGATATATAATGAAGAATACAAGAAAAGTAAAGGTGCCTCCTCCGAGGAGCACACTTACTACTTAAAGCAGTTGAAAACACAATATAAGAACCTTCTAAAAGAAAAGAAAAGTGCGGCCCTGAAGGAGTCTTGGCATAGACTAATTACGGCAGTCAGGACAAAAAATACATCCCTTTTTTGGTACATCACCAGGGGATTGGGAAAACCTCCCCTACCCCCGACAAATCAGGTTCCAATTCACGCCTGGGAAGAGTACTTTAGGGAGCTTTATACAGATCCTGACTATGTAACCAAGGAGAGCCAAGCTAGTTTGGACCACACTCCTCACTGGCCCCCTGTTACACCAGAAGAGATATCCCGGTTGATCGGAGCCCTAAAGGCTAATAAGGCACCCGGAGCTGATAATGTCCTGCCAGAAATAATTAAAAAGAACGCCAGTTGGTGGGCTCCACTTTTAGCATCACTGTTTACATTTATAGACAATACAGGCCATATGCCTAGAGATTGGGGAGTAGCAATTATCATACCAATTTATAAAAAAGGGAATAGAAATGACCCAGGCAACTACCCATTAGTCTTCTAAGCGTTATCAGTAAACTGTATGCCAAACACTTAAATTATAAACTTCAAGATTGGCTAATTTCAGGGGGGATAATCAAAGACGAACAAGCCGGTTTTAGAGAAGGAAGATCGACGGTGGATCATATCTTGGTACTCCACCATTTAGTACAAAAATACACACATAAAAAAAAATCCTCTCTTTTTGTGGCCTTCCTGGATTTTAAACAGGCCTTGGATTCAATATCAAGGATCACCCTCTGGGAGAAGTTAAAATGCACCACTATCGATAAACGCCTCCTCTTCCTCATACAAAAATTGTATGCCAATTCCACCCTGAAAGTGAGGTGCAATCCCCAAGGGAGTTTAACTGGCTCAGTAAGAGTACAAAAAGGGGTACGGCAGGGTTGCATCCTCCCTCCCTCTTCAACTTCTATATTAATCCCCTGATTGACCTTTTACAGAACCTGGATTTCCATCCTCCTAACCTAGCACAACGCAAAGTGCCAATTCTCTTATATGCTGATGACGCCGCTATCATTTCACAAACCCCCATAGGACTGAAGAGAGCAATTAGGGCAACACTCGGCTATTGCAGGCAAAACAAGCTGGTCCTTAACTTCGATAAATCAAAAATTTTAGTTTTTGCTAAAAGACCACACCAATATTCCTGGCAAATAGAAGGATATAGTTTGGAACAGGTTAGAACATTTAGATACCTTGGAGTGGTTTTCCACTCGCTAGGGACATGGAAGGCACACCTGGATCACACATTGCAAGTAGCCATTAGGTCCTCAAATGCAATCAAACATTTCTTTTATACAGGTGGAGGTCAGTTAGTACCTGCTGCCTTAAAACTTTTTGAGGCCAAAACATTGGCGCAAATTCTTTACGGGGCACAAACAGGAATCCTTGCAAAGAGAGACTCGTTAGAAACCATTCAAACAAAATTCCTGCGAGCCATCTTAGCTGCTCCCAATGGAACTCCAAATGCCCAGTTAAGAATTGAGACAGGCATGCCTCAAATTCAAGTAAGAGCCTGGAAGATGATGGTCATTTATTGGCTTAAAATGCATTTCTTTCCAGAGGGACTGTCCCCACTAGTGTTGACTGACAATTTCCCTTCCCCCTGGAAACAAGCAATTGATCACAAGCTAGGCTCTTATGGGCTTTCATCATTATTCTTAATGTCCCTAGGCTTTGAACAAAGCAAGTAGTAATCAATAGAATGAGGGACATGAGTTCCAAGAAGAATTAAATAGGTTGCCTCTCCACAGTAGGGACAGAATCAAACAGGGTGTGTGGGAATCGGCAAGATATCTGAATGACCTGATCTCTCCAAAACAAAGAATAGCTTTCTTCAGAGCCAGATTTAACATTCTTCCCTCAGCACTCCTCCAGGGCAGGTATAAAAGAACACCTATAGCCGAACACGTTTGTATATGTGGTAAAGGAGAAGTGGAAGATAATTCACATGTACTATTACACTGCGAGCTATACAGAGCTTGTAGGTCTGCATATATTCTCCCCTTATTAGAGAGATTGCCAGGGAGGGCAGACAATGTTTATCTAGGCTTTCTCCTCCAGGACACTAACCCAGCTACCACGTATGCAGTGGCAAAGTTCTGTGCTGCTGCAATGTCCATAAGAAAAAAATTGGCTACAGTATGGTACCATCTTGTACCAATTATCTGGACATACCTTTAACAATCTTTGGACCATAATGTTATTATCCACTTTTAATGTAAATACTTTTAATTATATTTTAATGTTAGTATTTTTAATATAGTGTAAAGACAAATGTATATTGCTGGTCTTTGACCATAATAAAGATCTTACTTACTTACTATATGTTCCCTCGACTATTAGACCAATGGTCCTTCAGCACGCTCATGACTCTCGCATGGCTGAACATTTTGGGTTTGTAAAAACCCTGCATCTCTTCAAAAGACAATTTGGCCCTCATTGAAAAAAAGACACTGAATCTTATGTAGCTAGTTTCCCCACTTGTGCTGCTGCAAAACGACCACTGGGAAAACTTCAAGGATTGCTCCAAGCAGTAGCCCGTCCTGAGGCACCGTGGAAGGAGATCTCTATGGATTTCATTGTTGAATTACCAGAAAGTCAAGGAAATACAGTGATTTGGGTTGTTACTGACTTGTTCTCCAAAGAGGTTCATTTTGTTCCTTGCTCTAAAATCCCTTCCGCTAAATCCCTAGCTAAATTGTTCATTACATATCTATCGTCTACATGGGGTACCAGATAGCATCATCTCGGATAGAGGGGTCCAATTTACCTCCTTGTTTTGGAAAGAATTTTTGAAGCTAATAGGCTCTGCCCAGGGCTTAAGCTCCACCCACCACCCTCAAACTAATGGGGCCTGTGAGAGGACTAATTCTGTACTAGAACAGTATCTCCGGTGTTTCATCAATTACCAGCAGGATAATTGGGTGGAATTGTTACTTCACGCTGAGGTCGCGTATAACAACTCGGTGCACAGCACCACGGGATTTACGCCCTTCAGGGTGGTTTACGGACATGATTTTGTGCCTATCCCCGAATTACCTCGGAAGAAACCATAAGTGCTGTTCCTTTCTGAGTGGAGCGACCAACTCCGTGAAATGTGGCCTTTAGCTTACCGGGTGCTGGATGCAGCACATCAGGCGCATAAGAAACAAGCGGATAAAAAGAGGGCGAAGGCGAGGGAATATAAAGTCAGTGATCGTGTTTATTTATCCACCAAATCTCTCTCAGAAGTCTAAGAAATTGGGCCCGAAATATGTTGGCCCGTTCCCAATTGTCAAGGTGATCAATCCTGTGTCAGTACATCTGGAACTGCCTAAATACCTCAACCGTGTCTACCCGGTATTTCATGTCAATCTCCTGAAGCCGGAACGCATTTCTCCGTTGCGTTCTTTGGCAGCTCCACCTGCCCCGCTCCTGATTGAGGGTGAACAGCATTTTGAAGTCAAAGAAATTTTGGACTCTAAGAAACTTAGAAACTGTGTTCAATATCTTGTGGCATGGAAGCATTTCCCTCCATCTCATGCTGAATGGGTCGATAAGTCCCATGTGCGGGCTCCTCAACTTCTCCGTAAATTCTACTCTGCCTACCCAGACAAGCCTTGAACTCGAATGATTTCTCTTTTCTTTCTCCGTCCCTTTTTCTTCTATGTTATGTTGTTCGTCTGGTTTTCTGTGTTCTTTCGTTTCTGCAGGAGTGATCATCCTTTTTTCTGGAGGAGGGCCGGATGTCAGCCTCTGTTTTGCTGCCTGCTTTTCGGCTGCCATTGAAACGGGGGGGAGGGCATGGTATTTGGGTGAGGGAAATAATCTGTGCAGGAGGACTGTTAATTGGGAGTTGTTCTCACCATTTGTTTGTGCATGTGGAAGGAGGGGAGTTTCCCGCCAAGGCCAACTGTCCGGCATACCAACCTGATGATGATTTTTGAAGTTGTCTCCCACCTGACAGCTGTGGAGATATATATCTCATATGATTGGACTATGGACTGGGGTACCAAGGGGAGGGGAATGAATCATGTATTGATATCTAATGCTTTCACGCCTTTTGCTCAGATCCAGCTTTGCTTAGTTCCTAGTTACTTATAATCAGTAAAAGTACTCTTAATTCTGCAAAATGGAGTTGAGTGGTTTCTTTCTTGGTTATTAAGTGAAGGAGCTGTGATACCAATCCTCTAATCATCTTCAGCTTTGTATGGACTTCTCTTAGTAACTCCTTGCTTATAAGATCTCTCATATAATCTTGATGCTCTCTTTCTGTTTCCTGATTCAGCTTGTCTGTGATTGTCAGCAGTGTTAGCAATGCTTTTGCTAATAGAATTTCTTTCTTTAAGTCCATAGATTCTTTAATTTTATCTTCTTCTATATCTTGACCTTTGGAATAGATTTCCTCTCCATTTAATTTCTCTTTCATTATTCCATTCTTTCCATTTTCAGGAACAAACCAATTGCCATAGATATCAGCAGGTTTAGTCTCTTTACATTCATTTTCCACTTCGGTTTTTTGAGTTTCAATCACTCCGTTTTGCATTTGATGAACATCCTCAATTTTTTCATTATATTTTCTTGTTATGTGCTTTAGGTATTGCAGTTTTTTCTCTACTATATTTGATAATTTCTGTAGGTCTGAAAATATATTTTGCAAAGTTAAGACCTCTATTTTCTCTTGACATTGTGCCATTCTAGCAAACACAGCTGCTCTAGCTTGGAAGGTTAATAAAATTAAAGCATAGATTCACAAAGAACGTTGTTTTCACTTTTCTCTGATTGAAAATATACGTCAAAGGGACATCTGTATGTTTCCCTTCTTATCACTCTATAGCCAAACAGTAAAACCTTGTGGTGCCAAGTCAAAACAATCAGTGAAAAGAAAAACGTTCCGTTTTGAATACACAAAGCTCTGATCAACAAAACATCCCAGCCTCTGAGCTGAAACACTGTTAAAGAGTTTCTTTTTGTATCTTTTTTGCATTTGAAGTTAGAAAAAGAGGTCCAATCTTTAAATGAATTAGAAAAATGCCCACAGCAATAAAAGAGGAAAACTTTAGTATATAGAATTACAGAGTCACAAGGAGAAGGTAGAAGAAAACTTAATCCATACGTTTCAAAAGGTTTGCATAGATTCAATCCATGAAAATAACATTTAAAAAGTAAGATAACCACTGTCCAAAACCATTCCAAATTTAATTCCGCCGCTTGATTCTTCTATTCTTCAATTTAAATTGATTTTTAAGTTTTTATAGGCAGTCTCTTTTTTTAAGACAATAAAAATTCCTCACCAGCTGGAAACACTTTCTCTTTCCGTATCTTTCCGTTTTGGAGCCGCCCTGACCTTGTCAGCCTTGGCTGGATTTTTTGTTGCCGGCTTGAAGAACTTCTCTTGCTTCTTTCAGGGATTTTGCGATATCCCCGAGATCAGCAAGATGTATTCTTCCTGTACACCATCTCTTCAGGGTGGTTTAGGTCCGTTTGGACCACCCAGCAGCAAAAGTGTTGGCTGTGGTCTCAGAACATTGACACCACACAACCATATCGTCACAACATTGGCTCCTCCTCTCTCGTTTCAGCAATGTTTTTGATGTACAGCAGTTTTATCCTTTTCGTAATTTGTATTGTGCTGTAGTGGATTGAATGATCCACCACTTTTTGGTAAATTTGTTTTTTATTATTATTATTATTCTTTAATTTAATTTTTTTTTAAAATTTTCTCGAGACATTAGTGGGGAACCACTGAGACAAACAGTAAGCAATAACCTAATTAAGGAATTGTCAAGGAAAAAAACAAAACCTTCACCAACACTTACAGGCAAGTTACTATATATAAACAGAGAGCAAATCCCACTCCCTTGTAACACTGAAGATATAACCTACCTTCATTACCTTGTAACGAAATGTTTGTAAGCAAACAACCAAGCTCAGAGAACATCAAGGACTCCACAGTTCAACCCTGAGCTATATACAGTATATTCTTTTTTATTGTTATTTGTTACTGGCAAGGCATTATATGGAATATTCCAGTGCTGTATTGTAAAACGCTTTCAAGATAATAACTGTTTGAATTGATCCCAAAAGCTTACTAATAAGCAATTTTTAATAATTTGTATTTTGTCTCAACTATTGGCAACTTTTATTTGCTATATTGTAGAAGCTCATAAAAGAAAATAATAATTGTAAACCAGTTAAATATCTCATATTAAATAAAAAATACCACAGTGTACCACTTAAATTGTTACTGTGGTTAACATTATACTGTGCTGATTAGTCAAGACATTTGTAGGTGTTATAATTCAAGTGCTCATATGCCTTGCATAACTTTTCATTTAAATTCTGAAATCTAGAAGTAGAAATGATCTTTCTCAATTCCATATATATGTGTATATGTATACAGTAGTTAATATATAGATATATGTAATAAGTATAATTTTAATCAACTGCGCAACTATTTTAGTTTCTTTCTTTTCTTTCATCTTTCTCTTCTCTCTTTGTATGGGATATGCATGAGATACGTATGAGATGAATGAATGTCCCACTTTTTATTATCATATTGTTGTAAATTTTTGTGTTTTTAACTCTTACGTGGGGACTGTTTGGGGGAGTGCATGAGTATGTGTGATTCGGAGGACCTGCCGGGAGATGCGGGGGCCATGGGGGTGGTTGAGGGGACCAGAGACACGGGAGAGGGTTGGGGTATTACGGTCGTAACAGGGAGGGGCAGATACGGCGGGGACTTTAGGGAGGCCATTACCGGGGAAGGAGGGTTCGCTACATTACAGAGATCCCTCCTTCCGGCCCTATGAGTCCCACTCCGAGACCAGATGGCGCAAGTAATCAGGACCCTGGTCTCAGGCTGTTGTCGCTAAATGCCAGGTCTGTTGTACACAAAGCTCCTCTCGTCCGGGACTTAATTTTAGACGAGAGGGCAGACCTGGCATGTATTACTGAAACCTGGCTGGGCCCAGAGGGAGGAGTCCCCCTTGTAGAGCTGTGCCCAGAAGGATTTCAGGTGCTACACCAGCCGAGAGTCCAGGGAAGGGGTGGGGGTGTGGCCATTGTTATCCGGGAGTCGTTAGTTCCTCGTAGGGTCCCTGCTCCGGAGCTTGTCGGGTGTGAGTCTCTGCTGATAAAGTTGGACCTCAAGGGTCAAGTGGGTCTGCTGTTAACGTACCTGCCTCCCAACAACGTTGCAGCAGCCCTCCCCTCGCTCCTCGAGTCGGTAGCCGAGCTGGCAATTGAGTTCCCTAGGTTGATGGTCCTGGGGGACTTTAATTTGCCGTCGCTCGGTGAAAACTCTGATGGGGCGCAGGAGTTCATGGCTTCCATGACAGCCATGGGCTTGACCCAAGTAATTCGGGGCCCAACCCATTCGGCGGGTCACATGCTCGACCTCGTATTCCTCTCGGAGCAGTGGATTTGTGATCTTGGTCTGAGGGGTAACGACATCATACCCCTGTCGTGGTCAGACCACTGCCTACTGAGGCTCAACTTCCGGAGACCAAACCCCCACTGTAGGGAGGAGGAACCGACCAGGTGGTTCCGCCCCAGGCGACTTATGGAACCGTTAAGGTTCCAGACGGAGCTTGGGGTCATTCCTGATACTTTCGCCCACAGTCCGGTAGAGACTCTGGTTGCTGCTTGGCACTCGGCAGCATCGGAGGCCCTCGACCGGATTGCGCCACTATGGCCCCTCCGAGGCGGCGGATCCCGGAGACCTCCTTGGTTCACCGAGGAACTCCGGGAGATGAAGCGCCGGAGGAGATGCCTAGAGCACCGATGGAGGTCCGATAAGTCCGAATCGAACCGAGCAATGGTAACCACCTGCACCAAGGAATACACCAGGGCACTTAGGGCAGCGAAAAGATCTCACATAGCCACCTTGGTTGCGTCCGCTGAGTCCCGCCCAGCCGCCCTGTTTAAGATAACCCGCTCCCTATTGAATAAAAGGGAAGCGGGGGAACCCTTGCAGGGCAGAGCTGAGGACTATGCCCAATTCTTAGCGGACAAAATTGCTCGGTTTCGGTCGGACTTGGACTCCATCCCCGCAGTTCCAGCCGAGGCACAGGAGGATCAAGTAGAACATCTCTGGGTTGAGTTTCAGGATGTTACCCCCGGGGATGTGGACAAGGCCATGAGGGCTGTAAGTGCCTCCACCTGTGTACTGGACCCGTGTCCCTCATGGCTGGTTACTAACAGCAGTGAGGTGACACGAGGCTGGATCCAGGCGGTTGTTACCGCCTCTCTTCGGGAGGGGAACTTCCCCGCCGCGCTGAAAGCGGCGGTGGTGAGACCCCTCCTAAAGAAGCCATCTCTGGATCCAGCTGTTCTTAATAACTATCGCCCAGTCTCCAACCTTCCCTTCCTTGGGAAGGTTGTTGAGAAGGTGGTGGCCTTCCAGCTCCAACGGTCCTTGGAGGAAGCAAACTATCTCGACCCCTTCCAGTCAGGCTTCAGACCCGGTTACAGCACAGAAACCACTTTGGTCGCATTGACCGATGATCTCTGGAGAGCCAGAGATGGAGGACATTCCTCCATCCTGGTCCTCCTTGACCTCTCAGCGGCTTTCGATACCATCGACCATGGTATCCTTCTGCGACGACTGCGGGAGGTGGGAGTGGGAGGCACCGTGTTGCGGTGGTTCTCCTCCTACCTCTCGGACAGGTCGCAGTCGGTGTTAGTGGGGGGGCAGAGATTGTCCCCTAGGCCCCTAACATATGGGGTGCCTCAGGGCTCGGTCTTATCCCCCCTACTATTCAACATCTACATGAAACCGCTGGGAGAGATCATCCGCAGGCACGGGATCAGATACCATCAATATGCGGACGATACCCAGTTGTATCTGTCCGCCCCGTGCCAACTCAATGAAGCGGCAGACGTGATGAACCGAGGCCTTGAGGCCGTTATGGACTGGATGAGGGTTAACAAGCTTGTGCTCAACCCAGAAAAGACCGAGTGGCTGTTGTGCTTCCCTCCCAAAGATTCGATCAATATTCCATCACTCAGGCTGGGGGGGTCAAATTCTATACCCCTCAGAGAGGGTTCGCAACTTGGGAGTCCTCCTGGATCCACAGCTATCGTTTGACCACCACTTGACGGCTGTGACCAGGGGGGCATTCGCCCAGGTTCGCCTGGTGCGCCAGTTGCGACCCTACCTGAATCGGGAGGCTCTCACAACAGTCACTCGGGCCCTTGTGACCTCTAGGCTGGAATACTGCAATGTGCTCTACATGGGGCTGCCCTTGATGAGCATCCGGCGACTTCAGCTAGTACAGAACGCGGCCGCGCGAGCGATTGTGGGTGCACCTCGGTTCACCCACATAACACCTATCCTCCGCGAGCTGCGCTGGCTACCTGTCGATCTCCGGATGCGCTTCAAGGTGCTATTAGTCACCCATAAAGCCCTGCATGGTAGTGGATCTGGATACTTGAGAGACCGCCTTCTGCCAATTACCTCCCTGCAACCAATCAGATCTCATAGATTAGGCCTCCTCCGTATTCCATCGGCCAGCCAGTGCCGGCTGGCAACTACAAGGAGGAGGGCCTTCTCAGTAGTAGCCCCGACCCTTTGGAACGAGCTCCCCGTGGAGATTCGTACCCTCTCCACCGTCCAGGCCTTCCGCATAGCCCTTAAGAACTGGCTAGCCCGTCAGGCCTGGGGACAAGGATAGCCGCCCCTCCCAAATGATGAATGTATGTTGCTTATTACTTTTATTATATGTGTCTACGTCATTGTTTGTATTCCCCCTCCCTGATTTTATGTGAGCCGCCCTGAGTCCCCTCAGGGAAAAGGGCGGCCTACAAATGTTAATAAAATCTCTAAGATCCGGTATTATTTTCTTTTGACCTCCCAAAAGAGTCCCTTTAAATAAAGTTGACTTTGGGATGAAAAGAAGCCTTAAAATACTCTCTCAATACACTGTACACTGAATACTGAATTATTTTGGGGGAGGTCTTATTTTTTTTCCCCATGTACCCGTTTGAGGTGGGGGGAAGAGCAAGCGGCCCTCACATCTCGCATTAGCTTCCCAAAGGGTCTCTGCAGCCATCCCACCATCTGACCACTGCCTCCAGTAAGTGTGGCCGCTTTTCAGTCGATTGTGCCTGAAAAAGCATCAGCAAGCCAAGCAACACATCCCATGTGCCTCACACCCTCCTTACCTAACACTGACGGTAGCAGCAGGCAATTCCATCCATGGAACAGCTACCTCAAGGGTGTCACTCTGGCCGCCTCCTCCAGCGAGCGTGGCCGCTTTTGCAGCCAATTGTGGCTGCAAAAGCAGCAGGAGGCCAAGTGCTTTGCATCTCTCGCTGCCTTCCTGAAGGGTACTGTAGCAGCAGCTATGCACAATTTTTTTACTGTTATTTCATCCTGACCGACATGGCCCAGTACAGTGTTAAAAGTTAACATTTCAGAAATGTTACCATACCTGTGGAGGTCTTCTTTTGCACTTCTCTGCTGTAGCTTCGGAGCAAACTTCTGCCTTCTCTGCACAGGATTGCAAGACTGGAGGCTCCAAAGCCATGAAAAGAGTATTTTTGGATGTGCATCAGTGCAGAGCTCCTCTTTGAAAGGGCGATCAGAAAAATCCCCCACCCCTCACCCGCAGATCACTTTCTGAAAGAGACCTCTACATGTAACATATGTGAAATGTTAACTTTTAACACCATACTCACAGGAAAATCCCCCCTCCCATCACGGTTTGATTTTGCTTGAGATGTGGGCAGGGTGAGGAAAACTGTTTCAGAAAGTTATATGTGGATGGGTGGGAGCCCTGCATAGACTCACATCCAAAAATGCTCCTTCCATGTCTCCGGAGCCTCCATTTCTGAAATGTTAATTTTTAACACCGTACTGGGCCACGTGGATCAGGACGAAATAACAGTAAAAAAAAAGTGGATAGCTACTGCTACATTACTCTTCGGAAAGCCAGTGCAAGGCATGTGAAGGCGCATCACTTGGCCTCCTGCTGGTTTTGCGGCCACAATCGGTTGCAAAAGCAACCGCACTTGCTGGAGGCAGCATCCGGAGCAGCACCTGCAAGGCAGCTGCTCCATGGATGGAATTGCCTGCTGCGACCGTCACTGTTAGGTAAGGAGAACGTGTGACGCATGGGACACGTCGCTTGGCCTGCTGCTTTTGTGGCCACAATCAGGAAAAGCAGCCGCGCTTACACCGGGAGACCTCCGCATGTAACATTTGAGTTTGCACATCTTGCTCCAGTGAGAGAGGTGCAGACCGGGGGCTCTGCAGCCAGGGAAGATGGGGTTTGGGGTGCAAAGGAGGAAGAGGCGGTCTCCCCCTCACTTCACCATCCTGCTTCAGGGCCACCACAGCACTCACAAAGGGGAACACGGTCATAGACACACACACACACACACACACACACACACACACAAACACACACACACACGATACCAAGCAATTTAAATAAAATTATCGCTGAAATTAATCTTGAGCACTCTTTTAAGCTAATTGTATTAGTAACATCTTTCTGAATACTGATGGTGATGATTTTATCCTTTTTTTTTTCCTGTACAGGATATACTCTAGCATACATCAAAATGTAAATAACATTTCTATTAGGCTATTTAAGGACTTTATCGTGTTATTTCTGTATGTTACAAATAATATCTTCCTACACATAGACAAGATTAATGAATTTATGGATGGACTTGTCCCAAATTTTCTAAATGTCACACGGTGTGTGGGTACTACAAAATAATGTATTAAAATATATGGTAAATTTGGAGAATGTGAAATTTGGAGAATGTGAAAAATCATAAAAATATAAAATATCTCATCAGCATACTGGCTGTTTTCTCACATAACAACCATGATAGATTTTTATAATTTAATTAAATTAAATTTGAACAAACTAAAACAATTTAGGTTCAGTTTTTCAAGGGAGTAAAGTATTAATGGGTTGTTTAACCCAATCATAATTAGTGTTTTTTAATAGTGTTGCTATTCCTCTTACCTTGTCCCTTTATGGCACAAACTCAAGAAATATGTCTTCATATGCATATGATAGTTGCTAATAAATCAATAAGCTAATAGGTCAATAAGAAGCCATAGTGTCAAATTTGTTTATTGCCCACTAAGCAAACCTTAGTTTATTTATTGACCATATGTATTTTGGCTTAATGGATCCAGATCCTAGATACAATAAATCAGATTTATGGAATATAATAGCATATTTTTAGAATGTTATACTTTTTTCATTTCATCAAGAAATTGAGATGCATTTTAATGTGTAAAATAAAATTTGCTTCTTTTGTCACTAGTATAAAGTTAAATACTGTCTATATGAGTGAAAATCCACCTGCAATGGAGTTTTAAGCATATTTATTCTCATCAAACTTAATAGAAGTTTCCAATAATTTCCTTAGAATTATAATTGCTCCATTTAGGCTAGTGGTCAAGGCATCAGACTAGAAACTAGGTGACTATGAGTTCTAATTTTGCCTTGTGCACAAAGCCAACCAGTGACCTGGGATTATTCATTTTTCTTAGCTCTAGGAAGGAGTCAATGGCAGACCATTTCTTTAAAAAAAATCTTGCCAAGGAAACTGTAGTGACTTGTCCAGGGACAAGACTAAATGGAAGGCAGAAATAAATTATTATTACATATTTTAATGAAAAAAGCACCCTAATTCATTCCAGAAGGACTAAAAAGTGCTTTAAATGTGAAATTTAAGACCAAGTAGAGTTTAATATTCTTAAATATTTTAAATCTTCAAATATCTTGCTATAAAAATGCATCTTGTTTGCATAGGATATTGTTTGTTAATAAAGCCCATTGATTATTGCATTGAGATGATGAATGATTGAATTATAATTTATATTTGTTCAGTAAAATCATACAGATTTAATAGTGCTTCTTCCATACACTATCATTCCTAAAATGCTCATTTTATTTTAATCTGGGAAGTGATATTGATACATAGATTTATAATAATTTATAAAATACAAATATTCCATTTAATTCCACATAAGCAGTCATTCATAACCAAAATAAGTCCATTTATAATCAAATTCTCATATCATGTTCTTCTCTATCTCTTATATTACGACCAGGCAAATAACTAGTCCTGTCTGTTTAACATGGTCCATCCCCAGCCTGGATAGGGAGAAGCCGGCTGCAATTCAACCCTAGCAAGATGGAATGGCTATAGGTTTTTGTCTTCCAGGGTCTGGAAGTTTGACATTTCTGACTCTGGACAGGGTAACAGTCTCGGGACAGAATTGGTGACTATTTGAGAATCATCCTGGATTTGTAGCTTCTGCTGCTTTTGAAGAGTTGGGTCTTTGCATAAAGTCATGTTGTGCACCAGTTGTGCCCATTTTTAGACCAGGAGACCTTATTCACAATCACCATGACTTAGTCATCTTCCAGTTTGCTTATTGCAGTGTGGTCTATATGGAGAACCATTGATGGCCATCGAGAAGAAGCAACTGATTCAGATTGCAGCAGCATATAGTTCTAGGTACCTCACAGTTCGCCTGAGTTACACCACTATTGCACTGGCTCTCAGTTGTTTTCTGGGTGCACCTTTTGAATGTGCATCACGGCTAGGTTGCTGCCAGTTTTATTACCAGTTTGCAACCCCCGTGCACGTGTGCACTATTCAATGTAAATTGTTCTTAATGCATGTGCAGAACAATTTACAGTGAACTGCACACGCGCAGTCACTAAAAACAAAATGGCGACTCCCCGGTGGCGGCAAGGGAACCAGTTCAAAGGTGTGGCAAGCAACCCAGGCCTGAATTCCACTACCAGTTCAGCTGAACCGGGAGCAACCCACCATAATGATGTGCATTATGACTTTAGCACACATATGTTAACAAGCTACAACCTTTGTCATTCTGATGAAAATAGCAAACCTCTGGTACAAATAGCATCTGTGGAATACTATGGCTCAGTTTATTACCATAGATTTACACAGTTTACTGATTAGAAAACAAAGGTGTTTTTTTTAATTTAAATGATTGCATTTTAAAAAATAATATATATATCCTCTTTTTTCCCATTCAGTATTTAGTTTTTCTGAATCTTGTAGTTCAGCTAGAAAAAAAATTGAGAGAGAGAAATAGAAAAGAGATTTGCTACTTTCTTAATAATCCATTCCTTAAAAATCTTCTGCATATATAAATGCTGATTTAAAAGATTTTTTTAAATGTATATTGTAGTGCAGTGAAGTTTTATTTCTTCATGTATTTAGACAATAAAAATATAAAATATACTATTTCCAACTTCCTCCCAAATATCTCTGTTTTCTTTCTTTTTTATTCTTAATTATTTTAGAAATCTTGCAAATGACTTATTAAATCATGGCTAAATAATACTACATATTACCTCAACATTATTTTGGAATTATGAAGTAAATTTACCTATCTTAGTATGTAATAACTCATTTGGATCATTTTTCTGATGTCACAAGTTTAAGACAAGCATAAAATGTTTCCTTTAATGTAATTAAAAGCAATTTACAAAAAAAAGAATTGTTTTAAAAACATGCTTATCATTTAAAGTGATTTATTTGCATTGTGTTTAAAATATTGCATGGTGAAGTTTATTTTGTGCATATGCTTTTTATTTTACTAATATTATGAGCCATATTTCAATGACCCCTGTCCATTTTTCATGCTGTCTTAATCCCAATGGCCTCTGTGCATGTAAGTAACCTGTCAAGTGACAATGCCTTTTTATTTGCTTCTTACTATTTCCCTTCAATAACTCCTTTTATTTATTACATAGAACTGTAGAAATGTTTAAAAGGTTGTAAATGTGTCCCTGTATTCCTCTAATATGTGTACATTTTTTAAATTCTGTCTAGAAACCTGAATTAATATTTAACGTGATTTGGTTTTTTTCTGCTTGTTTGTATTGAGGCTCTCTCACTATATGTTATGTTTTTAACTATTAAGAGGTGGCCTTGAAAAATACCAAAAATTTAAATTCCAACCAGTTTTCATCTAGTACATAATACATTTTGTAAATTTGATGAGCATGGAAATACAACCTAGATTTTTCCTTAAGGAAATGATTAGGGTTTTATGTTTTTCAAAAACTATATTAAATAAGATTACTTTAAGTAGAAAATGAAAATGTAGTTAAACCTTATTTTAGTTCTGAGAAAAATAATATAGCTCAAAAAATAGAAATTAATGAAAGTTAATATAATTTTTTTATTAGCAATAGTAGCTATTAATCTTGATTTATTAACATATGTATGTCCATATTTACTGTCAGGAGAGACTCAGATCATAATGGCTATATGATTTATATTATAAATAGGTAGATTTATAACATAAAGATTTATAACACAAGACAACTTAAATGTCAAATTTGCTAAACCAGAAGATAGTAAAATATTCCACCAATACATGAAATACATATCTTGGCAGAATTTCAGGAAGATATGCCCAATGAAATGTTTGGATGACTGACTTCTTAATCTCTATTAATCTCTAAGAGCCAAGGTGGCGCAGTGGTTAAATGCAGCACTGCAGGCTACTGCTAGATCAGCAGGTCAGCGGTTCAAATCTCACCGGCTCAGGGTTGACTCAGCCTTCCATCCTTCCGAGGTGGGTAAAATGAGGACCCAGATTGTTGGGGGCAATATGCTGACTCTCTGCAAACCGCTTAGAGAGGCCTGAAAGGCCTATGAAGCGGTATATAAGTCTACTGCTATTGCTATTGCTATTGCTATCTATTAAATATAAAACTGTATTGTAATATACAGTTTGTATTGTAATTACATTGTATTGTTGGTGTACTAATTCCTTCCCTGTTTCCCTTTCTGTCTTTTTGAAGATCATTTTTCTGGTACAACGTTTAATAAAATAGTTTATTCACTCTTACATTGCATAAGAAACTCAGATATGTCATTACATTATTATAATACAAATAATTTCATTACTTGGCATAGAGAGGAAAGAGTATTTTTAATATGATTTACTAAACTATTGCAGTTGACAGTGCATTGAGATTCTCAAATAATGACCATTGCATAAAGACAATTGAGGAAATCTTTTCCATATTGATTCTGTTAAAATGGTTGCTTTATAATTTGCAGTAAAGCCTTTTTTTTATCCATCACTATCCAAATTCACAAGAGCATGCTAATATAAAATATTAAATTGCAAAGACAACTATATTCATGGTACTCTGATAATTATACTTGGGGTGTTTTTAATTGAGCATAATGCTAATACACACAGACTACAATAAAACTGTTATCAGGCAGATTTTAATTCATTTTTATAAGCTAATAAAATATATTTAAATCTTTAAATAGATGTTATCACATGTCTATTAGTTTATCATTCCTTAAAATAATTTCTAATGAGAGTCTTAGAAATTTTCAGAAGTGCTGATACTAGCAGTGTGCCTATTTGCATGATGTCACCCACAAATTTTTGAGCATGTAATTTGTAATATATTCTTGTTAAGTAAAATATTTAGTGAAAATGTAATAAAAATCCTTGAAAAATAAAAAATAGAAAAATATCAGACATTTTTCCTCTATATCTGTTGTTTTTTCTCCTGTTACAGTGTTCGATCAATTAGATCTTGTCACCTATGAAGAAGTGGTAAAATTGCCTGCATTCAAAAGGAAAACACTTGTTTTATTAGGTAACTTTAATGTTGAGCCTGTAGTAATGATATAATATAACTATATTATATTGTTAGTTCTTTGTAATAATATCATTTTTTTTCATGTTAGGAGCACATGGTGTTGGGAGAAGACATATTAAAAATACACTAATTACAAAACATCCAGACCGATTTGCATATCCTATTCCACGTAAGTAAAAATTTTGTAAGATAGATTGTTAACAGCTCAGAGTCATTAGGAGTTCACTAGGGTGGCCAAACTAAATAAATCATGATTATGCTCATAGAAAGGAAGCCGTTTTTTAGAAATATCTCAATCTTTTTTGATTTTTTTCAAAAATAAAACTATCACAGTTTTAATTGTTTTCATTGATTTAGACAAAAATTCAAATGCAGAAATTAATATTTGATAGTGTTTTCAAATGAATGAATGAAATTAATACCTAAACTATTACCTATAATAATTCCTACATACCCACTATGTATTTTTATTAGTATAGATGAATGTAAAATAAGTCTGGGTTTGTTGTGCCTAACTTTTGTAACTGTAGATACAACCAGGCCACCAAAGAAAGATGAAGAGAATGGAAAGAATTATTACTTTGTATCACATGACCAAATGATGCAGGACATTTCCAACAATGAATATTTGGAATATGGTAGCCATGAAGATGCAATGTATGGGACAAAACTGGAAACAATACGGAAGATCCATGAACAGGGATTAATTGCAATACTTGATGTAGAGCCTCAGGTAGATATAATATTCATGTGCCTATTTTATCGGACAAAGAAAATATTTTCCTTCCTATTGGGTATAATGAAAAAATGTTAGCCTGCTAGAAAATGCTCTTTCCAATTGTCTTTTACATGAAGAAAAACATTTTTTTTCTTTGCTTTGCCAAATAAAAAGGTGTCAGAGGATTGATGGGTCAATATGAACTAGAAGTGGGGACAAGAATATCTATGTTACTTTATATTAAAGTTTATATCATTCTATGTTATACTCACTTAGGCCTTGAAGGTCCTGAGAACTGCAGAGTTTGCTCCTTTTGTTGTTTTTATTGCTGCACCTACAATTACCCCAGGCATTAATGAGGTAAGCCTTGTTACAATGAAATACTAGTGTAATTGAATGTAGTGTAATAGCATTTGGGCAAATTTGAGGAAGTCTTAAATGCAGTATGTTTCGTCTCTACATGTTTAGCATATGCCTCTTTGTTTTTCGTTTTAGAACATAATTTGCATAAATATTTCTTTTTCTTTACCTGTCATACTTTTTTTTTTAATTTTTACCTTGTTTTTCTAAGGCCATGTCTGTACCAGCTAATTTTTGCACAGTTTAACCAAGCAGACATTAGACTGTGAAAATAGAAGCTCATCCAGTTTCTCATTACAGATTTTTCCTGGCCAGAAATCTACTTCTTAGTTTCTTTAGAAAAAATAGATCTTTAAAGGGATAATAATAATTCCCTGATTGAATATACACAAAGGAAATGTTATCCAGCTCTAGCCATTATGAAACATAAATAAGCAATACCTAAATAAATTGAAATAAAAGGTTATTAGGATTACTGTTACAGACATATCCTATATGAGTGCATTATTGTTGTTTTTTTATTTATTATCTTTGCTTTGCTTTTTTCTCATTTTTCTTATACTTGTACTGATTCTATCTAGCTGCCAAAATGGTGCAGAAAATTGCCCGTAAGTACCAGCTAGGATCAAGTATTATGCAGATTTTGTTATTTTAATATTGTTTGAATAAAAATAGTTGTTTTCAATTAAATGTAACCTATATGTCATAGCTATTTATATATTTCCTTATATTTTTAATTTAAAACTGACAGTGTGCATATAGGCCTTCAGATGCTGTTGAATTATAGCTCAAAACAAGTAATTCATAAGAGCTGTAGTTCACCAATGTCAGAGAGAATGATGTATGAAATCAATAGGAATAATTTCCCACGGGAAAAATGACCTCACATTAGGCACCATGCAAGTATCCTTTGTGGGAGGATACCATAGTCCAGGTGATTTCCCCAGTCACTACATTAGGAAATGTTGATTGTTTCTCATTTGGTAAAGAGTTAATTATCTGGAGCTAGATAAGTGCTTCCTTGCATTTTTCTGCACAATAGAAAAACTGTAACTAGATTTCACCATAGTGTTTATTTATTTAAAACATTTATATAGCCCCCATTATAACAGACTGAGCAGCTCCTAATCTATTGTAGTTTCCATAGAATTAACAGGCTGGATTTAGGATAGGAATTTTCAAATTTAAAATAATTCTTTACAGCATAATATAGGTAGTTCTTGGATTACAATGGTAATTGGGATGGACTACAGTTTCCATCGCAAAGCATTGTGACTATAAAGTCTGACATACATTAGATAAACCATATCACTTACTAATGGCTATTAGTATTATTATTATTATACAATTGTATCACAGCGGCCAGTTGTTTCGCCGGATTTGGCATTGGTTACTAGTTGGGCCCCACCCAGGGGCCTAGGACATCGTAACGTATTTTCGTAATATGCGTGCAGATCCAAGCAGTGCGGCTTTTTGCATTTGACTGATGGTGATTTTGTCAATTTTTAACTGTTTTAAATGTAATTCCAGTGCTTTTGGAATAGCACCCAGTGTGCCAATTACCACTGGAATTACCACTGCTGGTTTGTGCCATAGTCGTTGAATTTCGATTTTTAAGTCCTGGTATTTTGCGATTTTTTCATGTTCCTTCTCGGCGACCCTGCTATCACCTGGTATTGTAATATCTATGATAGTAACCTTGTTTTTCTCAACCAGTGTGATGTCTGGTGTATTATGCGCCAGTATTTTGTCCGTTTGTATACGGAAATCCCACAAGATCTTGACCATCTGATTTTCGGTGACTTTTTCAGGCTGATGTTCCCACCAGTTTGTTGCTGTTTTAATATTATAATCTTTGCACAAATTCCAATGGATCATCATCATCATCATCATCATCATCATCATCATATTATTGTACAATTGTATCACAGCGGCCAGTTGTTTCGCCGGATTTGGCATTGGTTACTAGTCGGGCCCCACCCAGGGGCCTAGGACGTCGTAACGTATTTTCGTAATATGCGTGCAGATCCAAGCAGTGCGGCTTTTTGCATTTGACTGATGGTGATTTTGTCAATTTTTAACTGTTTTAAACGTAATTCCAGTGCTTTTGGAATAGCACCCAGTGTGCCAATTACCACTGGAATTATCACTGCTGGTTTGTGCCATAGTCGTTGAATTTCGATTTTTAAGTCCTGGTATCTTGCGATTTTTTCATGTTCCTTCTCGGCGACCCTGCTATCACCTGGTATTACGATGTCTATGATTGTGACCTTATTTTTCTCAACCAGTGTGATGTCTGGTGTATTATGCGCCAGTATTTTGTCCGTTTGTATACGGAAATCCCACAAGATCTTGACCATCTGATTTTCGGTGACTTTTTCAGGCTGATGTTCCCACCAGTTTGTTGCTGTTTTAATATTATAATTTTTGCACAAATTCCAATGGATCATTTGTGCTACTGAATTGTGCCGCAATTTATAATCAGTCTGCGCGATTTTTTTACAGCAGCTGAGTATGTGATCAACAGTTTCATCAGCTTCTTTGCAAAGTCTGCATTTGGCATCAGAGGATTTTTCGATTTTGGCCTTAATGGCATTTGTGCGGATAGCTTGTTCTTGCGCAGCCAGGATTAGTGACTCTGTTTCTTTCTTTAATGTACCTGTTGTTAACCATAACCAAGTTTGTTCACTGTCCACTTTATCTTTTATTTTTTCCAGAAATTATAATAATCCATCATGTTATCTGCAATAATGCCTGTGAGTAATTTGAAGGTTGTTGGCAAGCATGTTATTGGTCTGTAGTTTTCAGGTGTTGTTCCTTTAGTTGCATCTTTCTGAATCAAGTATGTTTTTCCAGTTGTCAACCATTCATCAATTTGGCCCTTTTGTAAAATTTCATTCAGTTGCCTGGCCAATATTGCATGTAAACTGGTCAGATATTTGAGCCAGAAACCATGTAATTGGTCCTTTCCAGGTGATGTCCAATTCTTTACCTTTTTAACTCGATTTTTGACCATTTCAGTTGTTATTTCTAATACTTGCATTTGTTTGTTGCCAATGCTTTTCTCAAAGTCATGTATCCACTTTGCTTCCTTATTGTAGTCCTTCGCATTTTCCCACAATTCTTTCCAGAATTCAACTGTGGCCTGCTTTTCTGGTTTTTCACTTTTGGTGTCACCATTCACATTAAGACTTCGATAAAAACGCCGTTGGTCTGATCGAATTATTATTATTATTATTATTATTATTATTATTATTATTATTATTATTATTATTATTATTATTGCAACAACGGAATTGTATCATAGCAGCCAGTTGTTTTGCTGGATTTGGCATTGATTACTAGTCGGGCCCCACCCAGGGGCCTAGGACGTCGTAACGTATTTTCGTAATATGCGTGCAGATCCAAGCAGTGCGGCTTTTTGCATTTGACTGATGGTGATTTTGTCAATTTTTAACTGTTTTAAATGTAATTCCAGTGCTTTTGGAATAGCACCCAGTGTGCCAATTACCACTGGAATTATCACTGCTGGTTTGTGCCATAGTCGTTGAATTTCGATTTTTAAGTCCTGGTATCTTGCGATTTTTTCATGTTCCTTCTCGGCGACCCTGCTATCACCTGGTATTGCGATGTCTATGATTGTGACCTTATTTTTCTCAACCAGTGTGATGTCTGGTGTATTATGCGCCAGTATTTTGTCCGTTTGTCTACGGAAATCCCACAAGATCTTGACCATCTGATTTTCGGTGACTTTTTCAGGCTGATGTTCCCACCAGTTTGTTGCTGTTTTAATATTATAATTTTTGCACAAATTCCAATGGATCATTTGTGCTACTGAATTGTGCCGCAATTTATAATCAGTCTGCGCGATTTTTTTACAGCAGCTGAGTATGTGATCAACAGTTTCGTCAGCTTCTTTGCAAAGTCTGCATTTGGCATCAGAGGATTTTTCGATTTTGGCCTTAATGGCATTTGTGCGGATAGCTTGTTCTTGCGCAGCCAGGATTAGTGACTCTGTTTCTTTCTTTAATGTACCTGTTGTTAACCATAACCAAGTTTGTTCACTGTCCACTTTATCTTTTATTTTTTCCAGAAATTATAATAATCCATCATGTTATCTGCAATAATGCCTGTGAGTAATTTGAAGGTTGTTGGCAAGCATGTTATTGGTCTGTAGTTTTCAGGTGTTGTTCCTTTAGTTGCATCTTTCTGAATCAAGTATGTTTTTCCAGTTGTCAACCATTCATCAATTTGGCCCTTTTGTAAAATTTCATTCAGTTGCCTGGCCAATATTGCATGTAAACTGGTCAGATATTTGAGCCAGAAACCATGTAATTGGTCCTTTCCAGGTGATGTCCAATTCTTTACCTTTTTAACTCGATTTTTGACCATTTCAGTTGTTATTTCTAATACTTGCATTTGTTTGTTGCCAATGCTTTTCTCAAAGTCATGTATCCACTTTGCTTCCTTATTGTAGTCCTTCGCATTTTCCCACAATTCTTTCCAGAATTCAACTGTGGCCTGCTTTTCTGGTTTTTCACTTTTGGTGTCACCATTCACATTAAGACTTCGATAAAAACGCCGTTGGTCTGATCGAATTATTATTATTATTATTATTATTATTATTATTATTATTATTATTATTATTATTATTATTATTATTATTATTATTATCGCAACAACGGAATTGTATCATAGCAGCCAGTTGTTTTGCTGGATTTGGCATTGATTACTAGTCGGGCCCCACCCAGGGGCCTAGGACGTCGTAACGTATTTTCGTAATATGCGTGCAGATCCAAGCAGTGCAGCTTTTTGCATTTGACTGATGGTGATTTTGTCAATTTTTAACTGTTTTAAATGTAATTCCAGTGCTTTTGGAATAGCACCCAGTGTGCCAATTACCACTGGAATTATCACTGCTGGTTTGTGCCATAGTCGTTGAATTTCGATTTTTAAGTCCTGGTATCTTGCGATTTTTTCATGTTCCTTCTCGGCGACCCTGCTATCACCTGGTATTGCGATGTCTATGATTGTGACCTTATTTTTCTCAACCAGTGTGATGTCTGGTGTATTATGCGCCAGTATTTTGTCCATTTGTATACGGAAATCCCACAAGATCTTGACCATCTGATTTTCGGTGACTTTTTCAGGCTGATGTTCCCACCAGTTTGTTGCTGTTTTAATATTATAATTTTTGCACAAATTCCAATGGATCATTTGTGCTACTGAATTGTGCCGCAATTTATAATCAGTCTGTGCGATTTTTTTACTTATTATTATTATTATTATTATTATTATTATTATTATTATTATTATTATTATTATTATTATACAATTGTATCACAGCGGCCAGTTGTTTCGCCGGATTTGGCATTGGTTACTAGTCGGGCCCCACCCAGGGGCCTAGGATGTCGTAACGTATTTTCGTAATATGCGTGCAGATCCAAGCAGTGCGGCTTTTTGCATTTGACTGATGGTGATTTTGTCAATTTTTAACTGTTTCAAATGTAATTCCAGGGCTTTTGGAATAGCACCCAGTGTGCCAATTACCACTGGAATTACCACTGCTGGTTTGTGCCATAGTCGTTGAATTTCGATTTTTAAGTCCTGGTATTTTGCGATTTTTTCATGTTCCTTCTCAGCTACCCTACTATCACCTGGTATTGCGATGTCTATGATTGTGACCTTATTTTTCTCAACCAGTGTGATGTCTGGTGTATTATGTGCCAGTATTTTGTCCGTTTGTATACGGAAATCCCACAAGATCTTGACCGTCTGATTTTCGGTGACTTTTTCAGGATGATGGTCCCACCAGTTTGTTGCTGTTTTAATATTATAATTTTTGCACAAATTCCAATGGATCATTTGCGCTACTGAATTGTGCCGCAATTTATAGTCAGTCTGCGCGATTTTTTTACAGCAGCTGAGTATGTGATCAACAGTTTCATCAGCTTCTTTGCAAAGTCTGCATTTGGCATCATCAGAGGATTTTTCGATTTTGGCCTTAATGGCATTTGTGCGGATAGCTTGTTCTTGCGCAGCCAGGATTAGTGACTCTGTTTCTTTCTTTAATGTACCTGTTGTTAACCATAACCAAGTTTGTTCACTGTCCACTTTATCTTTTATTTTTTCCAGAAATTGGCCATGCAGTGCTTTGTTCTGCCAACTCTCCATTCTTGATTTTATAACATCTTTTCTGTATTCTTGTTTCGTCTGTTGGGCCTTCAGTAGATTTTTGTTCTTTACTTCGATTAATAGATGTTCTTGACTTTCTTTTAAATAATCAGCCAGTCCATGTTTTTCTTCTTCAACTGTTTGCTTCACTTGTAATAATCCTCTGCCACCTGATTTTCGGGGCAGATATAGTCTATCAGTATCACCACGTGGATGTAAACTGTAGTGCATTGTCATTAGTTTCCTGGTTTTTCGGTCCAAAAGGTCCAAATCAGTTTGTGTCCAGTTAACTATACCAGCTGTGTATCTTATAACTGGTATTGCCCAGGTATTTATGGCCTTGATTGTATTTCCACCATTCAATTTAGATTTCAAAATTTTCCTAACTCTGTTGGTGTACTCTCGCCTGACAATAGTTTTTACTTCTCCATGCTTGATGTTATCCAACTGCAGAATGCCTAAGTATTTGTAGGCTTCATTTTCTTTGCATTTAATTAATTGGTATTATTATTATTATTATTATTATTATTATTATTATTATTATGTTAATCTAGGAACTGTTAAGGTAACGTCGAAGGATATAAGCTGTTCCAAGTAGCGTGGTTTTTTGTGGAATCAGAATGTTCAAGTCTGATAAATTAAAAATTTCCAAATAGCGAGGTAGCCCTTTGGGTATTCAATTACAATCGGGACAACACATGGTTTCTTTTTCCACAGTCGCTCAACTTCAATTTGTATTATTATTATTATTATTATTGTTATTATGATTATTATGATGATGATGATGATTATCATTATGATTATCATTATCATTATTATTAGTATAATTATTATATTAACAGAATTGGAAGGAACCTTGTAGGTCATCTAGTCCAAGCCCCCACTCAAGCAGGAGACCCTACACCATTTCTGACAGATGGCAGTGCAGTCTCTCCTTGAACGCTTCCAGTGATGAAGCTCCCACAACTTCTGTTGCAGTAGTCTTGGTTGCATGGGTACCACAGGGAGGTGCTGTGGGCAGGTAATTTGGAGTGCAGGCCAAAAAGTAGCAGGAGCAACCCCTGACTTCCTGCCAGCTCCCCTATTGATTTTGCTTGTGGGAAGTCAGCAGGAATTTCAGAAGTTGCAATCACATGACAGTGGCTTGCTGCAATGCTATAATTACAATCCAGGCTCAAGTACTCAGATCATGACTGTAGGTGCTGTGATAGCCATAGTTTTGAAACTGGTTGTAAGTCTCCCTCGTTCAGCACCATCACAACTTTGAATGATGCTGAACTAGTGGTTGTAATCCAAGAACTACCTATAAATCATATTTTGCATAAAATAAAGTAATTAGTTCTGGCATAGCTCAATAAATATTATTGTTTCATGACATACATGAGAACAGTTATATAATAATACGGACCACTACTTACGTATGAGCCAGCAGTCTGCTGCAACTGCCAAAAAAGCAAATACAGTCTTAGGTTGCATCAACAGAGAGATAGCATCAAGATTACCAGAAGTGATAGTACCATTGTATACTGCATGGGTGAGGCCATATTAGAAATATTGCATCCAGTTCTGGCCACTACAGGGTTTTTTTTGTTTTTTTTAATGCTGAAGCCCTAGAAAGAGTACAGAGAAGGGCAACAAAGATGATAAGGGGTGTGGAGGCTAAATTCTATGAAGAACCTGAGGTTAGGACAAGAAGCAGTGGGTGAAAGCCCATCGGGAGAGATAAAGATAAGGAGGAATTTTCTGACAATAAGAACTATTAAGCAATGGAGTTGGTTACCTCTTGGAATTGTGGGTGCTCTTACACCTTTAACATGGAGTTGTAAATGGAGTTTTTCAAGGAAAGATTGGACAACTATTTGTTTGAGATGGTATGAAGACTCTGCCTTGGGCAGGAGATTAGACTAGAAGACACCAAATATTCTTCCAGCTAATCTGAATAGTTCATTTTATTATTTTATTAGTTCTTTTATTATTTGCAACAATATCATACATCAAAAGCAAAGCATTTCATAAAAATTATGGAATAAAAATACTGAATGCAATTTACATGTATCAGTTTCAATTTATTTCATAGCAAATCCAAATTTTGTGAGGAAAAAGTGGAAGATTACCAATACTTTTGGCCACTTCTGTATATATTAATCAGATTGTTATTAAGTAGGTTATTTGGTCACAAACCAAAGTTTTATGTTGAATGATGTTTACAATGACAGATTATAATATCTCTTGGCTACTATTTGTATTTAATTTCTTTTTCATATTCTGATTTAACGGTTTTCATTATTTATGGTTCACCATCCAGAGTCATTGATTTGAAATGGACAATTATAATAAATAAATAATAAATAAATAAATAAAAAAATAAATAAATAAATAAATAAATAAATAAATAAATCTCTCGCGATTCATTAATAAGGTACCATTCCTGTCTTGTTCCTTGCTTATCCTATTATTTTTTCTCACATTCATCTCTCCCATTTAAACAAATGCTGAGTTATATGAAGAAAATAAATTTATATAATTGAACTTTAATAAGTTCAACTCAATTTTATTAAAGTAAAGCAAAATTCCAAATGCATTTCTTACAAAAAGATTCAAAATGAATGAATCCCTATATAAGAAATGCATTTGGAAATATGCTTCCTTGTATGTAATAACTACAAGATAACGAAGTTGTTCCTCTTCCATTTTTCCTAATCACTCTGCAGGATGAATCTCTTCAACGCTTGCAAAAGGAATCAGAAATCTTACAGAGAACATATGCACACTACTTTGACCTTACAATTATCAACAATGAAATTGATGAAACAATCAGGCATCTGGAAGAAGCTATTGAGCTTGTTTGTAAAGCATCGCAATGGGTTCCTGTTTCCTGGATATATTAATCCAATTACCAGAAGAATGTGATCATTATTGGAAGCCACCTCATACTTGGAAAAACCTCTTTGTTATTGACCTATGTCAACAGGTCTTGGCCCCTAGAGACTACCTAGATGTAGTGTGACCTACATTTATAATTATTGTCATGTCTTTATAGCTAGGCAAAAAAATATGATAATTTAAAGAGACAGTATCTTTTTTAATCAGTTCTAAATTTTATTAAAATGTATCTTTAAATATATGTATTCAATCTTTTGGAATGTTATATTTTTGGAACTCATAGCTTTTAATTTCAAAGCCCCCTAAAACTGCACAAAATAGATGCTGCTTTCTATAATCTATTTTAATAATAATGTGATCTTTACTTTAATTGGGGGTGGAACATTGCATCTTTTAGAGTCTGATTTTATGAATTGGATTGAGTTGCTTTCCTTTATTTATTTGAAATTATTAGCCCAATCATGACCAGATCAATACTTATATTCTAATGGCCTTCTGCTTTTTAAAATCATTTTTAGAGTAGCGTTTTGAAGTATTTTGGTTTAATAGGCAGATAATGTGATACTGTCTCTTTGAAGAACTCTGTAAAACTGAATAGAGATTTGAAGTTGGGTCTTGACTCTTAATGCATGTGGACAGTTGCAAGCGTTCATGCCGTTGGTGTATCTGTGTTGAAAAAACTGTAGTCTACAACCAAGTACATTCCGTTCATGGGGGGAAGATACCCAAGGGAATAAAATAAAATACTATGACTAAGTTGTAAAACCTATGCACATCCCTTGCATTTTGGGCAAATTTATAAACAAAACTCTTAATTTTTATTATTAATCATGTAGTGAAATGTGTTTGTAATTTTGTCTCAAATTAATTTGTTGTAAAGATGGGAGGGGGGAAAATTACTGGTTTTGCCATTTCAGATCTGTGTTGTCTGAGAGTATTACCGTTTTAATTATGTTTAAGCAAATATGCTGATTTTTAATATGTATGTAATTGTTTTGAAAATGCACATATTTTAAGAGAAAATACTGTGCAATGAAAGAAACCCAGTTTAGGCTTTGCGATAAATTAACAGTTCCAAAAAACTCAGCTGCTGCAGCCCTGTAAATTCTTTTCAGATTCTATATAACCATTTTTTAAAGTTTTATTTTAAATATACTTCATTTTACGTGTTCAACGATTAAATGCCTTGAGTCATTCATTTCATCACAGGATTCTACAATTACTTAAGAAAAACAATTTTTTGTAGATAATTAGAAAAAAGTTCTCTCATCTTTGTGATATTTGACATTCATGCTTTAATTGCACACTCACTCTGCAAATAAGGGTTGCTTCATACATTCATATATTCACATTTTAGCACTTGCTTGTATTATACATGCTGAAAAGTATATATTCCCAAAACACATTGTAATAAAATAAATATATGGTTTAGATTAAATGGATTTTCCAATTGGCCATGACTCGCTGAGCTATATGCTCTGGTTGGAAAAAGTACAACCTTGACAATGTGTGGAACAGTCCTAAATCTTAGATATGGAGCCTTAAGCAAATTTTACCATAAATTCATCTCAGGGTTATTGCTATATTCTGATTTCTCTAACCAATGTCTTAGCAAGGATAACATCTGTTCCCCATCATAACAGGAGATTGTGCATTATCAATCCCAGTTTTTAATATCTTTGTGACTCAAATTTCCGTGTATCACTGGTATTACTGTATCTTGGACTGATTGTTTTACATTTTTATTATTTAATATGGATTCTTTGCTTTTGTTATTAAATTCCAGTATGTTTTTGAAAAGTGTTATCTTCAACATTGCAATACAGAAGTATTATTTACTAATGTAAATTTCTTGAGAACGATGTAAGGTTCTCAATGATTACCATTCTAAAGAAACAAAATATTTTAAAAGGGCAATAGATTTATACATTTTGATTGGATTTTCTTTTTATTAAAAAGAAAAACTGAAATATCACATTGGCGTAAGTATTCAGACCCTTTGCAACAATACAGATCTGTGCCTTGCAATAATCCTGACTGAGCTGTGTAGGCAATTTCTTTGACCTTGTGACTTTGCTCTGCTGCAGTATGCATTTAATTTACCACAGGTCAACTCCAAGGTGTAGAAACATGTCAGCAACGATCAAGAGAAATGAGAAGCACTAGACCTAAATTTCAAGTATTGTTGCAAAAGGTCTGAATGCTTACGCCAATGTGATATTTCAGTTTTTTTTTTAATACATTTACAGACATTTCTTAACTTCTGCTTTCACTTTATCATTATGGAGTACTGAATGTACATTAATGAGAAAAAAATGAATTTCAATAACTGTAGAATGAAGCTTCAGCACAACAAAATTGACACAAGTGAAGGGTGTGTGAATACTTTCTGAATGCACTGTATATTCTGTAACATTGCATTGTATGCATTTCCAAGTTAGCAGTAATTAGATTATCAAAGGAAATGCTGATTAGTAACAAAACTAGTCAAAGAATAGCAAGTTGGTCATTTTGCACTTAGAAGTGTATATTTATTGGCAGAAAGATTATCTGTCTCTGTTCCAGTGACATATTCTCAACTTTGTACACATTGCAAGCTGGATGTTACATATATTTTAAAGAAAGGGGTTATTGTTATTTGCCCTTGATTATATATCTTGATCGGGTTCCTAATAATTTGATCAATGTGTCTATATAATTTATAGCATCTCATATAGTCATTATATGATTTACATTGCTCTGCAACACTACAGTATGTTGAAAAAGCCATTGGAGCAAGCTGCATTGTGTTTTTGGTTTTCATTACTTTTGAGAACTGATCCCAGGATCTAAATCACTGAATTCATTCAAGATTCTTTTAGTCTCCCTTTGTACTCAGACATCTGCATGGAGGTCTTCTTCCCTCTGTTGTTTTTGTTTTTATAGTTTATTATATACTAAACTATCAGTTCTCTTATTTATTTTGATAAATATTCAGGCACAAAATAGGGATTTGACAATTGGTGCTAAATGTTTGTATCAATAATAACATACCAGCATAAAATTGCAACATAAATTCACTTCCCATAATAATGATGAAACATAAATTGATTTTAATAAAATAGGATTATATCCATTTGTGAAGGATTGCTCTTGCTACTATTACTGTATTAATATTGGAAAATACAGAACAAAATCTATCAAATTGAAAGCTAAACTTATAAACTATTTGGGAATTGTGAACTTTTTAGAGTGTTTGTTCTCTAGATGCAATGTAGGGTCAAGATAGCATATGAACGCTAATCTATAACATCATGTGTCCTTTCACTCTTATTTTTATGCAGAAACATGCTTTATTAAAAAACTTATATTTTGTTACCTTGCCAGAATTCATCGTAAGAAAGTCCTGAGTATTGAGAATTGGGTGTGAGTTACATAATAGATTCTTTCATATACACACAGATGCACAGTATTTTTAAAAAGGTAAAAACAAATACAAATTAATGTAAAGTAAGAAAGAAACAACAAAAAGAAAGCTAAAAATGCAAGAAATGAAAGCAAAAATAGAAAAGAAAAAATGATACAATATTTTGATGATACAAATGATACACGAATTTGTTCTGACCTTTTTTACAGCAGTTATAAGTGCAATTACAATTTTACCTCTTTTCTAAAGTTACAACATACCGCATTTTTCGGGGTATAAGACGCACCAGAGTATAAGACGCACCAAGGTTTTGAATATGCAAATTTTTAAAAAAGTTTTTTCACTCTGCAGACCTCCCAAAAACAGCCTATTTTTTTTCCAAAAAGAAGGGCATGAATAACCTTTAAGAGGCTTATAGAATGCTCCTGGGGGCTGGGGGGGGGGCAAAATTGAGCAAAAAACGCTCAGTTTTTCACTCATTTCTGCCCTCCCCAGCCCCCAGGAATCACTGAAAAAAGTGACATGACTTTTTCACACTTACAACCATAATAGTATCCCCATGGTCATGTGATCAAAATTCAGGTGCTTGACAATTGACTCATTTATGATGGTTGCCATGCCCTGTTGTCATATGATCTCCTTTTGCAACCTTCTGAAAAGCAAAGGCAATGGGGAATCCAGATTCATTTAATAACCATGTTACTATGTTACTAATTTAACAAGTGCGGTGATTCACTTAACTATGGCAAGAAAGGTCGTAAAATGGGGCAAAACTGACTTAATAAATGTCTCAGCAACAGAAATTTTGGGGTCAATTGTAGTTGTAAGTTGAGGGCTATCTGTATTATAACCAAAATTTTAGCCCAGTTTATCATACATTATTTCATTCTTCTGTTTCAAATTTCAATAGAAGTTTACACATTTTGTAACATTAAATGTTCATTTGTACAAAATTCCATTTCAGACTCAATCTTAGAATGTTCAAAACCTTTAGCTCTTTTGTCTACTTTAAATGTTTCTAATAACAGTAAATAAGAAAACTTATTTACTCTGCCATCAATTCTTCTGTTGACATTTTCTATTTCCCTTGACAAAAATCTAATATCTCATGAGAAGTTAGCCTGTGAATTTTCCTATTATTTCTTGTTTTTAAAATGTGACTGAGAGCCACAAAGATATTTTGGGGCACAACTGAGATTTCTAACTCTTCCATATTTTCAATATGACATGTCTAACGTAATGATTAAAATCCACAATAACCTTGACTTTATCTTACAATATCCACACTACCCAAATCTCAAGTCATATGCTTCTAACTCCAAAAGCCTTCTATTTCTCATTAACACTACTCTTTCATCCAAACCAAATAGCAAACTGTAAAATACAATTTCAAATCAGGTAAAGCCTTTTGTGTCTTATGATACCTTAGATTTAATTTGTTGGGTTTTTCCCTTTGCCACGCAATGTCAGTGTATCCTTTTGCCATAGTTGAAATGGTGCATTAGTTATCAAAATGGGTATTATCTGAAACAAAAACATTCTAGGCAAGATATTTTTATCACACGAATTCTCCACAGCAATGAGTTCTTCGCATCCTAACTTAGCTTTTTAATTTTATTCCATGTTTTAACATAGTTATTATAAAACAATATATAGTTCATATTTGTGATACCTAGATATTTTAATTTCTTCTCAATCTTAAAATCTGCTTTATTCACCAATTTTATATGGTAATCTATTTTCATGTTTTTTGTTAATATCTGTGTCACAATAGATATTTTCATTATCCAAACAGCATTGATTTTTCAGGAAATCGGAGAGTAAATTTCCATGTAATAGGAGGCTACTCTGTCTTATTCTATATTCTAATAGTATGGTTAGTCCTCTAAGCTATTGCATATCATCATCATCATGCAGTTTTAGTATATCAGCTATTGGAGATAGCTACATTTTGAAGTATGCCATCAAATGTCTCCTGGATCCTATACATACATGCATATATAACAAGCCTATGCTGTGTTGTGTATAATAGAGTAAGTATAAGCAAAAAATTAAAGGCAGAATACACAAGAAAATAAATAAATAGATCTTATCTTATACAAACTATGTCATCTGTGCGTCCATGACATTCACTAATACCCTGCATTTTGATCTTTAAACTACTTATCAATCTCTTTTTCATTATCTTATAAACTCCATTTATTTGAGATTTTCTTAGTTTTCCTTCTTGTTTTAGCCTATATATACTCCATATTTTTGTTTTGCAATTCTATCTTAATTCACATTAATTATATAGGTGATGGCGAACCTATGGCACACGTGCCACAGGTGGCACATGGAGCCATATTTGCTGGCACGACAGCTGTCAGCTTGGGCGCACATGCATGCACCAGCCAGATGATTTGCGGCCTTCCGGAGGCCATTTTTGCCCTCCCCAGGCTTCAGAAAAGCCTCCAGAGGCTGGGGAGGGTAAAAAACAGGCCCAATGGACCAACCACAAGTTTGGGAACGAATGTCTGGTTGGCCCATTTGGCCTGTTTTTTGCCCTCCCCAGCCTCTGGAGGCTTTCCTGAAGCCTGGGGAGGGCAAAAATGGCCTTCCCCACCCCGCCCCCCTCAGGCCCTCTGGAAGCCAGGAATGCATCATTTCTGAACTTCCAGTTGGACCGTTGGGACCATTTTTTGCTCTCCCCAGCGTCCAGAGGCTTTCCTGAAGCCTGCAGAGGGCGAAAAATAGCCCCAACGGGCCAACCAGAAGTTCAGAAATTATCTGTTTCTGGCTTCCAGAGGGCCGGGGGGAAGCAGTTTTCACTCTCCCCAGGCTTCAGGAAAGTCTCCAGGGCCTTGGAAGGGGTCGTGCACACCTTCACGCACGGGGGGGGGGCGGTATCACGCATGCATGCACAGGTGGGTGGGGAGACTGAATTGGTGTGGACATGTGCGTGTGATAGCATGCACACACATAATTTTGGCAGGCCATAAGAAAAAGGTTTGCCATCACTGCACTATATGAACAAAGCACTTCAGCATAATCAGGCATCTATTTTCATTGGTCATTCTTGCTTGACATAACTATCTTAATCTTGCTGCAAATGATGTGAATTCTTAGCTTTATCATTTGCACTTAAATAAAATGTACACATATTCTTGTCTTTACCTCACTTCTAACATTAAAGGATTCCTTGGGTATCTATAAATACATGAAAAACCTAGGGAGTGTTAAATCTTTTTCTTAATCCTTGCTCAATTTTGGACCATTTATAAAGTATTCCATTTATTATTGTGTGTTTTAATAACTATCTTACTTTCATATCTATCTTCGTGTCCTACTGAAGAACAAAATATGACCTGAATGCTCCCTTACCTTACTCAAAGCCATGTTTCATTTCCCAAATTTTGCTTATTGTCATCTGTCCTACCATTTCATTTCAATCAGAATTCTGCCAAACATCTCTGCAGGTACACTTGACAACTGATCTGCAAAAAAGCATTCTTCATTATAATTATTTTTAAAATATTTCTAATATTTAAAGTTTATAAGAAAATCTTTTGAAATAATTAGAATGAAGAACAAAACTTTTGTTTTGCTGCAGGCCTAGTTTCTGTTTTTTCATCTTCAGTACTCTTCAGGGACAAGTTTCTGTCTTGATTGGAAATCGATTGGAAACTGCCATGGGATGAGGTACCATCAGTACACTGTTGATCCTCCATTCCGGGTCACCCAAACGATACTGTTGCTGCCCTCTCAGGATGCCTGGAGGCTGTGGAGTTCTGGATGGGGGTCAAAAAACTTTGACTGAACCCTGGTAGGTCCAAGTGGAGCTTCTGGCTCCAGGTCTTTAACATCTTTAAATTGTAGCTAGAAGAGCTTTTGCACAATTTTATATCATGCACCATTTGCACCCTTTCCTGGATCAGGAGTGTCTGCATTCAATCACATAAACCCTGGTCATCTCACATCTGCACTACTGCAATTAATTCTACATGAGGCTGTTTTTGAAGAGTATACGGAAACTTCAGCTGTTGCAGAATACAGCTGCATGGGCAGGTTTTTAGAGCCCCTAGGGTGACCCATGTTACACTACTGTTCCCCGAGCTGCACTGGCTGCCAGTTTGCTTTTGGATCTAATCCAAGCTATTTATCACTTTTAAATCCTTCATGGCATGGGTCCAGGCTATCTGAGGAACCGGCTCACCTCTATGGGACTTGCCCACCCATCCATGGGCATGCTGCAGACACTGTTGACTAAAGAATTTTGGCCAGTGAGGTTCAGAAGAAGGAAGATTTTTCTGCCATGGCTCTCTCCCTGTGGAACATAATGTCCCCTGAGGTGCCCTTTTGGCCTTCTGAAAGGCCTTGAAGACATGGCTGTGCCATGTGTGTGGCATTTTGGAGGCGACTATTGACGTAAATAACCTTTGCTCCCTCTCCATCCAGGTCAATTTTATTCTAACTGAATTTTAAATTTAAGATCCTTATATTGTTTTAAGTTTTATAGTATATTTTAATTATAAATCCGTAATCTGCCCAGAGTCTCCTCCAGCAAGATGGACAATGAATAGGGAACAACCAGAACATCAACAAAAACTTTCAAAAAATAGCATTCTGAAAAGCAGTAAGTTTACAATAAATGAATCAAGGGGAGCAAAAGGAGACTTGAAAATATATTTACGTTAAGCCCAAAAATAGAAACATGAAGGGGACAAGGATTATTCTTTGAAATAAATTGCAGTAGGAAATGGCCAGGCAAATATTGGGAACTTTTGATTGCTTTTGACCTCTGTCCCCCATTTCACTTTGTTTTTAAAATTTTACTTTTTAAAAATGAGAAATTTACAGACTGCAAAGGAAAACAGCCTCAGTCATAATCTTATCACCAGAAATGGGAGAGTGCCCACAATATAATTTCAAAAGTTCAAATGTGTCCACTTGAACCAAAAGGCGAAGGACCCCCAGTTAAGCAGTTGAGTTTAATATGAACAAAAATGGTCATGCTTGTCAAACTTTCCTTCTCCCTGATACATTTCAAATAGCAACTTCATTTCCAAGTGGAGGAGTGGATCATGTCCTCATAAAAAGAAGTTATATAATGTGCTCAATGTAATAAGCTCCTCACTGTCAAAGTTCTGCTTTATTACTGTGAGGATAAGATAATTGCCTTGGAAAAAGTTTAGAAAGGCAATGAGGTTCATGCATGAAACCATTTAATGCTTGATTCAAGTGCTGCCCTATTTTCAGATTGACAGCTCTTTTCTGGTCATATTGAGCAAGAGTTATTAACTGAACTGTGAAGTCATATATTTTCTGTAACATATAAATAGTATATGCGGTATATAAACCAATACGCGGATGATACGCAGCTGTATCTGTCCGCCCCGTGCCAACTCAGCGAAGCAGTAGAAGTGATGTGCCAGTGCCTGGAGGCTGTTAGGATCTGGATGGGAGCAAACAAGTTGGCACTCAATCCAGACAAGACCAAGTGGCTTCTGATGTTCCCTCCCAAAGATTGGCCAACTATTCCATCTCTCAGGCTGGGGGGTGAAATTATACGCCCCTCAGAGAGGGTCTGCAATTTGGGAGTCCTCCTGAATCCTCAGCTGACTTTAGAACATCACTTGTCGGCTGTGTCCAGGGGGACCTTTGCCCAGGTTCACCTGGTGCACCAATTGCAACCCTACCTGGATCGGGAGGCTCTTCAGACAGTCACTCACGCCCTTGTGACCTCAAGACTGGATTATTGTAATGCGCTCTACATGGGCTGCCCTTAAAGAGCGTTCGAAGACTTCAGTTAGTCCAGAATGCAGCCGCGCGAGCGATTGTGGGTGCACCTAGGTACACCCACGTCACACCTATCCTCCGCGAGCTGCACTGGCTGCCCATTAGTCTCCGGACCCGCTTCAAGGTGCTGGTCGTAACCTATAAAGCCCTACATGGCATCGGACCTGGGTACCTGAGAGACCGCCTCCTGCCGATTACCTCCCTCAGACCGATCAGATCTCACAGGTTAGGTCTCTTCCGGATTCCATCTGCCAGCCAATGTCAGCTGGCGACCCCCCGGGGGAGAGCCTTCTCTGTTGCAGCTGCAGCCCTCTGGAATGACCTCCCCATGGAGATCCGGACCCTTACTACCCTCCCGGCCTTCCGCAAAGCCACCAAGTCCTGGCTGCTCCAGCAGGCCGGGGGCCTTGTGAAACATCCAGCCCCACGGAAATTGTGAATGTTGTGTTTTTAAAGTGTTGTCTCTGTCTTTGTCTATTTATCCCCTTTCCCTTGTCTATTGTGAGCCGCCCGGAGTCCTTCGGGAGTGGGCGGCATACAAGACAAATAAATAAATAAATAAATAAATAAATAAATAAATAAATAAATAAATAAATAAAGAAATAAAGAAATAAATAAAGAAATAAATAAATAAATAAATAAATAAATAAACACAGTTCTAAGTTCACCTCCTACATAAGATGTTTAGAAATAAGTTGCTTTAACACTGGCTTTTTGAAAGGAAGTCAGGGAAGAGAGAGGAAATTGGTAGATTGCTTTAATATGATTATATAATATAATATTACATGCCATTATATTATATGTAACATTATGTATACCATGTATCTAATGTTTTCAGCATGAATAAGAAATATTAAAATTTGCATCTATATCTAATATAATTTTAATATGCCTCACAAAGAAAAAAGTATTTTTCCACAGAAATCACTCTTAAGGGAAGAAATAGGAATAGTTGGTTACTGGATTATTGCATTTTTCACTATTTTGATTCAGTCATTGATTTTTATAATTGGCCTCTTGAAAATTGTTGTAAATAAGCTTTTGTGTATATCTTGGGGAAAACAGAGAAGACTAAAAGTCTTTAGGCTTTTAGTGTTCAAAGAAATACTGAGTATTTTTAATTCAATATCTTGTTTATTTATGATACAAGCAGTGAATCACTTTTGACCAGAAAAAAGTACAGAAATGCTTTTAATGAAAGGAATAGAATTGCATTACTTTTGTTAAGAGCTCTATTTGTAGTTCTCATTCAAAACCTTAAGATGTTCACATCTTCACAGAGTGCAACTAGTTATCTTAGCAGAGTGTGCGATTGGTTGTTTTTATTTTTTAAATATGGAACAGCCATGACTAAGGTGACCAGATTTTCAGATTGGTAAAGAGGGACACCATTGTCGGGGGGGGGGGGGGGGGGGGGCTTGATTAAAAATTTTATATTTTGTCAAAAGGTCACCCCCCAGGACACTGAAACCAGCATAAATACGAATCTGTTGCCAAACAAAATTTTGATCACGTGACCATGAGGATCCTGCAACGGTAGCTAAGTGTGAAAAATGGTCGCAACGGTCGCTAAGTGTGAAAAATTGTCATCAGTCACTTTTTTCAATGCCATTGTAACTTTGATCACTAAAGTGATGATCTTTGCTGCATATCAATAGAATAAAAATGTTGTTACACTCCTACTTGGCAGTTTCAATTGTTTTAATGTAGGGTCAGTTGTTGCTACTTTTCAATAGATAGATGACAGGTATGTATGTATGTATGTATGTATGTATGTAGGTAGGTAGGTAGGTAGGTAGGTAGGTAGGTAGGTAGGTAGGTAGGTAGGTAGGTTTATTCTGAAGATAAAAGTTTATGTACACCAGGAACTTTTGAATGAAAGCTGGGAGAGGAAATTGGACAAATGAACAGAATAGTATAGTACTCTAAAGGAATAAATGTGCTCTGGCTAATAAATACACAGAGCAAAGATTTATAAAAATAGAAATGTCAGTATGAAATTACAAGCTATTACCTTATGTATTAATTAAATATATATCCTGCTTCCCCCCACCCCAACTCAAGGTGGCCTGCATGGTGCCATCTCCTCCAATTTTTTATCACCTTCTGAGTTAAGCTAAGTGAAGATAGAGGAATAACCAAAGTCACCTACTGTATTGAGTTTTTGTGGTTGAGACTAGAGCAGAGCCTGACTTCCCACATCTGACACCTGCTAGAGGCTGTGAGAGTTTTCTTTCTGAGCAAGAAAATTTTGTGACCAGCCATGTCACAAAATCTATTAATGAAAGGATAAATCCCTATTTGCGAAATAGCCAGAATATTCTCCCAAAATTTAAAAGATTCCTCTTCTGGAATTACAAACAATGTCTAAAAGCGCTCTACCAGAGAGGGAGTATGATCATTAAGGTGGAAGAGTAGAAATACAATAGAGAAATTCATCTTCAAGTTTTCTTTTGCTCTGCTGGGGGATTGGGGCAAGTCATTTTCTGTTAGCTCTACCTACTTCATGAAAGTATTTTGGAAAAATGGGAGAAAGGAGGTGATGCTTTGAGTTCCTAAATGGAAAAAATGAATATATATCTAAAAAATAAATGTTAAGTCAGATTTTTCCCTGCAAAGTATTCATGAAATAGACCAGATTGAAAAAAAAAATCCAACAAAATTACCCCTAATCAGTTATGGAATAATTAAGGCTTATTCTGAAGTAGTTAAATATATAATAATTATGCTAACTAATAATATAAGACTGTAGGAATTAATATCAGTAGCTTTTCTACTGTCCATAAACTATTTTCTTAAAATTTAGGTGTGAATGCTCTATCTTATTATTTAATGTTGAGATACCAAAAAGATGCACACAAAGACAATACAAACAGTTGAAATTACAAGTAGTCCTAGACTCAACAACAGTTCATTTAGTTACTATTTAAAGTTACAACAGCACTGAAAAAAGTGACTTATGACAAGTTTTACACTTCTAAATGTTGCAGCATCTCCATGATCATGTGATCAAAATCAATGGATGGACGGACCATGCAGACTTTCTACATTCTTAGCCTACTTTCTCAAAGTTTCTGATAAATCTTCTGTCTTGAAGCTATTATGATTGTTTCATCTAACCCTTAATGGTGAATTAGGTATTGGTTTGTTTTTTAAAGCACTAATCTTGCTTCCCCTCGCTTCCCTGCCTTTACTCACCACCTGCACTAACCCCCCCCATGCCTCCCCCCCACATCACATTCCTTACCTGGGACTCCAGCCACCTCCCTAAACACTGTCAATGTTTAAATTCAGATTATTGTACACCAGAAAGTCTGAATTTAAGTTTATCATATGAATAAAAATGAAAATCATTCTTGTACTATAATGAAAGGGGTGTATATTTCCTGGGGACAATTTATAAAGTTATTTAAATGAAATAAAGCAAGCAGACTCCTGCCATAGCACAGCAATAATGCTAGGCATAAGATTAAAGGAAACAAGGTACCCCAGGGGGAAAAATATTCACTCTTGAGCTGCTACAATTCCTGCAGTTCAATCATGTGGCAGAGTTAAACATAAACAAGCCAATAATATTCCAATTTAGTGATGGTGGAGGAATCTTGGTCTGGCATCATGGAGGAGAACCTACTAAGTAGTAGCGGCGGCAGCAGCAGCAAAGGCGGCCAGGAAGGTCCGATCCTGGCCTGAGAGGGACCCAGGCTCCCCATCTTCTAGCGGTGGGTATTTGCTAGTGATGAGCCTCGAAACAGGCACGTGGCGGGTTCTCCTCAATGATGCCAGACCAAGATTCCTCCACGATCCCCAGGAAGAGGCAGAGAAGCGAAAAGCAGCCACAGCATCCACGGGCGGAGAGAGGCAAGGAAGCTGCAGCCAAAGGGAGAGACGCTCACTACGGTCTCCTGCTAGAAGCCGCCAAGGCAGGGCTGCGTCCACCGCTCGTGGCTTCCAGGCGCCGTTTGGCAATGGGAGGCCAGCAACCACCGCAGCAGCAACATATTCCTTCGGCAAAGGCAGACGCAACTCCCCGGCGGCTGGTCTGCGCGCGCGCACACACGGCCCCGCACACTCCCTTCCCTTCCACGGCTGGCTCCCTTCCCTAAATCCCTGAAGGCTCCGCTTCGCAGGAGCCAGTACTGCCCGCCCGCTTTCCTTCCTCTCCGCTGTGCTCTGAGCTCCGCCTACCACACAACACTTTGACCTTTCCTTTGACAGAAATGTAAATTTTTAGGGAAGGAAGCGCGGAGTGATGGTCTCGGCCGATTGGACCTTCCTGGCCGCCTTTGCCATTTCCAGCCTCGGTGCAGGGGTAAATGCGGTGCCCTTGCGGCGGCTCCTCCACTCCCCCCCGCCCTTCCCCCACCTGCAGCCCCCCATGGCCTGGGGGTGGGTGGGCGGGGGGTCTCCTGGGGGAGCCCGGCTCATTTCTCGCGCGCAGGAATTGTCGGCGGGCGCGGATGTGATTTGTTTGCGGGCAAAGGTACATGGCAGGCATGCGGCGCTCTTGGTTCGCTCCCTTCAGCCCTACTCAGACAAGCTCTTTGGCTGTGCCCACGTTTGCTTTGACAGAAATCACTGCGAGAGTCGCAGCAACAGCCCCAAGTGTGCTGATCTCGGCGTTTTTCGCATCGGGGCGTGCTGCAAGAAGAGGGAGTGAGTGAAGAACTTTTCTAGATGGCGCAAAGGACTTCCCAAGACTTGCTTTGCAGCAATCCAGACTCACTCACTCCCTCTTGCAGCCCGCCCCATGTGAATTCCCCCCCTCCCCACATCTTCTCCCGGGTTTCTCTCTCAGGATAGGGAGGCCGTGGTCTGGCAGTAGCTGCCGTGGTCTGGCTTTCCCCCCCGCCCCGCCTCCTCCACTAGCCTTTGTCCCTCCACAGTAGGGTGGCTGGGGGCAGGAGACAGCCCGCCCGCCCAACTCTGCAAAGGGGGAGAAGGAGAGGAGGGCCGTCTCCTCCCCCCAGCCACCCTACTGTGGAGGGACAAAGGCTAGTGGAGGAGGCGGGGCGGGGGGGGGGAAGCCAGACCACGGCGGCTACTGCCAGCCACGGCCTCCCTAGGGAAGACCTTCGCAAGGGAAGGCCTTCCCTTGCTAAAGGCCGCCGCCGCCCACCCGAAGCGGCGAAGCCTCCCGATTCCCACCGGTTACTCACCAGTGAAGCAGCAAAAGCAAACAGCGAAGGCAAAATGAAATGGAGACTCGCGCGGCGTGCTTAAGCGGACTCCAGCCAATCAGTGAGCTGGCTGGGATGCCGCATGCTTAAAGTTTTCCATCCCAGCCAGCTCACTGATTGGCTGGAGTCCAGGCCAATCAGTGAGCGGCAGCTGGGCTGGCTTAGATTTTTAGTGTAGAATAGAATAGATGGGGGAACGGAACAAGCGAGCTAGCAGCAGCTGATGGGGGGGAGCCAGCGAGCGCCAAAATAAAGCGGGGTTTTTTGAGAACGGCCCAGGACGCGGGAAAAATTATGAAAAGGTGTGCCTGTCCCGCCAGATGCGGGACGTCTGGTCACCTTAGCCATGACTGCACTGGGATAAAAAAAGATAAGAATTGCATTATTTTTCAATTACAAAAATAAACATTCCACCTTTCCTTATGCAGTGTGTCATCTGGGTACAAACATCTCTGTGCGACATTGTTCCTCTTTTGCCACATCTTTCACATTCACAGTAACATTATTTCCCTAAGTTTAGTATTATAATATATTGAGCTTTTAAACGTTAAAAAACTCTCCATTTTTCTTCTTAATATCTTCTAGTAATAATATCACATCAACATTAAAGATCATTATTCTCATCATACACATACTAAGTTTTCATCTGATTTATATCTCTAAGTATATTATCTACTTATTTTTAGCTTTCTTCATTTCCAAACTTTTTTTTCTCAAACCATTGGTAAAATACTTCCCAAATCATATAATATTCAGTTTGCTCTCTTTCTCCTTAATTGCTAATGTTAATCTGTTCATTTCTGCACATTCAAATATTTTCCTTATCACCTTCTCATCAATAGGAATCTCTACACTTTTATAGTGTTGTGCAAATACAATTCTAGCTGCAGTTAATACATGAGTGAATAAGTATACATTCCCTTTATTATAAATTTCAGGCAAAATTCCTAGCAGAAATGTTTTTGGCTTCAGCTCAATACGTTGTTGTATCATCTCTTCCAACCTTGTCTTAATTTTTGTCCAATATTTCTTTGCCTCTCCACATGTCCACCACATATGATAATAATATCCAGATATTTGGTGGCACTTCCAACATTTAGCTGAGTTATCACATCTATGTCAACCTCACCGGTGGTAGATACCATCTATAAAACATCTTATACAAATTTTCTTTATAAGAAGTTGACATTGCTAATTTGTAATTCCTATCCAACAATTTCTGACATTTATCCAATTCTATCAAATAGCCAAAAATTTTCACCCATGCTATCATTGTCTCTTTTACATGTTCATCTTCCAATTTTATGCCCAATAAGTAATTATACAGTTTCTTTATTAATCTTTCTTCTGTTCCTGTTAGAATTTTATCTAACTGTTAATTCTTTGTAAAAACCCTGTAATTTAATATCTTTCTCATATCTAAACTGTATCTGCACATGAGAATACCACATTATATTGATTTCTTGCGCAGTCATTTCTTCTTTCATTTTAAGTCCCCTTTCTTCATTCAACATATCTTTATATCTGACAATGTTTCTCATATTAATAACATTTGGGTGGATCAGTGCTTCCATTGTTGAAACCCAAACTAGTATCCTCAAATAATGTTGTTCTTTAATTATCTCCCGCACCAATAATAATTCATTCCTTATATAATGTCTCTGAAAATATCCATGTATCTTATTTTTTCCCATACCATAAGAATGCATGCCAGCCCAATTGCAAATCATGTCCTTCCAAAGTCAATAATCTTATATTCCTCAGTACAATCCACTCTTTCATCCTGTCAGCCCTTCTTCATTCACAAATCAGGAAAGGAAACCACCAGACTCCATTTGTTGAAATCAAGTGTACTTTTACTAATTATAAATGAATAGAAGCGTAGCAAAGCTAAGACTGGTTATTTAGGCGCGAAAGCGAATAATATATTGTATAATTCATTCCCCTCCCCTTGGCATCCCGTGCACAGTCCAATCATAATTCTCCCAAATGTCAGGTGTGAGATAACTTCGAAAGGCATCACCAGGATGGAATGCTGGTCCGTTGGCCTTGGCGGGAAACACTCCTCCTCCACATGTGCAGTAAGGTGGTCTGGTCAAAATCTAGAATCTTCCTCCAGCACAACAATGAGTCCCCTCCCAAATACCATGCCTCCCCATTTCAATGGCAGCTGAAGCAGTAGCAAAGCGGAGGCTGACATCTGGCCTCCCTCCAGAAAAAGGCGGTCAGACCTGCAAAATGACAAAGCACAAACAAACGGACAAACAACAAGAAACATAAAGGGAAAAAAGGGGAGAGAGAAAATACGTCAGGAAACCGGCCAAACTAGGGCTTGTCAGGATAAGCAGAATAGAATTGGCAGAGCAATTTACGTGCCCGAACATGAGACTTGTCCACCCATTCGGGAAGGGGGAAAATGAGAAGGGGGAAAATGCTTCCAAGCCACCAGGTACTGAACACGATTCCACTGTCTAAGGGAGTCCAAAATTTCACGAACCTCGAAATGTTGTTCACCATCAATCAACAGTGGAGCGGGCGGAGGTGGAGCAGGTGGACGTAAAGACGAAAAGCGAACAGGCTTTATGAGGTTAACATGAAAAACAGGGTAGACCCGGTGGAGGTGTTTAGGCAGCTGCAGCCGAACCGAAACAGGATTGACGATCTTGATAATAGGAAATGGGCCAACATACTTAGGCCCCAACTTCTTGGACTTCTGGGGCGTCTGAAGAAACTTGGTGGACAGGTAAATTTGATCACCCACCTTGTAATTATACGGCTTAGTCCGTTTCTTATCAGCCTGTTTCTTATGTGCGCGATGCGCAGCGTCCAAAGTTTGGAGTGCTAAAGGCCAAACGTGCCGAAGGCAATCACTCCATTCAGACAGAGACGAGACTTGGGGCTGCTCACGAGGAACTTCAGGAATAGGTACAAAATCCTGGCCAAACACCACATGGAAAGGGGTGAAGCCAGTGCTGCTATGTACAGAATTATTATAAGCCACCTCTGCGTGCGGCAAAAGTCTACCCAATCATCTTGCTGGTAGTTGATGAAACAACGTAAATACTGTTCCAGAACAGAATTAGTCCTCTCACAAGCTCCATTAGTCTGAGGGTGGTGGGCGGAGCTTAAACCCTGGGCGGAGCCAATCCACTTCAGAAACTCCCTCCAGAACACGGAGGTGAACTGCACACCCCTATCCGAAATGATGCGGCCAGGCACCCCATGTAAGCAGTAAATGTGGGAGATGAACATCTTAGCGAGGGTCTTAACAGACGGAATCTTGGAACAAGGGATGAAATGGACTTGCTTTGAGAACAAGTCAGTAACCACCCAGATAACAGTGTGTCCCTGACTCTCAGGGAGTTCAACAATGAAATCCATAGAGATTTCCATGGGGCAACAGGACGAGCCACAGTCTGGAGCAGACCCTGCGGTTTCCCTGGCGGGCGTTTAGCAGCACACAAACGGGACAACTGGCCACATAAAGTTCAATGTCCTTTTTCAAAGAAGGCCACCAAAACTGCCTTTTCATGACATGCAGCGTTTTCACGAAACCAAAATGCCCCGCCATCCGGGAATCATGAGCCCGCCGAAGAACCACTAGACAAAGAGACTTAGGAACATAAAGTTTTGCCCCAATCCAGGGCAATTCATCCCTCATGGTACATTCACTTATGTGCTGCTGGAACCATTCATCATCAGCGAGAGCGTTCTTGAGATTGGAAAGAAAATCCTGGGACATCTCCACCTTAGAACGTGCCTGATGTCTAGTAACCACTGGAGCAGCGAGGCTCGATGTGGGAATGACCGGCTGGACCATGCTGAGCTTAGAACAGTTGTACTGAGGAAGCCTGGATAAAGCATCAGCCATGAAATTCTTCCCACCCAGAATGTATTTCAGGGTGAAATTAAAACGATTGAAATGCTGAGCCCAGCGCATTTGCTTAGGAGAAAGTTTCCTGGGAGTTCTCAAAGCCTCCAAATTCTTATGGTCAGTCCACACCTTGAACGGGTGCTTGGCGCCCTCCAGAAAATGGCGCCATGTGGTTAAAGCCCAACGAACAGCAAATGCCTCTTTCTCCCAGATAGCCCAACATCTCTCTGTGTCAGTCAGTTTGCGAGAGGTGTACGCGCAGGGTTGCAAGTTACCTTGATCATTGGCCTGAAGCAATACAGCCCCCACCACCACGTCGCTGGCATCAGCCTGAACCACAAACGGCACATCCATGTCTGGGTGCTTGAGGACCGGTTCCTTGGCAAAAAGCCATTTCAGCTTCTCAAAGGGAGCTTGACATTCCATGGTCCAATCCAACGGCTTGCTAGGCCTGGGTTTCAGCCCACCTTTGGACTTCAATAGGTTAGTTATGGGAAGAGCTATCTTAGCAAAAGAAGGGATGAACTGGCGATAGAAATTGGCAAATCCCAAAAATTTCTGCAACTGCCTGTGTGTATGAGGGGCCTCCCACTCAGTGACTGCTTTGACCTTAGTGCGGTCCATCTCCACGCCCGCGTGGGAGATACGATAGCCCAGGTAGTCAACCTTCTCTTGATGGAATTCACATTTGGACAACTTTGCGTAAAGCTCCGCAGCCCGAAGCTTCTTCAGCACAGTACGAACCAACTTGACATGTTCCTCACGTGTTTGCGTGTAAATAAGGATATCGTCTAAATATACGATAACGCCCTTGTAAAGATGGTCATGTAACACCTCATTAATCAACTGCATGAAAACCACAGGCGCCCCCTGCAGGCCAAATGGCATCACACGAAATTGGAAACAGCCAAGGGGACAGTTGAAAGCCGTTTTCCACTCATCTCCCTCTTTAATACGGACTCTATAGTATGCTTCCCTCAAGTCCAGTTTAGTGAAAATGCGGCCCTTGCCCAGTTGGGCCAGCATATCCTTCATCAGTGGTAATGGGTACAGGTTCTGGGCAGAGATTGCGTTCAAATTTTTGAAATTAACACATAATCTGAGAGAGCCATCTTTCTTTTCTCTGAATAGCACTGGAGCCGCTACCTGGGTCTAGCTGGTTCAATGAAACCCCTTTCCAAATTCTTGTCAATGAATCTTCTCATCTCCTCCATCTCCCTAGGAGACATAGAATATATCTGGGGCTTGGAAAGTTTCACCCCGGGCAAAATATCAATGGTGCAATTAGTGGGTCTGTGGGGGGGAAGCTTATCAGAAGAATGCTCACTAAATACTCCCCTCAGATCCCAATATTCTTTCGGAATCTTCTCTTCCCCTTCGATCCTCTCCTGTCCCCTGGCTGCCAAAATGGGGTTAGAATCAGCAGGGTCTAGAGTCTCATTGCCCCTTTCAGGGGGGGCGCTAGCGCGAATGCGTAACCACCCCTTCCTCCAGTTAATGCGAGGGTTCCATTTACGAAGCCAGGGGAGCCCTCAAATAAGGGGCCGGTCCATTGCAGCTCCCAAAATAAAAGTGATTAATTCTTGATGGGTCCCCATTTTCATCTGTAAAGGCTCAGTAGAAAAATGAGCAGGACCCCCTCCCGCTATAGAACCATCAATTTGGCAAAAAACAATAGGGGTTTTTAAAGTTCTCAATTTCAAGCCAAGTTTTTCCACCATCGCTGGACTTATCATACAGCGAGAGCATCCTGAATCCAGAAGAGCTAAAAGTTTTTCAGGTGCACCAGTAGGTGGCACTGCTAACTCAGTTGGGATAAGCATGGGGCCTTTGTTTGAACTCACCCAACGATGATCGTGCTCCTCATCTGATTCGTCAGAAGAACTGGAACTAACGCCTCCCTCCTCCTCCGGCTGGAAATGCTGGGGAACATTTTCAGTGGCGCACGCAGCCTCTCTCTTCTTGCCTGGGGCCTTACTTGCTCTTCCCTCTCTTCGGGGAGGGGTTGGAGCCATCTGAGCCATTTTTATACTGCAATTCATGGCACGATGGCCTTCCTTCTCACAGCAGAAACACGTGAAAGGCTTGGGTTTGCTGGCGGAGCTTCCTTTTCCCTCGCTTCTGGGGTGGGGGGGGCTTTTGGAGCTGCACGGGGAAGGATTTCTCTGCTTCTCTCTCTTTCATGTATTGAAGCCTGGCCAAATCCAACTCAACATCTGCTGCGTGTTCATACCAAGCAGTCACCCGGCGAGGAAGGTGTCTGTTAACGCATTGCTGGTATATTTTTTCATTCAATCCCTCAGCGAACTGATCCAATACTCTGACTACCCCCTCATATAGGATGACAACTGTTGAAATTCCTGTATATAATCTGCTACCGATCTACTTCCCTGCTTCAGGGCCATAAATTTCACCCGCCCGCGTCTCTCAATCAGTGGGTCATCAAACCTCCTCTTCATTGCAGCCATAAAGTCATTAAAATTCCTCAGGAGAGGGGAATTGCATTTGTGTAAGCCCACCATCCATTCAGCCGCCTTTTTCTCCAAGGCCATCAAGACCATTCTAACTTACATATCATCAGTCTCTAAATCAGGTCCATAAATCTCCATATAATTCCAGACCCGAATGATAAACAACCCTAAATTCTGGGGGTCACCATCATATTTTACAGTTAAGGGAGGGACTTTTGCCATTCGGCGTCACCTGGGGGGCCCCCTACTCTTTGAGCGGCCCTAGCTGGAGGCGGGGAGGCTGGTTCTGGGTTTTCTTGGCCCCAACCCCCTTTGGCTTCTTCACCTTCCCTTAACCTATGCATCGAGTACCTTTGTTCAAGATCATCAGCCTGCTCCCTTTCCACAGCTCTTTCACGGCTTTTGCGTTCAGACCAAGCTTCCTCGAGGAGTCTCATAGCATGGGACATCTTGTAATCCTCTTCCCCAGCGGCACCCCCATCCGCTGACTTTTTTTTGGGTCTTCTTCTTGTGACTCCAGCATCCAACTCCTCTGACTCCTCTTTTTGTCCCACACCCAAAGTCCATCGGGGAGGAACAGCGGGCTCTTCCATTCTTAATCCAACCAGCCTTTCAGTTAAAGATGGTTCTGCCATTGCCCCCTCAGTTTCCTCTTGGTCACTCACTTGCAAAGACATTTCTTTTCTTCTTGTGAGGACACCCCCCTCAGTAGGTTGTAGCTCCGGGTGGGGCGAAAGTGAGTCTTAGCTTAATTGTCAGCCCTTCTTCATTCACAAATCAGGAAAGGAAACCACCAGACTCCATTTATTGAAATCAAGTGTACTTTTACTAATTATAAATGAATAGAAGCGTAGCAAAGCTAAGACTGGTTATTTAGGCGCGAAAGCGAATAATATATTGTATAATTCATTCCCCTCCCCTTGGCATCCCGTACACAGTCCAATCATTGTACTGTACCGGTTGCAACGGGATCTGGAACTCACCACTGGCTTGGTTGTACTTTATTTTGGAAGTTATTACCTTTTTTTGCTTCTGATGATCACTTTACCTTACCTTCTCCGCGCATGTGCAGGACGGGAAATGGCTGCCCAAGCTAAACGCTGGGCTTACAAAGAACAAAAAGAACGAATATCCTGCGGTGTGAGATCCCGGCGATCAGCGAAAAGGAGTCCTGGCAGGAGATTAACTATTGGGCAAGCCGAAGAGGCATCTGCCTACGTGGGGGGCTGCTGCTGAATGGCCCCTGGACGGTTTTAGTGATCCCATTCTGGCCTTGGCAGTGTTGAAGACAGCGGGCGAGCGGCGGGCATTTTTCTTCTCAGCTGCGCAGCACTGCCGGTGAGACCCTGGTTTCGGGGCTTGTATTTGACTGCGCTGGGTGTTGTGCTACATGAGATAGCTTGCGCCTCGCCCTGAGGAAGGGGTGGCTGTATTCCAACGGCTGAGTGGTCGGGACTGGGCAGCTGGTTTTGCCGCCGCCGCTACAGTTTCCCCAGGCCGCCTCCCCCCACCCCCTTGTTTCTCTGGTGCGGCTCCTTCGCTGCTCGCTGTTGCTGCTGCAGGCGGCGGGCAGATGATGGCGGTGTTTCTTTCCATCCCTGGGTGCCTGCAACATCTTTCGACGGCACCCGTCCGGTTTGCTGAACCCCTGGGGACTTCCCTGGACTGCCTCCGCTTCAGAGGGGGAGAAAACAATCTGGGCGCCTGTAGAGACTGGGCGAATTGGGCGGCTGACTACAAGTGCCACCGCCATAGCCCTCCCGGACACCTCCCCCTCCCCTCCCCCTGTGGCTCAGCCTTTGTACTATCACTGCCCTCGTTCTCTCCTGAGCTCTATTTGTTTGGACTTCTTCCCTTGGTGGACTGGGAGAGTTTCTCCTACAGCCTGTCATCGATATTGTGGAGCTTTTGTCTATTTCCTTTGCTGGTCATCTGGCCCTTTTCCAGCTGTGGCTTTAAACATCAAGTTTTGCCTAACCATAATCCCAGGGCCTCTGGACGTGCTATCTCAGCCCCAGCTGCTTTCACTACTACTAGCTGCAACTGCCCTAGGAATACCAATACCATCTTGAACAGCACTTACTTAATTCCATCTAACATAGTGCCTTGGTTTGTGGACAAACAGGGATGCCCATTGCGCATAGGAAGACCTGCTCCCCTCAACCACCTTAGACTCTTGGGACCTTTTAGCCTTACCGGAGGAGGGAAAAATTTTTTAGGAATGTGGTGTGAATGGTATGCTTGATTGATGATTTTACCCACTTTTTAACTTCATTACTGTTGTATTTTTGTGTTTTTAATTGACCTATGTGGGGAATGCATGGATGAGTGGCTGTGTTTGTGTGAGAGGATGACTGATTCGAAGGGCCTGTCAGGAAACACGGGGGCTATAGGGGTGGGTGGAGGGACTACGGACACGGGAGTGGGCCGGAGCATTATGGTCTTAACAGGGAGGGGCAGATATGGCGGGGACTTTAGGGCAGGCCATTACCAGGGAAGGAGGGCTCGCTACGTTACAGAGATCCCTCCTTCCGGCCCTACGAGTCCCACTCCAAGGCCAGATGGCGCGAGTAAGCAGGACCCTGGTCTCAGGCTGCTGTCGCTAAATGCCAGGTCTGTAGTTCATAAGGCTCCCCTCGTCCGGGACCTAATTTTAGACGAGAGGGCAGACCTGGCATGTATTACTGAAACCTGGCTGGGCCCAGAGGGAGGAGTCCCCCTCGTAGAGATGTGCCCAGAGGGTTTTCAGGTGCTTCATCAGCCGCAATCCTAGAGAACGGGTGGGGGTGTGGCTATTGTTATCCGAGAGTCTCTAGTACCTCGTAGGATTCCTGCTCCGGAGTTTGTCGGGTGTGAGTCCCTGCTGGTGAAGTTGGACCTCAAGGGTCAAGTGGGCTTGCTGTTAACGTACCTGCCTCCCAACAGTGTTGCAGCAGACCTCCCCTCGCTCCTCGAGTCAGTAGCCGAGCTGGCAATTGGGTTTCCCAGGCTTATGGTTCTGGGGGATTTCAATCTGCCTTCGCTCGGTGAACACTCTGATGGAGTGCAGGAGTTCATGGCTTCCATGACAGCCATGGGCTTGACCCAAGTAATCCGGGGCCCAACTCACTCGGTGGGTCACATGCTCGACCTCGTATTCCTCTCGGAGCAGTGGAGTTGTGATCTTGGTTTGAGGGGTAGTGAGATCTTACCCCTGTCATGGTCGGACCACTACCTACTGAGGCTTGACTTTCGGAGACCAAACCCCCACTGTAGGGAGGAAGAACCAATTAGGTGGTTCAACCCCAGGCGACTTATGGACCCTTTGGGCTTTCAGACGGAGCTTGGCGTTGTTCCTGATACCCTCGCCCGCAGTCCGGCGGAGACTCTGGTTGCTGCTTGGAATTCAGCAGCGGCAGGGGCTCTTAACCGGATTGCGCCTTTACGGCCGATCCGAGGCAGTGGATCCAGGAGGGCTCCTTGGTTTACTGAGGAACTCCGGGAGATGAAGCGCCGAAAGAGACGCCTAGAGCAACGATGGAGATCCAGTAAGTCCAAGTCAGACCGAGCACTTTTAACAACCAGCATCAGAGCTTACCTCCGGGCAATTAGGACGACTAAAAGAACACACATTGCCTCTCTGATTGCTTCCGCTGAATCGCGCCCAGCCGCCTTGTTCAGGATAACCCGTTCCCTCCTAAATAGGAGGGATACGAGCGATCCTTTGCAAGGCAGAGCTGAGGATTACGTCCAATTCCTCGCGGATAAAGTTGCTCGGCTTCGGGTGGACCTGGACTCCAATTGCGCAGAGCCAGCTGAGGCACCAGGGGGGAATCTGGCAGGACATCACTGGATTGATTTTCAAGCTGTTACCCCTGAGGATGTGGACAAGGCCATGGGAGCTGTAAGTGCCTCCACATGTGTACTGGACCCGTGCCCCTCCTGGCTGGTCGCTAACAGCAGGGAGGTGACACGGGGCTGGATCCAGGCGGTTGTAACCGCCTCCCTTCAGGAGGGGTTCTTTCCCCCCGCTCTAAAGGCGGAGGTGGTGAGACCCCTTCTGAAGAAGCCATCTTTGGATCCAGCCATTTTAAACAACTATCATCCAGTCTCCAACCTCCCCTTTGTGGGGAAGGTTGTTGAGAAGGTGGCAGCCTTTCAGCTCCGGCGGTCCTTGGAGGAAACCGATTATCTAGATCCCTTCCAGTCGGGATTTAGGCCTGGCTACAGCACGGGAACCACTTTGGTCGCATTGATCAATGATCTCTGGAGAGCCAGGGACGGAGGTTATGCCTCCGTCCTAGTGCTCCTTGACCTCTCAGTGGCTTTCGATACCATCGACCATGGTATCCTTCTGCGACAACTGCGGCCGGTGGGGGTGGGAGGCACTGTCCTACGGTGGTTCTCCTCTTACCTCTCGGACAGGTCGTAGTCGGTGTTGGTCGGAGGGCAGAGATTGACCCCTACGCCCCTGACTTATGGGGTGCCACAGGGTTCGGTCCTGTCCCGCCTCCTGTTTACTATCTACATGAAGCCGCTGGGTGAGATCATTCAACGGCACGGGATAAAATACCATCAGTATGCGGACGATACACAGCTGTATCTGTCCGCCCTGTGCCAACTCAATGAAGCGGTTGACGTGATGTGCCAGGGCCTCGAGGCTGTTAGGGACTGGATGGGGGTTAACAAGCTTGTTCTCAATCCAGATAAGACCGAATGGCTGGTGTGTTTCCCTCCTACTAATTGGCCAAGTGTTCCATCTCTCAGGCTGGGGGGTCAAACAGTACGCCCCTCAGACAGGGTTCGCAATTTGGGAGTCCTCCTGGACCCACAGCTGACTTTTGAACATCACTTGTCAGCTGTGACCAGGGGGCATTTGCTCAGGTTCGCCTGGTGCACCAGTTGCGTCCCTACCTGAACCGGGAGGCCCTCACAACAGTCACTCACGCCCTTGTGACCTCTAGACTGGACTACTGGGGCAGCCCTTGAAGAGCATTCGGTGACTCCAGCTTGTCCAGAATGCAGCCACGCAAGCGATCGTGGGTGCACCTCGGTTCACCCACGTAACACCTATCCTCCGCGAGCTGCACTGGCTGCCTATTGGTCTCCGGATACGCTTCAAGGCGCTAGTCGTCACTTATAAAGCTCTTCATGGTATTGGACCTGGGTACTTGAGAGACCGCCTGCTGCCAATTACCTCCACCCGACCGATTAGATCCCACAGATTAGGCCTCCTCCGAATTCCATCCACCGGCCAGTGTCGACTGGCGACCACTCGGAGGAGAGCCTTCTCTGTGGCTGCTCCGAACCTCTGGAACGAACTCCCCGTGGAGATTCGAACCCTCACCACCCTCCAGGCCTTCCACAAAGCCCTTAAAACCTGGCTGTTCCGACCGGCCTGGGGCTAAAGAAACGTTGCCCCCGTCTCGAATGGTATGACTGCTGTGTGTTTTAAACTATGTATTGTTTTGTGTCGGTTTTAATTTTGTCTGTATCCCCCCCTTCCCTGGTTGAGTTGTGAGCCGCCCTGAGTCCCCTTCAGGGGAAAAGGGCAGCATATAAATAAAATCAACATTCAACACATAATTCTCCCAAATGTCAGGTGTGAGATAACTTCGAAAGGTATCACCAGGATGGAATGCTGGTCCGTTGGCCTTGGCGGGAAACACTCCTCCTCCACATGCGCAGTAAGGTGGTCCAGTCAAACTCTAGAATCTTCCTCCAGCACAACAATGAGTCCCCTCCCAAATACCATGCCCCCTCCCCGTTTCAATGGCAGCCGAAGCAGTAGCAAAGCGGAGGCTGACACATCCATGCTAGGAATTGCCTGATAATATAATTGATATGATTCCCAGTTTGGTAGTCCAAAGCCTCCTCTATTTCTTATATCTTGCATCATTTTCAGAGCAATTCTTGCTCTTTTCCCCTTACCAAATATATTTGTGTATTATTTTATTCAGTTCTTCAAAATATTTATTTTCCAATTTTAATGGAATTGTCTGGAATAAGTACAATAGCCTTGGCAGTATATTCATTTTAATTGTTGCTATTTCTTCTACCAAAGATAATAGCAGATTCTTCCATTTTTCCAGATGTACTTGGATTTGTTTCAACAATTTATAATAATTATCTTCCTTAATTGTTACACATCTTGCTGTTAGTTGGATCCCTAAATATTTAACTTTCTTTACTATCTGAATGTCTACCCTCTTTACTAATTCTTTTTTTTTTGCTTATCTGTGAGATTTTTAACTAAGATCTTAGTTTTCTCTTTATTTATTTTCAGCCCTGCCACTTCTCCATATTCTTCTATTTTTCTTATTAATTTAGGCCCTGTTGTTAATGGATCTTTCAAATTAAAGGCTAAATCATCTACAAACTCATGCAATTTGTATTGTTCCTTTTTACTTTCCATGCCTTTTATCTCTATGTCTTGTCTAATATTTCTATTCAATACTTCCAACATCAATATAAACAATAATGGAGACAGAGGGCATCCTTGTCTTGTACCTTTCTTAATACTAACTTCCTCAGTAATATCTTCATTTACCATCACTTTTGCAGTTTGCTTATAATATATCGTCCTTATCACTTCAATAAATCTCTCCCCAAAGTCCATCTTTCTTAACTGTACTAACATAAATTGCCAATTCACATTGTCAAACTCTTTCTGTGCATCTAAGAAAATCAATGCCATTTGCTTCTCTGGATGTGCTTCATAATACTCCAAGGTATTCAAGATTATTCTCATATTGTCTTTAATTTGTCTCTTAAGTAAAAAACCATTTTGATCTGTATGTATGAATTGATTTAAAAATCATTTTAATAATCTGCAATTATTGATGCAAATATTTTATAATCTGCATTTAACAAGAATATTGGCCTGTAATTTTTTATTTGTTGTAAATCTGCATCTCCTTTCGGTATAAGAGTAATATATGCATCCATCCATGAATTCGATACCTTTGCTTCTAACAAAAGTTGATTAAATACTTCCAACATTGGTTGACTCAAAGTTTCTTGCAGTTCTTTATATAGTTCAGCTGGTAGACCATTCGATCCAGATTAACTCTAGCATAGATATACATTCATCTAATGATGTTTTAACTGTTTCAGGTATTTTAGGTATTTCCTAAAATACCTGAATTTTCTGCCTTTTCTAAATATTGATTTATTTTCTCTTCTGATATTAACTCTTGCTCATATAGCTTCTTATAATAACTCTGAATCACTTTCTTTTTCTCTTCATTTTGGTAGAGAATTTCCCCTTCATTGTCTATCAGCTTCTTTTTTTTCTCTTTTTTTAACATATGCCAGCCATTTTCCTGGTTTGTTAGCATTTTCAAAGAAATTTTGTTTAACACTTCTAATTTTGCATGCTAATTCTTCTTTCTCCATTAAACTCATTTTATGTTTCATTAAGTCTATTTTCTGCTAGTTTCAGTTGGTCATCAACTTCATTCACTTTTTCCTCAGTATGTTCAACTTTTTTTCTACTTTCTGTATACGTTGTTCATTATTTGCCATCATTTGTTGGACTTTCTCTAATTTATCATCCACTTTCTCTATTTTTTCTTTGACTCCTTTAAAATCATCAAGGAGCTCTTGAATCATTTCTTTCAGTTCTGACTGCATTGTGTTCACTTTCTCTTGTTGAACTAGGTTTTACCAAGGTCTTCTGTCCAGAGGGACTTGAGGCTGCTGATGAGTTTGTTGATGATGGTGCTGACACTTTTTTCCTCATCTTGAATCTTTTAAAATCTTTTTAATATTTATAATCCACCACAGAATGAAAAAAAGAAAAATTCTCCATGTTTAATCCAAAACAGAAAGAGAATAAACAAAAAAACCCAAAGCCAAAAAAATCAAAAGAAAAAACTACAAATCACTTAAAATCCAAAGATCCAAAATTTCCAAACTTTCAATCTCTTGAGCCCACCCCCCTTTCTAATTTTTGTTTGTTATTTTCTTCAGGTTCTTCCAACCCCAATACTTTAATATCCAGGCAAAAAGACAAAAATAATAGTAATATAACAATAAATTGTAATCTACTTTGGCCCACCAAACCCAGTTGTTGTTTTATTTCCTGGGGGGAGGGGGAGAAAAAAGTCACAGAATTCATGGAGTTCACAGAGCCAAAGAAAGAGAAAAAAATAAAGAAAAAGAAAGTTTTTTAGTGTTTATATTCCCTTTGAGTTTCAAGAGCTAAGCTATTTAATAGTACATTTCAAGCTTATGCTCTCAGTTTTCAGTTTTCATTCACACCAACTCGTACCCCTGAGATTATTTCCAATGACCACTTATCTTTGTTTATACAATTTCTCAAGATTGTCTCTGCAGCTGCCACTGTGGCTCCCCATCTCCGCTTCCACCTTCTAGCAGTAGATGGCACTCTGGCTCTGCTACTCTCTCTCTCTTAGCCTTCTCTTTCTGACAGTATATCTGATTCAGTCTTGATTTTTAAACAAAAATAAAGTAAAATAAAATAGGAATAGAAGACAATTCAATTTATCCAAGCATTCTGCAAGTTCTATACTTTTCTACAGTCCAATAATATGTTTGGGGTATCCAGTCCAGCTTTTAATATAAGGTATTTTCACTTTCTAAAAGTTCCTCCAATCTCACTTCCTGTTTTAAGAACAGCTTGTAAAAGCTCTTCTCATCACTGCATGTGGGGAGGGGGGACAAATTACTGGGATAATCTTTAAACAAAAGCCAATATCTGAGTGAAAAAATACTACTGTAATGATGGTATGTGGACATTTCCGTGGGAGGTGCGAGGCGAGTCAATCCACAGGTGTGAAGTTTTTTGTGAGAACTTTGAGCTGAGAAGGCAATAAGAAGATGTTCTAAGGTGCTAACTGCTCATCCCTCTGGATCTGAGACAGAACAGATGGCCCCTGTCTCATCCTCCCCCCCCTCCCATTTTCTAGGAAGGTACATCAAAGTAAAGGAAAGATCAGAAGTAAGAAAAGATCATAAAATGTCGCCAGGCCACCTCCCACCAGAATGATAGTGTCCCGATAGGGATCTATGGGGACCTGACCTGGTTTCCCCCCTAAGAGAAGGAGAGGTCCACCTGGAAGAAAAGGAAACATGGAGGGGGGAGAAAAGAGCAAGTGGTTAGTTAGGTTTGTCTGGATAATAGGCCTAGGAGCTCTAATTCATTTTTGGTGCACCCACTCATTTTCAGAAAAGGGGAGGTTTTTCCAAGCAACCAAATATTGGATTACTCCATGGTGCTTTTGTAGATCAAGGATTTCCTTGATTTCAAAATGCTGTTCTTCCTCATCCATAATAGGCTGTGGCATTGTGGCAACCTTGGGACTTAAGGGCGAGGTTATTTCAGGTTTTAGGAGGCTGCAGTGGAATACTGGGTGGAGCGTCTCAACATTTTCAGCAATTGGAGTTCTAACATAAAAGGGTTTATGATGTATGTAATGTGGAAGGGCAATATGAACTTAGGTTCCAGCTTTTTAAATGGTTGCAGGGACTGTAGGAATTGAGTGGAAAGATACACCCTATCTCCAATTCGGTTTTGGCTCTACTTGCTTTTTAACTGCCTGTACTTTGTAAGCTACTCTCACTCCGTCTAAGGCTTTGCACACAACTGGCTAGCTGTTCTGTAATTGATCTATCCACTCTTTCTTCCAACATTTTAAAAAGCTTCTTCCAACATGTTAAAAACAAGAAAAAAGTTAAGGAAACAATAGGTCCATTGCTGGGAGAAAGTGGCAAGAAGGTGATAAGCAACAGTGGGAAAGCATAACTATTTATGGATCTCTTTTCCAGGAGGGAAGCCTCCTGAAGGTCTCTGAAGGCTCTGGAGATCAAAAATTGGCCCTACGGACAAACCGGAAGTCACCACTCCCAAACTTTCAGGTTTCCCATAGGGGTGATTTTCGACCTCCAGAGCCTTCAGGGGCCTTCAGGAGGCTTCCCTGAAGGCTCCAAAGGGTGAAAAATGGCCCTACGGCCAAACTGGAAGTGACTTCCAGTTTGTCCGTAGGGTTGTTTTTCGCCCTCTGGAGCCTTCAGGGAAGCCTCCTGAAGGCCCCTGAAGGCTCCAAAGGGCAAAAAACGGTCCTATAAGCAAACCAGAAGTCCATTCCTGAACTTCCAGTTTGCCCGTAGGGCCGGTTTACTGTGCTGTAGGTTCACCATCACGGCCCTAGAAGGTATGTATGGATATGTGGAAAGTATGCCTATGGATACTTACCTATGGGATGGAATGGATCTGTGTATTGGGAATAATAAAACCAAGCTTTTTCCTCCTCCCAATTGAATCCAAACAACTGCTGGGATTAACTTTATATGATGATTTATCAAGCAGAAATTGAGAAAAAAGATCTGTACAACCAAGTGATATACAGATTGGAGAGTGGAAAGATGATAAATGGACTCCAAAGAAGGTAATCAATTATTATGGACCTGCCACATGGGCAGAAGTTGGTACATTAGGTGCCAGAGAGCCCATCTACATTTTAAATATGGTAATTCTATTACAAGCAGTGCTGGAAGTATTAACTAATGACACGGTAAGTACTTTAAAACATTTAGCAAAGGAGAGTATAAAGTTTCAGATTTATATTACGCAGAATAGATTAGTTTTAGATTACTTACTAGCTAAAGAAGAAACTGTGTGTGGAAAATTTAATTTGAGTAATTGTATTAAAATAGATGAGAGTGGGAAAGTAGTAAAGAAAATTAAAGACAGAATGATAAAACTAGCCCGTGTTCCGGTCCAAATCTGAAAAGGGCTAATTTTAAATGGGGTAAATGATTGGTTTGGTGGGTTTTCAAATTGGAAAGATTTAGCAAGATTTGCAATATTAGGATTCCTATCTATCATGTTTTTACCATGCTTGATTCTTCTCATACAAATGTTAATAAAAAGGACTATGAGCAGTATGACCTTAATAACTACATCAATCACAAATGGATAGAAAAAGACTATGCTAATAATGAAAGTGAAGAAGCAGGAGATGGAGATGGAGAATCTGAATGTAAAAACTTGCTTCCATATGAACCTAAGTAGAAGTTAGGACATTATGAACTATTGTAGGTATAAAAATTGCAGGTATAAAAGAGTTACTAAAAAGAGAAAAAGTGAGGTTTGAAGGAAATGATATTAAGTTACTCTTTTATAAAATGTTAAAATATTGCTTTTGTATTCCTTTACAATGTTAAAGGTATAAAGCCATCATATTCTTGCCTAAAATGTATAATGTTACTGTGCTTTTGCTAACCACAAAATGTGTTCAGTAAACAGGACAAGATAACCTTTGTTATTCCAAGCTGTTTACAGGCGCCTACATGCAAGTTAGATAGGAAGTCATGTGCTCAGACAAAAGGCACCAGAAAAAACCAAATAAGAGATAGGGGCCTCTCAAGAAATTGTCAAGTTGACTCTTTAGAATATGGAATGATAAAAGAAATGACATAAATGAATGAGAAAGTAGGGAAGGAGTTTCTTGGGAATAAAATATATTGTTTGAATGCTATTTTTTGCTCTCTTTGTACACTTGGGAGGGGACTTTGCAAACGCTTTTTGTTTTTCTGTAAATAAAGCTTTTTGAATTGTGAATCAGAATTGTCTCTGTGTTGTGAGGATTTAATAATTGAGTTTTTGAGTTTGACCGCGAAGGGACACCGTGCTTGGGGGCAGTACTCTGATGGCTGTGGGCAGGGCTGGGAATTTACTACCCTGCACTATGGATCCATGTGACTGGCTTTTTCATCGTTGCCGTGGTTGATCCTAGTGCGCCCCCCCCCTCCTCCATCACGGCTTCTGACTTTAATTACCATCTAATTATTGCTACCTCAGACCGGCTTTTACAATCTTGGCTTGTGATCCCTGTGGCCGACTTCTTTGCCTCCGACTCCCATTACTACTACTGCAACCATCTGTGACTGTTCTTGGCTTGCCTTCCCAGACAACGCTGCCTCCCTGAACTGTTCCCACCACTCACACCCCCTGCCACTCTGGCTGTTGCTGCTCAGCCATGGAGTTCCTTGATCTCCGTCTTCGCCGAGAGCTGTGTATGCCACCCTGTATTTACAACTCTTGCAGAAAAGGAAAGTGGAGGACAAAGAGGACGTGGGTAGGGAATTTGCTCTTTCCCCTTGTGACCGGGATTAACCCCACACCTACTCTAAACTGTAGAACTTTGTCCCTTCTATTTGATCCAGCGGAAGAGGAGCTCCTGGGCGTAAAGACTGTCCTCTCTTGCCCTATTACTATTATCTCTAACTGCGCCAATTGCAATTTTTCCGTGTTTTATGTATGAGGTGTGACTGGTATGTTTGATGGATGACTGTACCCACTTTTTTAACCCCATTATTGTTGTATTTTCTGTGTTTTAATTGACTTATGTGGGGAATGCATGGATGAACGGCTGTGTTTGCGTGAGAGGATGACTGATTCGAAGGGCCTGTCCGGAAATGCGGGGGCCATAGGGGTGGTTGGAGGGACTACGGACACGGGAGTGGGCCGGAGCATTACGGTCTTAACAGGGAGGGGCAGATATGGCGGGGACTTTAGGGCTGGCCATTACCGGGGAAGGAGGGTTCGCTACGTCACAGAGATCCTTCCTTCCGGCCCTACGAGTCCCACTCCAAGGCCAGATGGCGCGAGTAATCAGGACCCTGGTCTCAGGCTGCTGTCGCTAAATGCCAGGTCTGTAGCTCATAAAGCTCCTCTCGTTCGGGACTTAATTTTAGACGAGAGGGCAGACCTGGCATGTATTACTGAAACCTGGCTGGGTCCGGAGGGAGGAGTCCCCCTCGTAGAGATGTGCCCAGAGGGTTTTCAGGTGCTTCATCAGCCGAGGGCCTTGGGAAGGGGTGGGGGTGTGGCTATTGTTATCTGAGAGTCTCTAGTACCTCATAGGATCCCTGCTCCGGAGCTTGTCGGGTGTGAGTCCCTGCTGGTGAAGTTGGACCTCAAGGGTCAAGTAGGCTTGCTGCTAACGTACCTGCCTCCCAACAGTGTTGCAGCAGCCCTCCCCTCGCTCCTCGAGTCAGTAACCGAGCTGGCAGTTGAGTTCCCCAGGCTTATGGTACTGGGGGATTTCAATTTCCCTTCGCTCGGTGAACGCTCTGATGGAGCGCAGGAGTTCATGGCTTCCATGACAGCCATGGGCTTGACCCAAGTAATCCGGGGCCCAACTCACTCGGCGGGGCACATGCTCGACCTCGTATTTCTTTCGGAGCAGTGGAGTTGTGATCTTGGTCTGAGGGGTAGTGAGATCTTACCCCTGTCATGGTCGGACCACTACCTACTGAGGCTTGACTTTCGGAGACCAAACCCCCACTGTAGGGAGGAGGAACCGACCAGGTGGTTCCGCCCCAGGTGACTTATGGACCCCTCGGGGTTCCAGACGGAGCTTGGGGTTATTCCTGATACTCTCGCCCGCAGTCCGGTGGAGACTCTGGTTGCTGCTTGGAACTCGGCAGCGACGGAGTCTCTTAACTGGATTGCGCCTCTATGGCCGCTCCGAGGCAGTGGATCCAGGAGGGCCCCTTGGTTTACTGAGGAACTCCGGGAGATGAAGCGCCGAAAGAGACGCCTAGAGCACCAATGGAGATCCAGGAAATCCGAATCGAACCGAGCACTTTTAACATCCTGCATCAGAGAGTACATCCGGGCAATCAGGACGTCAAAAAGAACTTACATTGCCACTCTGATTGCTTCCGCTGAGTCGCGCCCAGCTGCCCTATTCAGGATAACCCGTTCCCTCCTAAATAGGAGGGATGCGGGTGATCCTTTACAGGGCAGAGCTGAGGACTACGTCCAATTCCTCGCGGATAAAGTTGCTCGGTTTCGGGCAGACCTGGACTCCAATCATGCAGAACCAGCCGAGGCACTAAGGGATAATTTGGTAGGTCATCGCTGGGTTGAATTTCAAGCTGTTACCCCTGAGGACGTGGACAAGGCCATGAGAGCTGTAGGTGCCTCCACATGTGTACTGGACCCGTGCCCCTCCTGGCTGGTTGTTAACAGCAGGGAGGTGACACGGGGCTGGATCCAGGCGGTTGTTGCCACCTCCCTTCGGGAGGGGGTCTTTCCCCCCGCATTAAAGGCGGCAGTGGTGAGACCCCTCCTGAAGAAACCATCTTTGGATCCGGCCGTCCTAAACAACTACCGTCCAGTCTCCAACCTCCCCTTTGTGGGGAAGGTTGTTGAGAAAGTGGTGGCCTTTCAGCTCCAGTGGTCCTTGGAGGAAACTAGTTATCTGGATCCATTCCAGTCAGGCTTCAGGCCTGGCTACAGCACGGAAACTGCTTTGGTCGCATTGACTGATGATCTCTGGAGAGCCAGGGATGGAGGTCATGCCTCCATCCTAGTGCTCCTTGACCTCTCTGCGGCTTTCGATACCATCGACCATGGTATCCTTCTGCGACGACTGCGGGAGGTGGGGGTGGGAGGTGCTGTCTTACAGTGGTTTTCCTCCTACCTCTCAGACAGGTCACAGTCGGTGTTAGTTGGAGGGCAGAGATCGACCCCTAGGCCCCTAACATATGGGGTGCCGCAGGGTTCGGTCCTGTCCCCCCTTCTTTTCAATATCTACATGAAACCGCTGGGTGAGATCATTCGACGGCACGGGATAAAATACCACCAGTATGCGGACGATACACAGCTGTATCTGTCCGCCCCGTGCCAACTCAATGAAGCGATGGACGTGATGAGCCAGGGCCTTGAGGCTGTTAGAGACTGGATGGGGGTCAACAAGCTTGTACTCAATCCAGATAAAACCGAGTGGCTGCTGTACTTCCCTCCCACTAATTGGCCAAGTGTTCCATCTCTCAGGCTGGGGGGTCAAATTGTACACCCCTCAGATAGGGTCCGCAACTTGGGAGTCCTCCTGGACCCACAGCTGACCTTCGAACACCATTTGTCAGCTGTGACCAGGGGGGCATGTGCCCAGGTTCGCCTGGTGCACCAGTTGCGTCCCTACCTGAACCGGGAGGCTCTCACAACAGTCACTCGTGCCCTTGTGACCTCTAGGCTGGAGTACTGCAACGTGCTCTACATGGGGCTGCCCTTGAAGAGTATTCGGCGACTTCAGCTGGTCCAGAATGCAGCCGCGCGAGTGATCGTGGGTGCCCCCCGATTCATCCACGTAACACCTATCCTCCGCGAGCTGCACTGGCTGCCTGTTGATCTCCAGGTGCGCTTCAAGGTGCTAGTTGTCACCTACAAAGCCCTGCATGGTATTGGATCTGGGTACTTGAGAGACCGCCTACTGCCAATTACCTCCTCTAGACCAATAAGATCCCATAGATTAGGCCTCCTCCGAATTCCATCAGCCGGCCAATGTAGACTATCAACTACCCGGAGGAGAGCCTTCTCGGTGGCTGCTCCGACCCTCTGGAATGAACTCCCCGTGGGGATTCGCACCCTCACCACCCTCCAGGCCTTCCGCATAGCCCTTAAAAGCTGGCTGTTCCAACAGGCCTGGGGCTAGTGATTTGTAACCCCACTCGAATGGTATGACTGTTGTGTTTTTAACGATGTATGGTTCTATGTTTGTAACTTGTCTGTCTTTCCCCTCCCTTCAATTGTGAGCCGCCCTGAGTCCCCCCAGGGAAAAGGGCGGCATACAAATAAAGTATAAACTAAAAAAACTAAACTTTTTATCTCACACAAGTATTGTGCAAAACATGACTCTGCAGTGAAGAAACGTGTTCGTATTTCCAAAGAATGGAAACATTTCAAAATTGAAGCAGCAGGGAAAACTAAAGAAGTCCAACAAGCTTCCCTGAGGAAGAAAAGGAAGGAACATTTTGCATCTAAAGCTCACATCATCTGCTGAGTCATTAAATAGGGGGAACAGGATGTTCTGACAAAAGCAGTAAATAAGGTATCTGAAAAATATCTAACTACTACTTGTAGAATATTTGTCACAATGTACAGTCTAGCCCAAAGATGTAAACCATTTTCAGACATAGAAGGAGCAATAAAAATGTAAACTGAAAATGAAGTAGATCTTGGGATTAGATTGCATTCACGGTCAACTGCAGTGATAGTAGTTGCTTCCATTGCAAACGAAATTAAAACAGAAATGTTTAGTAGCATTATTGGGCAGAATCTAAAAATATGTCTGATAATTGATGAAGCCTCAATGCTATCATGCAAACCAGTTGTGATAGTTTTTGTTAAAGTTGAGGATTCAGAATACCCAACAACCATTTTTGTTGAACTTGTGGAATTGGACAAACAAGATGCAGAGAAATGTTCTTCAGTGATGGGAAGTTTATATAAAGTTGCATTCTGCTCTGATGGTGCCAGTGTTATACTTGGGAGAAAATCCGGAGTGAGCACAAGAATAGCAAAAGATTTCCCAAACATTGTAATATGGCACTGCTTGAACCATTGCCTTCAACCTGTTCTAGATGACTTCATACAGGACATCAAGCAACTGAACCAGAGGTGGGTTCCTACCAGTTCGCACCTATTCGGTAGAACCGGTTCATCAAATCTACCGAACCGGTTAGAAGAGGTTCCACCAGTGGACCCGGAAAGCAGGCCACACCTACAGGTTCCAAATTTTTTTGAAACCCACCACTGGTCCTTGGATATGATTATTCTACACTATCATGCTCATATTTATAAACTCAGTGCCTCTGTGAAAGGTAAGGATGACTACTGCGCTTGTGGTGCAATCAGAACATTGCGTGTGTTGAAGTTTGTTTTAATGCAAACCAAAGATGCCTTTTAAAAAACAAGTTTACATCATATTCTTATGTATGCCAGTGCTGTGTGTGAGGTAATTTAAGGTGGTTCTGACAGGTGTCGTCGGCATCTTCATATCCGGTCACATGGGTGGCAAGCCACTCCCATCCGGTCACATGGGCAGCAAGCCACTCCCACAAAGGAGGCCACACCCACAGAGTAGGTTCAAACAATTTTTGAAACCCACCACTGAACTGAACCATTTCAAAATAGTTTGGGGACCAAGATGGGCTGCCTGTAGTTTAAGGTCCACCATAGCTGCGTTGTATGCTTATGCAGCGCTACATGAATTTTTTCTGGGAAATGAAAAATACCCAGATATGGCTGCTGGTCTTGAAAATATAAATTTCTTGACTGATTTGACCCTCATGATTGACATTCTAAATGAGATTTCTCTTCTTCAAATGCACTGCAAGGGAGAAATACAGACATCATCAAGGCCGAAAACTTTGTGCTGAGAACAATTAAAGAATTTGAAATGCTTAGACGGAAAAAGGCCCATACGAAAAAAAGGTTGACAGAATGATAACTTCAGAAGCTTTCAAAAATATATAATTTGTTCAAAATCAACAATTTGTTGGACTTCCTCGGGAAAAACTTTTGGAAAGCATCATCACCAATTTTTTTTAAAAGCTGATGGATTGGGAACATCTAAAAACAGGAAGCTAATTGCCAGACTCAAATAAATTATGATTTCTCACTTTTTTGGAGCTAGATTATGGAACATTGAAGATGTAGTCATTCCATGTCCAGAAGCTAAAGAACAATTGATTGTATTTGGTGAAATTTTTAATTACGAAATTAATTTGAATGACTACAGAGATTTTGTGGACAACATACTAAAAGATTCAATTACTGACAATATCAAAAAAGCTAAAGATATTGTCAGGACAATTGCTGTGAGTTCAGCAGAGGCAGAAAGGGTTTTTTGAAAAATGAACCTCATATGTTCAGAACCCACCTAACTATTCCAAACATAAGCAATTTGATGACAATTAGTATGATTGGCCTACCTGTAACAAAATGGGACCCAATTCCTTTCATCAAAAAATGGCTCAGAGCACACCATCACACGGCCGATGATCCAAAAGTGAAGAGTAAGAAAAGTGCAACTGAGGAGGCCGCAAACAAAAGAACGATGTGGAAATATCTGAAACCAAAAAACTACTTACACAAGTACTTAAGTGTATCTTTCATTGTGTTATTCTTATGTAAGGTGTAAGTGCATGCAATTAAAGACTTCCTTTCTGTATCTCTTCTTTGTGCAGGTCATTCATGCAGGTCTTTGTGCAGGAGCAAGGTGGTTGTCACTGTTGAAGACAGACAAGACAGTCATCTTTCTTATTCAAGTGTGCAGCTCTTATTATTTTGTGTACTTATTTTATTCTTATGTAAGTAGTAAGGGCATGGAATAATAAACTACCTTTTTGTAGGTTGCTGACTTGGACACGCCCACCTAGTCACATAACCATGAACCCCCACCCGCCTAGTCATATAACCATGTAGCCCTGCCCACCCAGTCACATGACCACATGACCACTAAGCCCCACCCACCCAGTCACATGATCCCCTAAGCCATACCCACAAAATAATCTATGCCTACAGAACCAGTAGTAAAACATTTTGAATACCACCACTGTGTTACCCCATGTGAGGAGGGAGACCCGAGAGAAAGTGCCTGGTGCACACAGCCCTCCACAACAAAGCCCTTCCCGGGGAGCAAAGCATGGCTTTGACGAACTGATCCATCCCGAAGGCGTGCTCCAGAACAGCAGCAGTGATGGCAGTGGCAGAAGGCGAGCTTCAGAGTAGTAGTGGTGGTGGCGGTGGAAGGCAGAAGCAAAGCTCCAGGGCAGCAGCAACAGAAGGCAAGCTCCAGAGTGGTGGTGGTGATGGCAGCGGCAGCAGAAGGCAGAAGCGGAGCTCCAGAGCTGCAGTGGTGGAAGCGGAAGGCAAGCTCCAGAGTGGCGGCAGCAGCACTCCAGGAAGGTGGGTGGATGTCCCGGGGCTGCACATGTGCACCCCAGCAGAGCAGCCAACTTAGCCCTAGCATGGCATCTCCCCTGAGGGCTGGCTATCCCCCTGCTGGCCAGTGGCATGTCCCCCATTAAATAAATAAATGACCTTGAATTTGGTTAAGATTATTCAATTATGCACACTTTTTCTTCTGTCACCAAAGTTTATTCTCATTTCCTAAGAGTTTAGCTTCATTTTCATTTTAATTCTGGTACATTCGTTTACACCATTTTTAATCAAACTTCTCCATTCACTATATACTTCACAGGCTTTCTGCTTATGCAATTAGCATAATTGTAAATGCACATTTATTAACATATAAACAGGTACTATAGCATATAGTGCACTAGTTTTATATTCTTATATCATTATGGTTTAGAAATATATTATTTGTGGGTATTAATTTTGGAAACCAAATGCTGAAGAATCAGTTTTCTCTAGTATTATGGCACCAGGTTAGAAATCAGGAGGCTATGAGTTCAATCGTGCCTTAGCCATGAAAGCCAGTTTATCAGGATATTGGGCATGAAACCATCTTAGTAACTTGGAGGCTCTGATATGTTTCTTAGCTACCCATTTATTTTGAGATGGAGGCAAGTGTTTCCATGATACTTTGCATGGCACTATGGTGTATGCAAAGTGTTGTTCTCCCTCAACTATAATAGGTGGTAGTGGCGCTTTCTCAGGTAGTCTGCAAAATATGAAGTGGACCTGCTGGAAAACAGGTCTGTTGCTAACCAAATGTCAGTATTTCTGTCCAGGAGTTCTACTATGAAATCCATAGAGATCTGTCTCCATAGTGCTGACGGTTCGGCTACTGTTTGTAATAGCCCTGAGGGTTTCCCCTGTCTTCTCTTTGCAGCTGCACAAACAGGGCAACTGACCACGTAGCTTTCTATGTCTTACTTTTTAAAAGGCCACCAGAATTGCCTTTTTATGAAGTGCAATATTTTTACAAATCTGAAGTGGCTGGCTAGCTTTGAATCATGGCAGACTTTCATGAGGTTGAGTTTCTGGCTATCTGGGATATACAGTTTCCCTCCCATCCATGCCAGGACATCTTTTAGCAAGCAAGTGTTCTTATGAGCCTAGAACTAGTCATCAGTGAGGAGTGCCTGTTTGAATGCTTGTGTAGTAGCATTGTCAGTTGGCAGGTTTTCCTTGTGCCCTGGCCATTACTTTAGTGGCTAGCTGGGAAGCTGGGAGCAAGGGCTTAAATATCTCTGACTTAGTGCTATTGTATCAGGGCTCTGCTCAGACATGGTTTGCAGGGTTCTTTCTGTAGAGTAAGTGCTTCTCCAGTTTGACCACTTTTGCAGATCCTACTTTATGTAAGGACTTGTCTCTCCTCTTGGCTCAAGAAAGTAGAACTCTTGAAATTATTAGCATTTCAAAAGGAAACTTTTATTGAAAGAAAAGTGATAGCAAGACAAAGAAAGCAGGATCTGAGGATTCCTGCATAATTCCATTAGATTAAAACAGTTAGAGACCCCTCCCCTCAGTCCAGTGTTGAATAAGCCAATCTGAAGGTGTGAAGATGTTTTGAGAAACACAGACTGAGAAGGTGATAAGAAGTTGTTCTCGGGCATCACTTGCTGGTTTCTCTGGAACTAAGACAGACATTCCCAGGAAGGTAAATCAAAGCACGGGATAGATAGGCACCAGGAAGAATGTTACAAACTGAGGAATATTTCCAGGCCCCTTCCCCACCAGAATGGCAATGTTCTGAAAGGAATCTATGGGACCTGACACTATCAACAGTTTGGGACTGGTTTAAGATGAGCTAACTTAAATTGTAAGTTAAATTTAGGGTTAATTGGGACTCCTGATTACTTGCCATCAATTTTAGCCTGTTTTGTATGGCTTGCACTACCCAGCATACAAGTTGCTTACAACATAGATCTACATTTGAATAAAAAGCTGTTCCATATCTTAACATTATCCTTAAGATATCTTAAGTATAATGTTGCTCATTTGCATAATTCAGTAAACCTTGTGTTTAAAGTTACAAATACCATGACAGCAGAGTATCTCTTCTCTGTATAAGTATTTGTTCCTTCTGACTAACTTTCATTGAGGACTACCATTTTCTGAAATGAAATGAAATCCAATATCTGGCATAAGCCTTTCTCAATTATGCATCAGAAGAGAATTACTTCCAGCTGGCTGGCTGGCTGGTTTGATATGGTGAATCTGAAAGAGAATTCATCAACTAATAGCTCTGGGTTTTTCCCCACCAAAACAGAAAAAAATTAATAATGGAAGACCTTTGCACATTTTAGACAGACCAATGTAATAAAATAAAATGGAAAAGAATAAAGTAAATAAAAATCATATTGGCAGGCTATAGCTTGCATAATTTAATACTATTACATATTCTGGTGGATATGGTAGAAGGGAAAATATATGTCATTATGGCTATTCTTTCATTATTATTATCCCTGTCCCCAATTCCTAAATCCTGTCTGGTTTTTATGAAATACATACTGAATATCCACTCAACTCTTTATTGAATCATCTCCAACTCGATCCTGTCTCCCAATGTATCTGCCTGGCCAACTCAATCATGCAGATTTAGGACACTCTGGGTTCCTGCGATTAAACAATATTATATTTCAGGATCTTAGAAGTGCACTTTCTTTCTGGAACAAGACCTCTAACGATCTGGGTGGTTTCCATTCTATTGTTTGGCAAAGTGAGGCCCCTTGATTCATCCAATGTGGTTGTTACCTTTGTCATCTTTTAACTTTTATTGATTTTATTAGAACTTCTTTCTTTGATTGTAATTAGCCACCCCCAAATCATTGAGTTAGGTAGCATACAACTTTAAGAGATTATTATGGTTGGATAAGAATTTTAAAAGTCATATTTTAAGAAATGCTTTACTGCGGGTTTGGAAAAAATACCAATATAAATTAAATGACAAGATACCCATGTGGGCAATTCCTAGACACGCAATTGAAAATATGAATATAGCACAAAAACAGGACAGAATTACTTACAGACAGCTTCTTACCTCGGAAAGGGGGGTATTACAATTAAAATCTTTAGAGGTATTAAAAGAGGAGAAGGTAGTTCAAACATGGTTCCAGTATGGGCAATTACAGGCTAGGTGGAAAATAGATCAAAAAATTGGTTTTATCCAAGTTGAGGATAACTTGTTTAAACAAATAAGAGATCAAAGCTTAATGCATATAAAGAGGATATATAATGTATTAATACAGATGGATTCGGAAACAGAATTAGTTAAAGATTGTATGATAAAATGGGCTCAAAATATTGAAGAACCAATAATGTTGGATACATGGGAAAGAATCTGGGTAAGAAATGTGAAATTTACACAAGCTCAAAATCTGAGAGAAAATTTTTACAAGATGTTCTATAGATGGCATTTAGATCCTAAAAAGTTGGCTTCTATGTATCCGAATGTACAGCCTAAATGTTGGAGGTGTGGTTCTCTCGATGCTACATATTATCATATATGGTGGACCTGCCAAAAGGTTAAGGCATTCTGGATAAAAATATGGTGGGTTATGCAAAATATTTTTAAAAGAAGGATAAAGTTTACTCCTCAGTTATTTTTACTAGGTATATGTACTGACTTTACAGTGGTAGAGACTAACTTGATTCTGCACCTAATAACTGCAGCAAGACTGTTGGTGGCGCAATACTGGAAGAAGGAAGACTTGCCTACAATCCAAGAATGGACATTGAAAGTCACAAACTTAGCCGAGATGGCTAAAATATCGGCATATCTTAAAGATCACTCAAATGAGAGATATAAACGAGACTGGAAAAAATGGATTGACTATATACAAAATAAATATGGAACCAAGAAATTCCAGTTAGCCTATGCTTAAGATCAGAAATGATTTAAACTGTTTAAAGTTAGTTCAGTAAGAAGAAGCTAAGGTCAATGTAGAATGTCATTAATTTCTTTATTTCTTTTTTCTCAATAGATTTTAGACTGTGTTAGTTAAAAATCCATACCGTGTACGGGTTCTGGGAAGTCGGGGGGGGGGGGAGGAAGGAGAAGGGGGGTTGGGGGGTGGAGGGAGAGAGGGGCATACAAAAAAATGTACTTCAATGTTTTAATGATTGACGAATGATGAAATATTTGTGTTTTTTAAAAGAAATAAAACCTTTTTAAATAAGAGATTATTATGGTTCATTGCACAGTCAGACGGATGTTTAGACTTGATTTGGCATATTTATCCACTTATCGAGTCCTTCCCAAGGACCTGGGATAGGCAGATGTTGATGTTTGATGGTGTTAGAGATATCGTTGTGGGATATAAGCTGTTTGAATAAAGCTGCCTTTTACAATTGACTGATGGTGAATTTTGTCGATGCTGATGGTGTTTAAGTGGTGCTCTGGTTGCACTCAAGGTGCCTATTACTATTGATACTACCTTTGCTTCTTTTTTCCACAGTCATTCTATTTCTATTTTGAATTTTGTTATCTTATCCAATTCTTTCCCCTATTCTATTCTTCCCCTATGTCTCCAAGAATTGCCATATCCACTATCCAGACTTTTTTGGCTTTCTTATTAACAATTGTTAAGTCTAGGGTGTTATGTGGCAGGTGCCTGTCTGTTGGAATTCTAAAGTCCCAAAGTACTTAAACTTCTTCATTTGTTATTATTTTCTCTATTTTATGGTCCCACCATAAAGTTCTTGCTTGCAGGCACATGATATTTCTTGCAGATCTTCCAGTGGACCATCGTTATTTTGTCATGCTGATGTTTGTAGTCAGTCTGTACGATCTTCTTGCAGCAGCTAATCAGGTGATCCACTGTTTCTTAAGCTCCTTTGCAGAGACAGCACTTGCTATTTTGCTACCTCAGAATTACAGGGTTCTATGTTTGTCATGAACATTTTGTGGGAAATGAGCCTTAAACATTTGAAAAATTGTACTGGTCATACATACATACATACATACATACATACATACATACATACATACATACAAAATGGTGACTCATCTTGGGGTCATACTGCAGGCTCCAAATATCAGATAGAACCTTGTCACACTAAGTTACACCATCAAAATGAGAATTACAAAGTTTAATAAAAACTTTTTTGAAAACAGCACTGAATTCAACTTGATATGAACTCGAATTTGTTTTTGTGACCATGAAATGCTTGTAAATTACTATTTGAAGGTTCAGCATAAATGCAGGAATGTAAATTCATGTCTTAATATTGAGAATTACTATTTAACCCCAGTATTGCATAACGGTTTCTTCAAAATGGTGCAGTAATAGTCATTATTGACATTAGGCATCCATTTGAGCACACTTTCTATGCCATCTTGTTTTACTTCGGATAGTGTGTGTGCCTGTAACTTTGTCTTAGGCACAGGCAATGTAACAGATGCGGCAGATGGTGTTGGCGAAGCAGGTTTCCCACAAATACCCCTCATCTTCTTCTTTGCAAAGGCACAGATGGTGACCATGTTCCAATCTTCTGCAGCAAAGGTTGTCTTGCTATTGAATAGATCTGGGCAGTGGTGGGTTTCAAAAATTTTTGGAACCTCTTCTGTAGGTGTGGCCTGCTTTGTGGGAGTGGCTTGCCAGCCATGTGACTAGGTGGGAGTGGCTTGCCAGCCATGTGACTGGATGGGAGTGGCTTGCCAGCCATATGACCGGGTGGGAGTGGCTGGGCAGTCATGTGACTAGATGGGAGTGGCTTGGTAGTCATGTGACCAAGTGAGAGTGGCCAAGACGATGTCACTGAATTCTTTGCCCCAATAGATGAACTACAGTAAGATTAAAATAAGTACACAAAACAATAAAAGAGCTACTTACAGAAGGAAGATGACTGTCCTTGCCAATCTTCAGTATCAGTGATTCCAATGAATGGCCTGCACAAAGAAGAGACACAGAAATCAACTCTTCCATTGCATGCACTACATTAGGATGAAACCAGCACACAAAACAATAAAGACAGATACTTACAGAGGGAAGATTACTGCCTTGCCCTGCACCACCACCTCACCCCCTTGCTCCAATAACCTGCACAAAGAAGAGACACAGAAAGGAAGACTTTAATTGCTTGCACTTACTGTACTATATTAAGGATGAACCCAGCACACCCAGCAATAAAGACAGCTACTTACAGAGGAATGATGACTGGCCTTGCTGGTCTTCTGCACACCACCTCACCACTTTGCTCCAATAACCTGCACAAACAAGAGACACAGAAAGGAAGATTTTAATTGCTTGCACTTACTGTACTATATTAAGGATGAACCCAGCACACCCAGCAATAAAGACAGCTACTTACAGAGGAAGGATGACTGGCCTTGCCAGTCTTCTACATCACTAAACCACACTTGCTCCAATGAATAGCCTGCACAAAGAAGAGACACAGAAAGGAAGACTTTAATTGCATGCACTTATACCTTACATAAGAATAACACAATGAAAGAGATACACTCAGGTACCTACTTATGTTATTGGTTTTCTGGTTGTTGATATTTCCATATTGTTCTTAGGCTGCCAGACTCCTCAGTTGCAGCTTTCTTGGTCTTTACTCGTGGATCATCAGCCATATGGTGGGGCACTCTGAGCCACTTTTTCACTGAAGGAATTTGGTCCCATCTCTCAACAGGCATGTCAAGAACACTTATCACCATCAGATTACTTATGTTTGGAACAATTAGGGATGTTCTTTGCTCTGAACATATGAGGTTCATTTTTGAGAGCCTCCTTTCCGCCTCTGCTGAACTAACAGCAATTGTCCTGACAATATCTCTAGCTTTTCTGATACCATCAGGAATTTTGTATTTGTTTGGATTTTTGAGCACATTTTCCAAGAAATCTCTGTAGTCGTCCAAATTAATTTCACAATTAAAAATTTCACCAAATTCAAACAATGCTACCTCTGCCTCAGCCCATGGAATGACTACATCTTCAATGTTCCAGTAATCGGGCTCCAAATATGTGATAAAGTGTAACTTGTTTGCGGCTGGTAATTGGCTACCTGTTTTTAGATGGTCCCAATCCAGCAGCCTTTTCTTCAAATTGGTGATGATGCTTGACAGAATCTTGTCATGAGGAAGGGCAACAAATCGTTGATTTGGAACTAAATTGATGTTTATGAAGGCTTTGTTTGTAGCATTGCTTCAAGGTTTGTTTCATAAGTGCCCTTTCTCTGTCTAAGCACTTCAGAAGCTTTGATTGTTCGCAATACTAACTTTTTGGCCTTGATGATATCGGTCTCTTCCCTGCAGGGCATTTGACAGAAGAGAAATCTCATTTAGAATATCTATTATGAGGGCCAAATCCTTCAAAAAATTTAGATTGTCAAAACGGGAAGCCATGCCTGGGCATCTTTCATTGCCCAGAAAAAATTGATGTAGCACTGGATAAGCACACCACATAGCCATGGTTGCCCTTAAACTACAGGCAGCCCATCTTGGTCCCAAAATTCTGCCAATCTTCACAATTTCAATGGCCAATTGTTCAGAGATTTGGAAAAGGTCATTCCGGCTCTTGTAGGATTTGTGGAAGGTGATGTGTATTTTATCAAGGAAGATCTTGAAGTGGTTGAGTTGCTTTATTTCTCTTATTGCATCATCCAACACAACCTGGAGGCCATGGAAATAGAATCAAACAACCAATTTCCCTTTCTGGATGTCCTAATCTACAAAAAACCCATTGGCTCCCTAGGCCACACCATCTACCGGGAAAAAACACACACCAACCGCTACTTAAATGCACAATCCCATCATCACCCTCACAGATCAACTCTGTAGCCAAGACCCTCATCTCCAGAACCAAACGCCTAGCCGACAAATACCACCTGAAAACTGAATTACACTCTCACAAACATATTAATCTCCAACGGATTCCAAAGAAAAACAATTACCAACCTAATCCAAAAGGAGACTCCCCCCAAGAACCAAGACACAGAACAGGACCATGGCATCGCCCTCCTCCCTTACATCAAAGGCACAACAGATAAAATCAGCAAAATTCTCCATAAGCACAATATCAAGACAGCCTTCAGCACTGACCAAAAAATACCCAACATCTTAAGAAACCCCAAAGACAAGATCCATCTAGAAAACCAAGGAGTTTACGAAATACCATGCAAAATCTGCCCGGCCACATACATTGGACAAACTAATAGGAGAACAAAAGCACGCATCACAGAACACAAGAACGCAGTCAGAAAAAAAAGAAAAAACTTCCTCCCTTTTCCAGCACCTTAAAGCAACAGGACATGAAATTGATTTTGAAGGAACCAAATTAATCTCCAAAACAGAACACTTCAACAAGAGAATAATTATGGAAGCTATCGAAATAGAGAAACACCCCTACAACATGAATAAACATGACAATACCGCCCGCCTACCAGACATCTGGAAACCAGCCCTAATCAACAAACGAACCCCATCCAGGTCATTACAACACAAAAGAACAACAGACACACAGCCAGCACCTCAGCCACACAAGATGATACGAAACAGCCGACCAATCTACAACCATCAACTCCATCTACCAATCAGGATGCAACTACACAGCCAATCAACCCACTTACAGCAACAAAGCCAGCACTCCACACACACACACCAAGATTTATAGAAAAACGACAGCTCTGACCACACCTTACTCGCACAAGCACGAAACCAAAAACACCAGCCTGAAGATGGCGAGTGGGACCTCGCTGAAACGTTGCCAAGACAATCTCAATCTTACACAGGAAAAGACCTGAATACAACAAGACCAGTGTCAACTTCTAAAGCATTGTCATGACTATTATCAGTCTGGCATGGAAGGGCAAATTCCATGCATGCCTTCGGCCGGAGTCGAATCTCATGTCTACAGCCTAGTTGGAGAATATGAATTATGACACAGGACAGAAGGGAGGGAATACAGGGGTAAAGTTCAAACGCAATTAAGAGAAAGCAGTTTTGGCTTCACAGGAGATTGATTGCGGCTGGAGGTATGCAGCAATGCCAAGCAGCGATGCCTTCTCAGAAGCAGAAGCAAAAGAAGATAAGTACTGGTGGAAATTCCCTTGCTCTAGTCCTCAGATACAGGGAAGGGTCTCAAGCAAGCTGGCAAGGGTGGACTGGAGGTGGGACTGGAAACAAGCCAGGCTCCCAAAGCCCCAGATGGAATCCCGAGGGAGTGCAAAAGAGCAACAGAGGCAGGATTTTACCGAGCCACTCTTCATGAGGGGCCATCATGCCACCCAAAAGAGAGGGGAGGGACATCTGATCCTGTTGAAGGGAGGAGATGCAGACTGCAGCCCCCCTCCCCCTCCCAATAGAAGGAGAAAGAGCCCAAAATGGCAACCAGTACCTCTCCCATGCAGCAGGCAGGCTTCCAAGAGCAGGAAATCGCCTCCCTCTCTCCAAACTAGGGGTGAAGAAGATGACCAGCCATAGTATGTATTTCATGACCAGTCAGGCGCAAGCATACAGAGGCCAATAGGAGGTTGGAGGAGTAGGGATGAATGACTCACCCCAATTCAGGGGAAAGTTTGACGGAGACTCAGACCAGCTAGCCCTATTCCTTGATTCAGCTGATATCCACGTAGAATGCTATGGGCACCTCTACCCATCCCCCAAAGCCATGGTGAATACCATCGCACAGGGTATAGAGGGAGAAGCAAGGGAATAGCTAGCCACCCTCCACAAGAGGAGAGCCCCCCAACTGCAAGACATAGATGACTTCCTGCAACTGCTAGAGGCCAGATTTGAGGAGGTGGAGGAGGACTCATATGTGGAAGAGGAACTCAGCAACCTAAAGCAGAGGGGCCGCCCCATCAAAGAGCACATCCATGAATTTGGGAGGGTCATAGGAAGGCTACCCCTTTTACCAGAACAGCTGCTGGTGCATTTTTTCAGAACAAGCCTGGACAAGCAAATTGCCCAGGTAACTGCATACTGCAACATCCCAAATCAACTTTCTGAGTAGTTCCAAGTAGCAACTAAAGTCGACAGCGGGCTGTGCACCAACAACATGACAAAGCAACCGGACACACAAGAGACAGGTCAACCCAACCTGAAACCACCCAGCCGGCAGGAACCACAGCACCACAGCAGGCTCTGAGACCAGCCCTCCCTCAAAGTCCGCTGAAATGCTACATGGCAGCTGCATGCCCAACCCAAGCCCCAAAACCAAGGCCAAACCCACCGCCCAGGGCATGACCAGAACGAGGGCCCAAATGGATGACCAACACTTCCAGGAAAGCCCTCTAGGCTGCAATGACCCCTTCCCCCTCAGGCAAAAGTGATGGAACCCCAGGCAATGACAACCAATCACCCAAATCATATGACTGCGATGATGTGGGAGAAAATGACCCAATGGTGAGTGAATCAATTCACCCTTTCCTTTTTCCAATACGCCTTACAGCCCCCAAAACAGGAAACCAGGGGGATTTTCAAGTCCTAATAGACTCAGGCTGCACAAGGTGCTTGATCAACCTAACCACAGTCCTGAAACTGGGGATCAGAGCAAAAAGACTGACCCACCTGATCTGGTTCGAGCAGGTCGACGGGTCCCTAATGGGAGGAGCCTATGCCACCCACCTAACTGAACCAGTGAGGCTAGAACTAGCAGATCACTGGGAAGTAATTTGATTCATAATAGCCCCCAAAATGACAGACACAGTCATATTGGGACTTTCCTGGCTAGACAAGTGGGGACTGACCATTTGGTGGCAAGGGGGTACCCGCAATTAGGATATCAAGGGGCCCCCAACCCCTCCCTCACCAGCAAGCAAAAACACCATCTACGCTGGAAACCCGCCAAGAGAGCCCACAAGGACAACTGGCAACCACATACGACAAAACCCCAGAGGCCAAACTGATTCCGATAGAATATCAGGATCTTGCAGAAGTATTCAGCGAGGCCGAGTGTGATGTTCTGCCTCCCCACCAGGGAAATCACCCCCGGGGCAAAACTACCCAAGCCCAAACTGTATGCCATGATGCCCCAGGAAATGCAAGAGATGTGCAAATACATAGACAAAAACCTAGCAAGGGGGTTCATTGAGCCAGCCAAGCCATGGCTCGCGGCACCAGTCCTCTTCAAAGAAAAAAAGATTCTACCATGAGATTGTGTGTGGACTTTCGAGGGATAAATGGGGTGTGCGTACACAACTTATACTTCCTCCCCCTCATGAAGGACATGCTATCTCATCTGGCCAAGTCTTCACCAAACTAGACCTCGGAGAAGCATACTACCAAGTACATATCAGAGAGGGAGATGAGTGAAAAACAGCATTCAACTGCCCCCTAGGGAGCTTTCAATTCAAAGTGATGACTTTTGGTCTGCAGGGGGCCCCAGTGGTATTCATGCAGTTAATAAACGAGGTGCTGCATGAGTACCTCTACAAGGCGGTCCTCATCTACCTAGATGACATCCTTATCTACACGGAGACCATGGACAACCACGTACTCCTGATCCGCCAAGTACTGGAGAAACTTCTGGCAGCCAAACTGTACGTCAAGGTATCAAAATGTGAATTCCACCATGCACGGTTAGACTACCTGGGTTACCAAGTGTCAAATGAGAGAATAGAGATGGACCCAGTGAAAGTGCAAGCCGTCCTAAGCTGGCATCCCCTTTGCACCCGCAGACAGCTACAAAGCTTCCTAGGGTTTGCAAACTTCTACAGGCAATTCATCCCCTCCTTTGCGAAGATTGCCAAACTCCTGACAGACCTCCTGAAGACAGGGAGCACAGGAATGAAACCTCATCCGGGATAACCTACCAAGGAAATGTTTGCAAAGGAGCCAGTGCTGAAGCATCCTGACCCCGAGCAACCTTTCGTGATCCAGGCAAATGCCAGTGAAGTGGCGGTGGGAGCGGTGCTACTCCAAAGATACAACCAAGGAAACTTGCAACCCTGCGCCTACATCTCCCGCAAGCTCACAGACTCAGAGAGACGATAGGCCACATGGGAAAAGGAGGCTTTCGCAGTGAGATGGACACTGCTAACTTGTTGGAAGGGAGCCAGAAACGGTTCGAAGTCTGGACCGACCACAAAAATCTGGAGGCACTTAGGACCACATGGAAACTATCACCCAAACAAGTCCGATGGGCTCAATACTTCAACCATTTTGATTTTGTCCTACAGCACATTTCAGGCAGGAGGAACTTTCTAGCTGGCGCCCTCTCCCGCATGCCTCAGTACAAATGCGAACGGGAGCACATAGTGGATGCTATCATTCCTTCTACTCAAACAGCTGCCCAAGTAACCACCAGGCGGCAACACCATGACCGACAAGACCAACCCGCAAGCGACCTAACCACGAGACTCAAAACTGAACTGCTAGCAGACTCCTGGTTCCAAAACAACCAACACATCTTGACAAAAAGAGGTGACCTTGCATGGAAGGGGATAAAACTCTACATCCCAGAATCCCTATGTACCTAGTTCTCCAGAAGAGTCGCGACGCCAAACCAGCAGGCCACTTTGGGTTCCTAAAGACTTTACACTTAGCCCGGAGGCAATTCTGGTGGCCTGGCATAAAGAAAGATGTGGTTAGTTATGTGAAAAATTGTACCATCTGCGCCACAATGAAGAGACAACCAGGAACCCATCCACCCCCCACCCCCGGACTGCGGCAGTAGCAGAGCCAACGAGGCCGTAGTAGGAGATTGCAATGGACTTTATAGTAGAGTTGCCAAAAAGTGGGGGAAACACGGTGATTTGGACTGTAATAGATCTCTTCTCCAAACAGGCACACTTCATACCCTGTAGAGGACTACCCTCAGCTCACAAGCTGGCTAAACCATTCGTGAAGCATATCTACCGACTGCATGGTGTACCTCGAAGAATTATCTCAGACAGAGGGGTCCAGTTCACAGTTAAGTTCTGGAGGGAGTTCCTGCGGTCCATTGAGTCATCTCAGGGTCTTAGTTCAGCTTTTCTTTTTTTTTTATTTTTTTTTTAATTAATGTTTTATTCATTTTCATTTTCAATTTTGTACATTCACTTATATACTGGATATTGGTAATAATAATATTATAATCGTAAGAAAAACAAAAAACAAACAAACAAACAAAAAAAAAACACCCCCAACCGAAACACAACTCATAAACCCCACCTATCACTTTCACACATCCCTTCTTCTCCCCCTCCAACTTTCCTTTCTCCCTCCAACAATCACCCCTCCTACTTCCCTTTCCCCTCCTATCTTCCTTTCTCGCCTTTCTCACCCTCCTTCCCCTCTCATCCTCCTTACATTCTCCTCTTCCTCCCTCCTTACTTCTCCCTCTTCTTTTCCTCTACTTCTCACTATGGTGCATTTCTCTATTCCTTACACCCAGAAAAAAAAAAGGAAAGAAAAAAGCAATAAGAAAAAAAAAGAGAAAAATAAAAAGAAAAGATAAGGAACAGCAGTATACAAGTGTATTCTTCTATATATTGAAGCTATATCTCCACCCACCCACCCACCCCCAATGAACCCCCCTCCCTAACCCCCTCCGACTTCCCAGGTCACACGCCCGGCACAGTTCAGTACCATTCACCTTCAAAGTATCTTATTAACAATAATAATGAAAATAAAATAAAAAGAACACTCCGAAAAAGAAAACAAAAACAAAAAAGTAAATAAAGTAAAATTAAAAACTCTTTTGCATTATGCTCAGCCTCCCATCATTCTTCAAATTTTAAACAGTATAAATCATTCCATTTATATTTTGTCCTCGTCCCTTAGTTCTTTGATATTTACCCCCATCTTCCTGTAGAATCTCCAGATAGTCTTTCTTAAGCTTATATTCAAATATTAGTTTATACAAAAATCAATTTGTCTTCATATTTTCGCTGCTCATCTTCCTATCCTTCGTTTCACGTCTCCATTCCTCCCAAGCCCAGATTGCATAAGATTAGGATCTCGCTCTTCACTTTAAAATCCTGAGCTTTTTATATTATACTTCAGACTTGTAGATTCATAAAACATATGCCCAAAATTCCTACCAGTTCGTTCAATCCCAAGATTCCTTCATCAATATCCCACTCCACCTTCCTTTCTGCTCCACACTCCATTCACCCCAAACCGCAATTCAAATAAATCTTAGTCCCCGCTTTCCTCACAGAAAACACTTCGTGCGCAGTTCGGATTTAAACTCAAATAAATCTTGTAAAAGTCCCGTATCAATACACAGCTTTACCATTTTTCATACCAAACAGAAATCCTAAAGTTTTAATCAGTCCAAAAGCTTAGAAAGTATTTTAGAAACATCGCTGGGTCTGTATTCTTTACTCTTCTGTCCTTCCGGAAAGAAAAGGCAACCCTCTGCCTTATAACCACGTGTCCCGCTGCTTTGAAGATATAACTGAATCCTCAGTTTCCGCTCTTCTGCCTCTCCAGTAGGGGGAGAGCAACTCCCTCCTTCTTGTAGTCAAATGAGTTGCTGCTTGTCTTTCCTTCACCTTGTCCTTCCGCATTTCCGGGTGAGTCAGGAAGCCCCGCCTTCAGAGTTTTATAATAAAAGTCCCGAGCTTCCGAAACAGAATTAATACGAAATCTTTGATTTTCAAATGTAACTGTAATTCCAACTGGAGCCTCCCATTTATACTTTATTTGACGATTTCTGAGTTCTTGGGTTAAAAAAGTATAACTTCTCCTTGCGTGGAGCATCTGAAGCGGAATATCTTTAAAGACGAACAGATCGTGGTTCTCAATTCGGAGCCTGCTTTTATAAAACTTTTGTAAAATCGCATTTCTGGATTCTCTTGTGAAAAAATATATAATTATGTCTCTTGGAAGCTGTCGTTGCTCCGCCACGTGCGAATTCTGGCGATAGATTTTTCGAATATTCCAATCAAAATTAAGTCCTGGGCCTCCCACCAGTTGGCTGAAAGCTGCTACAAAAGTCTGTTTCAAACTCTCTCCTTTCCTTTCAGGCAATCCTCTAACTCGTATTGCAAACGCCTTTGTATTATAATTTATCATTGTAAGTTGTGTTTGATTATTAATAATCTCTTGTTGTAAAGCTTGAATATTAGAAGACAAATCAAGATTAGCCCTCTCCAAAGATTCCAATTTCGTCTCCATTTCTTCAACATAATCTGTTAAAGTAGACGCGACTTCAAACACATTCGCATTCATCTGGGCAATTTTGGCATGTATTTTATCGCATAAATCCAACACAAATTCTTGAATTTCTTTTCTAAAGTCATTAATTATTTGGGAGAGAAGCTCCTGTGTCAAGAAATCTCCAGTAGATGGCGTAGGAGACAAAGGCAGCGATTTGGTAGCAAGTTCTTTAGGCACAAGGGGGGAGGGTTTTTTTGCCTGTTTAGACTTGGGAGGCATTATAGATAAAATCTGAGAATAGACAGATAAACAGTGTCTTCAGCTGGCCAGTTCTCAATAAATTATTTGTGGACTTTGCTCATTAATGAGTAGCGATCTCCGGGGAAATAAAGCCAGTTAATTACGTCATCAATCACCAACACAGTAAAAACGCCATTTTGTGTCCCAATTGCGCAGAGAAGTTCAAAGGAAAAACAAGGCTGGTGTTTAGATAGTTTAAAAAAAACACACACACATCACAGAGGTGTGACCCGCTCGTATTATCTTAAAAGCAATTTGTCATTGTCCTGAGTGCGGGGGAGGCTGTCTAGGGCTGCAAAAAGGCAGCTGTAAAGAAATGGCTGGAGATGAAAGCTCAGCTACGTTGGATCCATTCTCTGTTCGCAGCCCAAAAAAAAAGAAGAGGGCTGTGAACTACGAATAAATCCTAACACCTGAGCTTCTGCCTGTCCCTTTCTGCCAGAAAGGGATGATATCTATTGATCTTAATTAGATATACAAACCAGATCTTTAAGAGGGGCTTCGTTGAGCTCCTCGGCGACAGGCTCCTCCCACAGGAAGCCCTTAGTTCAGCTTTTCATCCGAGCACCAATGGGACAGCAGAGAGACTGAACGCCATGATAGAGCAGTACCTGAGGTGTTACGTGAACTGTCAGCAGTCCAATTGGGTAGACCTTTTATCTTTTGCTGAGGTAGCATACAATGAGACTCACGCCGTTTAAAATAGTGAGCGGTATGGACCCAGTGCCTGAGTATCCAAGGGATCCCTCCTCCTCAGTCAGTTTGACTGATTAGATGTTGATGCTGAAATCAACCTGGAAAAATGTCAAAAAGGCACTGGCTAAAGCGGCACAAACCTATAAGAAACAGGCAGATAAACACTGAGCTCCGCAACGGCCATTCCAGGTGGGAGAGAAGGTTAACCTCTCCACAAAATATTTGAGATTAAAACTGCCTAGCAAGAAACTGGGGTCGAAGTTTATGGGACCATTCCCCATAATAAAGATCATCAACCCAGTCACAGTGCAATTGAAACTACCTTGATTGTCGGGGAAGATACACCCAGCGTTTCATAGTAGCCTCTTAAAACCTGTGATTGGATCCACTCTGAGACCACTACCCTGGGAGCCCCTGGGGCCTATGATCATAGGGGGCCAAACCCATTATGAAGTTCAACAAATCCTCCATTCAAGGTGGCATAGGAGACAACTCCAATACTTAATCAAGTGGAAGGGCTACCCATTATCGGAGGCATCTTGGGTGAAAAGTAGAAATATCCAGGCTGATTGCCTCATAGCAAAATTCCATGCAGAAAATCCAAGCAAGCCTGGGGGAGGAACACATCGCTAAGTTATATACCTTTACTCAAATTGTCTTTGTGTCACACAGGTCACTTTCGGGAAGTGAGGGGAGCCGGATGTCAACTTCTAAAGCGTTGCCATGTCTATTATCAGGCTGGCATGGAAGGGGAAATTCCATGCATGCCTTCAGCCGGAGTCAGATCTCATGTCTACAGCCTAGTTAGAGAATATGAATTATGATGCAGGACAGAAAGGAGGGGATACATGGGTAAAGTTCAAACACAATTAAGCGAAAGCAGTTTTGGCTCCACAGGAGTCATTTGCCAGAATGTTGATCCTAATAAATGATTGGATTTCTTTTGAACTTTGTTTTGAGGCTCGTAAATTAATTAGGTCATCTTCTGGGAACTTCACAACCAGCATACCTACACCTGTGAAAATCTATGAATATATGTGTGTGTGTGTGTGTGTGTCTGTGTGTGTCTGTGTGTCTGTGTGTGTCTGTGTAGGTGTGTGTGTGTCCGTGTAGGTGTGTGTGTAGAAGTAGATGTATGTATGTATGTATATGTGTGTGTATGTACGTGTGTATGTGTGTATGTATGTACGTGTGTATGTACGTGTGTATGTATGTATGTATGTATGTATGTGTGTGTATATATGTTTTTTTTTTTTTTAAATATGGTTTTTATTAAACATTACCTTTAAAAAACAGAAAAACACAATACAGCGACATAAATACAACAACATAAACAAGACAAATCATACATAGCAATATAAAGTAAAACATACAGATACAGATACCGTTTTAGACATACAACCCCCCCTCCCCCCCCCCCACGGTGACAGTCATTCACAGCCCAGTTTTTCTTTCTTTCCTCAATTATTAGATCTCTAAGCCACATCTTCTCATTGCAAGATTCAGGGATCTATTACAGTACTTATGTTAACTTTCCCCATTTTAAGTCCCTGCTGTTCTCCTAGTTGCCCACATATACCATAGGTTCCAGCTAAGATAATGTTCTGTTTCTCCTTTGTCCCTCAGCCAACCCGTCATTCTATCCATTTCTGCACATTCGTAGATCTTTTTAATTAATGCGTCTTCCGGTGGTATAGTGGTGGATTTCCAAAATTGTGCATAGGTTATTCTTGCGGCCACAATTATATGCAGGCTCAAATGCCATATTGAACTACTTATGTTATCTGGTTTGATGCTTAGTAACAGGTTCTCAGGTCTCCATTCAATGTTTGCCCCGGTAACCTCTTTTAACCATTTTTTAATCCTTTTCCAATATTTCGTGGCCTCAGTACAGGACCACCAAATATGGTAGAATGTGCCATCCTTTCTTCCACATTTCCAACACAATGGAGATAACCCAGGAAACATCTTAGCTAACCTCGTTGGGGGGAAGTGCCACCTATAAACCATCTTGTATATGTTTTCTTTGAATGCAGTAGATGTTGTAAGTTTAATGGTCTTACTCCATAGATCCCACCATTTGCCCATTTCAATTTCATAACCTAGGTTTCTCTCCCATACTGTTAGAAGGCTTTTGTCCATCTCTTCATTAGTATCGTGGCAGGTCAAAAATTGGTAGATCTTCGATAACATTTTTTTGTCTCCACCAAACATGATCTTATCTAGCCCCTGAGGGTTTGGGTAGATCCCGAAACGTGCCTTATCGCTTTTAAACCTGTTTCTAATCTGTAAATATTCCCACCATTCCAAATTCCTGCCCTGTTGCTCTAATTCCATCTTTGTTTTTATGTTGCCCTCTTCTGTCATAATATCTTTATATGTTATGTTTCTTGTCCAATTAAATAAACTCGGATGCGTTAAGGCTTCTAATGGTGCCAACCAACACGGAACCCTAAGATAATATTTTTTCCTCATTTTTTCCCAGACCCCCATCAAAATCTTCCGAATATAATGTCCAATGAAGTACCTATGGGGGGTGTCTCTTTCTTGCCAGAGGGAGGCATGCCATCCCTGGGGGAGGTCATGTCCCTCTATAGCCAATAGGCGCCTTCTATTCAGCATCACCCAATCTTTCACCCATGTCATGATTGCTGCGTTATAGTATGCTTCCCAGTTGGGTACTCCGAAGCCTCCCAGTTCTCTGCGTTTTTGTAAAGTTTGGGCTTTAATTCGTGCTTTCTTGCCTTGCCATATAAACTGTGTCACTATTGTCTCCAAGGATTTAAAAAAATTTTTGTCCAATTTAGTTGGTGCCGTTTGAAACAAAAACAAAAATTTTGGTAATACATAAGTCTTGACTGTCGCGATCCTGCCCATCAGAGACAATTGTTTGCTACTCCAATTAGTCATATCTTTGGATACCTGTTGTAGTAATTTCATATAGTTATCTACCTTGATAGAGGAACATCTCTCCGTCAGCCAAATTCCCAAATATTGTATTTTGTGGGCCATGTTGATCCCTAACAGGCTTTGTACTTCCCTTTTCTGGTTCAGAGTCATATTTTTAATTAGCAGTTTTGTCTTCTCTTTGTTTATACGTAGCCCCGCTATCCTACCGTACTCTTCTATTTTACATAAAAGTTGTATCCCAGACTCCATAGGGTCCTCCAGGATAAAGACAAGGTCGTCGGCGAAAGCCTGGACCTTGAATTCCTGAGCTTTAACTCGTAACCCTTTAATTTGTGTATCGCTTCTCACTATTCTAAGAAGGGGTTCTAATGTGAGGATAAACAGTAGGGGGGATAGCGGGCATCCTTGTCTTGTGCCTTTACCAATCACAATGTCACCCGCCTCTTCTCCATTTACCAATATTGTCGCGGTTTGTCGTACATAAATTGCCCGAATTGCATTTAAAAAACTTTCTCCAAACTTCATGTTTTCTAGTTGTGACAACATAAAATTCCAATTTACCCGATCAAAAGCCTTTTGTGCGTCAAGAAACATAAATGCCACTTGTTTATCTGGCCGAGCTTCATAATATTCTAAGGCATCCAAAATAATTCTGACATTGTCTTTCAAATGCCTTGACGGCAGGAAGCCGTTCTGATCCGAGTGTATAAATTTGTTAAGGAAAAATTTGAGTCTATCTGCCAGTATAGCTGCAAAGATTTTATAATCCACATTCAAAAGTGAAATGGGCCTATAGTTTTTAATTTGGGTACGGTCAGCTCCAACTTTAGGCAAAAGGGTTATATAAGCCTCGGCCCATGATTTCGGTGCAATAGAGTCCGTCAAGACAGCATTAAATATTGCTATCATCTCCTGTCCTAAAATTTCCAAAAAAGATTTATAGATTTCAACTGGCAAACCATCCATGCCAGGAGTTTTGTTGTTTCCCATTTTTTTAACTGCCTTTTCTAGTTCCTCTAATGTTATCTTTTGGTTCAGTACCCCTTTTGCTTCATTTGAGATCTTGGGTAGATTTGCATTATCTAAAAATTCCTTAATTTGGACCTCAGAAACTTCTTCCCTACTATATAGTTGCTGAAAAAAGCCTTGGATAATTTCCTGTTTCTCCCCCTTGGTTTCTACTAATTCCCCTTTACTGTTCTGCAGTTGAGCTATATGTCTGCTCTCTCTTTCTGTGTGTGTATATATGTTGAAGGCTGTCTTGATATTGTGTTTGTGGAGAATTTTGCTGATTTTATCTGTGGTGCCTTTGATGTAAGGGAGAAGGGTGATGCCGTTGTCCTGTTCTGTGTCTCGGTTCTTGGGTGGAGTCTCCCTTTGGATTAGGCTTGTAATTGTGTTTCTTTGGAATCCGTTGGAGATTAATACATTTGTGAGAGTGAGTAATTCAGTTTTCAGGTGGTCTTTGTCAGCTAGGCGTTTAGTTCTGGAGATGAGGGTCTTGGCTACAGAGTTGATCTGTGGAGGGTGATGATGGGATTGTGCATTTAAGTAGCGGTTGGTGTGTGTTTTTTTCCCGATAGATGGTGTGTCCTAGGGAGCCATTGGGTTTTTTGTAGATTAGGACATCCAGAAAGGGAAGTTGGTTGTTTGCTTCTATTTCCATAGTCAATTGTATTTTGGGGTATAGGCTGTTGAGATACCTACATCATTGACCAAAAAATAGCCAACATCTTAAGAAACTCCAAAGACAAAATCCAGCTAGAAAACCAAGGAGTCTACGAAATACCATGTAAAATCTGCCCTGCAACGTACAACAAACGAACGAACAGGAGAATAAATGCATGCATCGCAGAACACAAGAACGCAGCAAGAAAAAAAGAAAAAAACTTCCTCACTTTTCCAGCACCTTAAAGCTACAGGACATGAAATTAATTTGAAGGAACTAAATTAATCTCCAAAACTGAACACTTCAACAAGAGAATAATTATGGAAGCTATCGAAATAGAGAAACACCCCCACAACATGAATAAATGTTATGATACCTCCCACCTACCAGACATCTGGAAACCAGCCCTACTCAACAAATGAGCCCCACCCACCACCCAGTCCGTTACAACACAAAAACAACAACCGACACACGGCCAACACCAATCAGCACCAATCTACCAATCATGATACAACCACACAGCCAATCAATCCACTTACTGAAACAAAGCCAGCACTCCACACCCACCCACCAAGATTTATAGAAAGACCGCAGCTCCAACCATGCTTTGAATTGAAAACACCAACCTGAAGTTGGTGAGTGAGACCTCGCCGAAACGTTGCCAAGACAATCGCAATCTTATACGGGAAAAGACCTGAATACAACAAGACCAGCATACTTAACACCTGTGAAAATCTACAAAAATAAATATCTTACCTCTATGGGGAGGAAACCTTCCTGCTCACCAGGACCTATGAGAAACTTGAAATCCGAAGAGCCACCATCTTATGTGACCTCACATTCCTATGCAACTGCCGAGACAAAAGCCTAATCCCCACATGCTTCCAACTAAAATTCCATTCTAAAACCTCAGCCACCAAAAGGATTCTGAAAAGAACTGAATTAGCCATAATCAGAAACGAACTCCACAGGAAAATATTGCTACTAGACCAAACCAACCAGGTCCTACTCACTCTTTACCTCAAACTCAGCAACAAAATCCATCTAGCACTCTGGGACAAATCCAAACAACTAGCCTTCGGGAGAGCTGAAACAGAAACCTCCTACAAGACAGACACACACACCAACAAACACCACAGACTAGAAAAACAACAGAAGCCCAACCCCCCTCCACAGCAACTCATGAAACAAACAGTACACAGCTTATCAGACAGAACCCTCACCACAGGTGAAACCAATGTCCTTTCCAGATGATTCAACTTTGCAATTGCTCCTAAACGCATCCCCACTGAAGACATATGCAGAGTTGAAGCTACACTCACCAAAATCAACCCAGGTGAAGCCAATAAAATCAGACTTGCAGTCACCAACAGTCACCAGCAGTCCTTTGCTCCAGCAACCCACCCAGAAGCAACTTATAGCAAAAAGAACAAAAAGCACTCACCAACCTGAGGAAAGACAACAACATAATCATTCTCCCAGCAGACAAAGGTAATGCCACAGTAGTGATGAACACGTCTGACTACCAAGCCAAACTATCCGACCTACTCCAAGACCCCGCTTACAAACCTCTAAACACAGACACCCCACCACCACCACTTACCTGGAAAAAAACCACCAAATCCAAAATAAAAGCCTCTCCCATCAGTGAAGAGATCCAGCAAAGAATCATCCCCAGAGAGAAATCTTCCAGATGCCCCAAACTCTGTGGCCTCACCAAGATACACAAAGAAGGAACACTATTCAGATCCATAATCAGCTCCATAGGCTCACCTCTACAGAATCTTGCCAAATTCCTCGCCAAACAACTCCAACCCTACACAGAATCCATCACCTCACATGTACAAAACTCACTCCACTTCATAGAAAAAATAAAGAAACAAAACCTACATCCCAGCCACCTACACTTGAGCTTTGATGTCATATCCCTCTTCAACCAAGTGCCTATAAAAGAAGCCTTGACAGCTATCTGGAACAAAAACAACCCAATTCATGTTGTGGGGGTGTTTCTCTATTTTGATAGCTTTCATAATTATTCTCTTGTTGAAGTGTTCTGTTTTGGAGATTAATTTGGTTCCTTCAAAATCAATTTCATGTCCTGTTGCTTTAAGGTGCTGGAAGCCATCGAAATAGAGAAACACCACCACAACATGAATAAATGTGATGATACCTCTCATATACCAAACATCTGGGAACCAGTCCTAGTCAACAAATGAACCCCACCCAGGTTGTTACCACAAAGAACAACGGACTCACAGCCAGCATCTCAGCCATACAAGACGATACGAAACAGCCAATCAATCTACAAACATCAACTTCATCTACCAATCAGGATGCAACCACACAACTAATCAACCCACTTACAGCAACAAAGCCAGCACTCCACACCCACCCACCAAGATTTATAGAAATATGACAGCTCCGACCACGCCTTACTTGCACAAGCACGAAGCCGAAAACACCAGCCTGAAGATGGTGAGTGGAACCTCTCCGAAACATTGCCAAGACAATCTCAATCTTACACGGGAAAAGACCCGAATACAACAAGACCTACACCTGTGAAAATCTACAAAAATGTGTGTGTGTGTGTGTGTAGTATTTGTGTTGATAAATAAATAAAGGGAGACTAGTATAGATCTATTTCAAGCTATTTAGCTCTCATCAGCTAACCATACCCTTACTGGGATTCGAACCTGGGCTGTATTGCATATTAGGCAGATGTTTTAACCACTAAGCCACAGGCTCTGATCCGCTATCAGCTGAGCCAGGGAGAAAGGTATATATTTAAAGTCACAACCCCTGGTATGCCCCAATTATGGGAGGAAGCTAACTGCTTCCATTCTCTGTCCATCGGCTCATCACAAGAGACCATCCAGACAGAAAGCCCAATATTTTACTGTTGCAACAGTAATTTTGTCAAGGCAGAGATTTTCTAAGTGTCATCCAAGTTTTTTTGATAGGGCACCCAGTGTGCTGCTAACCACTGGGACCACCACTGCTGGTTTATGCCATAATCTTTCAGTTTAGATTTTCAGATTGTGCTACTCTGGGATCTTCTCCAATTTTTTGCTTCTATTTTACTATCCCCTAGTATTGCCACATCAAGTATCTACATTTTCTTATTTTCAACCACTGTTACATCTCTTGTGTTATGAGCCAAGGTTTTCTCAGTCTGTATTCAGAAATCTCACAATATTTTAACAAGCTCATTTTCAACTACTTTTTCAAGTCTACGTTTCATCCAATTTTTCATTACTAATGATAAATTTTTATAGATTACGTGTAATCAGTATATGCTATGTGATATACTGGCTTGCTTAAAATAACCAAATCACTTGTGATGCAACATAAATGAATTAAGCATATAAACAGTTTACTTGTAGACAAAATATTGCCAGCTTGCTGAACAGCTCTGAGTAAAGGCAATTCCATAGCTTATTTAGCTTTGACCTACAACATTTGTCATTTGGGGCTAAAACTCAATCAGCCTGTCCTATTCTACCATTTGACTTGCTCACTTCTTACTCTGGAGAACTTTGTATTTCTGTTCCTGGAAATAAAGTTTTCATGAAAGCAGGGATTATAATCATTAATATTCATAGTGGCGTTACAGATGCAATCACTAAAGGTGTGAGTGCGAGCACAATCTTTGACAAACTAGAGCCTAGAGAATTTAGTCCGCTAGCTTAGAAGTAGGCCATTTGTATTGCTGCATTGTAATATCTTGATAATTATCAAAAATAGTCTATGTTGCACTGGATCAGCCATAACCTGTTTGGCTAATGGGTCTGGGTGAATTTATGAATTAAAACAAACATCTTCACTTCAGGTCACTGTCAAGGAAGAAGGAAAGACAAAAGTTTATGCAGCAATTGATCATGTAGCTAGTAATTAATAATTACTGAATCAAGTGTACTATCTTCTTTTCCATTAAAGAAAGTGAATTGTCCGTCAGAGTCTCTAAGAGTTGAGCCATTTAATACCATGAGACTCAATTTGAGGGCTAGTTGTGCTAATCTCTATTCCCCAAGAGTTATGCCCTTGTCTTTGGAGCTACATGAACCAAACAAGTGGGAAGTGGCTGAATAAAAGTAGGGGGCATTAAATTGGAAGGAGACATTGTCAAAGTGAGTGGCTGACTTGGTTTAGGCTTCACTCTGCCCATTTTTAATAGTTCAGTGATAGGCAGGATATCTATGTGAACGGGGGGGATGAATTGGTGTTAAAAGTTGGCGAAGGCTAGAAAAATCTGCAATTGCTTTCTGGTGCATGGGGCTTCCCACTCCAGAATAGCCTTCACCTTTCCAGGGTCTATCTCCACCCCAACACTGGACACTCAGTACCCCAAGTAGTCTAAACTGGTTTTGTGCAAGGTGCACTTGGATAGTTTAATATAGAGCTTAGCTTTCAATAGTTTTCCCGCACTAATTCCATGTGGTCTTCCATTGTCTCAGAATAAATGAAGATATCAATCAGATACACCAATACCCCCTTACACATGTGCTCATGCAGTACTTCATTGATTAGTTGCATGCACATTGCAGGTGCTCTCTGCAGCCTGAATGGCATCACCCAGCATTTGAAACACCCTAAGGGGCAATTGAAAGTCATTTTCCACTCATCACCTGCTTTTATTCTTACTCGGTAATACACTTCTCTCAAGTTCAGCTTGGTGAACACCTTCCCTTGGCCAGGTATCCCAGCATGTCCCTTGGCCAGGTATCCCAGCATGTCCTTCATGAAGTGGAGGGTTTACATGTTTTCCACACAGACACCATTGATCCCCCAAAAATGCATGCATAATCTCAACGACCCATCTTTCTTCAGTTTGAAGAGCCCTGGGCTGCCATCCTAGATTTTGCTGTTTGGATGAAGCCCGTAGCTAGTTTTTTATCCACGAAATTCCTGAGGTCCTCCATCTCTCTTAGGGTCATTGAGTACATCTTTGGCTCAGGTAATTTTGCCCCCAGCAGTATCTCAATAGCACAGTCAGTGATGCAATGAGGAGCTCGCTGAATGCTTCCACTAGGTCTTGGTAGTCCTTTGGGATGACCAGTCCCCCTTGGCTGCTCTTGGTTAATGAGTTGATGGGGTCTACCTTTCTCCTCTCCACCAGCAGTCTTTTGCTGCCTCTGCGCTTCACCCTTATGCATTGCAGTCTGCCTCCTTGACTAGAAAGACAGTTGTTGTCAACCTCTGAGTTCCATTTCTCCATGCCAACCCCAATATCATTGTCTCCGCCATTTTCAGGGCTACTATGAAATGAATATATATTTTTTGGCTTCCAGATCTCATGGTTATTGGTTCTGTTAGGAACAAGGCTGGCAGCCCCTCAGTAAGGGAACCATCAACTTGCTCAACCTTCATAGGTTGCTTCCATTTTTTAAGTCTCAGTCCCATCTTTTCTACAGATTGCAGGCTAACCAAGCAGTGAATGCAACCTGAGTTTACCAGGGCCATAAAGACCCCTCTCACCCCTGAGTAGGGCACTAGCATCACCACCCAGGCAGTGAAAGGGGCAATGGTTCCACTTACCATCAGATCATAATCCCCCTCGCTGTTGCTCTTGTACAAGACCAGGTTGGGATTGCTGGGAGTTGCAGTTCCCTCCCTTTCACTAGAGGGGGAAGAGACTTCCATGACCTGCTGCACCACCTCTCTTGTCACAAAACAGCACAGTTACATGACATCACATTTTACAACCATATTGCTTAGTGATAGCAATTCTGGTCACATAACTGCTGTTGTAAACCAAGGGCTACCTATATGCAGCTAAACTTTGAGATGTAAAGCAGTAAAAGCTTGTTTAAATTTTATTTATTTATTTATTTATTTATAAAATTTATATGCCGCCCAATCCTGACGGACTCCGGGCAGCTTACAAAAAAGAGGGGGGGGGAAAGACACATAACGAACACATAACGGGGAAAAAACGGTTTAAAATAGCAACACCTCATATTCATTCTAATCGGGGCTGGACCTCAACAGTGAGGTCAACAGCCCCAGGCCTGCCAGAACAGCCAAGTTTTTACAGCTTTCCTGAAGGCCATGAGAGTGGGTATGGTCCAGATCTCTAGGGGTAGCTGATTCCAAAGAGTCAGAGCAGCCACAGAGAAGGCTCTCCTCCGGGACCCCGCCAGCTGACACTGTCTGGCTGACGGCATCTGAAGGAGGCCCAATCTGTGGGATCTTACTGGCCGCTGGGAGGTATGTGGCAGTAGGCGGTCTCGAAGGTACGCTGGCCCTAAGTCATGTAGGGCTTTAAAGGTAATAACCAACACCTTGAATTGCGTCCGGAGACCAATTGGTAGCCAGTGCAGCTCGCGGAGGACAGGTGTCACGTGGGTGTACCTCAGTGCACCCAATATCGCTTGCGCGGCCGCATTCTGGACTAACTGCAGTCTCCGAACGCTTTTCAAAGGTAGCCCCATGTAGAGTGCATTGCAATAATCCAGCCTTGAGGTGACAAGGATGCGAGTAACCGTTTGAAGTGCCTCCCGATCCAAATAGGGCCGCAATTGGTGCACCAGATGAACCTGGGCAAAGGCCCCCCTGGTCACAGCCGATAGATGATGTTCCACTTTCAGCTGCGAATCCAGGAGGACCCCCAAATTGTGGACCCTCTCTGATAGGTGTAAATTTTCACCCCCTAGGGTTAAGGATGGACTATCTAAGCTGTCCTTCAGGGGCAGCATCCAAAGCCACTCAGTCTTATCAGGATTGAGCACAAGTTTGTTCACCCCCATTCAGATCCTAACAGCCTCCAGGCATCGGCATATCACGTTCACTGCTACACTGAGCTGGCACGGGGCAGAAAGATACAGTTGAGTATCATCTGCATATTGATGGTACTTTACCCCGTGCTATCACATGATCTCACCCAGAAGCTTCATGTAGATGTTAAATAGGAGGGGGAACAAGACTGAACCCTGTGGCACACCACATTTGAGGGGCCTAGGGGTCGACCGTTGCCCCCCGACCAACACCGACTGCGACCTGTCAGAGAGGTAAGGGGAGAACCACCTTAAAACGGTGCCTCTTACTCCCACCTCCCTTAGGTGTCGCAGAAGGATACCATGGTTGATGGTATCGAAGGCCGCTGAGAGGTTAAGAAGCACCAGGATAGAGGAATGTCCTCTATCCCTGGCCCGCCAGAGATCATCGGTCAGGGCGACCAAAGCAGTTTCCGTGCTGTACCCAGGCCTGAAACCGGAATGAAAGGAGTCTAGATAATCCATTTCATTCAAGGTCCATCAGAGTTGAAGCGCCACCACCTTCTCAACAACCTTTCCCAAAAAGGGAAGGTTGGAGACAGGACAATAGTTTTTCAAAATAGCTGGGTCCGGGGAAGGCTTCTTGAGGAGGGGTCTTACCACTCCTTCCTTTAATGGTTGCGGAAAAGACCCCTCCTGCAAAGATGCGTTAGTAATCATCTGGAGCCAGCCTCGTGTCACCTCTCTGCTGGTCGAAACCAGCCAGGAGAGGCACGGGTCCAATAAACAGGTGGAGGCACTCATCGCTCCCATGGCCTTGTCCACTTCCTCAGGGGTGACAAATTCGAACTCATCCCAGAAAATCCGATTAAGACTAACCCTCGGCATCTCGGCTGGTACTGCCCAAGCGGAGTCCAGGTCTGTCCGAATCTGAGTGATTTTATCCGACAGAAACTGAACAAACTCCTCATCTCTTCCCTGCAGGGGTTCCCCGGCCTCCTCACCTTTCAGGAGGGAGCGGGTTACCCTAAACAGGGCGGCTGGGCAATAAGAGTGGAAAAATGCGTACATTTTGCCACCCGTATCGCCACTAGGTAAGTCCTGATAAAGGCTCTTAATAGTGATCGATCAGATTCAGAGTTACTAGCCCTCCAACGTCGCTCTAGGCATCTCTTTTGGCGCTTCATCTCCCAGAGTTCCTCGGTAAACCAAGGTGCCCTCCTGGATCCACTGCCACAGAGAGGCCTCAAAGGCGCAATCCGATCCAATGCTTCAGCCGCTGCAACGTTCCAGGCAGCGACGAAAGACTCGGCCGGATTGCGGACAAGGGAGTCAGGTGTCTATCTAAACTCCCGCTGAAATCCCTCCGGGTCCATCAGGCGCCTGGGGCGGAACCACTTAATCGGCTCCACCTCCCTGCAATGGGGGAGTAGCATCCTGAAGTCAAGCCTCAGCAAGGAGTGATCTGACCATGACAAGGGCGAGGTCTCTATTCCCCTTAACTCGAGATCACGTCTCCACTGCCCCGAGAGAAATACAAGGTCAAGCTCTATGAATTGGACCCTGAACTACCTGGGTCAAGTCCATGGTTGTCATGGAAGCCATGAACTCCTGTGCCCAGTCTGAGTGTTCACCGAGAGACGGCAGATTAAAGTCCCCCAGTACCATTAGTCTGGGGAACTCCACCACCAACCCGGCTACTGCCTCTAGCAGCACAGGCAGGGCTGTTGTGACGAAGCTGGGAGGTAGGTACGTCAACAGCAAGCCCAATTGAACCCCTAGGTCCAACTTCAAGAGGAGAGACTCACACCTCACAATTTCTGGGGCAGGGATCCTGCGAGGAACTAACGTGTCAGTGTAACATGAATGCGGTTACGCCGCTTGTGGGAGTCCAGAATCTCACGGACTTCAAAGTGTTGTTCGCCATCAATCAACAAAGGAGCAGGTGGAGGAGTTGCCGGCGGATGTAAAGTGGAAACACGAACAGGCTTAATGAGGTTAACATGGAATATGGGGTGAACACGGTCAAGATGCTTAGGCAGTTGCAAACGAACGGAAACAGGATTGATGATTTTGAGGATGGGAAAAGGACCGACATACTTAGGTCCCAGCTTCTTGGACTTCTGGGTGGTCTGAAGGAACTTTGTGGACAAGTAGACTAAGTCGCCCTCCTTGTACTGATAAGGTTGCGTATGCTTCTTATCAGCTTGCTTTTTATGAGCGCGATGAGCGGCATCCAACGTAGCAAGAGTCAAAGGCCAAAGACGGCTGAGACGCTCACTCCAGTCAGCGACGGAAGAAACTTGCGGTTGGTCACGAGGTACCTCTGGAATAGGAACAAAGTCCTGACCAAAAACAACTCGGAAAGGGGTAAACCCAGTGCTGGAATGAACAGAATTGTTGTAGGCGACTTCAGCATGCGGCAACAAGTCGACCCAATCATCTTGCTGATAATTAATGAAACAACGTAAATACTGTTCTAGAACAGAATTAGTCCTCTCACAGGCCCCGTTAGTCTGAGGATGGTGGGCGGAGCTAAGCCCCTGGGCGGAGCCAATGCATTTAAGAAATTCCTTCCAGAAGGTCGAGGTGAATTGGACACCTCTATCAGAAATGATACGATCAGGCACTCCATGCAACCGGTAAACGTGGGAAATGAAAAGCTTAGCGAGAGCCTTAGCGGAAGGAATCTTGTGGCAAGGGATAAAATGAACTTGTTTAGAAAATAAGTCCGTAACGACCCAAATGACGGTGTGCCCCTGGCTCTCAGGAAGCTTGACAATGAAGTCCATCGAAATTTCTTTCCACGGGGCAACAGGCCATGCCACAGATTGGAGCAGCCCTTGCAGTTTCCCATCTATCTGGCAAAAGACAATAGGGGTCTAGCAGCACCCCTGGCAGGGGGGGGCGAAGCTGCTTGTGGGTTTTCTTGCTCCCATCCCCTCTCAGCCTCTTCACCCTCCCCAAAACTTAGTCCAGAGTACCTCTGTTCCAAGTAATCAGGTTGATCTCTCTCCTGGGGTCGTCGTTCGGCTCCCGCCTCAAACGGCCTTTCCTGGTGTTTCCTTCTGGTAACGGCCGCATCCCAGTTCGTTCCCTCCTCTCTTTGTCCCACCGACAAAGACCAACGGGGGGGACTAGCAGGACACGAGATTTCCAGTTGAGCCAATTCTTCAGGAAACAAGATATCAGCGGGTTCTTTGTCCTTTTCACCTTCGCTTGCCGGCGTAGACATATATATATTTTTTCTGTCCTGTCTCCTTGTAGTTTTGGCACCTTCCACGGTAGGTTGTAGTCTCCTGGAAAGGTGTTGTTGAGACTTCGCTAATTGTCAGCTCCTCTTCATTTATTAATTAGGAAAGAAAGACCATGAGACTCCATGCGTAGAAATCAAATGTACTTTTACTAATTAAAAATGGCTAAAAGGCTATGCATAGCGAAGTCTGATTAATTAGGCGCGAAAGCAGTTGATATATAGAATAGCCCATTCCCCACCCCTCGGCATCACAGTCCCAACCCAATCATAAGTCTTCCAAGTGTCAGGTGTGAGATAACTTCAAAAGGCATCACGAAGATGGAATGTCGGTGCCGTTAGTCCAGGCGGGAAATACCCATGCCTGCGCAGTCTGCTCAGTCGGTGAACTCCAGAACTTTCCTCCAGCACAATGAGTAACCCCTCCCATATACCAGGCCCTCCCCCCCGTTTCATGGCAGCTGAAGCGACAGCAAAGCAGAAGCTGACATAACGACCTTCGGACGATAACTGCTACTCCCCCACCCCTTCTCAGGTGTCGTGGTTGGTGGAGCACCTGGAACCCATCTGGGCACATCTCTGAGAGGGGGACTCCTCCCTCTTGGCCCATCCAGGTTTCGATTATACATGCCAGGTCTGCCTCCTTGTCTAATATTAAATCCCAGACGAGGAGAGCTTTGTTCACAACCGACCTGGCATTTAGAAGCAACAACCTGAGACCAGGGCCCTGAACTCCTCTACCACCAGGTCCTTGAGTTGAGCCTGAGGGGCCGGAACAAGGAATCGCTGTAATGTAGCGAGTCCTTCTTCCCTGGTAATGGCTAGCCCTACAGTTCCCGTCCTATCTGCCCCTCCCAGTTGTAACCCCATTCCCGTAGACCCCCCCTCCCCCATGGCCCCCATTCTTCCCGGCAGGCCACGCATACCATTCATTCCAGGATGGGAGGCAAATCTGGGCCCCCATCCACTTCTGCTTCTGCACTCAGTGGAGGGGACTCCAGGTCGCACTCCCGATCCTATCATACTCACCAATCAAACAGTCTCTTCAGACACACAACCCCTGCCTTCCTGCCACCTCCAGTCCAGTCCCACACAATCTCCCCACCACCCCACCAACCTGGAGATACTCCCGGCTCTGCTGGACAGCTGCTCCTTCATGTTCTGTTGCCAGCTGCAGTTGGCTTTCTCCTGGCAATCCTTCCTGGCCAGGAAAGACCCTCTGGGGCAGCTCCACAACTCTGTCGTCACGCTGTGCCCCAGAGTGTCACATGGTTAGGGTTAGGCTGCTGACTGACCCAGGGTCCGCTCCAATCTCAGCTCCTCTGAACAAGCCCTGTGCCTGCTTACTTCTCTTTGGGAAGCGGTTTGCAAAGTACCGGTTTTGCAAGGCGTTTATCAAAGAGAAGGAAGTGTGGACTTCTTCCAACAGCTGAGTCCTCCGCTCCAGCGAAGGAAGTGGGTGGGCAGGGCAAGCATGGTGCAGAGAGGCGGGGAAAGAGAGCGAGTAGAGAAAGTAGCAAAATTCATGCTAATAGTAAAGTTTCTGACAATGGGTGGAGGGGGAGATCTGTTTGGACGATCCTGAATGGCAGCTAATGAAATGGGAGTACTGGCTGGCATTTGCAATCTCTAAGGCAGGGGTCATCAACATTTGGACCTTAGGGATCACTAAATTCATAATTTTAAATCCCATGGACCATTAATATGATCTGCCTATTGATCAGCTGGGTGGGCGTGGCTAAGTGGTCATGTGACTGGGTGGGTGTAGCCAACTTGATGCCACTCACATTGAGGGGTGCCTCTATGACTCTACTCATCCCTCCCCTCCCAGCCACACCTTGCCTGCCTCCCAGGCTCCTTAGGACCCCAACAGGAAGCAATTGTTGGAGCTAAGCAGACACCATGAGAAAGAGTTGGCAAAACAGTTCAGTTCAAATTGGATCTGACTGAGAAGGAAGCTCAGTAGAAGCACCTCACTGAGGACTATGGGCATAGGCTTTCCAAGCAGATGGAAGACCTGGGGGAGTGCAAGGCCAGGGTGCCTGGAGGCTCAGTGAGCTGAGATGGTCAGCCAGTTCCAGACTATGATTCAGTCCCACTGGACCAAGGTCCTCCAGCTCTTTGCCACCAGTGGCGCTTCCCTTCAGCCTTTGCCAAAGTCCTGCACCAGGAGGGTGAAGCAGAGCTCAAGTCAGAATTTCTGCCGCCATTCCAACCAACACAAAAAGACCCCAAAGGGGGAGACTCTCTGCAGCAACATAAACATTCATTGCATGTATCCAGTCCAGGGGCCGTAGTTTGAGGACCCCTGATTTAGTGCAATGTAAAAAATGCAAATAATTTTTCTGCAGACCACCAAAATTTTCTCACCAGTGGTCCACGGACCACCAGTTGGTGACCACTGCTCTAAGGAACAGCCTGTGTTGGGGGACAAAAGCATAACTATAAAGCTCCTCAGATTTTTCACTGAGGGAAGTGAAACTAATAAATAGACAGAGGCTATAATTTCTGCCACTCAAGAGCATGGCTTTTGTAATATTGCCACTTGGAAGGGTGCTGCTAAGGAATGCTCTCATGGGCCAGGCTTTCCAGGGCTGTTTGAAGGTCCAGGTGGAAAAACTTTGGGGAGGGAGTCCAGGTCTAGTTGCAGCTAGGTCAGGAGGATCATATTGGTTATTTCAATAAATATACACTCACTGTATTGCTGTTCAAAAATAAATGAGGTTATTACTTTTGTTATTTAGAATCCATGCTAGGACTTGGATAACCTAAGTTCAACTGAGCACAATTTAGCCAATTTTGGACATGAAAGATACAGTAGATAGTGATTGATTTTAGACAGTCAAAAAGAAGATTATGGGTTAAAAGGGAAATAAAGATGCAAAGTAACAAAGAATGCTCCATATTGCAAAAAAGAAAAGTTGAACAATGTATTTCGACCAATCTCCAGATTGACCATTAATGTTCACAATGATTGGTAGCAGATGTGGGTTTCTCATGGTCCGGTATGCCAGAAGAGGTAGTGAAAATCTGATGTATCAGATGGGACCTTCTCTTCCTTTTTCTTTCTCTCTCTTTCTCTTTCCTTCTTTCTCTTTCTTTCTTTGGGTCTCTCTTTCTCTTTCTTTTCTCTCCCGTCCTTTCTCTCTCTCTCTCTCTCTCCCACCCTCCCTCTCTCTCTCTCTTACACACACACACACACACAGAGAGAGAGAGAGAGAGAGAGAGAGAGAGAGAGAGAGAGAGAGGGAGGGAGAGGGAGAGAGAGAGTGTGTCTGGGCACAGAGACGGAGCCCTTCCTGGGGAGCTATCCTGCGTAGACTTGCCTGGCAGCAGCAGCAGAGCACACCCTGCCCTTCAGGGACCCATTCCCCCAGCTGGGTCAAACGCGGTGGCACCAATGGACAGTAGGATATTCTTTCTTTTGGTGGTAGGAGAAGGAAGAAACTGCTTTATGAGGGCAGGCGGTGCACATGTGCAGCAGCCCCGGGACATCTGCCTGGCACCTGCCCTCCCGGAGCACTTTCTTCCTTCTTCTGCTGCCGAAATAAAGAATATTCTGCAGCCCATTGGTGCTGCTGCGGTTGATCCAGCCAGGGGAAGAGGCCCCTGAAGGGTAGCGGGGGGGGGGGGCTCTGCCTTTGCAGAAATGGGACAAGTGCATGTGCAGCAGCCCCGGGATGTCTGCTTGCCCTCCCACAGCATCACTGCCTCTCCACTCAGCCCCAGCACAGCATCTGTGTTTCCACCAAGGACTGCCCGCCCACCCACTGGCCAGGCCGGGCTGGATGCCAACCTCAAAAGGCAAGCAGGTGTGGAGGACCACCAGTAAGACCACAGGGAAGCATGGCAGGGCCACGGGGAAGGGAGTAGGCTGCTTGCTCCCTTCCCCATGGCTCTGTCATGCTTCCCTGCCTTCCACGCAGCCTTCTACTTGCCTGCCTTTGCAAGCTGGCCATGGGGACCCGTGGAAGGCAGGGAAGCATGGCAGGGCCACAGGGAAGGTGGAAGGGGCCGCTAGTTAAACCGTGACTCGCAGGCTTACCTGGCAGATAGAGGGACGCAACACTTCAGGCAGGCAAGCTGCAGAGCAGAGAATGGGCAGGGTGAGCGACTGGCAACTGGGGGACCGGTTCGGGGGAATGGCTGGCCAGCGATCACTACTGGTTCTGCAACCCAGGCCAGCATATCACTATCAGTTCGGCCGAATTGGTCTAAACTGGTAGGAACCCACCTCTGATACCAGGAGATAATAAAAATCTGAACAAACAAGATATTGAAAGAAGGAACAACCTTATAACATCTCTACTCCTAAAGTTCAGTGGAACAAACATGTTTTCAATTTTTCCTAAACTCCCATAGAGTTGGGGCCATTGGAAGTCCCAGTATAATGTTGTTCTATAGAAGGGGGATGATGCTTAAAGCTCACTGCTATAAAATGTGGAACCATGGCAACAGTAAAAAAATAAAGCTTTTATTAAAACAATATTCATATTTGATATATGCCACTGTTCTATACAGCTACAGCTCTTTATTCAATATTTCATACTAAGCCACCTGCAGGCAAATAAAAATCAAATGGACATGAATGAGCTTGTAGAGTTTATTATGCCTTTTAGTTTTTGAGATCTAGAGTGTAACACAATGTACATGCATAGGTTTGCTTCTTATTTTAAAGAATTACAGAGATTTTTTGGCATTTTTCATAGAAAAAAAAATGAGGACCTGCTTAAGTCGATCACAAACTGGACAACAGTTACTGTATCAATCCCTATTTGGAGTCCTTGATGCTCTCTGAGCTTGGTTGTTTCTTACAGATGATTCATTATCCAACTAGATAACATCTTCCATGCTTCAGAGTATCAAGGACTCTACAGTTCAACTCAGAGTTAAAATATTCTCTTCTATTAGTTTCAATCCCTATGAATATCAGTTATGTTACTGAATTTTTGAAAGCCCACTAATTGTTCTTATGTATTTGTTATGAAATAGCTGTGTTTCATTTACCTAATTTTTTAAAATGCATTTCCTAGGGCCGTGATGGTGAACCTATGGCACGTGTGTCACAGGTGACATATGGAGCCATTTGTTAGGCACGTGAAGTGTTGCCCTGTCAGCTGACTTTGGACTTTGAGGCTGTTTTTCACCCTCCAAAGGCTTCCTTGAAGCCTCCGAAGCACAAAAAAGCAACCCTATGGGCAAAACGGAAGTTTGGGAATGGACTTCCGGTTTGCTCGTAGGACTATTTTTCACCCTCCGGAACCTTCAGGAGGCTTCAGGAGGCTTCCCTGAAGGCTCCGGAGGGCAAAAAATGAGCAAACCGGAAGTAACTTCCTATTTGTCTGTAGGGCCGTTTTTGTTTTCACCCTCTCCAGGCTCCTAGAAAGCCTCTGGAGCCTGGGGAGGGCAAATAAACCGTGCCAAAAGTGGGGGGCTGGTTGCGCATGCATGCACGTTGGGGGGGGTTGCACACACAGCATTATGGGTGTGACATGTCCATGCACGATGCCCCTGCGCTCCCCCCGCTTTTGGCATGGGAGCCAAAAAAGGTTAACCATCACTATCCTAGGTCTGAAAAAGCTATCCCAGCTGGGTGGAAGAGGGAGCAACTGCTAGCCAATCAGATGTGTTCCCACTAAGGATCCTGGGACTGGTAGAATCTCTCTCTCTCTCTATGCCTCTGGGCTTTGCTGCTGGGTGTTTTCAGCGAGAGCTGCTCTGGGGGAAGACAGAGTGGATGGCTGCTGGGGGAAGCCCAGCAGTGAGGATACTGAACCAGGACCCAAATTTAAGTAAGATTTACAGTTATTTTTAGTCTGTGTTTTCCCAGGCTGTGTTTTACAAGACTTTTCCTCTCAGAGCGATCTGGTGTTGGGCCATGTGTGCATAGGCCTTGCCAGGCCTGTGTGATTCACCTCCACCTATTGAACTACCAAAGCATTTCCCCACTAAGCTGCAGGTTCAAACCGAGTGGGCGAGTATGGGGGGGGGGTCATAGGGTACAACCCCCCTTTCATTCATGACAATCTTTTTATTAAAATATTGTTCAATATAAAAGGAGCTATGGCATGGCCTTGTGATGAGACAGAAACTAAATACCCAAATTCAACCTACTTTGCAAGAAAACTGCTGTTACCGTTCTCATCTTCATATTTAGCTGAATGTGGCTTTAGTGCTGTAAATGATTTGTTACTGAAGAAAAGAAATCAAATGGATATCACTGAACAAGGAGACTTGAGAATGAAGCTGATTAAATTGGAGCCTAATATAAAATCTCTCTGTAGCAGGCATCAAGCACAAGGATCTCACTAACTTAAGTAGACTAAAGCTGCAATCCTATAACATTTTCCCAGGAATAAGCCCCATTGAAGACAATGGTACTTATTTCTGAGTAGACATGCTTAGAATTGCATTGTAAATAGGATCTTGTGATGAGCTAAGATTGTATTTTGAATTTGTTAGATACCTTTATTTTAATATATATAGTAATTAATATGATCAAAGTATTACAAAAAAAGCTTTTATTAAAATTATTTTATATTTATGCATTTCAGTTCTTTATTATATGTTTTGAAACTTTATTTGCTGTTTTTTCCATATCCCTTCATACTTTTTTAAGTTCCTCAGTATTTCTACCATCTCGTTCTTTTTCCATGTTTGGAACCTTGTTTAAACCAAGTTAATGGCATTTTAGGCTTCCTCTGCATGAGTAGGAGTTCATTTTTTGAATAGTAGGAATTATATGTCATGGGGGGGAGGTCAGAATTTTAGATATGCTTAGGGGGGCATGGCCAAAAAAAGGTTGGGAACCACTGGTCTAAACCAATATATCTTTTCCCACAACAGGTGTCAAATGTCCTGAAACCTCTGTAACAGAAGTTACTCCTCTTTTTGGCTTCCATTCCATTCAGAACTTCTAAATACTATAATACTGTTTCCATATCTGAGTTGTAGTGGTGAAATCTGTGGTGTTTTTTTTGCTAAGGTGACCAGACATCCCGATTTTGGCGGGACAGTCACGATTTATAACAATTTGTCCCGTGTCCCGGGGCGTTTTTAAAAAGTCCCAAATTTCTGGCTTCATGTTGAAAGCCCAGTGGATTTGCTTAAGAAATCCTAACCGGGGCAAGACAAAAGACACTCTGTCCTAACCTCTCTCTCTGTCTCAGTACTTTCATTGAAGATATAATTAAAACGTTAAAGCAAGAAAATGGACCCCCCCCCGCGCCCCTTTTTCCTCCTTTTATAAGAAAAAATGACCCAGTACCATAGAGCTCCAGGAAATACTTGGCTAGAGAAGTTGCGAATGTTCCCTCCTGGATTTTCTGGAGGGGAGAGGCACGGAGGTTGGAGGTCTGCTCGTGTGGAAAAAATGGTGGCAAAGTTTCTTTGAAAAATATTTCCCTGACTAATTTCACCATTTTAATTTGCTCAGTTCTTTGTATTAACATCTACATCATTCTGGATTGACTTGGAGTTCCTGCCTGCTGGTAAGTGAGCTAGGTTTTTTTCTTTTATTTTTTTAATGTATTTTAAAATAATATTTTATTTATTGTGCATAGGATTTTTTAAAATAGTTTTATTCTGTGTGGATTCTTTTTTAAAATTGTTTTAGACTATTTAAAAAAAGATTCTATCCAAAATAAATTGAAGTGAAACCATGTTTAAAAATTCTATGCACAATACTTTGAAATATATTGTTCATAGAATTTTTAAAAATAGTTTTACTTCAATTTATTCTGTGTGGAATAGTTTGAAATGTTTTACTTCAATTTATTCTGTGTGGATTCTTTTTTTAAATTGTCTTAGACTATTTAAAAAAAGATTCTATCCAAAATACAAAATACCAGCTGCAGTTATTCACTTAAGAACTGTGGCAAGAAAGGTGGTATAATGGGCTTAGTGACCAAAGTTACAATGGCATTGAAAAAAGTGACTGATGACCATTTTTCACACTTAGCGACCATTTTCACACTTAGCGACCGTTGCAGCATCCTCATGGTCACGCGATCAAAATTTTGATGTTTGGCAACAGATTCATATTTATGATGGTTTCAGTGTTCTGGGGTCATATAATCACCTTTTAACAAAGTCAAATGGGGAAACCAGATTAAACTTATGTTACTAATTTATCAGCTGCAGTTATTCACTTAAGAACTGTGGCAAGAAAGGTGGTATAGTGACCAAAGTTACAATGGCATTGAAAAAAGTGACTGATGACCATTTTTCACACTTAGCGACCGTTGCAGCATCCTCATGGTCACGTGATCAAAATTTTGATGTTTGGCAACAGTTACAATTTATATTTGTAAATTGTAGTTATGTTGAAATAAAAAAAATATTACAATACTATTTTTGCGTTGTATGAAAATTTTTAATCAAGCCCTCCCCCCCGGTCAAAGGTGTCCCCCTTTACCAATCTGAAAATCTGGTCACCTTATTTTTTGCAGAACTTCCTTAGTAAATAAAGACAACTGGGTTTATTACCTTTCAATTTTCTCTCATTTTAATTTCTTAACTATGTATATGAATCTATTTTAAAATATGGGCCCAGAAGATATTTTTATATTTAGTTCTGTAGTATTAATATCACAATCTTCTTCTTTTGATTCATGTTTGAGTAGATAAACAGCCAAATTAATTTTAACGTATTTTGGGTTATATGGTCCATAATGCTTGAGCTATAAAGAATACCCAAATATTAAAATATATTTGTTTTATATGCCATTCTCTTAGTCCTAAAGATGCTTCATTAATCAATTCATCTAACAGAGTAGTGTTGCTGAAACCTTCTGTAGTGTTAATCACTTCCTCTGAAAGTCCCTTCTGGAGTAGAAATTTTGAGATAAGACTGTGGAATTTATTCTCTGTAGTCGACTGTAATTCTTGCATGGGAAGAGGCGTAGAAGAAGAGGTGTTTAATTCTTCTGGGTTAAGACATAAACCTTCATCTGTCTTCTCAAAAATAACATCAATTAGGTCAAGGCCAACTACTGAAGATGGGGAAGCACAAGGAATATCTCTCACAAGTCCATAATTCTTCATCCACTCTTTTAGCCACTGAATCTTGCAATCGCACTCCCAGGGGTTCCGGAAAAGGTAGAGTCTTCCTAGGAGGTAGACTGGTTGAAAGACTAAGAAAGGCAACGTAGTTAGATTGTTACTGTTCAAGTGCAAATATACCAAGCTCGTGAGGTTTTCAAAAGCACCTTCCTCAATATAACTGATCCAGTTTCTGTCCAAATACAAAACTTCCAGTTCAGATTGATCCTGGAACCAAGTATTAGAGACAATCTTGAGAAAGTTGCCACCAAGATTAAGCATCTTTAGATGCCGCAGACCATCAAAGGAATTCTTAGGGAGGTCACTGATTAAATTGTCATTTAAATAAAGGTACTCCAATTTCTGGCAATCCTGAAAAGCTCTATTGTGAATGACATTTATTCTGTTGACTTGCAGATTGAGATATTTCATCTGGATCAGGCCCAGAAGTGAATTATATGCTACAGCTTCTATCTTGTTTTTCTCCAAATAAACATGAGTCAAATTCTCCATCCCTCTTATAGCTCCTGGGATCCTTCGGAAATTATTCTGAAAAAAAAAGACTTCTTGGAGAGCTGGAAGCTCTATAAAAATCCTGTCTGGAATGTTGAAAAGATTGCAGTCTGCTAAATCCAATCGGATTAGCCTCTGGAGAGAAATGAAAGTCCTGGTATGCAGATAACGAATGTATTCATTGTGGGCCATTTTTAACTCAGTTAAGCTAGCAAGCCCTTTGAAAGCACCAGGAGTAATAAATGATATGTTGTTATGGCTTATAGAGAGAGATTTTAGGGACGGGAGAGTACCAAATGCTCTCTCAGCAAGGAATTTGATGCTATTTTTATCCAAGTTAATAGAATATGCTTCACAAGGAAACTCATTAGGGATCTGTGCAAGGCCAGCTCGGTCACAAAGAATGGCACAACTCTTCTCTTCAGTGCAGATACAACTGGCAGGACAGGAACGGACACAAGCCCACACCGAATGCACAGGGCAGATGCAAAGAAAGACTGGCAAGAAAAGGCCCCATCATTATGCCCAAGGAAAGAAAGAGAAAAGAGAGGTTAGTAAACTTTAATTATTGTGCAATGAACACAAACAATTCTGATTTATGCAGACTGGTCGCACACCTCACATAAAGCCATGGCTTGCCTAGCCATGATTTCAAAAAATCACAATGTGGTTCTATGATTCACAAAAAACAGAATTATAAACTATGGTTTACAAATTACAACACTGGTTTACAGAATAATAAATAAAAAATTAACCTCCACTTTAAGCTAGAATCCAGGCTCAACCTCTAATTCTTTATCAAGAATGTTCATTGTTCTTTGATTCTTTGATATATCTCTGTGAAGCAATTTGATATTCAATACAGAAGTAAAAAATTTCTCCAGCACTTTAGTTAACTTTAGGAATTTTAATTTTCAATAGATGTTCTCATAAGTTATTAACGAACAATATGTTCTGTGGTTTTCAGTAGTAAAACATAGCAGGATATATGCAGTAATACTGAGTGAATCCCCATAAAACACAATAATCAAGTGAAATAACTGGCCGTAAAGCTGAAAGGATCTCAGTTCTTAGGCAATCATGGGAATCTTGTCTGGAAGACTATTTTATGCACTTGCACTGCACTTGTACTGCATATTATATTCAGTTTTATAAAAGCAAACTAGAAAAAAGTGAAGTATTATTGTTTGGTTCATTGCATGGTCATTACCATTTTGCCCTTTATTTTTAACAAAATTGAAATTAGAAGTTGTTTATTCCCAAGACTTATTCACCAATTCTTTGGTGTATTTTATACACCCATCCAGTAAGTGTTGCAATAGCTAAACATTAGCAAAATAGCAATAGCAATAGCAATTAGATTTATATACCGCTTCATAGGGCTTTCAGCCCTCTCTAAGCGGTTTACAGAGTCAGCATATTGCCCCCAACAATCTGGGCCCTCATTTTACCCACCTCGGAAGGATGGAAGGCTGAGTCAACCCTGAGCCGGTGAGATTTGAACCGCCGAACTGCTGAACTAGCAGTCAGCTGAAGTGGCCTGCAGTACTGCACTCTACCCACCGCGCCACCTCGGCTCTTCACCTGGAATATGAACCCAGGGGTGGGTTTCAGCTGGTACGCACCGGTACAGGCGTACCAGATGGTGAAATTTAGCGTCTTCCCGTACCTGATCTTCTGGAGGCCCCGTACCGGAATGCTCCCTCCCCTGGCCTGCCCCCCCATTCACTCCCCCCACCCGCCCAGTTGCCATTCACTTGCCCTGCCCACTCACTTCCTTTGCCGGAGTAGAGGATTGGGAGAAGCCCATGTGACACGTGCTCCCTTCTCTTTGACAGCCGCCTCATTTCTAAAGCCACACGGGCTTCTCACAAGCCGTATCCTTGCCTCCTGTTCCTTCTTCAGCCGTTGGACAAGCCCACATGCCGCGCACTGCTTCCTTCTCTTTGACAGCTGCCTCGTTTCCAATGGGGGGGGAATCCATGCAGAGGGAGGAAAAATGCTGGATTTTTTGCCTACCCCCACTGGAAACCAGGTGGCTGTCAAAGTGAAAGGAGCAGTGCATGCCACGTGGGCTTGTCCAACAGCCGAGTCCTCACCTCCTGGTCCTTCTTCAGCTGTTGGACAAGCCCATGTGGCACACACTGCCTCCTTCTCTTTGACAGCCGCCTCATTTCTAATGGGGGGAGGAGGAGGAATCCATGCATTGGATTCTAGGTTCAATGTCTTAAAGAGGCTGAAGTGCCCCACCACAAGATTATCATGGCACTGCGACAGGATAAGTCCCTGGAACTGCCCCACCGGCACATATAGCCTGTCTTGGTACCACAAGAGGTCCTTGGTAAATGCCCACCTCTCCCTTCTGTTGCTCCATGTAAGCATCATGCCGCTGTGCTTCCCATATCTGAGCCTGTAAGTCCACTGGTTCTTGAACTAGGGAGAAAGACTTTCCAGGCAAAACTGTACAGAGCAGAAGCTGGCCTTCAATGGGAATACTGCAGTTTCTGTGAGAACATATCCGCCCTTTGGTTGTGACCACTGGAGATGTAGGTGACACAGAAATTGAACCTGGCAAAGAAGAGGAACCACCGAATCTGGCATTGGTTCAGTTTCCGGGTGGTCTGCAGGAACTCCAGGTTTTTGTGGTCCTTCCAGAACTCAATTTGATGTCGGCCCCCCTCCAGATGATGTCTCCAGGCCTCAAACACCATCTTAATGGCCAGTAGCTCCTTCTCCCAGATAGTGTAGTTGAACTCGGAAGAGTTGAGCTTTTGTGAATAATACACTCAAGAGAAGAGGGTACCACCAGATACGTGAGCCTGGAGTAACACCGCTCCAACAGCAATATTCAACGTATCCGCTTCCACCACAAATGGATGTTTGGGGTCAGGATGTTTCAAGATGGGCTCCTTCATGAATGCCTGCTTCAAGGCTTGGAATGCCTGCTGCTTGGGGGTACTCCATTGAAATGGGACTTTTTTTCTGAAGGGGCCAAGTGAGGGGCACGATCAAGGAAGTGAAGCTGGGGATAAAGGTCTGATAATAGTTGGCGAACCCAAGGAGTCACTGATTTACTTCACTCACTGAGGAGGTTGCCAAATACACAAAGACTCGACCTTGCTTGGCTCTATCGCTATGCCCTCAGGATATATGCAATGCCCCAGGAACTCGATGGTGGACTGAAAGAACTGGCATTTTTCCAGTTTTGCATACAAGTGATTTTCCTAGAGCTGTTGCAGGACCAGGCAGAGATGCTGTTGATGGTTCTCCCAGGAGTAAGAGTAAATCAAAATGTCATAAAAATAAATCATGACCAACTGGTCCAAAAGATCCCTGAAAATATTGTTCATAAAATGTTGGAAGGGAAGAAGGCAGGGCTTAGCAGTGTGAAAACGGACTTTCAGGCTGTTCCTGAGAGACCATCTAAATCGGGTCATCTGGACAGTCCTTTTTTGGACCCAAGCTGTCCCGAAGAGACAGTGAAAGGTAGGGGGAAACCCAGTGGTCCCAGAGACGTTCGCAAAGTCTCTGGGGGCCTAGGAAAATCCCCTTTGCCAGTGATTTCCGGACCAGACATCAAGGCTGCTGAAACTGCGGATAGCCCTAAAGAGACTGGATAAGAACATGTCGTTTGGTGTGAGTTTTAAACCTTTTTTTTTGTTGGAAAGAAAACACTCTAAATTTGGAAACTTAGTTTAAAATAAGGATGACTAGTGAGAAAAGCAGCGGGTATAAGCTTTGCCATTTGAAGGATTACTTTTTCTGTTTTTCTTTTTATCTTTGGAAACTGGGCTGGACTTTCTTGTAATTCAAATCAGCTTTTTGTGTTCTCCTTTTTGTTGTTGATATCTCTAACTTTGAACCTTGTGGGGACATTGAATTTAAACTTAAAGTGCTTTGAAGATCTGTCTTTTGTTTTCTTTTAGCTTTTTGGTTGCGTTTTAACAATTAGTAATTAGCAATCTGTAAACAAAGAAGCTATGGAAGTTTTAATATAGAGTTAATGCAAGCCACAAGTTACAAGTTAATACTGCCATCTAGCGGACTTAAACTATTGTTACCAAAATTTCCCCTGTAATTCATTCGACTTTTAAAAAGAAAAAGGCTTTATTTACAGCTTTTTATTACACAGCTGCTGTTTTTTCTTTATCTGGAGCTTTGTTAGACCAAATAACAGAGCGGTGAAGGAGCTGAGAATGACCTTGGAAAGACTTTTATCTTAGGGGGGGAAAAAGAGTCTGAAAAGACTATTTGTTTTAGCTTGGTGGCATTTTCTCTTTTTTCAACATTACTTTCATATCATTCTGCTGGGGAGATATTGATATTGACTTTTTTCCTTTTTTATGATTATTCTTTTTGACTATTTGACTACTTATATTTTTTTTCTTGTGGCTTGAAGCACCCTTGCTTTTTCCTTTTTTTGGAGCTTTCTTTTTCTACCATTTGTCTTCTTTTTGGCATTTTTTTTGAAGACATTGGGACATCAATAGATGGTTCATCTTAAATTTTGAGCAAAACAGTCTGAAGAGTTCTCTCTCTCTCTCTCTCTCTCTCTCTTTCTTTCTTTATTCTTTCACTATCTCTCCCTTCTCTCCTTTTTTCATCTTCTCTCTTAAGCCAGATCTCCAGTCTCCCCCCCTTCTTCTGTCTCTTACGCTTTTTTTGCATTGTACTTACAATCTTACACCTTCTAAAACTTGCTAACTATGAGTAGAAAAGCATCCGCCCTTGGCTCTATATCAACTTCTGCCCTCACACTTGTGGGAGGCCAGAGGACAATACAGCCAATGCTTCAGCAAGAAAAAGAGAAAGGAGCAAATTTTGAAACACTCATGCCAGCGATGCAGAAAATGCAAGCAGGACTTGATAGTAAGGATGACAAGTTAGACACTCTCATAAAGAAGTTTGAAAGTATGGAAAAAAATGGAGATAATGGAAAAACAAAACCAAAGCATAGTACAAAAAGTTGATAAAATGTAAGGGAAAATTGAAAGTATGCATAAGTGGATGACAAAATATGAAGACAGGATTCAAAAAATTGAAGATAAAATCCAAGAAGGAGAGAAGAAAACCGAGAAGCTAGAGAGCAGACTAAGCAATGTTGAAAGAGAGAGTAGTGGAATACTAAGATGGGAGATGGATAGGTCTGGATTTTTCTTAAGATTTCAAAACATAGAAGAAGAAGAAAAAGGAGAGAACTTAGTTCATATAATATCCAAGACCCTGATAGATGCATTAGATATTTCCCAAGATAAGATGATAAATATGATTGACAAATCCTTTAGAGTATATACAAGATATGCAATGAGGAATGCTCTTCCAAGGGAAGTGCATGTAAGATTTACTAAGAAAACAACCAAATTACAAATCTTACAGAAAATGAGAGATAGAAAATTAGAATACAAAGGCAAGGAGATTGTAGTCCTCAAACAAATCCAAGAGAAGTGAGAGAGAGGAGAAGAGAATACCAATTCCTAACCAGAGTTCTGATTAAAAAAGGTGTTAATTACAGATGGCTCATACCAGAAGGTCTACTATGTACATGGCAAGGACAAAGATACAGGATAGATACAACTGAGAAGGCAGAAGCTTTTTATGCAGAATATTTTAGAGAAATGGCTGAGAAAACTGGGAAAGATGGTTCTGTGGTACAACTACTGGAATCACCCACAACTGCGACTGAAAAAATAGAAGGAGCTGTAGGTGGAATTGAGAAAGAAGAAGGTGCGGTGGGGGATGTAAGCCATAGAGAAAAACGAGAACCCAGATCTACTAGAACTATAAACCCTGTATATAAAGTATAAACATGGAGGAAAGAAAAATGATTACAATTAACATTAATGGACTTAATTTGGTTACTAAAAGAAAAAAAAATTCTATAAATTAGAGAAGTTAAAACTTGCCATAATTTGCCTACAAGAAGTGCAGATTGAAAAGAGAAATGAGCATCTACTAATTCAACCAAAGCTTGGGAAAATGCTTTCAACACTGGCGAACTGCAAGAAAAGAGGAGTGATCTTCTATTTTAAAGGCAATATTCCAGCAAAATTAATCTACGCAGAGGAAGAGGGAAGAATCTTGAACTGAAGGAGTTAAATGATAAGACAATCATGCTGTGAAATAAATTAACAATGATACAATGGAAAACTAATATATCTATGAATGGAATACTCTAGAACTTTTTGCTTTAAAAAGGATAAGGATAATAATGATTTTATGTATATTCAATAAGAGGACTGGTGATATAATGTATAACGTTAAGAATGTACTACAATGATATCTTGTTATTGATAATAATTCTAACGGTTATCAAATAGATAATTTAGAATGTATGGAAAGCATGATTTTTTGGAAAAAATAATGCTAATGGTAACTGAATATATAATGTCCAATGAAAGGGAGGTATTGAGTTATACTAGATGGAAAATCTGAGATGGTAAATATTATTTGAGAATATGGATGCTAAAATACCTGTAACCAAACAACATGCTATATGTGATGATGGTTTTTTATTTCTTTTTATTTCTTTTTGTGTTTTTTTTGTTTTGTTTTAATTGTTGTGTGTACTAAATATATAAGTATATATACAACAGAGAGATACAAAGTGTGTGTGGGGGGGGGGGGAAGTATAGTTAGGACAGGGTAGCAAAAGTAAGGGAATAAGAAATGATACTAAATTATGTCTCGGTTGGCGGAAATACCATCCCAAGGAAACATAAACTGAGATTTAAAATAGACACACCAACAACAATAGAAAAAAAAGGGAGAGAGGAGGAGAGAGTGAAAGAAAGACGGGGGAAAGAAGAAAGAGGTAAGGAGAAGAGGATGGAAAGGAGAGAAAGAGGAGGAGAGAGGGAAGAAAGGGGAAGAGGAAGAGCAGGAGTAGGAGAAAGGTACAGGAAGAAGGAAGGGGAAGGAGAGGAGGAAGGAGGAAAAGGGAGGGAGGGACAAAAGGAAAGGGAAAGAAAAGGAGGATGGAAGGGAGAGAAAAGGAAGGAGAAAGGGTAGGAAGGGAAAGAGGAAGAGCAGGAGCAAAGGAGAGGTAAGGGAAGAAGGAAGGGGAAGGAGAGGAGGAAGGAAGGAAGTAGAGAAGAGAGAGAGGGTGAAAAGAAAGAGGTAAGGAGAGGAGGATGGAAAGGAGGAGGAGAGAGGGTAGAAAGGGGAAGAGGAAGAGCGGGAGTAGGAGAAAGGTACAGGAAGAAAGAAGGGAAAGGAGAGGAGGAAGGAAGAAAGTAGAGAAGGGAGGGAGGGAGAAAAGAAAGGGAAAATAAGGTGGTGTTACAACAGGAGGAAGGGATGGTAAATAAAGCAACCCAAACAGTATATTATAACCTATTAAATGAAATAATAAATGTATAAGAATGATAAATGTTAAAACACCTGTAACCAAACGACATGCTGTATGTGATGATGGGTTTTTTTTTGTCTGTGTGTGTGTGTGTGTTTTTTTTATTTTATTATTGTGCGTAGGTGTGGTTTATGTAATAAAAAATAATTTAAAAAAAAATGTTGGAAGATGGGCCAGATCCAAACAAGATTATAAGCTCCATGCAAGTCCAACTTGCTGAAAACGGTAGCCTCCTGGAGCCATTCCAACAGTTCAGGCATAAGCGGCAGAGGATACCAATTGTGATGGTGTTTACAGATGGTGTCTGGTCTTCTTTTTCACGAATAAGACTGTGGCTGCAACGAGGGTCAGATAAAACCCCAAGCCAGAGTTTTGTTCAGAAAGTCCCGCAACACAGCCAATTCAGGGTCCGCCATCAAATACAAATGCCCACTGGGAGTGGTGCATCTGGAATCAAATCAATGGGGCAGTCATATGGCCGGTGTGGGGGCAATTGGCCCGCCTCCTGCTCACTGAAGACATTCATGAAGTCTGCTATATCAGAAGGCAAGGACATCCAAGATGGATTCAACAACCGGCCTGCGCAGACTTGGCAGGTGTGGTCCACGCATTGCAGGCTCAGGAAAGAGATGAAGTTCTGGGGCCAGTAGAGTTGCAGATCATGCGTCCGGAGCCAAGCCAAGCCCAAGACCACGGGAAAATGCAGGCCAGAGGTAATATAGAACTGGATGGCCTCCTCATGAGAACTGATGGTCAGGTGCAAGGGTTGCATGGCGGCTTTAATAGGCCCAGACAGAAGCACCTGGCCATCAATGGTCTCCACGAGCATAGGAGGATCCATTGGACACTGAGGGACTGCGTATTTGGCTGCAAACATGTCCATAAAGTTTGTTGTAGCTTTGGAGCCCACCAAGGTGTTAGCCGGAATCCTCTGTGGACTACTGGTCAGGATTACTCATGCCACGGGGGTGGGGTGGTGGGGTGGGCAGCATCGCAACAAGTCAATGTTCTCCTCAGGCTCTCCTGTTGATATTGCGTAAGATCAGGGGGGGTCTCTTTTTGACTGAAACTGTCCTGTAGGAATGATGAATGAGAGAGGCACAAACCGGTGAGCACAGGGAACTCACAAATTCTCTTGTTTGGCTGGAAGAAGCTTCTCAACCAGATGACTGGGAGAATGGACATTGTGAGCCGTTAAGAAGCTGGGGTAGCCACAACAGAATAGTTGAAGTAAATGAAGTGTGAATCAACTGGGTGCTCCTTGTTTTACTTTAAAAAAGATGTTTCTTTTCTAATCTCCTTGGACTAAGTAAAACAGGAGAAAATGGCACAAGAGAGGAGGTGGGAGTATGTGTGTGCGTATGTGTGTGCGTGTGTGCTGCTTCACCTCCGGTAATATAGCTGTGAAAAAAGTGGATGGGCCCAGTGGAAGAAGAAAGAATCGAAAGAAAAAATGATTTGGAAATGAAAGGACAAGGACTGGAATCCTGATTAAGTATTTTTAAATTACTATTTTTGCTATTTTGATTAAATTGAAATAAAATTAAATTAAGATGGTAAAGGTGATTAAATGAACTATTTTTACAACATTGCTTATTTTCCCTGTTCAAGAGTTAATTATAGTGCCATCTAGAGATACAAGTTTGATTGACCATTAATTAAATGAACTGTTGTTATTGCATCTTGACTGGGATAGAGCCTGATTGGAAAAGTGGGGACTGATTGGTGATTGGATTTATACTAGAAAACATATAATTTTTGGACTTTTGCTTTTTTTCTCTCTCTTTTCTTTTTTTGAGATATAAAGCCTTTTTTCATTACTCCTCTGTTCTTCTTTGGATTATTATTTGGATCAAAGAGAGCCAAGAATGATCACATTAGCAAAACCTATTAACAAGTAAATTATGGAAGGAGAAATAAACATTATATCAATAAATCTAAATGGACTAAATTCGGCAATAAAAAGGAAAATAACTCTTACCAAATTGGACAAATGAAAAATGGATACAATATGTTCACAAGAAGTTCACATTAGAAAACAACACAAAAAACTTTTGGAATAGTCAAAATTGGGAGAATTATATACTGCAGTGACACACAAATGTAAAAGAGGTGTAGCATAATACGTCAAAAAGACAATAGAATCCAAACAAATTTTTGCTGATGAAGAAGGAAGGGAGACTAGTATAGATCTATTTCAAGCTATTTAGCTCTCATCAGCTAGCCATACCCTTACTGGGATTTGAATATTTATCAGCACAAATACAACAAATGTAACAAAAAGGCAACAGTAAAAATATTGGGTTTCTGCCTGGATGGTCTCTTGTGACGAGCCGAAGGACAGAGAATGGATGTAGTGATCTTCCTCCCATATTTGGGCATACCGGGGGTTGTAAAAGAGAATATAGACATAGACATAGACATAGACATAGACATAGACATAGACATAGACATAGACATAACAAACATCCCTTGCTCCAAGATTCCTTCTGCTAAATCTCTTGCTAAGATGTTCATCTCCCATATTTACCATATTTACATGGGGTGCCCGACCGCATCACTTCGGACAGGGGTGTTCAGTTCACCTCCCTCTTCTGGAAAGAGTTTCTGAAGCGGATTGGCTCTGCCCAGGGATTAAGCTCCTCCCACCACCCTCAGACTAATGGGGCTTGTGAAAGGACTAATTCTGTGCTAGAACAATATTTACGGTTTCATCAACTACCAACAGGATGATTGGGTGGATTTGTTGCCTCATGCTGAGGTGGCTTACAATAATTCCGTGCACAGCAGCACTGATTTTACCCCTTTTCGTGTGGTGTTTGGCCAAGATTTTGTGCCCATTCCTGAGATTCCTCGTGAGCAACCCCAAGTGTCATCGCTGTCCAAGTGGAGTGATCGCCTTCGGGACATTTGGCCTTTGGCTCTCCAAACTCTGGATGCTGCACACCGCGCTCATAAGAAACAGACTGATAAGAAATGGACTAAACCCTATGAGTACAAAGTTGGTGATCAAGTTTATTTGTGCACTAGATTTCTTCAAACACCCCAAAAGTCGAAGAAACTGGGGCCCAAATATGTTGCCCCGTTCCCCATTGTCAAAATCATCAACCCTGTTTCTGTCCGGCTCCAGTTGCCTAAGCATCTCAACAGGGTTTACCCTGTTTTTCATGTTAACCTTCTGAAGCCTGTTTGCACTTCTTCTTTGAGACCACCTCTCCCACCTCCACCCGCTCCGCTTTTGATTGAGGGTGAGCAACATTTCGAAGTCTGTGAAATTTTGGACTCTCGTAGACGGTGCAACCGTGTCCAGTACCTGGCGGCTTGGAAGCATTTCCCCCCTTCTCACACTGAATGGGTTGACGGGTCCCATGTTCGGGCGCCTCGTCTGCTCCGCAAGTTCTACTCTGCTTATCCTGACAAGCCCTGATTTTGGACAATCCCCTAATTTTCCTTTTCTTTTGTTTTTCTCCCTTCCCCTTTCCCTCTTTCATGTATTGTTGTTTGTCTGTTTGTTTGTGTTCTTTTCGTTTCTGCAGGTCTGACCGCTCTTTTCTGGGGGGGGGGCGGATGTCAGCCTCTGCTTTGCTGCTGCTTCGGCTGCCATTGAAACGGGGAGGGGGGGCATGGTATTTGGGAGGGGAATCATGATGTGCTGGAGGAAGATTCTAGATGCTGACCTGACCATCTTACTGCGCATGTGCAGGAAGGGAGTTTCCGGCCAAGGTTAACTGTCCAGCATTCCATCCTGGTGATGACTTTTGAAGTTATCTCCTACCTGACAAGTTGGGTGCATTATAATTGGACTATGGACAGGGGTGTCAAGGGGAGGGGATTGAATTATACATGATATTATTCACTTTTCACGCCTAATTAACCAGAATTAGCTTAGCTTTGCTACTGTTCGTTTATAATTAGTAAAAGTACACTTGATTTCAAACAAATGGAGTTGAGTGGTTTCTTTCCTGATTATTAAATGAAGTTGCAGCTGACAGAAGGATTCTCAAACAATTATAGTCAATTGAAAATGGAGATATGCTGATGGTGACATTTATGAATATTTGACTTAAACTACTTAAGTTAATATGAATTATGTTTGTTGACTGTGGAAGAGATGCACGAAAGTCTTTTTGTAACCAACTGATACATTTTCTATAGCATGAAAAGAAGGATGTTGTATTTGTTTTAAATTAAAAATATTTTTAAAAAAAGAAAAAAGAAGAAGGGTTCCCTCTCTTATGGGTAGTTCTTCCATGCATATCCTTGGGTATGTTGGGAACAACTGACCATCATTTCTTTGATCAAAGATTAAACGCTGATTGTTATTCAAGCCTCTGTTTAAGTCTCATTTTTAGCTCATTGTGGCTTGGATGTATTCTCAAACTTCTATGCGTCTAAACCAGAGATGGGTTCCTACTGGTTTGGCCTGATTCGGCTGAATAGGTAGTAACTTGACGGCCTGGGTCATAGCGACCCAGGCCTGCCACGTCCCCAAACCAATTTTCCCAGCGGCGGCATAAGCACCACCATCTTGAGTTTTGCTTTTGCGCATGCACAGAGCAATATTTATTATTGGTCCTGAATATCTCCATGTTTATTTGTAACAGAGGACTTCAAAATCTGTTGTGAAAAATGTCCAAAAACTTTTTATCTTCATTTTCCATATCTTACACTATTTTCTATCATACCTCTCACGTTCTGCTTTCTCTCCAAACTAAAAATGGTATATAATGTTTTCTATTTTGATTGCCTAGTAATGCTGTTTAGGATTGTGTGTGTATTATTCTAGCTTTCCCTTGAAGTGCAGTGACAGAACTGAACAGTGTTTTTCAAGAGCATTCTTATAGAAACCATTACCATATTGACTATTTTTAATTTTCTCCTAGTGATTCCAAATATAGAATTTGAGCTATTGATCAGGATTCTAAAACCCATTTCCTCCTCAGTTACTGCAAAGTTTACACACATATGCACACAATTGGATTTGCTGAGTGGTAGCGCTAGTGGTGGGACTTGAATAACTTAACAACCAGTTCTCTGGCTGGGTAGGCATGGCTGATGGTCATGTGACTGGTTGGGTGACATCACTCATCACACTCAGCCCTGCCTCCCAGCCACTCGCCTCAAGGGCAGAGGTAGGATTCAGCCAGTTGGGACTAATTGCACCACTGGTTGGCCCTGCCCCACCCATTTTTGGCCATTTTTTGGCGTTTTCAGGCAATTTTGGGGCCATTTTCAGGTCATTTTTGGACCATTTTTAGGTCATTTTTTGGTCTGTTTTCAGCACATTTTCCAGGTTGTTTTGGCCAAAAAACAGCCCAAAAATGGGCCAGAAAATGGGTCAAATTTAGCAGGCAGGGGTGAAAATGCTACTGGTTTGGGCTTGTTCATCTGAACTGGTAGTAAAAAATGCTACTGTTTGCCTGAACTGGTAGTAAAAAAAATGCTTTAAAAAGTAAAAAAAAGTTCCAACAATAAGCTGTGTGACAATCAGCTATGCCATGTGATCGTCAGAACTTTTTTTTTTACTTTTTTAAAGTATTTTTTTAATTCTGATCAGCTATGTGACAATCAGCTGTGCCTGGTTGTCTGTGATGTTCCTGTTTGTTACAGGGGCCATTTTGTGTGAAGTCCAGCTGCTTTTACACTATGTGTGAGTCAGTGGTGCAGCCACGCTTGCACGGTCACATAGCCACCAAATCACACCCAGTCATATGACCAAGCCACACCCACCCAATCACATGACCACCAAGCCATACCCACAGAAATGGTAGGGAAAATTTTTGAATTTCACCACTCCAAGCGGGGATGAGGCCAGCCAGTGGTTGGATTTTCTGGTTTGCCGAACTACACAGAATCTTAACTACCGGTTTGCCCAAACTGGTGTGAACCAGCAGCAGCCCACCTCTGGGTAGTGCACTTACTTTGTATGCAAAGTATTTCAGTTCTAGCAACTCATATTCACACATTGCACCAAGCATTAAATTGGATTGGTTCTACCAATGGCAAGAGATATTGGACTGCACTACTGCTGGAAGGATACAGGATGATAAAATGAAATGTTACAATAAAATCAAGTTAAACTTAGTTAAACTTTGAGTATTAAGTATAAGACAAAGTAATAATAGTTATAGTCAAATAAATGATTAACAATGATAATAATGCATTTATATATACTAGATTGATATGAAATTTTATATAAAATTGCAAGTGGGACCTTGGAGATGAGGTTGAAAAGCTTTTTATAAAAGATAAACAATTTTATATAGAATAGAAAATAAAGATGTAATATCATTGGATGATTTTAGGATGATGTAATGAAATGCCATAATATAAATTTAATTTAAATTTAGTTATGCTTCACATAAAAAGAATGTAATAATAGCTATACTCAATGAATGTTTAATAATCATAATAATTGTATACATATATATTAGATTGATGATATTAATAATGGAAAAATTGAATTGGAAATTATTAGAGAATGTTATCAATACTTAAACAATTATTGGATATATTGAAGATGATATAATGAATTATTATAATATAAATGAATTTATATTTAGAATACCTTGTTTAAAATGAAGAAACAACAGTGATAATCAAACAAATGAAGTACTATAATAATAATGTATACAAATATATTTGATTAATAATATGTGACTTTAGATAAAGTTTAAGAGATGACTATGGAAAGGACGCACAAAAACCTTGTAACCAATTGACACATTGTACGTAATTGAAGATATTTTTATGTTATATATCTTGTTTGTTTAAAAATAAAACTTTTATTAAAAAAAAGAAATGCAGATTGGATCTCCTCACTCAGGTTGAAGGCAAACCTCTAGTAGGAATTTCCCTTGTCTCATACACGTACACACAAGGCAGCACTCCCCTCCTCCCCCCAAAAGAAAAAAAATCTCTACTCACCTCATACAATACAGTCTTCCCCACTACCTAATTCAAGCCTCTTCGGCATTCAGGCCCAGATGGAATCAAGATCTGCTGGCGTTAGGTCAGCCAAGCCTATGTCACTGGTCCAAACTTGCCGGGAGCGCACTTTGACATCTGTGGCCCATGGCAGTTTCTCCAGTCCACTATGTTGAAGGCCTGCTGAACCTCAAAGGAGTTCAGCTCTATGGGAAGCCAGATGTGGCTACCTTGAAGGAAAACAGAGCCTCCAAGTTCCATTCAGGTTGGTTGCCAAATGTAAGGTTCTATAATACATTTAGACAAGGGGTGGGTTTCAATTTTTTTTTACTAACAGTTCTGTGGACGTGGTTAGGTGGGGGTTAGGTCACTGAGTGGATGTGGCCTACTTGACATCACTCATGCACATGCAGTCACATGCCCCCCCACCTATCCACACCCACTCAAATTTGTTTTGCCAGCTAGGAGGCTGGCCAAGAAGCCTGTTTCCCCGCTGCACAGCTTTTGGAACAAGGAGACAGGAATACTGGCCCGGCTCACCACCACCCGCCCTCTCACTGCTTTCCTGGCCAGTTGCCCAGCTAAACAGGGCAGGCGGGTCCCAGGCTGTATCTGGCAGGGAGGAGGCGGTAACGCTCTGTCCTGCAGGGGCAGCAGTGGCAAGTGGTAAGGGAAGCAAGCCCCATGCTATAGGACGACCAGCCTCCCCTGCTGCTGCACCCTCATCTTCCATGCAGAGTCTCTGCCAGCAGGGTGCCTCCCATTTAGCCCTGTTCATGGCCCCTTCCTGTCACCACTGCTTCTATAGCGCCGGATGGTCCATGTCTCCCACTGCCTACACACACACATACATACACACACATGTGCCACTGCTTCTGCAGCACTGAACAGTCCATGCCCCCTCCCCGCATGTCCCTCAAAGTCAATGCATATGTTCCTTCAGACAAGCTATTGAAACTTGGCTCTTTCATTCCACTTCCTCTTCTGATCTGTCTCATCCAGCCCCCCTTACACACACACACCAAGCTTGCCATGACATGAGGTGAGCATGGCCGGGGAGAAATCAGGAGGGGTGGGAGGAGATGAGCCGAGGCTCTGGCCTTGGCTGTTGTGAAGAAGTGCTGCACCCGCTTCCTTCTCTTTGAGAGCCACTTTGCAAAATGGGGAATTTTCTGACATTTTGCAAGGTGGCTCTCAAAGAGAACAGAGCAGGTGCGGTGCTTCTTCCCAACAGCCAAGGCTAGAGCTGTGTTGCACCCCTTCCAGCCTCAGCTCCTCTGAAGAAGCACCACACCTGCTTCGTTCTCTTTTGAGATGTCTCTCTAGCAGAAGCTCATCCTTCTCCTCCCCCTCCTCTTGATTTCTCCCTGGTCGCACTGACCTCGCACCATGGCAAGTGCAGGGTGTGTGTAGGGGGACTGGATGAGACAGATCAGAAGGGGAGGTGGAACGAAAGAAGCCAAGCTTCAATAGCTTGCCCCAAGGAATATCTATGTTGGCTTTAAAAAACATGTGTGTGGGGGGGCATGAACCATTTGGTGGTATAGAAGCAGCAGAGGCGGAGAGGGGGCATGTGTGGAGCAAAAATGGGAGGCGTCCCTCCGGCAGAGGCTCCAAATGGAAGGCAAGGGTGCAGCTGCGAGGAAGGCTGGTCATCCCATGGCATGGGGGTCGGTTCTCTTATGCTCGCTGCTGCCACTCCTGTGGGATGAAACATTGGAGGTCAGGCCAGTCCCTCCTACCTTTCCGCTTGCTGCTTTCCCTGCCGACTGCTCAATTGGCCAGGCGGGGCCTGGGTTGCAGCTGGTGGGGAGGGAGGGCTAGGCTAGCACGAATGCTGCTTACCTGTGTGTAGGCAGGAGCCAGGAGGCGGCAGTTCTGTGGATCCACATGGCAAAGGTGAGGCAGGGCAAGCATCGGAGTGGGCAAGTGTGGCCAACCAGTGAATAAAAATTGCTCTACGCATGCGCAGAAGCAAAACCCAAGATGGCAGCGCCTATGGCACTGCTGGGAGAACCGGTTTGGGGGAGTGGCATGCCTAGGTCGCTACTGGTTCCAGCGAACAGGCCATCAAGTTACTACATATTTGGCCAAACCAGTCTGAACCGGTAGGAACCCACCTCTGGTTTAGACCCATTGAAGTTTGAGAATACATCCAAGTCACAATGAGCCAAAAATGAGACTTAAATAGAGCCTTGAATAACAATCAGCATTTAATCTTTAATCAAAGTTTAAAGACATGATGGTCAGTTTTTCCCAACATACCCAAGGATATGCATGGAAGAACTACGCTTCAAAGAAGGTGTACCTTCTTTTTATACAGTCAGAAACATAAAATAACATCCTAGCTTTACAATACTCCTCACTAGCCTTATCTCTCTCCTCTGTTCTCATGATTGGCCATCTGTGAAGGGAACAGATAAAAGGTGAGATACTTCTTATCCAGAAGGGGAACAGATCAAAGGTGAGGTATAGGTTTTGACAAATGCCAGGTACACCCCAATAACAGCTTTTTCCTTAGTTGCAGGAAATATAAACATAAGGGTCTAATGTGGCATATTTGTGTTAAAACTACAAAGGGCATAACAGGATAACACAAGGCATAACATATATGTGTTACAGGAAATAAATATTCACAGCGTGCAAGTATACAAGGGCATTATCTAGTATAGTATTATTTAGTATATTCTTGTTACTACTCCCCTTCAAAGACTTTACCACTTCACCAGGAAACATATATGAAATACTTCCTTCTAGAAAGCTCCAGAGGGAGACGTCAATCAATCACCCTCCTGTTCTTGTTCTGAGCGTCCTGAATGTCTCCATTTGAGTATTGCAGACTACATAATCCTGACAAAAGAAGGCCCTGAATCCAGTGACGTGTGGTGAGGGTTACCGTTGGTGAGGCAAGAGCGCAGCAGGGGCGAGAAGCAACGTCCCCGCCGTTGTGTCTGACAGGCGTCTCGCGTTTATGACGGACATAAACACAAGACGCCTGTTGGACACAGCGGTGGGGGTGTTGCTTCTTGCCGCTGCCACGCTCTGCCGCCTCGCCCCCGCCTCCTCTGTCCCCGCTGACATTCCAAAAGTATGCCGCCGAGGAGCAGCAGAGCCGAGATCATTGCCGCTCAGGTGGCCCCCTGCAGCCAGCCCAGCACCAAGTGGGGAGGATGAGGAGGAGGAGGACGAGGAGAATGGTGAGTCCTTGTGCCGGCCGGCCGGCCAGGCAGGGAGCAAGTTGGGGGGGGTGGGCTGGCTGGCTGGAAGGAGAAGAGCGGTGAGTCCTTGTGCCGGCTGGCCGGCCAGGCAGGGAGCAAGTCGGGCGGGGGTGGGTGGGCTGGCTGGCTGGCTGGGAGAAGAGTGGTGAGTCCTTGTGCCCTGCCTGAATCTGATCTTCAAGAGTTTTTGTTCCAGTAGATGGGAATACATTTGATTCATTGTCTGAACAAGTCAAATTATTCTTTAATTCTTTTCTCTTGAATGTGTTTCCTGCCTGAGTAGGGGTTGAATTAGAAGAATTCCAAGCTCCCTTCCAATTGTGATTCTGTTATTCTAAATGGAATGTCAAATGCAAACAAGAAAACCTTTCCCACTCTCCCTTCAATAAAGAAATTGGCAGTATTTGCAGTTTGTTGATCAGCTCATGTATCCATTTTGCTAATTAGAAAAAGTGAAATCCTTTGAGACAGAACTGCCTGAAAGTTGTATAATGGGAGATGAAATAGACATGTTTCAGAGCGAAATCTAAAATACAATAAAATGGATATAATTTCTTGTCAGGTATGTTCAAATATCAGAATAGATTTTTTGCTCTTTCTTTTTACATAAAGACTGCTGGTAGTTAGATATTATTGGTTGCAGCAGCACAAACAAAAACAAAAAGCAAACAAATGTATGATAAATGCTTTCAAAATAAAAAAATTAAATCTTAGTGTTTAGAAAAATCTGTGGAATTTCTTAAAATTAGAAGTCACTTACCATTTAAAATGATGGCCAACATGACCCTGATTATTCACTATAGCATCTTATACCTGACAAATGTTCTTGCAAACCTAAAAACAAACAAAAGCACAAAAATATTCCATTCATGCTTGCTTGTAACGGTTGCTTCTGCTTCTGGATTTTAAAAGAATTCTTTAAAATGCATGTTACCCATTTCCTGTGTAAACAACAGAGCTTTTCTCAGGTGTTTTGCTTGTTTTCTGATCTTGTAAGCCTTCTAAAATCTCAATAATTTGCCTACTTATTTGGAGGTTATTTAAGGCCTGGTTTTAATGGGACTACTCCCAAATGATTGTTCTCTGGATTACTACTCGAAAATGGTTTTTCAGAAAACCATAGTCCCTGCAGCCTTCCTTATTTCTACTCAATTAATATGCCTGTGGCATGCTTGGTAACACAGCCTATGCCGCTTATTGCTATCTTCTATCAACTTCAGCTTCCCTATATCTATAATGCTTGTTGAGAAATGAAAACTGGATGAAGTCTGGAAAAACATAGTTTGGGGGGAAATTGCAGTAATGAAATAAATGCACAAATTGTGTGGAAATAAACATCTCTGATCCCAATCATCAATTAACATCTTTCCTCCACATCTTTCTGTAGAATTTATGCAAGAAAGACAAAATTTGCTCACCTGCCAAGACGAGAGCTGTGCCACCTTTTGTCCAGCCTTTATCATCAGATGTATTGTGTCTTTCACTGTCTGGATTTCTACCCTCATTCTCAAAAGCTATCATTTAATGGTAGGGAAATCCTCTGTATCAGGAGGGGATTACTGGAGATGGAAGAATTTGTTCCATAAATCTCCTGGATTGCTGATAAACCCATCTGTTTTTATTCTTACCCTCCCCACCCCCGCAGTAACAGGCAAGTGTTGGATCTCTGCATTAGCAGGACTCTTTTTTTAAGCCCTCAGTTCTGGTTCCTCTTACACAATGCACAAAGGGGAAAGCTTAATGTTAGTGTTAGGGTGCTGAGTCTTATGACTTTAACAATCATAGCAGAAGGAACTGGAGATAGAGCTGAAGAGGTCTTAGGAGGAAAAAAAACTCCTCTTGCCATCCAGACAAATATTTATGGTTGAGCTTTTGTCCATAATTTGCACTGGGAGACACTTGACCAAGTTTCCCTGAAAATATTGCAACATAGCAGCAACCATGAGGTGACCACGCTTGCCGCCTCCTGCACCTCCAAAATAATAAGACCTTCCCAAAAATAAGGTCAAGTGCTTATTTTGGGGGGGGGTCAAAAGAAAATAAGACCCTGTCTTATTTTCAGGGAAACACAGTAAGCTTAAATTTGAAAGAAGCATCTATATTATTTCTCTTTTTTCTGCTGTAGAGAAAAACTGGAGATTACCTGGGAATAAAGATTATGAGCTGAACAGGAGCTGAGTAAAATTGGAAATCTGGAATATATAAAATGCTCATGTTCTCAGGTACACTTGAGTATTTATTTATACTCATTGTTCTCCCAATAAACCATCAGAACAGAAAACATAGTCTGTTCTGATACATGCATTTGACTGGTCTTTAGAAGGTATTGTATCCATTGTTTCTTACATAATGTACAAGCAATATTCACTACAATTTTTCTGGTTCCAGTAGAAATAATTAAGGACTTGACTATTAGATAGCAATGAGTGGAAATGATTGAAATAAACATAGATCCAGGTTAAGAATGATTGCAGAAGTCCAGGGATTTTAATGTGCTATTGAATGTTTGAAATAAAAAAATACATTCTTTTCATAGGAAAAAGCAGTCAGAAGAATCTATGCCAGTAATTTCTCAATCTTGGCAAGTTTAAGATGGGTTGACTGCAACTCCCACTTATCAGATTTCTCCGAAAATAAGACCCAGTCTTATATTTTGGGAGGCTTATTTTTTGGGGAAACATAATTTCAGAGTGATTGGCTTGGCGGACACCTTGCCCCCTAGCATGCACACAAGAGGTGGCAAGCATGCAGGGACCGACGATATCCGGCACCAGCTGCAGCCTGCCGGTCCCTTGCTTGCCACACTCTGGGGTTACACAGCCCACGCAGAGCAGGTGAGTTACCCAAAATTAGGCAAAGGCACAAGGTAGGCAGGCTGATTCAGCTGCTCACAGCAGATGGATGCAGCTGTGTGGGATGCAGATGAAGCAAGGCAGGCAACTAGCCACTTGGGATTTGGGAGTCGCTTGAGAAGGTAAGCTGGAGGTTGGAGGGACAGGGGGTTAGTTAGCTAGGCCTACCTGGGATGGAGCCGAAGTGGCTTAGCCAGTCAGGCGAGCTTAAGGACAGTAGGGGGGGCATGGCAAACTAGACCGCAGCCAGCGCAGCCCAGAATGGAGCTGCGCTCGTGGCTTAACCAGCCAAGTGAGTCCAGGGATGGTGGAGAGCCTGCAGCAGGCGGATAGCATGACTTACAGGCTTACCTGTAGGCAAGAGGCAGCAGCTAGGTTGGGACACACGCACTGCATGGGAAGGCATCTTAGGCAGGCAATCCGCAGAGACTGTGCCATTATGCAAGTGAATGCCACACAGAGTGCTATGCCACTGAGGTGAGGACTGACTGGGCAGTAGGGATTTTAGTATTTTGTAGACTTATAATTATTGAATGTTTAGTCACTAACATGTAATATATCATATTAACAATGAAAGGATAACCTTAATTAGGATAAATAACCAGGCCACAAATTGCAACTGAGATTTGGTGGAATGATAAAACCTATAAATTTGTGTTTTAGACCTTGTTATGAAGCTATAAATAATTTGGATTAGAATAAGAGGTGATGTGACGTAAATAGCAAACAACTGTTTTCTTTTCTTCTCTCTTTCTCTAATTACAATAATAAAAGGGAATGTTAATGCATATCTTAGAGATTTTCAATTAGAAATTTTAATTTGGATTAGAAATAGCAAACAATTTTTTTCCCCTGTCTTTTAACTATAAAACCAAAAGGGAAGGTTAACATATACTTTAGTAATTATCAACTAGAAATGTCAACATTTTTCTTTTTCTCTTTAGATTGTCTTAGATTTTAAATGGTCATTTTGTTAACACATATTAATAGATTGTTGTTAGAGATAGTTGCTTTTTGCATTTGTGGAGAGGAAATTGTAAATAACCCTTAGTTAACTATAATAATAACAAAGATGTTAGAGAGAGGAAATATTAGATGTCCTACTAATTGACTTTTTTTTTTCTCCTTAGAATATGTTATAAAGATATGGCATATTTACTGGAACTGGGGGAAGGGAAAAAAAATAAAAAATGCCAGCAGGTGGCTGTGTTTTTGAAATCTTAACTAAATGAAAATTGTGGTATGGTGATAGTAAAATATATAAATTTTTAACATGTACAATTTAAACTGAATGGAATATATGTGATTGTGGACAGAACGCACGAAATGTACTTGTGACCAATGGATACGCTTTCTACAAGATGTAATGAAAGATGATGCTTTTTTCTGTGTTTTTTTCTGTAATAAAACTAATAAAAAAATGTTATTAAAAAAATGGAGATATTCCTTTTTTTTTAAGAATAGATGTGATCTGGGTTTCAAAGAATTTAGCTACAAGGCTTGCTAAAATAGAGATTTTACCAAAGACTCTTTATGACCTTACATCTGTGTGAGTTTGTTTTATAAAAAGAAAGTTATTATTTTCAGATGGAGTCTAAATGAAAAGTTGCTACAGAAAGAATGAACAGTGAAGGACTGTAAAGAAAAACGTAAGATTTTTTTGAAAATAACTTAAATGAAGTATCGACCTATAAGAGTTTGTTATGCAAACAAAGCTTTTGTGAGAGGACATCTTATAAAACATAATGCTTTACTTAACAAGAAGGCCAAAAGAAAGCACAGCCTATCTTGATGTAATAAAAAGAAAAGGAGAATTAAAGAAATCTAAAAGGAAGGCAAATATCTCTCACCAACTTTTACAGCAAGAGTTGTTGTAACAATAAAAGAAATGGAAATAAAAATTAGCGACATTAAACAAAAAATTCAAATAAACCAGGGAAATGGCATATAAATTAAGAAAAGAAAAAAATAGTGAAACTTCAAGAGGGAGACTGTAATAACGAATATGGCAATACAAAAGGTTTTTTATCAGTATTGCTTTAATTTGTAGGATATGATATCCCTGTGGGAAAAAATAGATGAATATTTTAAAAAATAAAATTTACCAAAGATTAGAGAAATGAGGAAAAATTATTAATGTTCCTATAATGATGAGAGGTCTTTGAAAGTATAAAAAAATTAAAGTAGGAAAAGTATTGCGGCTAGATGATCAGATTCTTATTATAGATGTTTTGAAGATCATCTCTTGCAAACTTTGCAAAATAAGATAAATTTTATCTTGCAGGGAGGAAAAATACGATATGTCAATTACATAATTATATACATATGTAACACTAGTATCCAAAGGACAGGATTTGACTGATGAGAAATGATAGATCAATATAATTATTTCATGATTATAAACTGTTCACAATGATCGTGATAGACTTAAAATAATTTCACAAGAACCTATACATTAAGATCAAGATAGGTTTTTATCTAAAACATAGTTAAAAGTGTTGGATATTTTCAACAACGATGAAAAACAAGTTGAATTATTTATTTATTTTTGATGCAGAGGGAGTCATTTGACAATTTGAAGTGGATTTTTTATCCAGTTGCCTGCCTTTCATTTATTTTAGCTTTAGAAATATGAAGCAGAAACATAAGAGGAAAGGATTAAGGGTATAAAGATTAAAAAAGAAATTTATAAATTAAGAGGCTTTGCAGATGATATTGTATTTGTCCTAAAGGAACTTTTAAATGGAATCTAAACTTTAATGGGGATATTAAAAGAATTTGATACAAATGCAAGTTATAAGATTAATGAACAAAAGATAAAGAATGTTGATAAAAATACGAAGACACAAGATCAAACAGAATTGAATAAAATAGGTTCCAAGGTTGAGAATCAGATAAAATATTTGGGTATTAATATGAGAAATATAAATTGTATGCTTTTTCAAAATAATTGTTACGACTGGAATGAAATTTTAAAAAGACACTTAAGAGTGCAAGAAAGCACAATTGTCATTGTTGGAGAGAATGTCTATGATTGAGATGAATGTCTTGCATGGAATATTATTTTTATTTCAGATACCAGTTTTAACATCTGATGTATCATTTAAACAATGGCATAAGGATTAGCCAAATTTGTTTAGCAAGGGAAAAAATCATGAGGTGTTACAAGTTGCAAAAGAGGACTGAGTTTACCTAACTTGAAATTATATTTTGTACCCCACCTTTTGATCCAAATGAAAGAATGGATACTGCCAAGAAACAAAAGGCTTTTCAAGTTAGAAGGTCATGATTTAAGATTTGGGTAGCAGATATCTATGATATGATCAAACTAAGGTTTATATAAATTTTAACAGCATTGCTATATTGAAAATATGGAACAGATATAAACTTAAGGCTATGCCTGAAAATACCTTTGTGGGTCTCAGCAAAGGAAGCTTTTTATGAAAATGATTATACAGCATAGTTGATTTACTTTGATGTTAGAATTCTATAGAGAATGTAGATTAATAAAAAAAGAATTGTTAGGAAGATATTCATGTCAATGGATTTCTTATGAACAATTATTTAAAAGTATATAAAGGAATTTTTGAACATTGTACGTCTGAATTTGAAATGGAACTGTGCAAAAATGATTATTTTATTGTTAAAATGTCATTTTATTGAAATATGAAAAAGTGAAAGAATATATGATGATATAGACATGGATCAAAGGGAGAATATGTGGTTGAAAGGACTGAAATTAATGTCATTTTTATAAAATGATGGAATTGTTAATACGTGTCATGAGAAAATGTGTAGAATGTATAAAGGTGGTTTATAAACATTTGCTGGAAATGTAATCGACAAGAAAGGATATTGTATCATGCTTGGCAAACATGTACGGGTAGTCCTCAACTTACAAGTTTGTTTAATGACCACTAAAAGTTAAAGTTAAATTTTTTTCACACTTACAACTGTGGTAGCATCCCTGGGTCACATGCAAAAGTCGGTTTGGGCAAACTGGTAGTGGAAATTGGGACTGGGTCACCGAACCGGTAGGGACGTCAGGCTGGTCATACCCCTGAACCAGTTTTCAGGTCGCTCATGCCATTGCCATCATATTTTTTAGTCATTTTATAATGTTCTGCACATGTGCAAAACCATTTACAGGCAACTGCGCATGTGCAAGTAATGGGCAGCGCACACACAAAGCGGACCGGCAGTAACACCAGCAGCAACCCACCCCTGGTCCCCCTTTTGCAACCTTTTGACAAGCAAAGTCAACGGGGAAACCAGATTCACTTAACAACCTGTTACTAACGTAACAATTTCAATTATTCATTTAACAACTGTGGCAGGAAAGGTCGTAAAATGGGGCAAAACTCACTCAATGTCTATCTTACTTAGCAACAGAAATGTGGGTCTCTATTGTGTTCGTAGGTTTAGAAATATTTGTAATAAAGCCAGAAAATTTTGGATTCAAGTACATATAATACAGAGCCAGCACCCCATGGTGGATGAGACGACCTAGTGGCCCATGGTCACTGGCTTAAAGGACACAAATGAAGCCTCTGAGCATCGGAAGAATGACGTCCGCTTAATATAGCTCTTCAGTGACCTGCGCACATCGAGGGTATGCCATTGGTGCTCTCTAGGGTGACTGGGCCTCGGGCAAAGGTTCGGGAGTACAACCTCCTGAGCATTGTGGAAATACGAATTAACTTTCGGGATATATGAAGGGCCAGTCCAAGGACAACCCTGTCGCTATGAACGAGACACAAGTCTTCCCCAACCGACAGGGCTGCCAACTCAGACACTCTACTCGCCGAGAGAGAGATGGCAACGAGGAAGGCAGTCTTAAGGGAGATATGCCAGATGGACAAATCCCTGAGAGGTTCAAACAGTGTTGCAGAAAGAGCCCGTAGCACAACTGCGAGCTCCCAGGTCAGATAATGAACTACCTGCGGGCATAAGTTCAATGCTCCCCTGAGGAAGGCATGTACGCTAGGATGATGGCCGAGTGGCTGGTAAGAGTCCACTGACAAAATGGTGGACAGCACCTCAATCTGATGCCACAAGGTGTTTGGAGCTAGTCCCTTATCGAACCCATCTTGGAGGAAGTCCAAAATTTGTGGGAAGGACGATGTGAGCAAGTCAAGTTGACAGGCGAAGCACCAACTGGAGAATGTGGACCACATAGCTCCGTAGATTCTGGTGGTGGAAGGCCACCTGGCCACTTGAATGGTACGAATAACTTGGCTGGAGAAACTGGCCCAAGTCAGGAGATCCTCTCAAATGCTAGACAGTCAGTGGAGCCACTGAGGCTCCGGATAAAGTATGACCCCCTGGCTGAGAGAGACCCACTCCTGCGGAATCCTCCAGGGCCAGGCGATGGAGAAGTGAACCAGGTCCTTCGCGGTCAGTACAGTGCCACCAGAAGCATCTCTGCTTGCTCCACCAGAATCTTCCTGATGACTCGAGGAATCAGAGGCAATGGTGGGAAGGCATAGAGAAGGCCCTTGGGCCAAGGACAATTGAGAGCATCCACTCCCTCTGCCTGAGGGGAATGATACCTGGTGAAGAATCGGGGCAGCTGGGCATTCTCAGGAGTGGCAAAAAGGTCAACCAGGAGAGCCGAATCTGCGCGCTAGCTGCTGAAACAGGTGCGGGTATAGGAACCACTCCATCTGGTCCAGGGTGGACCTCCTCAGCCAATCCACACGAATGTTGCCTACCCTGATATGTGCTCCGCTCTTATGGATGCCACATAGTGTTCCGCCCACTTTCCAAGCACTTCTGCCTCTGTCATGAGAGCGCTGGATCTGCTGCCCCCCTGGTAGTTGATGTCGTCTTTGCCACCATATTGTCCGCCAGGATGAGGATGTGGTGGCCCTGCACCTGACTTGAACATGCATAGGGCCAGGTGGACTGTCCTCAACTCCAACCAGTTTGCTGTGGAACAGTTCGCGGGCGGACCACCTGCTCTGCACGACCTTATTGTGACGGTGAGCTCCACACCCGAAGAGGCTCGCATCCAATGTGATGGTCACTCAGTCAGGCTCAGAACAGTGACCCCTTGTCAATACTGCAGTCTGTTACCACCGGAGAGATCGAAGGACCTTTGAAGACTGCTGAACCTTGACCTTGGAGTTACTGGCATTGGGCCTCTGCAATGGGAGGAGGAACCATTGCCAACTCCCTGGCATGCAGGAGGAGCACCCGAACAGAAGGCGATCGCCAAACCTACTGGGTGAGGTCTTGAAGGCTTTGGATCTGTTTTGGAGACAGTGACACGAGGCAAGACGACTGCCCCCAGGTGCAACACCTTGGTAGAAGGCAACAGGTGGTTTTTCTCAAGGTTGACCGAGAACCTGTGGTGTTGAAGGGTGTCTATGGTAAACTGCAGATCTCGCGTGGTTTGCACCCTAGATGAGGACTGAAACAATATGTTGTCCAGGTAGCATTGGAGGCAAATGGGGTGCTTCTGGAGGTGTGCCACCACTGCAGTCAGGATCTTCGTGAAAACCCTGGGGGCTGATGACAAGCCGAAGGGAAGAGCCCGGTACTGGCGTCCTGCATGATAGAATCGTAGGAATCACTTGTGACCCAGTCTTATCAGAATGTGGAGCCTCTTTCTGGTCAATGGAGTTCAGCAGGTCCCCTGGTCGAATGCAGCCCAGGATTGACTGGAAGGACTGTATTTTGAACTTCTTGTAGGCCAGTTGGGAATTGAGCTTTTTAAAATCCAAAATGGCCCTCCACCCTCCTGAGCTTTTCGACACTAGAAAAAAATGAATTTTAGGGTGAGGCCTAGCCTCAGTTTGCAATACCCAGGCACCTGATGTGGTCTCCTCCCAATGGTCGACAAACAGCTGCAGCCGACCTCCTATGGGGGGATTGGCCTGGTGGTCATTTACTGCAGTGGAAAGGCCTGTTGGCCAATCCACCTCAAAACGGGCACCTAGAGAAGGGCTGATAACTACCTCTGTCTTGAAATGGCTGCCTATCCTGAGATCGGTCCGATCCCTTGGGATCGGAGTGCTGAAAGTAAGAGGAACTGGCCTGCGGCTCAGCTGCACAAAAGGACTGCTTTCGAAAGTTGGAGAATCTACGATCTGTCTTGCGGGAGACGGAAGGCATAACTTTTCATTTGTCCTTATTTTCCATGAGGACAGAGTCCAAGGCATCCCCAAAGAGCTTCCCTCCCTTGAAGGGGGCTGAGGCTAACTTCCACTTGGACCTCATATCCACATTCCAATGGCGAAGACATGGGAGACAGCAGGAAGTGATGTTGGAAGCCGTGGCCATCAAAGCAAACTTCGCTGCATTGGGGGAAGTGTCTGTTGTATATTCAGTTGCCGCCACAATTTTGTTAACATACTGGCAGAGCCTAGAATTCCCTGGGGGCAGACAGGTGAGCAGCTGGCGAAGTCATGCTATGGAGGCACTGCTAAAAAAGGAAGCCAAGGTGGACACCCTTACGGCCCTCGCCACGGCCTGCTGCATCGTGGCAAGCCCTCTCTGCCTTATCTTCCACCTTAAGTCTTTCCAACAGATCAGGTGGAAGGACAGGATTGGAGGTGAGGGCAGCCACAGGGGGGTCTACATCCAGAAGTTTGAGGGGATCCTCCATGCTAGGCTCAACGGCGTAAAGCCATTTGTCATGACCCTGAGTCGCCCATGTCCCTGGTTGCACCCATTGATGCTGCACTACGTCCTTAAACAGCTTGAGTACAGGAGCCATCTCCCGAGCCTGAACGTTCTCATCAAACAACCGCCCCCCCACTGGGGTCAGCAGGATTAGTATATCCCTGAGCCACAGGAGCCAAAATCACCTTTGCTTTGTGCAGGATTCACTTGAACAATGAAGGCTTAAACAATCCCGCAAAGGCAGGCTTGTCAAGAACCAGCCTGTCTTCAGACAGATCTGGTTCCACAAGATCATCCTCCTCCTCTGACACCAAACCAGCACTAACGATGGAGGGAGGGGGTGAAGAGGGTATAATAGCTCTTAGTCCCCAAGGGACCTGTCTGGGGAAAACCCCTGGGGATCCCCTCCCGCAGGAAGATAAGGGAGGCTCAGGTGGACAGGTGTCCTGGCTCCCCAGTGATTCTGGGGGGTCTGCTTGGTGGACTTGAGCCACTGTCAAGGTCTGCCTTTGGGCCCTATCAAATTGCTTTTCAAGGTACCTCAGCTCCACCGTCCTGGCTCGTAGTCACCTTCCTGGCATAGGGGCACTTCCCAATCTTTGATAGCCTCCCTGGCCACTTTCCTGGTATAAGGCCTATCCTGTGGGGTGGAGGTTGCCTCAAGCTTAGGCAATTCCATAATGGCCTCCTCCATGCTGCTCGAACCCCAGCAGCTGAACAGGGAATCTTTGGCTCCAAGGGTATGGAGGAAGGTTGATGAAGACCCCACTCACCACCGCACGAAGAGCTGCAGGCTGGTACAGCGCCTAGTGCTCACAGCATCGCCAGAAGGGAGGAGCTCGCTGAGCTAGCAGGCAGGGTCGCAGGCAGTCTAGCAAAGGTGGCTATTGGAGGATGGCAGCTACCAAAACCTCAGAACACCTTTTGCTGTCGCTGAGGTCTCTGCCAGCAGTCCGGATTGAGGCGAACAGCTTCCAGAGGCTGCGGCTGCAGTTTGCGGCTATCTTCTTTGGTGGGAAAAAACCACACCCAAAATGGCCACTGATGGTGCCAATAAGATGGCTGTGCCCAGCAGCACGCCATGTGGTTGAGGATCCGAAATCGGCTGCGCAGCTCAAAACCATACCATGCGATCTCCCAGGTGCTCAGCGGGCTGCCCTGTAGCCAGACGGGCCGCCAAAGCCTTGGATGGTCCCGCCAGTGAAGAAGACAGCTGTGGTGGTGGCAATCACGTCGGAGAAGCCGACAAAAAACGCGTGGAAGGAGAGGCAGTCAGAGTCCTCTCCAGAGCGAGGAAACAGCACTAAAAAAAAACCAGCCAGCCAAGGAAAGAAGTGGAAATCCAACTAAACTAAAAAACAGAAGAAAACAACAGGTAAGAAATAAAAGGATTTAAGAGAAAGCTAATAGCTGAGCTGTGAATGCGTCTGAATGGGCTGACTGAATTGAAAAAACTGAGGCTAGGAGCCAGAAGTTGTCAAAGAATTTCAATTCAGTCTGTGGGCAGTGTGACAGAATTTAACCCTTGCTTGGACACTCCAAGTGTTGCACAGAACAATGGATACAAACTGATCAAGGAGAAGCAACCTGAAAGAGAAACTTCCCAACAAGCAAGGATAATTAAACAGTGGAACAGGTTGCCTTCAGAAATTGCAGGTGCTTCATCACTGGAGGTTAAGAACAGACTGGACAGTCACTTGTCTGAAATGGTATAAGGTTCTCCTGCCTGAGCAGACAGTTGGACTAGAAGACCACAAAGGTCCCTTCGAGTTCTATTCCAATTCAGTTCTGGTATGAAGCTGCTATGCAGCAGTCTGGTACTAGCAGCAATCCCACCTATTGTTGGAGCCTAATTTCACAATTAGTGTCTGATATCTATTACATAATATCCTTGAAAGCCAGAAGAATCTATAATAGCCTCCAACATCCCTGCCCCTGTACTGGAATTAGTTAATGCTGCACTTGAAGTCAGGAGTGCACACCTCCAAGATTATGCCTCAAGATACACAATTAAATGATTGTAAGCTAGCATTTCAGAATCTATGCTGGTCAGACTTGAACAGTGGAATCATTGATGCTGTCTGGGTTTGTTTGCTTGCATAGTATTACCCAACTAGGTGTGAACATGGGACTTGCTCCATTTACATATTGTAGTTTGCCCTGCAAGTGTTCTCAGCAATATGGTTTCCTCAATAGTTCAATTAAAGTACAGCAGCCACAATTGGGATCTGAATATTGGTTGCCAAGCTACATGGTTAAGTAACATCACATGACCAATTTTATGACCACTTTTTAACCAATTAGGGGAATTGTGGTCATTAAGTAAATCTGGCTTCCCAAAATTGATTGATTAGAAGCCAATTCAGGTTACAAATTTCAATCACCTAAGATGCTGTTAGTTATAAAACCCAGTTGCCAAGCACCCAATCTGCCACATGGCTGGTGGAGAACATGTCATCAGTCACTTTTTCTGAGATCACTAATTTTGAGCCATTGCAGCTCAAGAACTACCTGTAACTATCTGTGATATTAATCCCCGCTTATCCCAGTGTTGGTACTGAATATAACATGTACTGGTTGTTTCCTTATTTTCTTTTGAACAGTGTGTAAATATGGTTTTGTTTGTTAATGGCTAAATGGTCTGAATGACAATCTTTTAGGAATTTCCTAACATTTAAAAAAAATTCTAGTCACCCTTCTCAGTAAGCAACTCCAGGTATTGCATATGACAAAACATGAATTACAAGGCAATTAAAGTATATATGGATGCTCAGTTTCCCAACTGAACCTATGGCATTTGATTAGTTTTGTCTTCTGCTACGGTAGCTGGCAATCTCTGAGTTGCTATGTGAACGCCAGCCTTCCTGTTTTTATAATTCTGCTGTCATTACCCTTCCTGCTTAATTTTGCTTTTAATAGTTTGAAAAATTTGTAAACCACTTGTTACTGGGGGAAGGGCACTGATCAGCATTTTTTTTTTACTATATTCTTGTTCTGCTATCCTCCCCCAAACACCATTCAAACCTAATACACAACTATTTTTCTAAGGTGGAAAACAAGTTCCTGGGTAACAGGTTACATTTGTTGATGTGAACATGCCGTTTGTTATCTCATTCATACACACACACACAATCATAACCTCAAACCCCCAGTTGTACTATAAAACAATTCTACTTCAAGGGTCCAATGCATATTAAAAAGTGGTGAATGTAAACATACTCTCCCAGTCCCAAAAGTGGTTTACAGGATCAGTGACAAGTAACTGCCAAATTAGATACATTTTATTTCTACTGTATAATTATATCAATAAGCAACCACATTTACAGTTTTCAACCATTTACTACTTATTATTCAGGTAAAAACTAGCATCTGTATTGGATTAGTGTACCAAAAAGCAATAAATGGCTTTCTGTCTACCCCAAACTAAAATATCCCACTGAAAATTCAGTTCATGATACCCAGATTTAATCAGATTAGGAAAAGCAGAATCATTAATTTTTTCAACAATCTATTTTTAAACCACTCCTTTCCACCTACTGTAAGAATCAAAAATACACAGGATGCATTTCAACTTTTTATTTTATTAAAACTGAGTAATGCACAGCACATGCAGTGCTAGCATCTAAACTAATACAATAAGCAATTACTAAACCTACAGTGACCTGACGTTCATAGTGTTTACACTCAGCAAGTTTAAACCCATTCTTTGCATATGACTCTTTATCACAACTGAAGAATATTGCTGGTTGTAAAACTCACTAAAATGCTATTGCTGAATGTACAAGTCACTGATTATGCCAATACAACAAAGATAACCACATGTTTGAGGATTGCAATGTGCCAGACATTCACTGAAAAAAAAAAAAACCACACAACTAAACAAAAACTCACGCAACAAACATCTGAGAATCTGGACACTTCACATCAGTGTTTTGAAGTGTTTCATTAATATCTTAAGACAAGTGTATCAAAACCTTGGCATGTTTAATTTTAAAGTTGCCAATTTTTGTTTTACTATCAGAAAGTTATGGCTACACTGCTAATGCCGGGTCTGCTTAATTTGACTTAAGAGTTTAATATGACTTAAACATTAAAAGCTCACACTACCCCGAAATATATAATTTCACGCATACGGTGACATTCAACATTCAAGTGCCAGTGTTTTTGTACTGTCTTTTGGTCAAGTTTCTTTAAACTTTCAAAGAATCACTTTTAGGCTTACAAAAATAAATATTTGTCAAAAATGTTCAATAAATATTACACAAAACTAGCAGCAAAAAGTATCTAGAAATCTGTCGTGTGCAAATAGTTTTCTTCCCAACCATTATTCCCATGGTCCCAGTTTTAGAATCTAGTTCCTTCTCCTTAGCCAAGCTGCGTTCAGTCTCCCAAGAGACAAAATAAGATTGGAAGTTAAGGACACGCACACAAGACATATAAAATTCTCTGAATGTGCAATAAAAGAAGTATTTTGTAAAAAGTTATGGGCAAAATGTACAAGGGCCTAAATCTAGACTAATTGAAATAGCACCATAACAAATGACTTCAAATACTGTCAAGTGCACCTACTTAAAGTTTAGTACAAGGCACAATACACTTGAAAAGATCTATTGCACTTTAGGAGATTTTGCTGTTGTCCTATGCCACTTAGAGAAAGAGTTGGTAATACCTCTGGCAACAGACATTATCTCAGAGATACCAAGTGACAGAGGGCTTTTTACTGTTGGAAATACTCATCTTTGGCCAGATCAGCATTAACAAGACTAAATACAATGGAAACCTATGCAACTAAAACTGACTAAAACTGCACTTGATAGCAGAATTGAACCTTGTGCAGTTATGTACATTCCAACCTTTGTGATTTCAGAATTTGTTACTCTTCTGGAGCCATTTTACAAGTCTATAGTAAGCCAGTTATCACTTCAACGCAGCTTGAACAGAGTAATGTGAATCTGCATTAAAATAAAGCCTGCTGCATAATTCTTCCTGTTCATTCCCCCTTGACCAAAAAACATCAACACTAGCATGCGTTAAGACCAAAAAAATCAGTCAGGCCCTTTTTAAAAAATGGACCTTCACTGTTATGGTCAGCCATTCTACCATTTCAACTTAATATGGCAGGCAATTTTGAAACGTCTAAGTAGATGAATTCTCCTAAAAACTATTTCAAGTTCAGACCTTTAAACATTCCCTGTAATGTTCTGCCTTCTATTGGCTAGCTCACATTAATAATCTGCCTAAACACTGGAATTGCTGTGTTTCCTTGCATTTACTTTTAAAACAGTGCTTGTATGCATGCAATCCATACATCACCTCATTATCAGGACTGGAATGGCTTTTTAAAGACAATCAGGTTCGAAGTACCTATCCAGGATAGAGTGAGCAAATCAACTTTAACTTTGTACAGTTTTGCCACATTAGAAACTAATTCCATTGATATGCTTCAAGATGTTTTATTTTTCAAATCTCCAATATCAAAATCCTAATGTAGGCCACTGCACAAGTTTACTTTTTTTGTTTTTGCAGGTAAAGTGGATGAATCAATGATTCCTGTAAGTTGTATCACACCTGTGTGCCAAGGTTTGATTTTTATAAAGCCCAAGTTGAATAATTTTGCAAAGACAATTGATAATCTTGGGCATTACTGAGCCAACAGGACATCAAAATAAAAAGTTGTCTAAAGTTAAAGGCACAGTACATTAACAAATGATCCTCAGTCACAAAATTATAAATACAGTTTAGGAGTGAGAGTGGGGTTGGGTAAAGGAGTTAATCCTGACTACAGTGGAGTCTTTAAACCTTCTTCAAAGTAGGGCTTCTGTTCCTTTCCTTCTTGTGACCTTGAGCTCCCTTAAAAAAAATTCAGTGGAGAATCACAGCTGGTAATGTACTGCGAGTTCTTGAAGCTACACAAGGTATAGTCTGGCTAAGTTACATGTGGTTTCCATATTAGCTTGTTTGGTAAGATTCTGCAGCAAGCAGATCAGTTGCCCCACCAATCTACCCCCTGAGAGTTATAGTTTCCTCCATATCCATCACTGTTGTAGAAGCCGCCATAGCCACCTATTAAGACAAAAGATGAGAAATTTAAGATACAATGAAAATGTTCACGATTTTTTTCTATCATCTTTCATCCCAACCTAAACAACATAAAAGATTTACCTCCAAATCCTCTGCTACCTCCGTGACCACCACCACCACCAGTACCACCACTGCGACCACTACTTGCACGACTGCTGCCAAAACTACTGCCCCCACCGCTGCTGCTGCTGCTGCTGCTTGTTCGATAATCTCTGGCACCGAAGCCTCCACTGAAGCGGCTGAAGGAAAACAAAAGGGTAGGTAAGACAGTATTTGAAGTAGCCATGAATTCCATTAAATAATAAACCCTCCATTTAATTAATTCTTATATTCTGTATCTGTTTTGCTACTGCACACCTGTTATCAAGCAATAGCTACTGTCTCAAATGGTTGTTTTTTTAAAAAAGACTTTCTATTATTCATTCTCTGCAGAACATTATTTCAAAATTTCAACTGAACTGGCATCTAATTTCACCAAACCAAAAAGTCTAACACAATAAACAGGGAACACCATGCACACTGCCCTGAGGTCCTATAAGAAAAATGGGATATAAATCTATCAAACAAGTACCCTGGTCTTTCAAAAACGAAACAGTCCTTTACTTTTCTTAGGAATGCAAAGGAATATTGGAGCAGCAAAAAACTCTCACCCTAAAAACACAGGAAGTAGAATAGCTTGCAGTCTAATGTAACAATAAAACAGAGTGAAGCTATAGCCAGCTACATGGAAGGCAGGTTACTCAAACTTAGTTCATTCATATTACCCTTTGGAACGCCCACGACTGCTTCCGCCCTTATGATGCTGCTCATATGCCATGTTTTCTAGCCAAGATGGTACTTCCTGTTTAGCTTCAACAAGCAGATCTAACAAGTCTTTTGTGATATTTATGTTCTTGTCATTAAAAAATGACGTGGCAAGACCTAAAATAAAAGTTACGGGAACATAGAACTTCAGCGATCTGTACTTATTTTCAAAATGACACAAATAAAAGCAGATAGTCCTTCCTGACCATTCATGATGAGCTCTTAATATCAGTATTTATCATTGCATTTATCATAATTTTTCCCCTTTTGTGTGAAAGATAAGCCATGGATGGGCTTTTCCTTCTACAGTGCATGATTCACAACAATGAAAGAAATAACATGTCAAAATCAAAGGCATTTAAAAGGGGATATTATTCAAAATGTTTTAAGTATAAAAATTGAAAACCTGGGATACTATATTTTCAAATATATTTTTCAATGTGAAAGCTTCTCAGAAGCATAATAAAACTATCCAATGCAGATTTCCATTAATTAATTTTTTTTACAAAACCAGCAACAAGATTTGTAAGTTCATTTACTGCATTACAAGGAACTTATGAATTGTCTCAATAATATATACATACACTGATCTTTCCCAACAGCCTTTATTGCTAGAGGTCTCCTTAAAAGTATTTGCATTCTAATCTATGTCCACTGTTACTTTGAAAAGGCTTCTTTCAAATAGAGGTTGACAAAATTCTGGGCAGCTACAATCTCATGTTATTTAGCACATCTGCATATAGAGAGCTTAACAATTACAAAAACTCCATCAAGATTAATGCTCTCTTACCAAGATTTCCTACACGGCCCGTACGGCCAATGCGATGCACATATTCTTCTATGTCACTTGGCAAATCAAAATTTATGACATGTTTAACATTGGAAATATCCAGTCCTCGTGCCGCTACCTATTGGAAGACAAGAGGGGAATCCTGAGTTCCCAAAGATAAAATTAAAAAGACACACACAGCTATACAAATATATCCTTACTGCAGTGGCAACCAAGATGGGACTTCTGCCAGAGCGGAACTGATGTAATGCTTCTTCTCTATCTCGCTGACAGCGATCACCATGAATACTGGTGCAAGCATATCCTTCATTGTACAGGAAATCCTCCAGAGAATCAGCTCCCTTTTTAGTCTCTACAAACACCAGAGTCAAGGATTCCTTGCCTGCACATACAAAGAATTTCATTAACTAATGGTGTATCTGTCAATATAGCACGGCATGGTATAAACTAGTGCTTATTATTGCAATAATAAAAAGATGTTACTAGGCAAGCTAGTTGCAGACAGATTGAAGTAAGAAGTCAATTATAGGAGAAAAGAAGGAAAAATCTTAATTCTTCTCCTCAGCTAACACAGATTTACATTAGATTTATCCTTAGTCTTTACCTGTGGCATTCAAGAGATCAAGCAGAAATGATCTTTTGTCTAAGTCTTCCACCCACACTACTTTCTGTGTGATGTTCTCAGATGTAGAGCCAACTCGGCCAACAGCCAGAAAAATATATTCCTCCAAGAAATCACGAGCAAGCATCTAAAAAATAGCACTTAATTAGCATAAACAATATGCATCTAATCAGTTTATCAATCCCCACAAACCTCTATGGGGGTACAGACCTATCTCAACACTAGGGAGTTAATTAAAGACAAGTTCTTCAAAAGAAAACTATTCAAGAACTGTTTTTTTTTTAACAAGTTTACCATAGACATGTCTATAGATTCAGTCATCCAGTTCATGCTTGTCCCAAAGGTGCTGTTCAAAAGGCAACTGGACTGTTTTTTTCCCTTGGAAACATTTCACTTCTCATCCCAGAACTGAAGAAGCTCCTTGGATGAGAAGTGAAACATTTTCAAGGGGAAAAAAACCAAGAAAGTCCAGTTGCCTTTTGGAATAGCAGTGTTGGGTTTACCATAGATAACTATTTTCAGTATATCAATTCCCTTTAATGTGCTGAATCTTACTGGAAAGTTGAACATCATGCATAAATAAATACCTGGATTTCCTTTGGAAAAGTAGCACTAAACATCATTGTCTGACGGACACCCTTTGGTGGCATAGTATCTTTTTCAACAATACGACGAATCTGAGGCTCAAAACCCATGTCAAGCATACGATCAGCTTCATCCAAAACCAAGTATCTAGAAAATATAAAATAGCACATCAAGAGTTCCACAATTCCATACTGACAAGGAAGTTCCAAAGTATCCAATGCTATCAATATTACAAAACTTATTATCTGTATTACTTACTTGCAGAAGTCCAGGCCTATCTTTCCCCTCTCCATCATATCTACAAGGCGGCCTGGAGTTGCCACAAGCAAATGGCAACCACGTTCCAAGTCACGTATCTGTTGGCCAATGTCAGCGCCACCATATACAACACAAGGACGGACTTTGGAACGATAGGCAAACTAGAGGGTAGGAAATTTCAGATTTTAGAATTTCAGATCTAAAATTATGCCTTGTGATCTGCTAATAAGTTCCCAGGAGCATGTAACATTTACCTTTCTAGCTTCTTCATATATCTGCACTGCCAATTCTCTTGTTGGAGCCAAAACTAATGAAATTGGGTATTGTTTACGACGCCCATATCTTCCATTTTCCTGTAATGTTACAAGAGCAGGATGTCACTGAAGGTATAAGCCCAATGTTATGCAAGACATTTCATTCTGCCTCAATACTTCCTTGAAGTTAAACAGCAATACAGTCCTCAATTTGCGACAATTGAGCCCAAATTTTGCTAAGCAAGGCAATTAAAAGTGAGTTGCACTTTATTTTACATTTTGCCAGTTGTTAAGCAAATCACCGAAGTTAGGTGAATCAAGCAGTTGTTACGTGAACCTGGCTTCTCCCATTGAGTTTGCTTCTGGAAGCTGGCAGGGAAAGTTACAAAGGGTGACATGATTCTGGAACAGTGTAAATGTCAGAAATACACACCAGTTGCCAACCATCTAGGTTTTGATCACATGACCAAGTTATTAAGTCTGAAAAACTACCATGTTACTTTTTTCAAAGCCATTATAACTTCAAATAATTACTAAATGAGTGGTTGTGTGCCTGTACAGCTACTTTTGGGCTAAAACAAAATTAGTGTGCAACTTTCCTCTGCAGAGGCAAATGAGTTTGAGTTACATTCTCAAACAGAAACTTTATTCCCATACATTAACACAGAAGTGACAACTGGATAACAGCATGATAAAATGCACAGTATCTAGATATTGTTTATATGATGCAAACCATACACTTGCCTTCATGGCTCTCAAAGCATCACCTGGACCATCTGTATATATCTGACTCAATATGGGAAGAAGGAATGCAGCAGTTTTCCCAGAACCTAGAGAAAAAGATGCATTAAAATTTGATAGCAATGCAAAATCCTATTATTTCTGAAAAATTCAACCAATGTGGTGGTGGTTGTTGTTATTATTATTATTAATTATTATTACAACAAGTTATACAGAAACCTGTGTTGGCTGCAAATGGTTTTTACTCCAATGGTCAAATTAGTGGTGGTTAACTAATACAGCCAATTGTAAAACAGCAGGTCTTTACAATTTACCCAAACCCCTTCAACTTGGAGAACAGCACTGGCCCATTCTCAGCATTTATTCAACACTTCAAAATACAATAATCAGCAAGGTTTCTAAAGGAAAGAGTTCAAAATTTGTACAGCATGGATTTCATAGTTGCTAAATTTTATTTTTACTTCATTTAGAACATGCAGCTATAACATAAACATTACAGACTTACCTGTCTGGGCACAAGCCATCAGATCTCTTTTGTCTTTGATGATAGGAATAGCATATTTCTGAACAGGAGTAGGTCGAGTGTAGCGGGTGAGTTCAATGTTCCCCATGATAATTTCCCCCATGTCAACATCGCTAAACTGCAAAGGTATTTCAGTTATTAAACAGGAGTATTCTACATTAGTCTAATTACCTTATTAGCCAGTGTTGCATTCATATGGACACCTGATTATGAATGGATGGAGCACTCCCATCTACCCAATGCCCTTGCTAATGAAGTAAAGAAGCTTGTTTGATTTTAAAGTTTTGGTAGGAATTTGACTTTAAGGTGGGCAAGTGCTAGTTCTAAGCTTGACATTGGGGCTAACAGTTTTTTCCCCATGTATAGTAGACAATCAAAAGCAGCTAATTATAATTCCAGGATGCAATTTTTTTGTTATCTGGTTTCCATTGAAGAATAGTTATAAAAATAAACCCAGGACTTGTTTTTTTAAAAATTGGACTGTGCCACACAATCAACTTGTCTCATTTACAGATAAAATGTAGGAATTAACAAATTTAGGTGAAGCAGTATTCCTAAAGCTGTTTTTGAGCATGCTATGGTCATGCAATGCACTCAATGTAGAAAACAAGCAAATAGTCCTCAACTTATAACCATTCATTTAATGACTGCTCAAACTTACAACAGCCCTAAAAAAAGTGTATTACCTTTTTTTACACTTACAGAAATTGGTCCAATTATCAAAATTCAGGCACTTGGCAAATGGCATGTATTTATGACAGTTGCATTGTCCTGGGATCATGGGAATCACCATTTGTAACTTTCCCAGCTGGCTTCTGATAAGCAAAGTCAATTGTGGGGTTCGGGTGGAAGAAAGCCAGATTCACTTTACAACTGCAGTGATTCATTTAACAAGCGTGGCAAAAAGGTCATAAAGTGAGGCATTTTTGCCTGGATTAGCAAAAGAAATGTTGAGTTCAATTGTGGTTGTAAGTTGAAGACTCTTGTTTTTACCTAGCCAAGTAACATCAACAAATGTACAACAACCTAAGTTCTACAGTACTCTTGAAAATAATCCACCTGCACTGTTATTTTAGTACATTAACCTGTCAATTATTTTCTTTTTAATTATTGACTGTAGAAGTTCCCCATTTCTCTTTCCAATATATTTAAAATGTATTTCATCCTCAATTCATTTAGCAAAAACCTCAATATAGCCCGGTGTAATAAACCAGGTGTAATAAGATGACCAAGTTTAAAAAGAATCAGATACAAAATCATAAGGTATCATCTCTTTCCAAACAAAATTACTAGCCTAAAAAATGGAACCAATGTTCTTTCTAAAGGATTAATCAATTAAAAAGTACTGATTTATTACAATATAGACGTTTAACAATTTTATCAAGTAAATGCATTATGAAACTGGTAGTACTTACACTTTCAATGTGTGGAGGACAGTTGTTGCCTGTTGCCTCAACTGGAATGTCATCATATTTTTCAAAGTTAATGCCTGTATTCCCCCCAGCGAACAGCTCCCTAGAATGAAAATAAATCAATTGTGTAATCTGCAGCATTGAATGTTTCACTGAAAGGTTGCCAGGTAAGCTTGTAATACTCACTGTTCCATACGTTCACTTGGGGCAAGTGGTTTTGACCAATCATCTTCGTCATTTTTATCACACCAACGATTGTTTCCGCTACGATCAAATCGACCAAAGCAACTCCTATCACCACGACTCCCAATACCATCAAAATCACTACTGCATCTTCCACCGCCATCATCATATCTAATCATACAACATAACATTAAATCCACATGTGCTCCTTTGAAGTAACCTACCAATTAAATATTTAATTTAAAATATTCCCTTTTGCTTTAAAGCAGATTGCATTATTTGAGGCTTAAGGCCATATTTTGCTTTTCAGAAACATACTAAAGATATCATCCAAAGATTAATTAGATTAATTAATTAACTTGACTATAAAAATTAATAATTTCAATTTTCTATCATATTAAAGAACCAACTTCTGGGAATCACGCTGATTTGAGGGCTGCAGCTTTTGCCCTTCTGCTATCAAAGGCTCTCCATTTAACTGTTTCTTTGCCCTTGCTATAGGAAGATTCAACTAAGTAAGATTTTAACAATTCAGATTGCGTTTATTCCAACTCAATTCTTAGTGATTAATTAGGAACTCTTGGGTACCAAGCTCTGGGTTCAGCTCCCTTTTCAATCATGACATTCATGGCCTTAAACTATTCCTTCACTCAGTACAAACTACGTCATAGGATTCTTAGGAGGATAAAAGGGAGGAAAACATGCATACTGCCTTGAGCTCCCTGATGGGAAAAAAAACCTTCAAGATACTCTGTAATCAAACCAAATGGTTACAGAACAGGTTTTGAATATAAGGAAAAAAATATGCATGTAAGATTTTAGATATGGAAAATCACAAAATTTCTCATAAATTCTGAACTAAATAACCCTATTAGCCAAAAGCAATTTTATGGGAAATGCAGAGTATTTTTCCTAATTAAAATACACATATACCTAGCTATTGCTACCAAACAATTCAAACTAATTACATATTAGGATTACTGTAATAATTTTATTAAAAGTAACATGATACAACTAAATTTCTGCAGCCAATACATCAGTAAAGATTTGCAGTTTAAAAAAAAAATTAAACAAAGTGATTACCTTCCTCTTGAGCCATTGCCACGGTCAGTAAAGAAACTTGATTTTCCTGATCCACGTTCACTTCTTGCACCAAAGCTACTATATGCATCCCTGTCTCTGGCAGCATTCCATCCACCATCAAATCCTACAAATAATACAATCCATCATTAAATATTTCCAAATATATTTACAGGTAAGAAATATATTGAGAACAACCATTAATATCAACAAGTAGCCATCAGTTTTCCAAATATAACTTCTGTTTGTTCAAAGTAAGCCATACTGCCATCGAGTTAAGATGGCACTGACAGCAAAAAATGGAATGGTGATCCTTTCAAGCTGAATGAACCCCACCCACCCTGGATACTTTTACTTCTGTTCAATGAGGAATCAGCCTATGGCATATCTCTAGAGTTCAATCATTAGGCAACCCATACTATATTATGTTCATTTAAAACTTGACAATTTCACAACAGCTTGAAAACGGGATCATTTTAAGTTTCATGTATTTGCCCACATACTGACAAGAGTAAAGAAGAAACAGTCAAATGATGAAAGATTTTGAGAATGTATAAAACTTCCTTGATATGTAAAACCTGAATACAGTAATTGGAACTATTGGACAATGAGCTTCAATACTTGTAAGTCGTTAATAAAAACATGAAAAGTTTTGATTTGAGGATTCAAACCGATCATCTTCGACTGTGGTAAGGATTCTAAAGACCCATTAAAATTTCAGAACTATGATATCTGTTGCATTTCAGTTTAGGAAGGCAGCTCCATTAAAGCTGCTTGGTAAGAAAATTCAAAGAATTTTCCATAAGTTCCATCAGCTTTGTCCTTTCTTAAGATCTCTAGTTTTTAATCACTAAGTTGGATGGAAGTGACAGATCCCCACGCCCACCTCTGTCATCACGTCCAGATCCTCCTCTGGATCCAAACACACCGCGATCACGATCGTAGCCATTCATCCGGCTGTCACGATCATATCCATTCATATAGCCATTACCTCCACGAGAGTCCCAGCTGGGGGAATCTTTAGCAGAGAATAAAAAGTTAAACAATTAAAGTGTTAAATGTCACTTGTGCCAGCAAATAGTTTTTGCAAGCTCCACTGTAAGTGTGACTTTTGTTGCCAAAAATGTACATTTTAAGGGCACCTATTTTTTAAAAAGGGCAATTTGGCCTCAAATAATTAAAATTGCAGGTTTCTCTGCATCTATGTTCACAAAAGCTGCAAAGTTTATGGATACTTAATTATGTAGCTGAACTAACTTTCTTAAGCTATTGTACTATATTTGTACTATAGCTAGGTATACCAATATTGCTGCCATGCAGTAAGTTAGAAGCACATCTTAAATGGTCAATTTGAAGTAAGTCCAGCACTAAACTCAGGGTCCAATGCTAAGCTCAAAGATACAAATTAAGCATGTAGCAATTTTAAAAAGCAAAATTCTGACTAGCTAATGCTAGTATATGCATTTTTTCAGTGTTTTTTAGAATGTTAGAAGTATGTTAGAAGTCTGCAACTATTATTAGAAAGTTCATGGAAAAAGATCCAATCTGTGTTGGTTACCAGGACCAGAGATAAATGTGTCCCAGTGACCAACTGGGATTGGATTCTGCAACATTATCATGGGACACATATTTGCCTTCATTCATGAGTTCCAGTAAGTTGGAAGGTTAGTTATCTGGTTTATCTTTGCAAATATTGTGAAAAGTTTCAGAAACATACCTTGGTTAATTTCCTACTGAAAATGTGAAGAGCTCAGACTATAAAGAGTAGCTAGCATTGTGAGGGATAAAGTATTTGCTACAACTAGAGCTAAAGGAATTTTCCCTTCAAAACATCACATTAGTCGAGTGCTTCCCAAACTTTGTCATATTATATCTGACAATATTTAATATACCAACAAATTTTATTTTTAAAATCTGCCATTAATTTTATTATAGTATTTTGAATAAGCTATTCAAATGTATGACCTTTTTTAAATCTTTCAGAAACTTATCCAGTTCATAGATAAAATACTTAGTTATTAATAGTAGGGAAAGTACTAAGCCACCTGCTGATTTATTACCTTGAAAGATTCAGCACATTGTGCTAGCGTATATTATATGAACATGCCCACTGAACAGAAAACCTGTTTTATTTTAAAACTTCGAACAGATTCACACTATTGTCAAAGGAAACATTTTAACCGCATTGTTGATGAAGAAAGTGTTAGTTTTAGTACATGTAGCATAAAAAGAACCATGGCCATAATTAACTTTGATTTAAAATTAATAAAGGTGAATTTTAAGTTTTTTGTTACTATGCTGGCGTCTTGTTTAAGAACTAATAACTTTCTCACCACGTAATGATGAGTCTACAAAAGTGGATTCTGGTATTTGCTAATTATAGGTTTTTAATAAAAATAGTACTAAAAGTACTAAACTCAAAAGGAGCAAAAGAATTTAACATTTCTTCACTGTCTATTTTCTTAATCATGTAACACCAATTGAGAAAACTGTTAAATTGAGGCAAAGAAGGCATGGTATGCCTGAGAATGTGCTTGAAGAAAAAGCTCAAACTGTTAGTTAACTGCAAATTACTGCTTAGAGACATGCTCCCAAACGACAAACTTTAAAATCACTTCAGCCTGACACCAACTTACAGCTTCTTGGTGGTGGCATCGAATTGGAATAGTAGTTTGCTGTATAGTTATGGATATTGTATGCTGCAAAAAGAGCCATGAAAACTCCCAGCATTATGATTCAGTTTGAAAGCATATTAAAATATTGTTATGGAATGTCTCCAACCAGTGTTAACTTTTTCGCATCCTTATTCCAAAATGTAAAGTTTCTACAAATATATCAGCTTACCTTTGGTGATAGTAGAGTTCACATTAGAAGTATCCTGAATTTTTGTGGCCAATATGAAGATACCCCCCCCCCCCAAAATCATCTAACAGAATGCTTAAAAAAAAGGAGCTGGCCAATCAACAGCTTAGGACAGTCAGAAACATCAAAAATTTCTCACTACTTCCAAGCATGTTTCAGTCCACTATAAAGCTGGCTTTTATTCACTCACTCAAAATAGTATTACAAATCTTCTCTTTGATTGCTTTTAAGTACCCTTCACCATGGTAATATCCTTCTGGAGAAGATTAACCCAAGCAGCTACCCACCTTCATTTAAGAGGTCTGTTTGATTTTCTGATTGTAACAAGACTTTTTTTAAAAACTCTTCTTCTCCCTAATCTAGTAAAAGGCCCAAAAATTATCCTATGAATTTCAATGTCACTCTGAAGTAACAAGAACCGCTGCCCACTTTCCAACCGCTGTTCACTTTCAGTGAACCCTCCCACAAGACCCAATAATGTTTTGGATCGGGGTGTCAAACGTGGTCCAAGGGTCAGATGCGTCACACAGACCACACCCACCCACTGCAAAGGTCACGAAATGTCACATGATGGCAATGTGACGCCGCAAGTTTCACACTCATTTTAAATCACTCCCAATCAGCAGTTAACATTTATATTATAAGCCAAAATGTATGAAAAACACTAGAAAATTAAAAAAAAATCATTCTAATGACTTTAGCCTTGTGTATTAGAATAGGTGGGTGGTGGGGTGCACTAATTTATTAATCTTTGTTATGTGTTCACAACAATTTTAAAAGTTTCTGAATTCTATTAACTTTTTACACATGTGAACCGATAAGATTAGCTATTTATGGTTATGGAAATTCTGGAAATCAAAACAATTTTTTCAAATTCTACCAAGTTCTAGCTTACAGTAAGTTTTCCACAGAGAAGACAAGAAACAGCCAAAAGGTAGTCTCATATCTGCTCTAATTTCAACAAGAAAGAAAGGCTGTAAATTCAAACGCTCTAAAAATTTCCATAACAGTTGAATGAGTTAAGGGTCTACTGCTCAGTGGACCACATAATATCCCTCTAATTTTAAATTTAAAAATGGAAGGTCGGCCTAAATAAACTGTTAAGAACCAATAAAAATGGCACTTTGGCATTTAACCAGAAATTGTTAAATATACCTGCCACAAGACTACATCTAACATAGAAACAAACTTCATTTATTTTGCCCACTATTGTCAACTTAAAATAATCCTCCCTCCCAAAAATTGGGGGCAAAACAACTTTCTTGCAAACCACAAAAAAAGTAAAAAGAACTATCTACCCCTAAACAAAGCTTCCATTAAATATTTACCTTTTATTTATTTAGTTAGTTAGTTACTTGCTAACAAGATTGAATTCCAGAAATATGGATCCTCTGAGAAAACTCAAGAATGTGATTATTATTTCTACAACCTTTTTGGATCATTAAGTTAATTTTATCTAATATTTTTAATAACTAACTTTAACTGTCAATCAACTTTAAAAACTTCTATGAAGTTTTAAATTTTTAGCCCTATAGGAGATCAACACAAAAATACATATTTTTGAAAAAATAGCACCCACACTAAATGGAAAAAGGCCTGGGTCTCTGCTTACTTCCATTTCTTTATTACTAATGTTTTAAAAATGTTTCATTTCATCACGGATCGTTTCATAATTGCAATCTGAATCATCACAATTATCAATTATGTCATTCCACATTAGAATCAATACAAGACCATGAATTTGACCATAACTTTCAGAAGAAACAATATTTTCTCTTGGCCAGGTGTCACCATTGTTCTCTTTGCAATAAGTTGCATTAACACTTAAATAGCTTTACTGCTTAAGTGAAAATGCAACTCAATCACTAGCCTACTAACTGTATTACACTCAAGCTGAATTTCCTCTTGCAACCTTCATACTGTAAAAAAATATCAGTGTTAGTGTGCAAATTCAATTTTGTATATGCTTCCTTGCTACTTATAACCAGAGATATCACTTCTAAGCTTAGTACAGGATTTTACTAATGTTTAACGTTTTGGGGGGTTGTAATGAATATCCACCTGTGAATCAAGTTTAAATAAAGCACTATTACTTCACAATTGAAATCTGTATTAACAAACATACCCTGCTTTGAAGCTTCTCTATTTCGTAAATGAGGAGGAATGTACCGGCCTTCTGGAAGAAAAAATACTTGTTACTTTAAAAAACTTTGCTATCTAGAACATTCACAATCCATCACAGTATTTTTCTTATACTTTTCATGATTGGAAGCTGTCAGTATATAATTTTTACTTGGCTATCAAGGACAAAGAACTTCTAAACCAGAATAATTTATAAAGTGTAGTTATGTAATAACCTGCCATTAAGAGATTAAGTTACTAAGAATCAAAAGGTTTTTTTTTAAAAAAAAAACATAGTTATACTGTAGCATTTTCCTTTGAAACCTATTTATCCCACTAAGTAACAAGTCAATATTGCCAAAACTTAAAAAATACAGTCCTGGAACTCAGTCAACAGCGGTTCTTTTGCAGTATAAAAGGAATAAGATAGCCCAGGTAGGTGATAGTCCAGTCCAACAATCTCTATTCTTCAAATATATTCCAGAAAAGTTACAGGATTCAGAAATTGAATGAGTGATGATCTAATCAAGCAATACTGGATTAAGGAAGCATGCAGCCCATAACTTATTTTTTAAAGTTCAATTTTCTAGCAAGATTAAAAAACCATTATTTAACATTAAATATGCATTACAAATACTACTGTGGAAACAGAATAGTAGCTTGATTTTACAGCTTCAATAGAGGCTATTTTTACTGAATTGATAGACCACCCATAAGACATATTAACTCTAGCAACATATTGAGTTATTTACTTACTACTTGCTGTTCCTCCTCCACTCTGAGAGTCTGAGGAATTCAAGTCTAGACCAGCAAACTTAAAAAAATACACAAAAGTTATTAGTTACATTTTCAAATGAAATCTGCCAAGTTTTACCTTTGACTCAGAATAATATCAAGCAACTTTCATTTGTTCATTTATCAGTACTTAATTATAGAATACAGCAATTCAAGTGGTGTACCATCAGATTATTTTATATTGATATTAAACATGCCAATTGCTTCCCAATAACTACCATCCAGTTTTAAAAAGCACTTGCTTTTTAAGCATTTTCTCCCCACCACTTCTTTTAACGTGTTACGGCAGATTTGATTTCTTTGAGCAAAATGACATTAGTTATATGCTATAGGAGCCTTATGTAGTAAATCACAGCTTTACCTTGCATTAGAAATATCGATTACTTTTTTTTAAACTGTTTTAAGTATAAACATATACTTTAAACATATATAAACATATGTATAAATATATATTATGATTTTAGTCTAAATACCCTCGTTTAAAATCGCAAACCATGAGGCCGCCTCCCCGGACCAGACGAACCTAGCTGAGTCGTTTCCTGCCCGCTCTCTGCGTTTTCAGGCCGTAGCCGCTAATCCGGTGGCAGCGTCACACGCCTGCTCTTATTTCTCTAACTGGCTCCATTTCGGGAGCTGGTTCTAGCCCACACCGCCCGCAAGACTTTGCTCTGCCACCGCTCTCGACCACTGGCAAGAACGGAAGCGGGGAGCGGAACTATTTGACTAGCGTAAAGGAGAAGAGAGGGAATCCGCCTTTACAGGCGCGGTACCACCCTCTTTCTCCCCCCTCTCCGACAGGGGCTTCGAGGACAAAGGAGATGGGGGGGCGCGCGCGTCTATGCGCGCGCACCCAACACTGGAAACAAGAGCGGCAGCAGTAGCTAAGTGGCTCCCGCTCCCCGGCTGGGGAACCGCGCACGCGCTTCCCCCAACCTCCCATTTCGTCACCACTCGATGGCCGCTGTAGTCCCCCGCCCGCTGCAGTTCGAAGCGAACGCCGCTAGGGGGCCCGGCAGATGTAGCACACTAGCCAGAGCCGCACAAAGCCCCGAGCAGGCCCGGCCTGTCTCACACGGCCCATGGGCATTTCACCCTATCCTTTACGCCTCGCCGCGATTCTCCCCCTTTCCTTCAGCAACCCCCCCCGCTTCATTTTCCGGTCTACTACATTTTAAGCCCAAGCCGCCAAAATCGCGGCCTCCAAAAAATGAACTGCGTCACAGTAAAATGCGGCACCAGAAGGCCGACACAAAAACCGTACCGGGCTGGTGGAGCGCGGGAAGATAGTAGGGTATCACAAGGGAAAAGGAGACTACGAGAACCCCGAAGCCAGATCGGCCACCAGTGGGGGAGGGGCGAAAAGCCCTCCCTATCCGGGCCCACCCTTGAGTTTTTCCCTTCAGTTCCCTCACCTGCTGATCTAGACCGAGGGCATTTTCCACTGCCACATGACTCATAACGAGAGATCGTTCCGGGAGGTCCCGCTCCGTGTAGATAAACTCGAATTCACGAGAAGTAATATACGCCTCGCTTACAACAGCTCTCCCACCTCCGCCTTAGAATCGCTTCTCTAACTGAAACACCCCCAGTTCGACCCGGGCCTTTATATATTCCTCCGCCCCCTCGCAGCCGCCGTGCTGACTTCAGCGCGCAAGCCACGCCCCTTCTTCCTCCTTTCGATCCCCCTCCCCCCACCTCTGCTTGCTGCAAAAGGTATCGCGGGGAGAACTCTCCGCTCCGCATTAAGAGGTGGGGGGAGGGTGAAGAAATCCCAAGACTACCGCGAGAACTAAAGTAAATTCTGGACTCCTTCCGATTCAGGAGGCGTTAGATGATACCGCGAGGCTTCCCTGCACAAAGTTTATAGCGCTGTTCACGCGAGATTCCCCCTCCTTTAGCCACCCCCTCCCTTCTGTTTTCGTTTCATAAAAACTAGTGGTTCAACCGGTTCCTCCAAGATCTCGCGAGAGATTTATCAAAAGAAGTCTGCTCTTTGCAACAGTCTCCTTAGGTCACATGAACAACCCTGCTTAGTCTAGCCGCCATCTTAGATTATGAGCGGCTTTTGCTGCTGCAGTGGCGCAGCTCTGGGTCGCGAAAAGGGAGATGGGAGGGATTCTGTGAGGGGCCTGAGGCTTAGGTCTGGAAGATTGCAAAAAACAGCACGAGAGTATATGAGTATGTCATGGAGACATGATGTGACTCGTTTCTCCCTTGTGTGTGACCTAAATTGCGGTACCCTGGCAACAACGAGGATGGGTAGTAAGTCCTCCCGCCTCTTTCTCACAGACCCGCGGAATCGCCGAACAATAAACGGGTAATGAATTTTGTGCCTGCTCCCGCGTTTCTTATCAAGGGTAAATCCTATTTGATAACACGTCACTGTTACTCCTACAGATATTTTAAGGCCATCCTCTACTATTTTTCCAGGTCTCATCTATGATGCAAAACTACTGATGACCGTTAGATAGCAACAACGGGACATTTCTCTCTCACTCCAACACTATGGCATCTGATTTTTTTTTCTGGGGCGAAGTTGAATCATTGATAAGTGGTTGCAGACGCACTGATGAAAGAAATGTCCTGGGTTCGGATCCAAGTGGGGAAAAGGCACAGGAGACATGGAGGTTGCTTGCAAAGATGATTTAATGGTGGACAGGACCACATGGCTTGAGTCCTGAACAGAAAAGGTGATCACATGTTTCAATGTTGGTGGAGAAAAAGAGAAGGAGGGCTGAGATGCTGAGTCCCTGGTTTTATGCCCTCTCTGGCCTTTGATCTTGAGCTTGTATTCTTATTGGTTGTCAGACTCCCATGGGGCTATGCAGGGGCAACTCTCTAGGCTGTATTTTGAATCCAGGTTTGGTTGAGTTCTCAGATGCCATGTAGTGAGTTGGGTAAAGGGCCAATATTATCATGACTTAATCCCATCACCCTGAAGCTGAAGGGGAGAACTCTTTATTATGTAAAGGGACTGGCTTCGCCATCTTAATGGCCCATTGACAAAGTGGGCGGGGATAGGAAGCTGCAGGGAGCAATTCTCTCTTTAAAACATAATTCTTTTCACATCCAGGGAAATATAATATTCTGCCATTTTAATATTTCCTAGGATATTTCATTTTTCTGGGAGAGGGCTGGGTGATAACTTTCCACAGCACAAAGATTCACTTTTAGATACACTGTATCAGTACTGGTTGTCCTATCTAGTAAATATGGGATAGTCACAGATCAACCAAATACCAACAGTTCAGAACAGCCATTTCTTCTAAAAGTAGCCTTCGTATATCTCACCAGTTTTAAAGTAATATACAAAAAATCCACTCAAGATAACATTTCAGAATCCAATCTGTGTCGGTCATTGGGATCAGAAGTTTAGTCACACTGCTGGAGAGAAGTTCCCTGAAGATGGGCTCCAGCACGAGTCTGAAAGCTCAGAGGACTAAACAAACCTCTGGTGCCAGTGACCGACCCAGAATGGATCCTACAACGTTATCCTGGGACACACTTTTGCATTCATGATAAAACTTAAGGATTCGTGTACTACCATAGTTACATTATGTCGCAGCACTTGAAAAGCTAATTAAGCAAGGTAGTATGGGAAGACCATCAAGCATTACAAGGGTTGTTGGCTAATCTAAGACAAAAAATACCCCAGCAATGATAGACCACTTCAATATTATTGCTAAGATTGTTTAACAAGTCTCCAGAGAGACTTATTCTCTATCATTGAAATAACTAGGATTGCTGATGAGAATTTAGATTAATCTATTAAGTTAATTCCTGATAATTATACATCATACACAAGAAGTCCTTTGTCAGCCCTTCTTCATTCAAAAATCAGGAAAGAAAACCACAGGACTCCATTGATAGAAATCAAGTGTACTTTTACTAATTATAAATGAATAGAAGCGAAGCTAAGCGAAGTCTGATTATTTAGGCGCGAAAGTGAATAATATATTGTATAATTCATTCCCCTCCCCTTGGCATCCCGTGCACAGTCCAATCATAATTCTCCCAATTGTCAGGTGTGAGATAACTTCGAAAGGCATCACCAGGATGGAATGCTGGTTCCGTTGGCCTTGGCGGGAAACACTCCTCCTCCACATGCGCAGTAAGGTGGACAGTTCAAACTCTAGAATCTTCCTCCAGCACAACGAGTCCCCTCCCAAATACCATGCCCCCCCTCCCCGTTTCAATGGCAGCCGAAGCAGCAGCAAAGCGGAGGCTGACATCCGGCCCTCCTCCAGAAAAAGGCGGTCAGACCTGGAAAACGACAAAGCACAAACAAACAGACGAACAACAAGAAACAGAAAGCGAAAAAAAGGGGAGAAAAAAAGTCAGGAAATATGGGAAACTAGGGCTTGTCAGGATAAGCAGAATAGAATTGGCGGAGCAACTCAGGGGCCTGGACATGGGATTTGTCTACCCATTCGGCATGAGAAGGGGGGAAATGCTTCCAAGCCACCAGGTACTGAATACGATTCCGCCGCCTGCAGGAGTCCAAAATTTCACGGACTTCGAAATGTTGTTCACCATCAATCAACAGCAGGGCAGGTGGCGGATCAACAGGCGGACGTAAAGACGAAAAGCAAACAGGCTTAATGAGGTTAACATGAAAAACAGGATAGACCCGGTTGAGGTGTTTAGGCAGCTGTAGGCGAACGGAAACAGGATTGATGACCTTGATAATAGGAAATGGACCAACATACTTAGGCCCTAACTTCTTGGATTTCTGGGGAGTTTGAAGAAATTTGGTGGACAAATAAACCTGATCACCCACTTTGTAATCAGAAGGCCTAGTCTGTTTCTTATCCGCCTGTTTCTTATGTGCGCGATGCGCAGCGTCCAAAGTTTGAAGTGCTAAAGGCCAAACATGCCGAAGGCGATCACTCCATTTAGAGAGGGATGAGACGTGCGGTTGCTCACGAAGAACTTCAGGAATAGGCACAAAATCCTGTCCAGACACTACCGGGAAAGGGGTGAATCCAGTGCTGCTATGCACAGAATTATTATAAGCCACCTCCGCATGTGGCAACAAGTCCACCCAATCATCTTGCTAGTAGTTGATGAAACAACATAAGTACTGTTCTAGAACAGAATTAGTCCTCTCACAAGCCCCATTAGTCTGAGGGTGGTGGGCGGAGCTTAAGCCCTGGGCGGAGCCAATCCGCTTGAGAAATTCCCTCCAGAACACGGAGGTGAACTGCACACCCCTATCTGAAATGATCCGGTCAGGCACCCCATGTAAGCGGTAAACGTGAGAAATGAACATTTTTGCAAGAGTCTTAGCAGATGGAATCTTGGGGCAAGGGATGAAGTGGACTTACTTGGAGAACAAGTCAGTAACCACCCAGATAACCGTGTGCCCCTGGCTCTCATGGAGTTCGACAATGAAGTCCATAGAGATCTCCCTCCACGGGGCGACAGGGCAAGCCACAGTCTGGAGCAAACCCTGCGGTTTCCCTGGCGGGCGTTTAGCGGCAGCACAAACGGGACAACTGGCGACATAAAGTTCAATGTCCTTTTTCAAAAAAGGCCACCAAAACTGCCGTTTCACGAGATGCAGCATTTTCATGAAACCAAAATGCCCGCCATCCGGGAATCATGAGCCCGTTGGAGAACCACCAGACGAAGAGATGCAGGGACGTAAAGTTTCACCCCAATCCATGGCAAGTCATCCCTAATGGTGCATTCATTTAAATGCTGCTGGAACCACTCATCATGAACGAGGGCGTTCTGGAGATTGGAGAGAAAATCCTGGGACATCTCCACTTTAGAACGCGCCTGTTGTCTAGTAACCACAGGAGCAGCGAGGCTTGACATGGGAACGACCAGCTGGACCATGCTGAGCTTTGAACAGTTGTACTGAGGAAGCCTGGACAAAGCATCAGCCATGAAGTTCTTCCCACCCGGAATGTATTTCAGGGTGAAATTAAAGTGATTGAAATGCTGAGCCCCATCTGCTTAGGGGAAAGTCTCCGGGGAGTTCATGCCAGGTGCCACAATGAAAATGATTAACTCCTGATGGGTTCCCATCTTCATCTCTAAAGGCTCGGTAGAAAAATGAGCAGGGCCCCCACCCGCAATAGAACCATCAATCTGGCAAAAAACAATAGGGGTTTTTAAAGTCCTCAACTTCAACCCCAGTTTTTCCACCATCGCCGGACTAATCATACAGCGAGAACAGCCGGAGTCCAGCAGAGCTAAAAGCTTTTCAGTCTCGTCAGCAGGTACCCTTAGTTCAATAGGGATCAGCATGGGACCTTTGTTTGAACTCACCCAACGATGCGAGGGGTCGTCATCTGATTCGTCAGACGAGCTGGAGCTAACGTCACCCTCCTCCTCCTCCGGCTGGAAATGCTGGGGGATATTTTCAGCAGCGCACGCAGCCTCTCTCTTCTTTCCCGGGGTCGTGCTTGCCCTCCCCTCTCTTCTGGGAGAGGGTGGAGCGGTCTGAGCCAGTTTAACATGGCAATTCACAGCGCGATGGCCTTCCTTTCCGCAGCAGAAGCACGTGAAAGGCTTGGCCTTGCCGGCGAAGCTTCCCTTCCCTTCACTTCTGGCGCGGAGGGGGGCTTTTTGGGCCGATGGGGAGGGCAACTTCTCCGCTTCTCCCTCTTTCATGCATTGAAGTCTGGCCAAATCTAACTCAACGTCTGCTGCATGTTCATACCAAGCATTCACTCGGCGGGAAAGGTTTCTGTTAACGCACTGTTGGCAAAATTTTTCATTCAATCCCCCAGCAAACTGATCTAACAAAGCGTCTTCTGACCATCCCCTCATATAGGCTGACAGCTGTTGAAACTCCTGAATATACTCAGCCACCGGTCTATTTCCCTGCTTCAGGGCCATAAATTTCACCTTCCTGCGTTTCTCAATCAGCGGGTCATCAAACCTCCTCTTCATTGCAGCCATAAAGTCATTAAAATTCCTCAGGAGAGGGGAATTGCATTGGTGTAAGCCCACCATCCATTTGGCTGCTTTGTCTTCCAATGAGAGTAAGACCATCCTTACTTTCATATCATGGGTTTCTAAATCCGGACCATAAATTTCCATATAGTTCCAAATCTGTATGACAAACAACCCTAATTTTTTGGGATCGCCATTATATTTCACTGTTAAGGGAGGGACTTTTGCCAATCGGCGTCGCCTGCCCCCCCTACTCTTTGAGCGGCCCTAGCTGGGGGGGGAGGCTGGTTCTGGGTTTCCTTGCTCCCAACCCCCCTCGGCCTCTTCACCCTCCCTTAACCTATGCATGGAGTACCTTTGCTCAAACTCTTCAGCTTGCTCCCTTTCCATTTTTGCGTTCGGACATAGCTTCCTCAAGGAGTCGCATGGCGTGGGACAATTTGTAATCCTCGTCCCCAGCGTCACCCCATTCTGCTGTTTTTTTTTCCGGTCTCCTCGTGACTCCTGCATCCAACTCCTCCGACTCCTCTTTTTGCCCCACACCCAAAGTCCATCGGGGACAAACAGTAGGCTCTTCCACTCTTAGACCAGCCAGCCTTTCAGTTAAAGATGGTTCTGCTGCCGCCCCTTCAGTTTCCTCTTCATCACTCACATGCAAAGACATTATTTTTCTTCTTGTGAGAACACCCCCCTCGGTAGGTTGTAGCTCCTGGTGGGGTGGAGGTTGAGACTTCACTTAATTGTCAGCCCTTCTTCATTCAAAAATCAGGAAAGAAAACCACAGGACTCCATTGATAGAAATCAAGTGTACTTTTACTAATTATAAATGAATAGAAGCGAAGCTAAGCGAAGTCTGATTATTTAGGCGCAAAAGTGAATAATATATTGTATAATTCATTCCCCTCCCCTTGGCATCCCGTGCACAGTCCAATCATAATTCTCCCAATTGTCAGGTGTGAGATAACTTCGAAAGGCATCACCAGGATGGAATGCTGGTTCCATTGGCCTTGGCGGGAAACACTCCTCCTCCACATGCGCAGTAAGGTGGACAGTTCAAACTCTACAATCTTCCTCCAGCACAACAATGAGTCCCCTCCCAAATACCATGCCCCCCCTCTCCGTTTCAATGGCAGCCGAAGCAGCAGCAAAGCGGAGGCTGACATAATTTTTGTTCTAAGCTACAGTTGTCTTTATTACGGAGCTTGGGGTTATTCCTGATACTCTCGCCCACAGTTCAGCGGAGACTCTTGCTGCTGCCTGGCACTCGGCAGCGTCAGAGTCTCTGGACCGGATTGCGCCACTACGGCCCCTCCGGGTCAGCGGCTCCCGGAGGCCTCCTTGGTTCACCGAGGAGCTCCGGGAGATAAAGCGCCGGAGGAGACGCCTAGAGCACCAGTGGAGATCCGATAGGTCCGAACCGCACCGGGCACTTTTGACAGCATGCACCAAGGAATACATCCGGGCATTAAGAACAGCTAAAAGAACACACATTGCCACCTTGGTAGCGTCCGCCGAGTCCCGCCCAGCCGCCCTGTTTAGGATAACCCGCTCCCTCCTAAATAGGAGGGAGATGGGGGACCCCTTACAGGGTAGGGCTGAGGAGTATGTTCAGTTCTTGGCGGACAAAGTTGCTCGGTTTCGGTCGGACCTGGACTCCACTCCCGCAGATCCAGCCGAGACACAAGGGAATGACTTGGCAGACCATCTCTGGGTTGAGTTTCAGGATGTTGCCTCCGGGGATGTGGACAAGGCTATGCGAGCTGTGAGTGCCTCCACCTGCATACTGGACCCGTGTCCCTCCTGGCTGGTTGCCAACAGCAGTGAGGTGACACGGGGCTGGATCCAGGCGGTTGTTACCGCCTCTCTTTGGGAGGGGCATTTCCCCACCGCGCTCAACGCGGCAGTGGTGAGACCCCTCCTGAAGAAACCGTCCTTGGATCCAGCCGTTCTTAATAACTACCGTCCAGTCTCCAACCTCACCTTCATGGGGAAGGTTGTTGAGAAGGTGGTGGCCTTCCAGCTTCAGCGTACCTTGGAGGAAGCTAACTACCTTGACCCCTTCCAGTCCGGCTTCAGGCCCGGTTACAGCACAGAAACCGCTTTGGTCGCATTGACCGATGATCTCTGGAGAGCCAGAGATGGAGGCCATGCGTCCATCCTGGTTCTCCTTGACCTCTCAGCGGCTTTCGATACCATCGACCATGGTATCCTTCTGCGACGGCTGCGGGAGGTGGGGGTGGGCGGCACTGTTCTGCAGTGGTTCTCCTCCTACCTCTCGGACAGGTCGCAGTCGGTGTTGGTGGGGGGGCAGAGATCGTCCCCTAGGCCCCTAACTTATGGGGTGCCGCAGGGTTCGGTCTTATCCCCCCTACTATTTAACATATACATGAAACCGCTGGGCGAGATCATTCGGAGGCACGGGATAAAATACCACCAATACGCGGATGATACACAGTTGTATCTGTCCGCCCCGTGCCAACTCAATGAAGTGGTGGACGTGATGAACCGGGGTCTTGAGGCTGTTAAAGACTGGATGAGAGCTAACAAACTGGTACTCAACCCGGACAAGACCGAGTGGCTGTTGTGTTTTCCTCCCAACAATTTGGCCGACGTTCCATCACTCAGGCTGGGGGGTCAAAATTTATACCCCTCAGACAGGGTCCGCAACTTGGGAGTCCTCCTGGACCCACAGCTGAGTTTCGACCATCACTTGTCAGCTGTGACCAGGGGGGCATTTGCCCAGGTTCGCCTGGTGCGCCAGTTGCGGCCCTACCTGAACCGGGAGGCCCTCACAACAGTCACTCGAGCCCTTGTGATCTCTAGGCTGGAGTACTGCAATGTGCTCTACATGGGGCTGCCCTTGAAGAGCATCCGGTGACTACAGCTAGTCCAGAACGCAGCCGCGCGAGTGATTGTGGGCGCACCACGGTTCGCCCACATAACACCGATCCTCCGTGAGCTGCGCTGGCTACCTGTTGGTCTCCGGGTGCACTTCAAGGTCCTACTTACCATTCATAAAGCGCTCCATGGTAGTGGATCTGGCTATTTGAGAGACCGCCTTCTGCCAATTACCTCCCTCCGTCCCATCAGATCGCATAGAGTAGGCCTCCTCCGAATTCCATCCGCCAGTCAGTGCCGACTGACGACTACGCGGAGGAGAGCCTTCTCAGTTGCAGCTCCGACGCTATGGAACAATCTCCCCGTGGAGATCCGCACCCTCACCACCGTCCAGGCCTTCCGCACAGCCCTCAAGATCTGGCTATCCCGTCAGGCCTGGGGATAAGACTTTACTCTCGCCCCTCCCAAATGTTGAATGAATGTTGTGTTTTTACCGTTAATTATTTTACTCACATTTTCTTTTTGCGTTTTGTTCTGCACTCCCCTCCCCTATTATTGTAAGCCGCCCTGAGTCCCCGCAGGGAAAAGGGCGGCCTATAAATGTTTAATAATAAATAATAATAAATAAATAAATTATCAAGAAGTATTTCTTTTTTCTGTACTGATTAGTATTTTCCTACCTTAAGTCTGTTTTCTGAAAATCTCTCTTGAATCTGGTCACAGCCATCCAAATTCTGCCTAGAATGATTATATAAAAAGATTGCTATTTGTAACCACCAATCTTTTAATTTGTAATATTGTTTGCCTCTTTTAAATTTTATATACTGTTTTATGGTTTTAATATTTTGATTGTACACCCACCTAGAGACCCTCTGTGAGGGAGATTGGCAATTCCTAAATATTATAAATATTTGTAAAATGAGATTCCACTTCAACTTCCAATTTAAAAAGAAATTAGAAGATATCACTAAAAAGACATTATAAAATGCAACAAACATGGTAAAAAATAGTTATCTCAATATTGTTGAGATCCATGTGGCAAGTTGGAAAATAACAATTTCTGTAAATCCAGTACAACTCATCAGCAATTCTGTACAATAAGTATGTTTGCTAATAAAGGAAACATCTGCCCATGGTTTCTATTTTTTCACTAGAAAAATTACATGCAGTACATCTACATTGTAAGCCAACAAGAGTCTCTTAACTATTGGGTAGAAATGTGGAAAATAAATTGCATAAGAACTTCAAAGATAGTCTGCTTATCTGATCATGTCTTAAAATATGTCTTGAATTTTAACTCATGCTCTAAATTTCATGCACTTATTTGTGAAGTAGAAACTATAGTTTCCCAGAAACCATAGCAACAGTTAGTCTTAGCAGTATTCTCATATCCATCAATAGCAGCTGCATACAGAAAGTAAAGAGAGTACTGAAAAAGTTACCTTTACAATAAGCTTAATGGTTCAGTTTTCTTCTGCTCCAATCATCTTTCAGAAGCATTCCCAATTCTTTTTCAGATTCCAGGCAATTTTGTACCATGTTATGGATCATGGTTTTCAGGTGGTTTTTTTTTTACAAACTTTACTAGTATTTTCTTCTTTAATTTTGTAATGAAAAGAGAAATAAATTGTATAGAAAAAAACCCTTCTTTTGCATTATCACAAATTATATACATGTCTAGGTTTCAAGAAGCTGCTTTGGTTATTGGTTATTTTCCAGTTGAGCTTCTGGTATTGTGAAATGGCAGTTCAGGGAGTAAAAAAGCTGAATAGTTTGGTCTATGATTGCCACTAGCCAATTTTGCATTCTGGATTTAATAGACTTAGAGATGCTTTAGAAGGCCATGAGAACCATTTCTTCATTTGATCTCCCTTCCATTGGTCATTTGATATACATTGACGGAGAAGTATATGGAAAGGCCTGTTTTCCAAGTATGATTAATAAGGACACATTATTTATCTGCATTCTGTCTTAAATTCCTTACAACACTGTTGTTACTACAGGAAGAAAACAAATTTGGTAGCCACTGAACTAATTCAAAACACTTAGAGTCCAACACCTATCATAAAGAAAAAATGCAACAAATAACATAGAAGTATAGAACTATATAAAATAAAACCCTGAATAAGGTAGTAATGTAGCCAAAGCACCAGGAAACTTTTAAAAGCCATGGTTATTGATAGGAATTTTGTCTTTGTGTTTCTCCAAAAATAAGACCTAGCCTGATTTTAGCATTCTCCTAATACTGTAATGGCGAACCTATGGCACGTGTGCCACAGGTGGCACACAGAGCCACTTCTTAAGGCATGCAAAGCTTTGCCCTGTCAGCGCCAGCGCGCATGTGCACAATGGCCAGCTGATTTTGGCCTTCATTTTTGACCGCTTTTCGTCCTCCGGAGGCTTCCCTGAAGCTTGCGTGCAGCCCCCCCCCACGTCCCCCCCCACTTTTGGCATGCAATGGCAAAAGGCTAGCCATCACTGTCCTGATATAAGACCTATCCCCCAAAATAAGCCCTAGTTAAGGTCATCAGCCAGGGGATGTGGCGAGCACCAGGGTTAGGCAGCCACAACCTGTGCAGCACAGGTGAGTTGATTACCTGTCCAAGCAGCAGATAGAGGCAAAGGTGCAGGATGAAAAGGCAAGCAATCTGGATGCGCCATGTGGGCCGCATGAAAGCCAATAGTTGGGCCATATTGGGACGTTCATCTTCTGTGGCACACCAGCAGCACAGAGGCAAAGGAAGGAAGGTAAGGCAATCTCGATGCACCTCCTGGGCCACAAGGAAGCTGAAAGACACAAAGCTGAGTATCCCGCAGCTGGCCACCCACTCCATCCCACCATCTCCTGGCTTGCCTGTGGCCCACACAACAAGTCTGGATTGTGTTCCTCTCCCGCGTCCCTGCCTCCATCTGCTGCCAGTGCCGTTGTGCAGAGATGAGCCTCCTGCAGCTGACTGCCAGCTCCACTCATCAACTCTCAGCTTTCCCATGGCCCACGCAGCGTGGCCGGATTGCATGCCTCCCCCTGCGTCTCATCGTCGTCTGCTGCTTTGTATGGTACATAGCTCAAGCAGGCTTGACTTTCATTCAAAAGCTAATGGGTAATGGGTAATACCCCATTTATGTCACAGTAAAGTTTCTTGTGGAGACCCTATAAATTGTTAAAATTATTAATTTTATTAGTAGGGTTTGGGGAGAGCAATTATGCAATAGAAAAGATGGAAAAGTATGGCTGCCAATTTAAGTCCTGATTCCTCTTCTTTAATTCAGCCACAATTCAGCCAGACAAAGAAACTGCCAATAAGGAAATGCCACAATATACCAAGCCATTGCTAATTTTTCTCTAGGGTAGAGCCAAACTTGTTAAGCAAAGTGAGATGGACCAGGAATTGTTGCTATAGCTAAACTTTTTTTCCCCGAAGGATTTTTTATTTTTTTATTCTCTTACATACCATTTTAAGTATACATTCATGTAATTGTTATTCTTCTTTACATTTATCATTCTTATACATTTGTTATTTTATTTAATAAGTTATAATGTACATTTTGGGTTGCTTTATTTACCATCCCTTCCTTCTTTTGTAACACCTTGTTTTCCCTTTCTTTTCTCCTTCTCTACTTTCTTCCTTCCTCCTCTCCTTCCCCTTTCTTCTTCCCTTACCTTTCTCCTACTCCTGCTCTTCCCATTCCTGCCCTCTCTCCTGCTCTTTCTCTCCCTTCCATCCTCCTCCTTACCACTTTCTTCTTTTCCCCCATCTTCCTTTCATTCTCTCCTCCTCTCTCCCTTTCTTTTTCTATTATTGTTGGTGTATATTTCAAAACTCAGTTTATGTTTCCTTGGGATGGTATTTCCGCCAACCGAAATATTATTTAGGATCATTTCTTATTCTCTTACCTTCGCTAGTCTACCCTAGTTCCCCCCCTTTTATATCTCATTCTTTTTTTTCTTTTTTTTATTATTATTATTTTTTTAATTTTTAATTTAAAACAAGTACAACATCCTTCTTTACATGCTATAGAAAGTGTATCAGTCGGTCACAAATAAACTTTCGTACATCTCCTCCACAGTCAACAAACATAACTCATGTTAACTCAAGTGTTTTAACTCAGATATTCATACATATCACCATCGTCATATATCCATTTTCATTTGACTGTAATTATTATTTTAAAATATTAATAATAATAATACTCTTAAACAATGCATGCCCACACCAGTGGGAAAAGAAAAGATAAAAAAAAAACCCCAACAAAAAGAAAAAACAAAAAAGACAAAAGGAACAAAAGACAAGGCAGGGAAGAAAAAAAAACAAAAAAAACAACAACAACAAAACAGGTATATATTATATATTTAAAAAATGTATATCAGCTGGTTACATCATGTTTTGGTGCATCTCTTCCATTAATTCATATTAATTCAAAAATCTTAACTCAAATGTTTACCATATTGCCATCATTATACCTCCACTTTTAGTTAACTACAGTTATTCAAACATCCTTCAACCTTAACTATGCCAAAGATTTAGTCCATAACCACATGCTGACATTTCATTTACTTGTTTGTAAAATCCTCTATTAACATCAAATCCTCATATCCTATTTTAGCTGAGTATCCATAATATTTAATACCAAAAAGTCCATCTTCCATGCAGTATAGTCTATTATCATTCTCCCTTCTTTATGTAGTTATATCATATATCATAACATTTTCCCCATATTAATTAATATTTAACTGTATATATTTTATTTTATTTTTAATAGTGGTAATTATTGTAATTAATAACCTTTATATATAGTCCAAAAGTATTTCTAACCTTCCTTTCTCATATCCAATTATTATTTATCATATCAACTCCACATTATATACATTACTATCAATATCAATTATTATTCAGCTATATCTATTACAAATAAGAGTAATTAGATTTAGCTAATTTTAAGTTGTATTCTTCCATCTGTCAGCCTATGTCTCTCCAATAACAGAACCTTCTCTGTTCTATTGCCATTCGTTGAATAGATTTACCAAATGTTTTTATAAGCAAGTCCAAACAGGGATATCTTCGCACCTTTTTGCTCAGAATGTCTCTGATGAAATAGTAATATTGTCCCAAGCTTGTTAAACTTTTCAAATTGACTTTAATTCTCGAAGGTGGAATTATGGAATCTGCCAATGATGTTTCATAAAGTGTAGTTTCTTTAGCTCCCCCCATTTCCAGCATAGCATTTCTTCCTTCCTCCGAGATAGAACAGACGTCATTTCTCACATTTTCCATTTCTATTTCAGGAACATTCAAACATTCAGCGTTCTCACCTTTTCCTTCAAGTTTTAATGTCAAATAATCCAGTTTTTTTTTCAAATCTTTGATAAGAATCAAACAGTGTTCGAAATGCAGAAAAAAGTGTATGAAGCGAGCCCTTGGAAATATAATTCGACGCCATGTTGTGTCGTAGTTAAAGACTCTAAGATATTTGCAAATAAAAACACGCTGGAAGCTGTGCGATCTTTTCTGATCTTAGACCAACACAGCCAAGCAATAAAAGTGTCAGATCGTTAGTTTTACAACCCACTTAGAAAGAGTCAGGGGGAAATGTTGAAGAATTCCTTAAAGCGTTTAAGAAATAGAGTAGCCACCAGCCATAAATCCATTAAAAAAAAAACCAATTCGCCACTAGATTCTTCTGTTCTTTGGTTCCAATTAGCTTAAATTTTAGTGCGGACCGTCTCTCTTTGAGTAATAAAATCAACTTACCAGTTGAATCCATTCATACCATTCTTAGGGGCAACCTGCAGTTTCGGTTAGCATACAGCTAATCCAAAAGGAATTGGCAGGAGGGGTTAATTCCACGCCCCCCAGAGACTTTGCGATCGTCTCTGAGGTCACTGGATCTCCCCTCACCTTTCACTGTCTTCTACGGGACAGCTAGGGTCCAACGACCCGTCCAAAAATCCTTCGGAATAGAGGAATTTCAGGAATAGCCTGAAACTCCGTCTTCTCACTGCTAAGCCCCGCCTTCTTGAATATATACTTATATATTTAATATTTTGTTTTCTGTTTTCCCCTTCTCTCCCCTTTTCCATTTAATAGTGCATTGTCTGGGTACTTTATCTTCTCCCTACTTTTTTTTCTAGCTTGCTTTCTCTAGCCAATCATAAAATCTTCCCCACGTCTTGAAGTACTCTGATTCCTCTTTATCCTTTATTTTCATTGTCAACCTATTCATCCCTGCACAATCTAATATCTTTTTTATTATCTCTTTGTCTGTTGGTAGCTTATTTAATTTCCAATTTTGGTCAAATACAATTATTGCTGCTGTAGTTACATGTATAATCAAATAAGTTTCCTCTTTCTTGAATTTCTCTGGGATAATACATAGTAAAAATATCTCTGGTCTAAATTCTATTTCTTGTTGTAACATTTTCTTTAACCATACTCTTATTTTAGTCCAATATTTCCTTGCTTCTGCACATGTCCACCACATATGATAGTATGAACCTATTGCTTGTTGACATTTCCAACATTTCCCTGACTTGTCTTTAAACATCTTTGCTAGTTTTCCCAGTGACATGTGCCATCTTTAAAACATTTTGTATACATTTTCTTTGTAAGCTGTTGACATGGTTAATTTATAATTCCTTTCCCATAGTTGTTGCCACTTCTCTAGTTCAATCGTATGGCCAAAATTCTTTGCCCAAGTTAACATTGTATCTTTAACCTCTTCTTCTTCTAACATAGTTCTTAATAGGTAGCTATATAGTTCCTTGATTATTATTCTTCCGTTCCCATAAGTATCTTATCCAGCTCCGAACTTCCTAAGTTAAAACCATACTCCTTTTATCTTTTTCATATCTTGATTGTGTTTGCAGTTGTGAAAACCAACCTATATCAATCCCTTGTTTTTCTAATTCTTGTTTTTGTTTTAGTTCCCTCCTTTCTGTTAAGATATCTTTGTATCTAATAATATTTTTCATGCTACTAATATTTGGCTGTGACAATGCTCCCATTGTTGAAAGCCACTTTTGTATTTCTGAATAATATTTCCCTTTCATTCTTTCCCATATTATTAATAATCCATTCCTAACATAATGTCTTTGAAAATAGCCATGTGTCCTAATTTATCATACCACAAAAAAGCGTGCCAACTGTATTGCCCGCAGTAAGTCAAGGTCAACTCTTCTTACGCAGCTTTTACTGGGCACCATTTACTACTAGACAGCATACACACTATTAATTCAACATATTTTCCTGCCTTCGAAAGCAAATCTCAGTGATTCTTGAAAGTTACCAAGAAAATCAAAGGCATAAAATGGAAGTTAAACAATTTGCTTTCTAACATCCTTAAGCAGTTCTCAAGATCTATCATTTCCTTTCTTCTATCTATTGGCTCCGTCCATGTTCACTGCAGGCCCATGGGATGGAGAGCTTTGTAATGTTCACTCTCCCTCTTTCTTCTGCCACTCTCTCTTTAAAAAGCTTTAACCCGAGGTTAAAAAGTTAATTTATAGGAATGTTGCACTTTCAAGCACTCTTATTATCTACCCGGGCGCTCACCACGCTAAATTCCCGTGCTCTGTCTGGCCTTCCAGCTGCGGTAGCTCATGTTGGCTACCTTTCCTGCCAAAGGCAAATGCAGGTGTTTTAGGGGAGTTGCGGGTTCCCCAACCACACCCACTTGCATCCCCCCTCTTCACTGTCCCCCCAGGTTACAAAATAACCCCTCCCCCAATACAGCAGGAATCTGACGGTTCTTCAGAGAGCCCTCCAGAGAACATGTCCTGTTGCTGGGATTCAGGCCACACCCCTCCGCTATTCTTTGTTCTGAACATATGAGGTTCATTTTTGAGAACTCCCTTTCCACCTCTGCTGAACTAACAGCAATTGTCCTGACAATATCTCTAGCTTTCTTGATACTGTCAGGAATTGTGTAGTTTCTTGGATCTTTGAATACATTTTCCCCAAAAACTCCCTAATCATTCAAATCAATTTCATAATTAAACATTTCACCAAATTCAATCAATCCTTCCTCTGCTTCTGCCCATGGAATGACTACATCTTCAATGTTCCAGTAATCTAGCTCCAAATATGTGAGAAATTGTAATTTGTTTGTGTCTGGCAATTGGCTACCTGTTTTTAGATGTTCGCAATCCATCAGCCTTTTCTTCAAATTGATAATGATGGTTTCCAAAAGATTTTCATGAGGAAGTGCAACAAATCATTGATTTTGAACTAATTTTATATTTTAGAAGGCTTCTAAAGCTATCATTCCATCAACCTTTTTTCCATAAGGGCCCTTTCCCCGTCTAAGCATTTCAAATGCTTTAATTGATCGCAATACCAATTTTTTGGCCTTGATGATGTCTGTGTTTCTCCCCTGCAAGGCATTTGACAGAAGAGAAATCTCATTTAGAATATCAATTATGAGGGTCAAAAAAATTAAATTTTCAAAATGGGCAGCCATGCCTGGAGATTTTCCATTGCCCAGAAAAAAACTGATGTAGCGCTAGATAAGCATGCCACACAGCTATAGTTGATCTTAAACTACAGGCAACCCATCTTGGTCCCAAAACTCTGCCAATCTTCAAGATTTCAATGCCCACTTGCTCAGAGATTTGGAAAAGTTCCGTATGGCTCTTGCAGGATTTATGGAAAGTGGTGTGTATCTTGTCAAGGAATATTTTGAAGTGGTTCAGTTGTTTGATGTCTTTTATGGAGTCATCCAGCACAAGGTGGAGGCGATGGTTCAAGTAGTGGCAGATTACAATGTTTGGGAAGTCTTCAGCTATTCTGGTGCTGATCCAGATTTTCTCCCAAACATAATGCTGGCACCATCGGAGCAGAATGCTATTAAATGCTTCTGTAGATATTCAGTGGTAAACCAAACTTTATGTAAGCTTCCCATCACTGAAAAACATATGGTCTCTGCATCTTGTTTCTCCAATTCCACCAGCTCAACAAAAATGGTTTTTGGGCATTCTGAATCCTCACCTTTAACAAAAACTATCTCAATTGCTTTCATTCATAGCATTGAGGCGTCATCAATGTTCAAACACACTTTCAGATTCTTTGCAATAATGCTGGCAAACATGGTGGTTTTAATTTCGTTTGCAATGAATTCAACTATTTTCACTGTGGATGTCTGTGGATGCAAGCCTACTCCCAGATCTACTCCAATGGCAGTTAGCAAATCTACCTGCCCTTCAAGTGTCTGAGAATAATTTGCATCTTTGTGCCTGATTGTAAACTGTAAAAATATTGTGCTAGTACTGGGTAAATGTTTTCCAGTTGATTTACCTATAGATTTTGTTAAAGCATCATGCTCCCGTTGTTTAATGTTCTCTCTACAAATGGTGTGTGATTTTGATTTAAAATGTTCCTTAATTTTTTTTTTCTGAGAGATGCTTGCTGATTCTCATTATTTGTCCCTGCTACCTCAACCTGGAAATTTTTCCATTCTCTGGAAACATGAACAACTTTAATGAGAACCCATGTGTAAGGGCTACTCTCCTAACTTAAGAAAGTGAAGACTCTTGAAATGGAGTATTTCAAAAGAAACCTTTTATTAAGAAAAATGGAAGCCATTAAATTCAAAGCAACATCTGAATCCCCTTAGGCAATGCAAGTAGAATTAAAGCAGTAGAGACCCCTCCCATTAGTTAGAATGCAGATTTTAGCCAATACACAAGTGAACTCACAGACAAGACATTGGCAGCAACCCAGACGCCCAACGATAAGAGATACACACAAGAACTTCTCCAGCCTAGTATAACGGTTGTGTCCTGCAAAAGGTCTCCTCCCAAAGTCTCTTCTTATATACTCTCTTGGGAGGAGCCAAATCACAACCACCTGGGCCTGATTATCTCCTATGAGTTTGTCTCCGTAATTGCTGCCTTTGCTACTCCGCCCTTCTCTGCCAGGCGTCAGGGACCAACTCCCTTTGGTCCTCCCCACTGCTCCAGTGCCTGACGTCAGGGACAAACTCCCTTTGACTTTCACCACTGCTCCATGCCTCAGGTGCCTCTGGGTGGCCAACCAGCCTCTCTGGTCCCTGCTCAGAGTCTGAACCCTGCCCAGGGTCCTCCACATCTTCCAGAGCCAACTCATAGGGTCCCTCGCTATCGGAGTCTGTTGGCAGCTCCAACGGCTCCTGCTGGGCCACAACACATTCCTATGGCTATCTTCCATTAGACATTAAAGTGAAACTTCCCACATGGCCATTATAAACATTCCCCCAAAAGGTGATGGGCTCTCAAGGTACTTTGGCGCCAGGAAACCAGTTGCAAAATATCAGTTGACACAGGTCCTGCTAATAAATCGACTCCAAAGTTCCCCTTCTCCCAATTGAATGGCAGTATCACTTTTGGGGATCTGACACCGTGTTTCGTACAATACACACAAACTAACTTTTTGTCCAACACTGCCAGTCCATCATACTTCTTGAAGTTTTTGTATTGCTGCAAATTCCAGCAGTCAGGAGGTTTTGGAAGACTTTCAGTGGAGGTGATGGACTTGCTGCTTTCTCTGACTTCAAGTGGTGGAAGTGGTCATGCTGGTGGTGCTGGTCCACCTGCTGGTGTTGGCGCTGGTGGTGCTGGCCCACCTGCTGGTACTGATGGACTGTTGTGGATCAGTTGATTGCTCCTGGTCTTTTGGTGAAGAAAGCGGTCATACTCTGTTGCCTCTTCTTTATCATGTTAAATAATACTAACTGCAAAAGAAATAAAACAATATTGGACTCAATTGTGGTTGTAGAACTATTGAGAACTATAGGTAACAGAAGGGACCTCTGTTTTCACCCAACAATGTACAGTCTTTTCAGGAAGGATGTCCCCCAACAAACAGGAAAGATATAGTTTTTTCATCTAAGAAGTTAGATCAAGAAGAATGAATGTCATAGATTCACAGAGCAACACAGATTTCTTTTTCTGAAATTTATTCTTTAGATCAAAAAACAGGAATATATGAATTAGGTTCAGTACTTAAATCAGTCCAAGTAGTTATTCAAGAGTTAGTGGTGTCATGGTTAGAAGCAATGGTAAAGCAAGATATGGATTTGAAACCAGAAATATTTTGTTGGGTATTTCAAAGGGAATACAATACATATTTAATTTTTCCCATGTTAACAGTTGCTGGAATTGTGTTTACACAACAGTGGAAAAACAAAGACATGAAAATGAATAAAGAAAATATTAGAATGTGGGGGAATGAATAAAATTGACAATTAAAATCAAGGAGAAGGGTTCAAATACTTTTTAACGTGGGATTTATTTTATCAATGGCTCGTAGCATTTAGGGTCCCGAGGCTGAAGATGAAAAGAATGTAATCCACACACGGATAGCTGAATCAACCAAAGTTTATTGAGCATCCAGAATTGACATGAGAATCAACAGCGAAATTATTAATAATGAAACATCATTCTTATAGTGTTTTCAGCTTCTTTGAGCTCTACCTACTTTACGTGTTATACCATTATTGGCTAACCAGTCTCCAAGGAACAATAATTGGTTAGTCCTTACATCATTGATATACGTGAGAATGTTCATGTTGTAATAGCTGAATAAATCAAGTGTTATCAAATGAGTGAATAAAATGTTGCAGGTTATACTTTGTTTCATCCTGTGTCCTCGATCCATGCCTGGGAACACTGCAAGCAAAGAATAGCTGACAGGCAAATATTTTCTGCAGATTGCTGCAGTTTTTGCTTACACATGTAACCTCAGTTCCAAGGACCATTCAGATGATTCACTGTAAAAACCCTACATTTCCTCGCTTTTTGTTTTTAATGACGAAAAAAGAGATTTTTCCTAGTTTGAAAACTGTTTTATTTCATTTTCATTTTCCTTTTTATACAATCACTTATATACTGTGCAATTAAAAAAGCAATAAACACAACTTATCTTCTATTCCACCATGGAAAACCAACATAACACTTCGATCCTCCATACACCCTTTCTTCTCCCCCTCCAACTTTCATTTCTCCCCTCCAGCATTCCCCTCTTCTACTTCCCCTCCCCTTCAAACATTCCTTTCTCCCCTTCCCTCCATCTCACCCTCCTTACATTCCCCTCTCACTCCCTCTTAACTCCTCCCTCTTCTTTCCCTCTACTCCTCACTTCGGTGTATTTCTACTATTCATTAATCTATTCAATTTGTATTTTACACTAAAATTATAAGAAAAGAGAAAAAAAAGGGAAAAGAAAAGGAAAAGAAAAAAAAAGAAAAAAGAGCAACAGTATACAAGTGCATTCTTATTGTTTTGAAAATTGAAACTATCTCTCCACCCTCCCCCCCTCCCCCCCATGAACCCCCTCCCTAGCCCCCTTCCGACTTCCCAGATCCCATTCCCGGCATAACTCTTTATCAAGCACAGTCTGGAGTATATTAAAACCAAATAGATTAAGAATTAAAAGATTAAAAATAAAGGAAAAAAGAAAGGAATAATAAAAAAAACAAAAAAACAAAAAAAGGGAAAAATCAATAAACTCTCTACATTAAGCTCAGCTTCCCATCATTATTAAAACTTAAGCAATGTGCATCATTCCTAATCTCAGTTAATTTATTACTTGCAGGATTTCAAACTATGTTGAAACCAAGTGAGTTAATCAAATAAAATTCTACTGTAGCTAGGGGCCTTATCTCTTTATCTAAATATGTGTCCATTTCCAAACCTTTAATTTGTCCCTTTTACCTCCTTCTCTATAAAGCAATTTAAACACCTCAAATATTTCTCACGGTTTCCATTCTAACTCCTCTCATCCTGCCTCTACCCGTGTCCATATATATATTTTATATCATCCGTACTCCTCTCATATTTGCTCCGCCTTCCTTCAAACTCCCTGAATATATCCTTCCAAGCATTATATTCAAATAACAATGACAATTTCTATAAAAATCAACTTACTTTCTGGCTCCAAATAAGCTCTAATTGAACCTTCACTACCCTCCCGTCTGCACCACACTTCCCAACTCCATTCAACCTAAGCCGCAATCCAGAAACATCACAATCTCCGCCCTCCACACCCTAGAGAATAAATCATAAACAATTTATATAAAAGTTCAAAGTTATCCATCAAGTCTTTTTTTTTAAGTCCCATACAGTATATTTTCCGAGAAAATCAGCATCATTTCTTTCAGCCTTAATGTCTCTTCATCAGTATACCACTATACCATTTTATATAAGACAGAAGTCACAAAGTATTATTCAACTTAAAATTAAGCAAATGTTTTGGAAGCAAAACTAAATCCTTGTTCTCTGCTCTTCTGCCCTTCTGGAGGGGAAAAACAATACCTCCCGCCTTGTAGTTGTGTGTTTGGTTGTTTCTCTTCTACTTCTCCTTGTCTTTCTCCGTGTCCGGGTGATTCAGGAAGTCCCGCCTTCAGGATCTTGTAGTAAAAATCTCGGGCTTCCCAAACAAAGTTGAGGCGATGTTTCTGGTCATCAAATGTAACCGTAATACCAAATGGCACCTCCCATCTGTACTCTATTTGATTATTTCTAAGTTCTTTGGTTAGAAAAGCATAGTCTCTCCTGGATCTTAACATTTGGGGTGGTATTTCTTTGAAGACGATCAAATCCTGTCCATCAATTCGCAGCCTGTTATTGTAAAACTCTTGTAGTATCACGTTTCTAGATTCTTTTGTAGCAAAATATATAATTATATCTCTCGGAAGCTGTCTCTGTTTTGCTGTCCACGAATTATGGCGGTAAATTTTTTGGATCTGCCAATCAAAGTTGAGTCCCGGACTTCCCACCAAACGACTGAAAGCCTCAGAAAAGGTCTGTTTCAAATTCTCCTGTTCATTTTCACGCAATCCCCTAACTCTTATTGCAAACGCAGTCTTTTTATAATTTGTCATAACAAGTTGTCTTTCTGCATTTTCAACTTCCTGTTGCAACATTTCAATTTTAGATGTCAGATTAGAATTAGCTTCTTCCAAAAGTTCCAGTTTATCTTCCATTCCTGCAATATAATCTGTCATTACAGTTATAACCTCGATCATATTCTCCTTTGTTTGAGCAATCTTGGCATCAAGTTTATCACATAATTCCGAAACAAGTTGCTTCATTTTCGCTCTAAATTCTTTAAGAGTTTCAAAAAGAAATTCTTTCATTAACAAATCTCCAGTAGAGGGTGTAGAAGGCAAAGGCTGCGGCTTTATAGCAATTGCTTGGGATGTATTGTTGAAAAAACGTTTCGGTAGCTTTGACTTGGGAGCCATTATAAAAGAAAAAAAGAAAACAAACAAAGTCTCTGCTCACCTTGATTTAAGATAAAATACTTTCAATAAACTTTTGGCAGTTAGTAAAGAGAAGTCTTCAGGGAAACGGGGCTAGTTAAGTATATCATATATCAAATGCGAAAGTTATAAAATCGCCATTTTGAAAAGCAGTTAAACAAAGGAGTTTTTTGTAAAATTGAAGCTGGTATTTTGAATAATAATAAACAAAAAGGTTATCAGGAATGGTCGCTGCTCGGATCAATTTTAAATAGCTTAGATTTGTCCTGAGGGGGGGGGACAACCTGCCTTGAGCTGAAAAAAAACAGCTGAGAAGATCTGGCTGGAGTAAAAAAAAAACTCAGCTTTTGTTGAACCTCTTTTCCGTTCACAGCGAAAAACAAAAGGCTGTGAACTACAAAGAGATTCTAACAACTGAGTTCCTCCCTGCCCCTTTCTTGCCTGAAAGGGGAGATATCTATAGATTTTTTAGATATACAGACCAGAACTCTGAGGGCAGCTCCTTTGAGCCACTGGCGACGGCAGACTCCTCCCCCGGAAGCCCGAAAAAAGAGATTTTTCAAGAGCATGCATTTGAATCACATTCAAAGTAGGTGCAGGAGACTTGCGAAACATGGCAAAAAATGAAGGAACACATTGCATACAGCAACAGCAAAGTATAAGTAATGTGATTATGTTCACACCATAGAAAATTCATCATGTACATTATTTTTTATAGAAGCTTGTAAATTAGCTAATTCATCTTCAATAGTTTTATTAAGTGAATGAAAATGCACAGCACAAGCATGTTGACCAACTAAGCTGCAAAATCCACCTTGACGAGCTAGCAAATAGTCTATAGCAAAGCGTTGTTGAATTAAATCTTGATTAAGTTCTTCAATTTCATTTTGCAAATCTCTAATAATTGCAGCAGTAGCAGTAATAGATTTCTCCAATCGGCATGTGAGACCTAAAATAGAATGTCTATTTTCTTGAGCTATTATTCCTGTGTATGATCCCAAAGTAATAGTTCCAGTTATGGCTCCAACTAATGCACGTCCAAAAGTAGGCAATGAAGAAAATTGAGTATCAATAATAATTTCATCAGAACATTTTGATTCCAAAACAGTACATCTTTTTTGAGTTGATAAACTTCCAGAAACACCCACTTGTACAGGTAAAGACAAATATCCAATGGCAGCACATTGATAGTTCTGAGAGTGTACGTTAGTTGCATATTTGTCAAAGAAAAACCACATTGCAGGATCTTTTAATTGCCATCCAGCACAGATTGATCCACCTGTTCCAGCATTAGAAGAGACAGTTTCAAAAATAGGAAAATTTTCAGGATACATATCAGGTATAGTGTTATGACCTTGTGATGTTTTAATAGTACTCCATAACCAATATTTCTGAGTACAATAACTATAATTCCCTACTTTATCTAAAATATGTTTAGCTTTTGGGTAATCAGACCATTGATTAAGCCAATTATAATGAGCATAACAACAAAAACATAAACCTCTAGTAAATTGGTTAATACGAATAGAATTCCATCTAACTAAATTTAATTCATTTGGAGGAGTAAAAAATAACCAAGAAGAATAAATATGTTGAAGTTGCGAAACAATGAAATAAGAAGAATTAATTAGATTAGGAATAACCAAGAGCCATAGGTGGTTCATAATATAAAGTTATATTACAGCCATGAATCAAAAACATATATTGAGCATGACGAATCCAAAGATTAGGACTAAAAGGAAAAGCAATGGTTGTCTCTGAGTTAGTAGAAACCGGAAAGATAAAGCAAAAGAGAAAACAACACATGAGAAAAAAGGATGTTTTCAATTGAGGTTGATCTTCAATGTGATTCCAAGGCAAGATTGGAGGACGTTGCATCCTTGGATCTTTCATTTGTTTTTCCATGATAAGGACGAACACACCAGCCTGGAATCCACACAGCTTGCTTTGTTTGCAAATCTTCAACTGTAGTGTAACCATGTCCAACTTATAACCACGATCAACTTATAACCTGGGGACGTCTGAAAATGAAACTTGACTGGAATGTCTGAAAAGGAATCTAGAAAACTTAAGTAATTCCATGCATAAAGAGCAATAGAGATCAAATTTTGAATCTTTCTCAAATTGAAGGGACCAGATTCAGTTTTTACTAATTTAGTTAATGTAGCTTTGAATGTACGATGAGCTCGCTCAATTATAGCTTACCCTTGAGAATTGTAAGGAATTCCATATATCAATTGAATGTTCCATTGCTGACAAAGAGAATTAAAGTCCTTGTTAGTATACGCAGAACCATTATCAGTTTTTAATTGAATTGGTCGGCCCATTACGGAAAAAGCAGAAAGACAATGAGACATTGCATCAAAAGTGCGCTCATGTCTAGCAGCAGTGACCCACAAAAAATGAGAATATGTATCAATGGATGCATGTAAATAAGTGTATGGTTTATTCTTAGCGCTTCAGGAAGAGGAGAACGAGTAAAAATAGAAGAAAATGAAAGATTCAATGTATTTGTAATAACTATTCTAGGATCTTTAGGTAAAGAATATTGAATATCACCAAGGTAGTGTGAAAAGGCAATTTGATATGAATCAGAAACAGTCATCAAATGTTCATGTTCAAGTTTAGTACGAGTGAAAGCTATTCCATCCAGGTCATGACCTATTAATTGCAAAGATCTTCATCGTGCTTTCATAATCAATTCTTCTAAAGCCTGTTGATAAGGACAAATATTTCTAGGAGGAGAAGCAGACAAATTCAACCATTCATGAATATGAATCACTTTTTCATCCAAAATAGAATAAAGACAACTATTAGGTAAAGGTGAAGTAGGAAGAATTGCTAATCATAATTTCTTAGCTATAGAAACAATTCTATCAACGTATCCCAATTTAAGTTTATTTAGAATGTCCTGGAGCCATTTCTTTTGCAAAACAGTAAGCAAGACTAAATCTCCAGGTTGTTTGGAACCTTTTAATAGAGAGAAAAGACAATAAGCGAAACCATGTTACCTCTTTTTCTTTATCCTGTGACTGTAATGGAATAGTGAAAAAACAATCATTCAAATCCACAACTAATAGTTTATAAAACTGTGGGATTAAATTAGGATTAGGAAGACCGTTGAATACATTCATTTATTTTTCTAAGATCAGATAAAAACCTCAATTTTCCTCTTTTCTTTTTAATAACAAAGACAGGAGTGTTCCATGGACTAGTAGAAGGTTCAATATGGCCAGCAGCCAATTGCTCCTGTACAAGGGAATGCAAAGCAATCAATTATTCAGAAGATAGAGGCCATTGCTCAGTCCAAACAGGTGTAGAACAAAGCCATTTAAGAGGAAGCACCATCATCCAAAATCAAATGAATATTAAGAAGAGAAAGAAGATCCCTACCCCAAATATTAGTATGAATATCTAAAATGTAAGGATGTAAAGATACAGACTTACCAGCAGAGGTTGTGATGCTATGGAATGAATGCTTTGCCAATCAGTTGTAGACCCACCAATGCACCACAAGGAATTAACATCACATTTAGGCCATTGGACAGGCCACTATAAAAGGGAGATGACAGTAACGTCGGCTCCTGTGTCCAACAAACTCTGAAACGGTTGCTTATTAAGATACAAAGTAAGAAGTGGCCTATGAGAATTAATAGACTGCAGGAGTCCTATAGAAGTAAGAGTTGAACCAAATCCAGAATCACCACGATTTCCAGTACCTGGGTTAGGTACCTTATAGGGAAGCAAAAGAAGTTGTGCTACAGAAGATCCTTTAGGAAGAAATTGTGGAATGTTAACCCAAATTTGCATAAAAATCACTCCAGTGTAATCAGAATCAATAACTCCAGGAACTACAGAACATCCCAATTTATGAGCAGAAGAACGTGGTAGGATTATGCCAACCAAACCAAAAGGAAGAGGACCAGTTTCACTTCTAAAGGAAATTTAAAACAAACACATCCTGTTTAATCACTTTTGCACTTAGGAAATTCTGTACAATGGTAGTCAACCACCACTAAATGGCGTGAACAACAATCTTTCTGACAATGACCTGATTTTTCACATTTGAAACAATTCCAAGCAGCTGCATGAGAATAATACAAATATTCACCTTTCCAAACAACACACTGCACAGAAGTCAAAATCACACGAAACAACCACCTCCAATTTTGAGGCATCACAGAACAACCACTCTCAATTCCTTCCAAAAGACCTCTAGTAAAATTTCCAGTAATTCCATAATCAGAAATAGCCTTTTTTAACTCCCTTAAAATCTGAAATGGCAAACCTTCCCATTCAGCAATTTGCTATCCAGCCTGTGGTTGATACTGTATCGGACACATACACCACAATTCAGCTAACTCTTTTCCAGAAATAGTAACATCCGATTTACAACTTTCTACCATTTTCTGAAAAGCAGACTTTGGAAGAATATTAGCAGAAGGAGGGGGAATAGGAGGAAGAGAAAGAGGAGAAAAAGAGAACTTTTTCCCAATCTGACAACTTCAGAGAGCCTTTTGCAGGATAGAAAGGACGTTAACTTTAACTTTAACTTTTAATAAATTTATATGCCGCCCAATCCCATAGGACTCCGGGCAGCTTACAGAAACAAGTTAATATAAGGAGTTAAAATAAAGAAACAATTTAAAAAGAAAAAAAATATGGAACGCTTCACAAATTTGCATGTCATCCTTGCGCAGGGGCCATGCCTTCTCTGTATCGTTCCAATTTTAGTATATGTGCTGCTAAAGCTAGGACAATTTAAAGCAATTTCACGGACCAGCCGAAAAAGAGCCTTTTGTGAAACAGATAACTCAGTCTTCTTAAGAAGATAACCCAACTCATTAACATGCTTCCTTTGTTCCTGAGAAAGCGAAGATGCCATACTTACAGAAACCTTGATAGGTTGAGAAGCCCTTAGGCTGACGACGCGTCTGTCCTTCCCTGGACGAAATATGGGTCCCTGTTCGGGGCGCCAAAATGTAGCATTTAGGGTCCCGAGGCTGAAGATGAAAAGAATGTAATCCACACACGGATAGCTGAATCAACCAAAGTTTATTGAGCATCCAGAATTGACATGAGAATCAACAGCAAAATTATTAATCATGAAACATCATTCTGATAGTGTTTTCAGCTTCTTTGAGCTCTCCCTACTTTACGTGTTATACCATTATTAGCTAACAAGTCTCCAAGGAACAATAATTGGTTAGTCCTTACATCATTTTTTTGCGGCCACAAGAATGGCATTTTAACTAGTGTGCTGAATGTATGATAGTACGACTGTGAGAGTGAATGTGCCCACTTTTAATTTAATTAATTTAATTATTTTTATCACTATATTGTATTTTTAATGACTACTGTGGGGTGCGTCTGAGCAGAATGTTTGTTGGGTGAACATGATAGGACTGGGGGTGCGACCTGGAGCCCCCTCCACTGAGTGCAGAAGCAGAAGTGGATGGGGGCCTGGATCTGCCTCTCACCCTAGAGTGAATGGTATGTGTGGCCTGCCGGGAAGAATGGGGGCCATGGGAGAGGGCGGAGGGTCTACGGATGGGGGAGAGGGTCGGAGCATTTCGGTTATGACTGGGAGGGGCAGATATGACGGGAGCTGTAGGGCTAGCCATTACCAGGGAAGAAGGACTCGCTACATTACAGTGATTCCTTGTTCCAGCCCCTCAGGCTCACCTCAAGAACCTGGTGGCAGAGGAGATCAGGGCCCTGGTCTCAGGTTGCTGCTGCTAAATGCCAGGTCTGTTGTGAATAAGGCTCCCCTCGTCTGGGACTTAATATTAGACGAGGGGGCAGACCTGGCATGTATAACTGAAACCTGGCTGGGCCAAGAGGGAGGAGTCCCCCTCTCAGAAATGTGCCCAGATGGGTTCCAGGTGCTCCACCAACCACGACACCAGAAAATGGGGTGGGGGAGTAGCAGTGTTGTCCAGGAGTCGTTAGTCCCTCGCAGGATCCCTGCCCCAGAGATTGTGGGGTGTGAGTCTCTTCTCTTGAAGTTGGACCTAGGGGTTCAAATGGGCTTGTTCCTGACGTACCTACCTCCCAGCTGCGTCACGACAGCCCTGCCTGTGCTACTAGAGGTAGTAGCCGGGTTGGCGGTAGAGTTCCCCAGGCTAATGGTGCTGGGGGACTTTAATCTACCGTCTCTCGGCGAACACTCTGAGGGGCCACAGGAGTTCATGGCCTCCATGATAACCATGAACTTGACCCAAGTAGTTCAGGGTCCAACTCATAGAGCGGGACACACACTCGACCTTGTACTTCTCTTGGGGCAGTGGAGACGTGATCTGGGGAATAGAGACCTCACCCTTGTCATGCTCAGATCACTCCTTGCTGAGGTTTGACTTCAGGACACTATTCCCTCACTGCAGGGAGGTGGAACCAATTAAATGGTTCCGCCCCAGGCGCCTGATGGACCTGATGGGATTTCAGAGGGAGCTTGGAGAAATACCTGACTCCCTTGCATGCAATCCGACCAAATCCTTAGTTGCTGCCTGGAATGTTGCGGCGACTGAGGCACTGGACTGGATTGCGCCTTTGAGGCCTCTCTGTGGCAGTGGATCCAGGAGGGCACCTTGGTTTACTGAGGAACTCCTGGAGATGAAGTGCCAAAAGAGACGCCTAGAGCGACGTTGGAGGACTAGTAACTCTGAATCTGATCGAACACTACTAAGAGCCTTTATTAGGACTTACCTAGTGGTGATATGGGCGGCAAAATGCACGCATTTTTCTGCTCTTATTGCATCCGCAGAATCCCGCCCAGCAGCCCTGTTCAGGGTGACCCGCTCCCTCCTGAAAGGTGAGGGGGTGGGGGAACCCCTGCAGGGAAGAGCTGAGGAATTTGTTCAGTTTCTGTCGGATAAAATCACTCAATTTCGGACAGACCTTGACTCCGCTTGGGCAATGCCAGCCGAGATGCCAAGGGCAGGTCTAAGTCGGACTTCCTGGGATGAGTTCGAATTTGTCACCCCTGAGGAAGTGGACAAGGCCATGGGAGCGATGAGCGCCTCCACCTGCTTACTGAACCCATGCCCCTCCTGGCTGGTCTTGACCAGCAGGGAGGTGGCATGAGGCTGGCTCCAGGCAATTACCAACGCATCTTTGCAGGAGGAGTCTTTCCCGCAGCCACTAAAGGAAGCGGTGGTGAGACCCCTCCTCAAGAAGCCTTCACTGGATCCAGCCGTCTTGAAAAACTACCATCCTGTCTCCAACCTTCCTTTTCTGGGGAAGGTTGTTGAGAAGGTCGTGGCGCTTCAACTCCGACGGACCTTGAATGAAGCGGATTATCTGGATTCCTTTCAGTCTGGTTTCAGGCCTGGGTACAGCACTGAAACCGTTTTGGTCGCACTGATCGATGATCTCTGGCGGGCCAGGGTTAAAGGGCATTCCTCTATCCTGGTGCTTCTTGACCTCTCAGCAGCTATCGATACCATCGACCATGGTATCCTTCTGCGACGTCTGGAGGAGGTGGGAGTGAGGGGCACCATTCTACGGTGGTTCTCCTCTTGCCTCTCCGGTACGTCACAGTCGGTGTTGGTCGGGGGACAGACGTCGACCTCCAGGCCCCTCAAATGTGGGGTGCCGCAGGGTTTAGTCCTGTCCCCCCTCCTATTCAACATCTACATGAAGCCGCTGGGTGAGATCATACGACGGCACGGGATAAAGTACCATCAATATGCAGATTATACTCAATTGTATCTATCTGCCCCGTGCCACCTCAGTGTAGCGGCGGACGTGATGTGCCGATGCCTGGAAGCTGTCAGGATCTGGATGGGGATGAACAAATTGGTACTCAATCCCGACAAGACCGAGGGGCTTTGGATGTTGCCCCCGAAGAACAGTTCAGACAGTCCATCCTTGATCCTGGGGGGTGAAAATTTACACCCCTCAGAGCGGGCTCGCAATTTGGGGGTCCTCCTGGATTCGCAGCTGACACTTGAACACCATCTGTCGGCTGTGACCAGGGGGGCTATCAGCCTCTGCTTTGCTGCTGCTTCAGCTGCCCTGAAACGGGGAGGGAGGGCATGGTATTTGGGAGGAGTTACTTGTTGTGCTGGAGGAAGATTCTGGAGTTCTGCTGCCTGTCGGACTACGCATGCGGAGGAGGTTCCCGCCAAGGCTAACGGCACCGACATTCCATCTTGGTGATGCCTTTCAAAGTTATCTCACACCTGACACTTAGGAGAATTATGATTGGACTGTAACTGGGATGCCAAGGGGTGGGGAATGGGTTATTTTATATATCAATCGCTTTCGCGCCTAAATAATCAGTCTTCGCTTTGCTACGCCTTTAATCATTTATAATTAGTAAAAGTACACTTGATTTCTACCTATGCAGTCTCGTGGTCTTCTTTCCTAATTACTCAATGAAGAGGTGCTGACAGGGGCCTTTGCCCAGGTTCGCCTGGTACACCAATTGCGGCCCTACTTGGACAGGGGGGCACTTCAGACGGTCACTCAGGCCCTTATCACCTCAAGGCTCGATTATTGCAATGTGCTCTACATGGGCCTACCCTTGAAAAGGGTTCGGAGACTATAGCTAGTCCAGAATGCAGCCGCGTGAGCGATATTGGGTGTACCGAGATACACCCATATTACACCTGTCCTCCGTGAGCTGCACTGGCTGCCAATTGGTCTCTGGACGCAATTCAAGGTGTTGGTTATTACCTTTAAAGCCCTACATGGCTTAGGACCAGCCTATCTGCGAGACCGCCTACTGCCATACACCACCCAATGGCCAATAAGATCCCACAGGGTGTGCCTCCTTTGGATACTGTCAGCCGGACAGTGTCGGCTGGCGGGCCCCCAGAGGAGAGCCTTCTCTGTGGCTGCTCCGACCCTGTGGAATCAGCTACCCCCAGAGGTCCGGACCTTACCCACTCTCATGGCCTTCAGGAAAGCTGTTAAAACCTGGCTGTTCCGGCAGGCCTGGGGCTGTTGACCTTAGTGCTAAGGTCCAGCCCCGATTAGAACGTATGTGTGTTGTGAATTTTAAACTATTTTTTTACTTATTTTGCTTTTCTTTTTTTTTCTTCTTCTTTCATTGTAAGCCGCCCGGACTCCTCCGGGATTGGGCAGCTTATAAATTTAATAAATGAAATGAAATAAATGAAATCATTGATAGACGTGAGAACGTTCACGTTGTAATAGCTGAATAAATCAAGAATTATCAAATGAGTGAATAAAATGTTGCAGGTTATACTTTGTTTCATCCCGTGTCCTCGAACCATGCCTGGGAACACTGCAAGCAAAGAATAGCTGACAGGCAAATATTTTCTGCAGATTGCTGCAGTTTTTGCTTACACGTGTAACCTCAGTTCCAAGGACCATTCAGATGGTTCACTGTAAAAACCCTACATTGGCTAACTAATAGAAACAGAAGTTAGAAATCTAAAAGTACGAAAGAAAACACCAATTATGTAAGGAAAAGTCACTAAAATATAAAAGCAAATATTATTAGTATTTGATCATTATTAATGTGTATATAACTGTGGGACATTACACACATACCCCAAACTATGACAGTGCCAGGAAAACACCAAATGAATAAATGTTTTACCCCAAAAGACTGCAGATGAAAACAGTTTTCCCTCTAACTCGAAGGACAGGAAAGATAAAGCCACTGGAATAAAAACCATCAAGGCATTGCGGGACGTATTAGCATAAAGGACAGTTGCAGAAACCTCACAGAACCAGAAACCACATAAAACAGTGGCAAGAAACTCAAGCCAGCCTTTCCCCCTTTAAGAAAACCCCAGGCAAAAACACCAGCTGACAGGAAGACTTAAATTCTTAAGTACACCTGTTAAGACAAAGGGAATCAGCAGGCTAAAAATAGCTCACCTGGAACTCCTCTTTACCTTTTTCCTGGCAGGATTAACCCCCAGGAAACAGGAAAATAAAAGCAGGGCAATCAGAAACCATCAAAACTCATCAAGCTGCAAGAGCTCACAAAGCAGCACACAGATCAACATATGAAAACAGCTGAAAAGGTGATTGCTGCAAGAAGCAACCACCTCACAATTACCTCAAAAATCAGTTATCACACAGAAACACACAAAATCTTGCAAAGCTGCCTTGCACCAACCTGTACATATAAAAGCAGCCATTTTGATGTGGAATTGATGTGGAAATTTGAATTTTAAAATTTATGTACCTCAAAATGGCTGCTTTTCTTTGTGCAGGTTGGTGCAAGGCAGCTTTGCGAGATTTTGTGTATTTATTCACACTCACTACAGAAACACACAGAAACACACAAAATCTTGCAAACCATGCACCAACTGCACATTTAAAAGCAACATATTGCATCACAAATAAAACATTTCCTAAAAGCAATAAAAATTCTTTTAATAAACATTTCCTGAAAACAAAAATTAAAAAAAACAATTCCTAAAAACAATTTGAAATTTTTTTTTCCTAAAAGCAATAAAATTTCTTTTTAAAAACATTTCCTCAAAACAATAAAATTTCTTTTTAAAAACATTTACTAAAAGCAATAATTTTTTAAAAAACATTTCCTCAAAACAATAAAATTTCTATTAAAAACATTTCTTCAAAACAATAATTAAAAAATACATTTCCTCAAAACAATATTAAAAAAACATTTCCTAAAAACAGCCAAATTTCCTGAAAAAAATTAACAATAAAATATCCTTTTAAAAAAACATTAAAAGAATAAAGAATAAAAACCAGTCTCTTCAATTTTTTCTTTTTTCAGAAATAAACCAATTTCCATGAATATCAATGGATTTAATCTCTTTATATTCGTCTTCCATTTCAGTTTTTTGAATTTCAATCTCCTTATTTTGTATTTGAAAAACATCCTCAGTTTTTTCATCATATTTTGTTGTTAAATGCTCCAAATATCCCAATTTTCTCTCAATTTTTCCCTCTGTATTTAATTTTGCAGTTCTAAAAGTATTCCTTGCAAATTCAAAAACTCTGCGGATGCCATATTCATATGCATTTATTTTTTTCTTAGAAGGTCAGCAAGATTAAAACATACATTCACAAGCTCTTTGTAAGCGAAAACAAACTTCAAAGGGACAGCTGTGGAATCTTATCAGATCAGCCAAACAGCCAGGCAGTAAAACCTTGCAATGTCGAAGTCAAAACAATCAATCTGTAGCTTGCAGAAAGTCACAAAGAAATTTTAGAAGAAGAAAGCTTAATCCAGCCATTTGAAAAAGGTTTGCTTAGATTCAATCCATGTAAATAGCATTTAAAAAGTAAGATAACCACTGTCCAGAACCATTACAAAGATCAAATTTGCCACTAAGTTCTATTCTTTGATTTAAGTTGGTTTTTAGGTTTTATAGGCAGTCCGTTTTTTAAAAAACAATAAAAGTTTCTCACCAGCTGGAAACACTTTCTCTTTCCACATCATTCTGTTCTGAGGCCGTCCTGACTTTGACAGTCTTGACAAAAGACTGGAATTTTTATTACCGTCTCAAAGACCTTTTCTTGCTTCTTTCGGAGATTTTGCGATATCCCCGAGATCAGCAATACATAATCTTCCTATTCACCATCTCTTCGGGATGATTTAGGTCCGTTGGGACCCCCCCAGTAATAAAAGTGTCGACTGCGATCTCATTGCCCAAACTCTTCTGTGCATGTGCAGAAGCATCACACGCACACGAGCAAACTGGTAGGGAAAAAATTAGAAACCCACCACTGTCTTCTATCCATTATCAGCAAACTCTATGCCAGATTGTTATATTATAAACTCTTGGATTGGATGTACTTCAAGAATATTGGCCTCTGAGCAGATTTGCTTTACTTTTATTTGCATTCATTTTACTTTGACCACTATTTGATATTACAATTGAATTTTAAAATGAAAATCCTTAATCATGTATAATGTATAATGTTTGTCTCTGCTTTCTAACTTTTTTAACATTTAAAAAAAAAGGCAAAAAGTTTTTAAACTATGTTGCAGGAATATCTGAAAAGGCCAGGAAGATTTTCAATCAACACAATATACATACAGATTTGAAACCCAAAAATACACAAAGGCAGTAGCTTGTCCACCCCAAGGATAAAACAACCAGACACAAACTGAGTAGTGTGATATATGTAGTACAATGCAGTGAGATATGTACAGATTTGTACATTGGAGAAACCAAACAACCACAACACAAATTAATGTGCATAACATAGGAGAACAAAGCCATCAGAACAAGATTCAGTGGTCCATCTGCATTTGAAAGATAAAGGTCACTCTTTTGAAGACAGCAAATTCCACATTTTGGACAGAGATGTATGGTTTGAAAGAGGGGTCAAAGACGCCATCTACATTAAGATTGACCAGCCCTGGGGCTTCCGGTTTGGGTGTGGTCTGAGAGGAGTTGTTGTTTTTAACAGCTCCGGATCCTTGGCTGCGTTAAGCTGTCTAAACAGTATCCATCAACAATTTGACAGTTTGATTACCTCTTCTCCGGGCATAGGAGGAGGAGGCGAGTAAGCTGTGTTTGGGCAGCGCTCCATTTAACCCCCCCCAGAACATAAATCTGGGGGTGGAAGGAGGGAGCCGCCTGGTAACATAGTGGATTCTCCGTGTCAAGGACTTCTTCTGCCTTTTTTGCAGAACGAAGGCATATGTCCACCCTCAGCTCAAGGATTGATTTATTACTGATTCCAATACGGGGAGAGCTGCTACTGGAGAACGTCTAATTGTATGTATAAAGACTTTAACTCCATTTTTTAAAGAATTCCTTCTGATAAACTACTTGCTAAAAATACACAGAAAATGGTGCTGAACAGCTTTGTAGGAGGGGTCAGGCTCTGATGCCACAGATTTTTACAGAGCTCAGAACATTTAAAGATCATTAAATCGGCCTGAGGGGGTTGTTGTTTTTAACAGCTCTGGATTCTTGGCTGCGCTAAACTGTCTAAACAGTATCCATCAACTGTTTGGCAGTTTGATTACCTCTTCTCCGGGCAAAGAAGAAGGCGAGCAAGCTATGTTTGGGCAACGCTCCAACTAACCCCCCCAGAACATAAATCTGGGGCAGGAAGTGGGAGCTGGCCAGCAGCATAGTATTTCTCCGCGTCAAGGATCTCTTCTGCCTTTTTTGCAGAACAAAGGCATTCACGAACCCTCAGCACAAAGACTGATTTATTACTGATTTCAAAGCGGGCAGAACTAATACTCATGAACTCCTAATTGTATGTATAAATCTTTAACTCCATTTTTTAAAAAGAATTCCTTCTGACAATTTACTTGCTAGAAATACACATAAAATGGCACCGAACAGCTTTGTAGAAGGGGTCAGGCTCTGACGACATTTTTACGGAGCTCAGAACATTTAAAGATCAAGTGATTTATTACCAAACTAAATAGTAATTGCTGCATAAGCGGCTTGCCTGGATTTACTAATTGGGTAAAGAAGATTAAATCTGGAATGGCTTCTAAGCAGCCAAAGTCCCCCCCCCCCAATGCGTCGAAAAGCACAGGAAATTCGCCTGCTCCTGGAACTACATTACAGTCACTACTCCCCCCCTACTCCTGCAGGGGAGCCCCTGACCCGAGAAATTTTACAAAAAGAATTAGCCAAGGCTTTAAAAAATCATGCAGCTGCGATGGAAATTAAAATAAAGGAAGAGATATCTGCTGCTCGTAAAGAATTGTCAGAAGAGCTTATGAATTCAGTTCAGATTCGGAACCAGCAAACTAGAGATGATATTCTAGTGGCTTTTAACTGCCTATTGGGCTATGTCTCAGAAATTGAAGATAGATTAGAAGATCTTAGTGATTCTAATATTAATCTGGTAACGAAAATGGATGTGGTTCAATAAAAGGTTGGTGATGCAGAAAATGAAATTATAATGTTGCAGTATAGATAGATGAAATTTGCCTTAAGGATAAGAGGCCTCAAAGAGAAAAATCAAGAAAATTTGAAGCAGATTTTCTCAGAAGCCTTTGATCAATTGATGGGAAGGTCAGGAGGGCATTTTGATTGGCAGATTGACAAAATATATCATGTTAATTCCTGGCTCGCCAGACAAAAGCAACTCCCAAGAGACATTGTGGTGTATTTTGCTATGAGAGATATGAAGAATTTGATATTGCAAGAGTCTTACAAAACTAAGCTTCAAATTGGGGGTCAGGAGGTGACTGTTTTGAAGGAAATACCACCCAAAATGTTGAGATCGAGAAAAGACTGTGCCTTCTTAGTCAATGAACTCAAAAATCAACAGCTACAGTTCAGATGGGAGGCTCCAGCCGAACTTGCAGTCACCTATCAGGGACAAAGATATCGTCTTAACTCAGTATGGAAGGCTTGAGATTTTTACAATAATATATTGAAGGCTGAACATCCCCCGCTCCAGGACCCAGAGAAAGAGAACAAGAAGGACAGGATAGACAGAAGCTACCCAAGGATCACCAAGGCTGGACCAACTTCCTCTCTCAGAACTAGAAGGAGCGAAGGAGCAAAGACAAACCTGCGTGATTACCAGGCGAATGGAACAAGAGTTAAAAAAGCAACAAGCTTTACAACAAACACATGCTACCGTCCAAGAATTCACAGGTTTTAGCTCAGAAGCAGTGGGTGGAGCCAGGCCGAAAGCCAAACTACAGGATTTCCAGATGGCTCTTAAAAAGCTTCAGGGAGCTAAAGATGACAACTAAGTTCTTAACCTGGAACGTTAACGGTGTAAACTCCCCACAGAAAAGGAAGAAAATAAATCATTATTTGAAACAATTTAAGAATGACATAATTTGCCTGCAAGAAACTCATATTAGATCAACTGATCACAAATACTTGATTAATGCAAGACTTGGACAACACTTTGTAGCTTCTGCTCCTGAGAAGAAAAATGGTATAGTTATTTACTTAAGAAAGAACATGAAAGCCGAATTAATTGAAACAGACTCTCGAGGAAGATATATTGCAATAGAACTGGTATTAGAAGGGAAAAAGATACTTCTAATGGGAATATATGCTCCCAATCAACAACAAGATAAATTTTATAAAACGCTCCATACTAAGTTAGTACATTGGGACTATAGATCTTGCATATTACTGGGTGATCGGAACGGTGTTATGGATACCAAGAAAGACAAGAAGGGTCTCCGGCAAAATATCCAAACGTGAGCGAAACTACCTGTCAGCCTCTGTTTCGCTGCTGCTTTTCGGCTGCCATTGAAACGGGGAGGGGGGGCATGGTATTTGGGAGGGGAATCATTATGTACTGGAGGATTGTTATTAGGAGTTATTCTGACCAGCTCTCTGTGCATGTGGAAGAAGGGAGTTTCCCGCCAAGGCCAACTGTCCAGCATTCCAACCTGATGATGTTTTTTGAAGATATCTCCCACCTGACGGTTGGGTGAATTATTATTGGATTATGAACTGGGGTGCCAGGGGAGGGGGAATTGAATCATACATGATATCTATTGCTTTCGCGCTTTTTTACTCAGACTCAGCTTTGCTTTGCTTCTCATCATTTGTAATTAGTAAAAGTACACTTAATTCTGAGGCATGGAGTTGAGTGGTTTCTTTCCTGATTATTAAATGAAGATGCACCTGACACTACCCAAGTTCTTTTTCGATATGATGGATGATTTCGAACTGAGAGACATCTGGCGAGAAAGGAATGCAGAAAAATATGGCTTTAGATTTTTCTCCGATAGACATCAATCCTTTTCTAGGATTGATTTTATACTAACAACCAATGATTTGCTTTCTAGGGTAAAGAAGATGGAGATATGTTCCAGAGCTTTATCAGATCATAATCCGGTTTGGATGGAGTTGGAATTTGGGATGCAAGCAAGAAGGACTTGGAGATTGAATGAAAACTTATTTAGATATGAGAAAAATATTAATGAATGTAAAAAATTGTTAAGAGAATATTTTGTTTTTAATATGAATAAGGGTACATCTATGGAAATGGTTTGGGACGCAAGTAAAGCATATATGCGAGGAGTTCTAATAAATTTAAATAGGTTACATAGACGTAAATAGGGGGGGAAAGAATCGAACTAGAGGAAGAAATCAGGAAGAAAGAACAAGAGTTAATACTAAACCCAGGAGATAAGAAGATTAAAGAAGTAATTATTTTATTAAGAGAGTAATTTAATATGCTGATGTCAGACCAGGTGGCTACTAACTTGCTATATGCAAAACATAACACTTTTTGTAATGCAAATAAATCTGGTGGATGGTTAGCATATCTGATTAGGAAGAAACAGAAATCTCGCAATATATCGAAATTACATTATAAAGGGAAGGAAGTGTATCAGTGTAGGGTTTTTACAGTGAATCATCTGAATGGTCCTTGGAACTGAGGTTACACATGTAAGCAAAAACTGCAGTAATCTGCAGAAAATATTTGCCTGTCAGCTATTCTTTGCTTGCAGTGTTCCCAGGCATGGTTCGAGGGCACGGGATGAAACAAAGTAATAACCTGCAACCTTTTATTCACTCATTTGATAACACTTGATTTATTCAGCTATAACAACGTGAACGTTCTCACGTATATCAATGATGTAAGGACTAACCAATTATTGTGCCTTGGAGACTTGTTAGCCAATAATGGTATAACACGTAAAGTAGGTAGAGCAAAGAAGCTGAAAACACTATAAGTATGATGTTTCATGATTAATAATTTTGCTGTTGATTCTCATGTCAATTCTGGTTGCTCAATAAACTTCTGTTGGTTCAGCTATCTGTGGATTGAATTATTCTTTCATCTTCAGCCTCGGGACCCTAAATGCTACATTTTGGCGCCCCAAACAGGAACCCATATTTCATCCAGGGAAGGACAGACGCGTCGTCAGCCTAAGGGCTCCACAACCTTATCTTAAGGTTTCTGTAAGTATGGGATCTTCGCTTTCTCAGGAACAAAGGAAGCATGTTAATGAGTTGGGTTATCTTCTTAAGACGTCTGAGTTATCTGTTTCACAAAAGGCTCTTTTTCGGCTGGTCTGTGAAATTGCTTTAAATTGTACTTTCTATCCTGCAAAAGGCTCTCTGAAGTTGTCAGATTGGGAAAAAGTTGGCAAGGTTTTGCATTCTGAGCCGAGGAAAGATATAGATATTTTGCATGCTTGGCATTTGTGTCGTTATGCTATAGAAATGTTTGGCCAGAAAGAGGATTCTGTTTCTTTCTTATCATCCCCTTCCTCTCAACATTCTTCTACTGTGATCTTTCCTCCGTTGTCTGAAAAAGAAATTTCGTCTTTTGATCTTAAATCTAAGGCTGAAATAACACCTTCTTCTGCTTCTTCTGACATTGTGTTAAAGCCTCCTCCTCTTCCTATCCCCCTCCTCTTTCTCTTCCTCCTATTCCCCATCCTTCTGCTAATATTCTTCCAAAGTCTGCTTTTCAGAAAATGGTAGAAAGTTGTAAATTGGATGTTAATATTTCTGGAGAAGAGTTAGCTGAATTGTGGTTGTGTGTGTCCGATTCAGTATCAACCAGGTCCACAACCAGGTCAGCAAATTGCTGAATGGGAAGGTTTGCCAATTCAGATTTTAAGGGAGTTAAAAAGGCTATTTCTGATTATGGAATTACTGGAAATTTTACTAAAGGTCTTTTGGAGGGAATTGAGAGTGGTTGTTCTGTGTTGCCTCAAAATTGGAGGTGGATGTTTCATGTGATTTTTACTTCTGTGCAGTGTGTTGTTTGGGAAAGTGAATATTTGTGTTATTCTCATGCAGCTGCTTGGAATTGTTTCAAATGTGAAAAATCAGGTCATTGTCAGAAAGATTGTCGTTCACGCCATTTAGTGGTGGTTGACTACCATTGTACAGAATTTCCTAAGTGCAAAAGTGAAGTTATTAAACAGGATGTGTTTGTTTTAAATTTCTTTTCAAAGTAAAATTAGTTTCTTCTCAATACACTGGTCCTCTTCCTTCTGGTTTGGTTGGCATAAACCTACCACATTCATCTGCTCATAAATTGGGACTCCTGCAGTCTATTAATTCTCATAGGCCACTTCTTACTTTGTATCACAATAAACAGCTGTTTCAGGGTTTGTTGGACACAGGAGCCGACGTTACTGTCATCTCCCTTTTACAGTGGCCTGTGCAATGGCCTAAATGTGATGTTAATTCCTTGTGGTGCATTGGTGGGTCTACAACTGCTTGGCATAGCATTCATTCCATAGCCATCACAACTTCTGCTGGTAAGTCTGTAACTTTACATCCTTACATTTTAGATATTCATACTAATATTTGGAGTAGGGATCTTCTTTCTCTTCCTAATGCTCATTTGATTTTGGATGATGGCGCTTCCTCTTAAATGGCTTTGTTCTACACCTGTTTGGATTGAGCAATGGCCTCTATCTTCTGAATAATTGATTGCTTTGCATTCCCTTGTACAGGAGCAATTGGCTGCTGGCCATATTGAAACTTCTACTAGTCCATGGAACACTCCTGTCTTTGTTATTAAAAAGAAAAGTGGAAAATGGAGGTTTTTATCTGATCTTAGAAAAATAAATGAATGTGTTCCACTAATGGGGCCTTTACAATGTGATCTTCCTAATCCTAATTTAATCCCACAGTTTTATAAACTATTAGTTGTGGATTTGAAGGATTGTTTTTTCACTATTCCTTTACAGTCACAGGATAAAGAAAGATTTGCTTTCACTGTGCCTGTTTTAAATAATAGTCAACCTACACCAGTGATGGGCAACCTTTTTGGCGTGGTGTGTCAAAAATCGGCAAAAAATCGAGCATAACTCGCGTTGTGTGTCACTTCGACAAAAACATAATTTTGCGCAATTTATAGTTTAAACTACAAAAATGTATAATTGCAATATATAATTGTATTTAATAAACCAAAAACAAATTATTTAACATACCTGCTTAGTAACTTCTTTGTTCATCAGTCGATTTCGTATGTTGCCCTTGATATTATTGAACTTGTTTGGGGTGCCGTGAACCAGGGCTGTGGAGTCGGCTGCTTCCAGCTCCACGTCCTCATCAACTCCAGCTCCAGCCCGCCCCTGCTATGAATATTCCTAGTGACGCGAGGGCGAAGAATATGAATATTCATAGCGGGGACAGTTCCCTGCTGTGGTGCGGTCGTAACCGACAGTCCCAGGAGTAGACTCTCTGTGCCGGCCTGACTGGAGAGAGGCGTGCACTGTTCCCGCGCTCCTCTCCTGCGGGTCCTCCCTCGCCACGCTGATGACGTGTGTGCGCACAGCACGCACGCCTTACCAGCAGCCCCTGCGCTCAGAAAGGGGCGGCGGCGATACAGTGAGTGTGGGCGGGGGAGATCACACGTCCCGCCCCCCCCGTTCCTCCAGCACAGATTCTTTCATCCTCGGCGGCCATGCAGGAGCCGAGGATGAATCGCATGAAATCCTATGCGTGTCACCCCAAATGGCTACACGTGTCAGCACTGACACGCATGTCATAGGTTCGCCATCACTGACCTACACAATGTATGCTCAATTCTCCTATTATTTGTCAATATTTTGTGGATCAAGCTTTATAACCTTTTCGTGATCAATTTCCTTCTTATCTAGTTTACCATTACATGGATGTTTTAATTGCAGGTTCAGATCTTGATGAAGAACAAGTGCTACAAACATTGACTACCATTGTAGCAAGCAGAGGGCTTTTCATAGCTTCTGAAAAAATACAACGTTCTGAACCATATTCATATTTAGGGTTTAAAGTTTTACAATCTTTTTCCATTCCTATGTTACCTGAACTTAAGGTGCAATCTTCGTATACTTTGGTTCAGTGGCAAAAACTTTCAGGTACAATCAATTGGGCTCGCCCATATTTTAAAATTTCTACAGGAGAAATGTTACCTCTTTCTCTCTATTAAAAGGTTCCAAAAATTCTGGAGATTTAGCCTCGCTTACTGTTTTGCAAAAGAAATGGCTCCAGGACATTCTAAATAAACTTAAATTGAGATATGTTGATAGAATTGTTTCTATCGCTAAGAAATTATGGTTAGCAATTCTTCCTACTTCACCTTTACCTACTGGTTGTCTTTATTCTATTTTGGATGAAAAAGTGATTCATATTCATAAATGGTTGAATTTCTCTGCTTCTCCTCCTAGAAATATTTTTCCTTATCAACAGGCTTTAGAAGAATTGATTATGAAAGCACGACGATCTTTGCAATTAATAGGTCATGACCTGGATGGAATAGCTTTCACTCATACTAAACTTGAACATGAACATTTGATGACTGTTTCTGATTCATATCAAATTGCCTTTTCACACTACCTTGGTGATATTCAATATTCCTTACCTAAAGATCCTAGAATAGTTATTACAAATACATTGAATCTTTCATTTTCTTCTATTTTTACGCATTCTCCTCTTCCTGAAGCGCTAACAATATTCACAGATGGATCACCCCCTCGTGGAGTGGTGATTTGGATGGATGGTCAACAATGGTTTTCTAAATTCACTTCTGTTCAGACATCTGCCCAACGTTCTGAGTTGGCAGCTGTTATTTTGGCTCTGAGATTATTTTCTGATCAGCCTAATAACTTGATTGTTGATACCAAATATGTTTTTCTTGCAATGCAATCTCTTCCTTATGCTTATTGTGCTGTTTCTCTTGACATTAATCTTTTGTCTTTGTTTTTATCCTTAAAACATGTTTTGAAAGAACGTGTCTTTCTTTTATATGTTGAGCACATTAGGAGCCATTCTCCTTTTCAAAATCCTTTCACGGAAGGAAATAGACGAGCTGATAAGACTCTCAAAGAAGTCACAACTCTTTTTTCAGATCCTATTGCTAGTCATTCATATTTTCATCAAAATGCTAAATCTTTGGCTAAACAATTTTCTGTTCCTATGTCTCAGGCTCGTGACATAGTTAGAGGATGTACTTCTTGTCAACAATTTGCTGTTCCTTTTCCTATGGGAGTAAATCCTCGAGGAACAAAAGCTAATCAAATTTGGCAAATGGATGTCACACAATTTGCTACCTTTAAACCATACACTTATTTACATGCATCCATTGATACATATTCTCATTTTTTATGGGTCACTGCTGCTAGACATGAGCACACTTTTGATGCAATGTCTCATTGTCTTTCTGCTTTTTCCGTAATGGGCCGACCAATTCAATTAAAAACTGAAAATGGTCCTGCATATACTAGCAATGACTTTAATTCTTTTTGTCAACAATTGAACATTCAATTGATACATGGAATTCCTTACAATTCTCAAGGGCAAGCTATAATTGAGTGAGCTCATCATACATTCAAAGCTACATTAACTAAATTAGTAAAAACTGAATCTGGTCCCTTCAATTTGAGAAAAATTCAAAATTTGATCTCTATTGCTCTTTATGCATGGAATTACTTAACTTTTCTAAATTCCAGTCAAGTTTCATTTTCAGACGTCCCCAGGTTATAAGTTGATCGTGGTTATAAGTTGGACATGATTACGCTACAGTTGAAGATTTGCAAACAAAGCAAGCTGTGTGGATTCCAGGCCGGTGTGTTCGTCCTTATCATGGAAAAACAAATGAAAGATCCAAGGATGCAACGTCCTCCAATCTTGCCTTGGAATCACATTGAAGATCAACCTCAATTGAAAAAATCCTTTTTTCTCATGTGCTGTTTTCTCTTTTTCTTTTTCTTTCCGGTTTCTACTAACTCGGAGACAATTCCTGCTTTTCCTCTTAGTCCTAATCTTTGGATTCGTCACACTCATTATATGTTTTTGATTCATGGTCGTAATATAACTTTATATTATGAACCTCCTAATGGCTCTTGGTCAAGTTGCTTTTATTCCTAATTTAATTAATTCTTCTGCTTTCATTGTTTCGCAACTTCAACATATTTCTTCTTCTTGGTTATATTTGTATTAACCAATTTACTAGAGGCTTATATTTTTGTTGTTATGCTTGTTATAATTGGCTTAATCAATGGTCTGATTACCCAAAAGTTAAACGTATTTTAGATAAAGTAGGGAATTATAGTTATTGTACTCAGAAATATTGGTTATGGAGTACTTATGCTTGGTTAACTAATTGGTTACCTGATATTTCTTGGTTAAAACAATTGTTTTTCTATGGTGTGAACATAATCACATTACTTACACTTTGCTGTTGCTGTATGCAATGTGTTCCTTCATGTTTTGCCATGTTTTGTAAGTGTCAGCCTCTGCTTTGCTGTTGCTTCGGCTGCCATGAAACGGGGAGGGAGGGCATGGTATTTGGGAGGGGTTACTAATTGTGCTGGAGGAAGGTTCTGGAGCTCAACTGCCTGTCGGACTACGCATGCGTAGGAGGTTCCCGCCAGGACTAACGGCACCGACATTCCATCTTCGTGATGCCTTTTGAAGTTATCTCACACCTGACACTTGGGAGAATTATGATTGGACTGTAACTGTGATGCCAAGGGGAGGGGTATGGGTTATTCTATATATCAATCGCTTTCGCGCCTAAATAATCAGACTTCGCTTCGCTATGCCTTTAATCATTTATAATTAGTAAAAGTACACTTGATTTCTACTCATGGAGTCTCGTGGTCTTCTTTCCTAATTATCTAATGGAGAGGTTCTGACAGTAAGCAAAGTCTCACTCACACCCCACCAGGAGATTTCAACCTTCCGTGGGGGGTGTACTTACAAGAAGGAACGAGGAAAAATGTCTTTGCGAGCAAGCGATGAAGAAGAGATTGAAAGGGAAACTGCAGACCCATCATTACCTGGGAGGATGGCTGGCCTAGGAATAGCGGACCCTGCAATTCCCCCTCGATGGTCCCTAAGTGTGGGACAAAAAGAGGACAGCGAACGTTGGGATGCTGGAGTTACTAGGAGAAAACAAAGGGGAAAACCAGCCGACTGGGAAGAAACCTTGACCGAACGGAAGCCCCGAGAAAGAGACCAAACGGAAGAATTTGAACAAAGGTACTCTATGCACAAATTTAGGGAGGGTGAAGAGGCCAAGGGAGGATGGGAGCAAACAAACCCAGAAACAGCTTCTTCCCCCCCCAGCCAGGGCGGCTGCCAGAGCAGGGGGGGGCCCAGAAGACGCAGAATGGCAAAAGTCCCTCCCTTACCTGTAAAATATGACGGGAATTCCAAGAAACTGGGTCTCTTTGTTATACAAATTTGGAACTATATGGACATTTATGGGCCTGATTTAGAAACAGATGAAATGAAAGTGTGAATGGTTTTGCTTGCTTTGGAGGAAGAGGCGGCCGAATGGATGATCAGCTTGCACCAAAGCAATTCCCCCCTCCTGAGGAATTTTGATGCTTTTATGACTGTGTTTAAGAGACGATTTGATGACCCTCTAATTGAGAAACGGGGAAAGATGAAATTTATGGCCCTCAAACAGGGAGATAGACCGGTGGCTGAATATATTGAGGAGTTTCAACAGCTTTCTTGTTATATGAGAGGCTGGTCTCAAGATGCCCTTTTGGACCAGTTTGCATTAGGATTAAATGAGGACATTTACCAACAATGCGTTAACAGAAACCTTCCCAAGCGAGTTACAGCTTGGTATGAAAATGCAGCAGACGTTGAGCTCGATTTGATTAGACTTCAACGTGCGAGAGAGGAGAAAGCAGGAAGATCACACACCCAGCTCAAAAGGCCCCATTCCGCATCAGGGGTGAGGGAAAGGGAAGCTCCACTGGCAAGGCCAAGCCACTCACATGCTTCCATTGCGGGAGGGGAGGCCACCGCGCCACAGATTGCCGCCTTAAATTTCCTGCAACCACCCCGCCCCCTGCCAAGAGGGAAGGGAAGACGAGCAAGGGCCCAGGGAAGAAGAAAGAGGCTGCTTTCACTGCTGATAACACCCCCCAGCGCTTCAGACAGGAGGTGGAGGAAGAAGCAGACGTCACCCCCAGCTCCTCTGATGACTCCGATGACGACGCCTCGCCTTGCTGGGTGAGTTAAAATAAAGGCCCCATGTTGATCCCAATAGAATTAAGGGTACCACCCGATGGGGTGACAGAACAGCTTCCTGCCCTCCTTGACTCGGGCTGTTCGAGATGTATGATTAATCCTGCAATGGTGGAAAAACTGGGCCTGAAATTAAGAACTTTGAAAACCCCTATTGTGTTTTGCCAAATCGATGGATCCATTGCAGGGGGTGGCCCAGCCCATTTCTATACTGAACCTCTAGAGATGAAAATGGGCACCCACGTAGAATTGATCTCTTTTATTGTGGCTCCTGGAATGGACAGACCCCTGATTTTGGGCCTCCCCTGGCTTCGTAAATGGAACCCTCGCATTAATTGGAGGGAGGGTTGGCTGCGCATTCGCACCAGCACAGCTCCAGACGGGGAGGCTTTGCTGCCTGTCTTGCTGCGCATGCGGAGGAGGTTCCCGCCAAGGCCAACGGCACTGACATTCCATCTTGGTGATGCCTTTCGAAGTTATCTCGCACCTGACACTTGGGAGAATTATGATTGGACTGTAACTGTGATGCCAAGGGGAGGGGTATGGGTTATTCTATATATCAATCGCTTTCGCGCCTAAATAATCAGACTTCGCTTCGCTATGCCTTTAATCATTTATAATTAGTAAAAGTACACTTGATTTCTACTCATGGAGTCTCGTGGTCTTCTTTCCTAATTATCTAATGGAGAGGTTCTGACAGTAAGTCTCCTGCACCTACTTTGAATGTGATTCAAATGCATACTCTTGAAAAATCTTTTTTCGTCATTAAAAACAAAAAGCGAGGAAATGTAGGGTTTTTAAAGTGAATCATCTGAATGGTCCTTAGAACTGAGGTTACACGTGTAAGCAAAAACTGCAGCAATCTGCAGAAAATATTTGCCTGTCAGCTATTCTTTGCTTGCAGTGTTCCCAGGCATGGTTTGAGGGCACGGGATGAAACAAAGTAATAACCTGCAACATTTTATTCACTCATTTGATAACACTTGATTTATTCAGCTATAACAACATGAACGTTCTCATGTATACCAGTGATGTAAGGACTAACCAATTATCGTGCCTTGGAGACTTGTTAGCCAATAATGATATAACACGTAAAGTAGTTAGAGCAAAGAAGCTGAAAACACTATAAGTATGATGTTTCATGATTAATAATTTTGCTGTTGATTCTCATGTCAATTCTGGTTGCTCAATAAACTTCTGTTGGTTTAGCTAACCGTGGATTGGATTATTCTTTCATCTTCAGCCTCAGGACCCTAAATGCTACATATCAACAGGATTAGATTCAAAAGGTTTTTCGTGAATTTTTCACAGGATTGTACATGAATGACAAAATACAAGGTTTAGATATAGATAGATACCTGGATAAAGAAAAAATACCCATAGTTAAAGACGAGCAGAGAGAGAGATTGAATCAACCAATAAATTCAGGGGAAATTCTCCCGGTAATTAAACAGCTAAAGGTAGGGAAAGCACCGGGTACAGACGGGCTGACACCAGCTTATTACAAAAATTTACAATCAGAAATGGTAGAACCTCTTAAGGAACTATTTAATAAGATCCAAAGGGAAGGGAAGGTACTCCCATCTTGGAAGACAGCCTTCATATCCCTGATACCAAAAGAAGATCAAGATCTTAGTCAACCAAAAAATTACAGACCTATATCATTATTTAACATAGATTATAAATTTTTTACTAAAATACTAGCGAATAGGTTAATGTTGGTTATTCAGCAATTGATTCATAATGATCAAACAGGTTTTATACAAGGGAGACAAATGAGAAGTAATGTAAGACAAATTGTTAATATACTGGAATATTTGGGAAAGAATAACCAAATCCCTGCTGCGCTTATATTTCTAGATGCCGAGAAAGCCTTTGATTGAGTGAATTGGCAATTTTTATTGAAAATAATGCAAAAAATGCAAATACGACAGCACTTTTTACAATCAATTAAAGCAATATATCAGGAACAAACAGCTCAAATTATAGTCAATGGAAGCTTAACAGATCCATTTAAATCGAGAAAGGTACAAGGCAGGATTGTCCCCTATACCCATTACTATTTATCATAACTCTGGAATTATTGTTGAATAAAATACAGGGTTCAGAGGACTTACAAGGAATCAAGATTAGGCAGCAAGAATATCGAGTACGTGCTTTTGCGGATGATTTGGTTATAACATTAAAACAACCACAGGTATCTAGTAAGGTTTTGCCAACTTTAATATTTTTTATTTCCATTTTCATTTTCATAACACACACTCACATGCATACTATACATAGCCCGTATCATATAGTATTAAATAATAATTACAATAATTACATCAGTTCCTCTTGTCAACAATGCCCAGAAAAATAGAAACCCATTATAGCTCTTCTGCTCTCCATACACCTCTTTCTTCTACCACTCTCCAACTTTCTATCTTCCCTCCATCATCCTTTTCTACTCTACTTCCCCTCACTTTGTACTGCTCCTCTCTCTACAATCCACTCCTCCTTATCCTTCTCATCTTCCCCCCTTACCCTCTCTCCTTCCCTTCTCTTCCCATCTTTCTTCTCCCTTCTATTTCCCACTCCTCCTCTCCTTGGTGTATTTCCGCTACATGTCAATATGCTTAACATATCCTAGTTTTAAAGAAAAAATAGTAATAATAATAGTAATGAAAATATAAGAAAAAAAACAGTATACATGTGGGGTCAAATTACATTAAAGTCTAACACGTCTTGTCAAACCTGATACATCCCTCCCCCCACCCTCCCCCCCAGCCCCCACAACCTACCCCCCCCAACTTCCCAGAACCCGTACACGGTATAGATTTTTAACAAACACAGTCTAAAATATATTGGAAAAAAGAATAAGAAATCGATAACATCTTTACATTGAACTTAGCTCCTCCTTGCTAAACTAACTTTAAACAATTTAAATCATTCCTGATCTTAAGCATAAGCTATCTGGAATTTCTTAGTCCCGTATTTATTTTGTATATAATCAATCCATTTTTTCCAGTCTCGTTTATATCTCTCATTTGAGTGGTCCTTAAGATATGCAGATATTTTAGCCATCTCGGCTAAATTTGTGACTTTCAATGTCTATTCTTGAATTGTAGGCAAGTCTTCCTTCTTCCAGTATTGCGCCACCAACAGTCTTGCTGCAGTTATTAAGTGCAAAATCAAGTTAATCTCTACCGCTTACAGTCGGTAATTATACCTAACAAAAATAACTGAGGAGTAAACTTTATCCTTTTTTTAAGAACATTTTGCATAATCCACCATATTTTTATCCAAAATGCCTTAACCTTTTGGCAAGTCCACCATATGTGGAAATATGTAGCATCGAGAGAACCACATCTCCAGCATTTGGGTTGTAAATTCGGATACATAGAAGCCAACTTTTTAGGATCTAAATGCCATCTATAGAACATCTTGTAAAAAATTTCTCTCAAGTTTTGGGCTTGTGTAAATTTTACATTCCTTACCCAAATTCTTTCCCATATATCCAACATTATTGTTTCTTCAATATTTTGAGCCCACTTTATCATACAATCTTTAATCCATCTGTACTAATACATTGTATATCCTCTTTATATGCATTAAACTTTGATCTCTTATTTGTTTAAATAAATTATCCTCGACTTGCATGAAATAATTTTTTGATCTGTTTTCCACCTGGCCTGTAGCTGTCCATACTGGAACCATGTTTGAATTACCTTTTCCTCTTTTAATACATCTAAGGATTTTAGTTGTAATACACCACTTTCTAGGGTAAGAAGCTGTCTGTAAGTAATTATATCCTGTTTTTGTGCTATGTTCATATTTTCTATTGCGTGTCTAGGAATTGCCCACATGGGTATCTTGTCATTTAATTTGCATTGATATTTTTTCCAAACCCGCAATAAAGCATTCCTTAAAATATGACTTTTAAAGTTTTTGTCCACATTTTTGCTGTATGCCAGCCATATACCAAATCATGTCCCTCGATATTAAGTATCCTATCGTTAGTTAAGTCAATCCAATCACTAATTACAGATAATACTACTGCATCATAATATAATTTTAGGTTGGGTAATTTCAAACCTCCCCTCTCACGCACATCTTGCATTATTTTTAGCTTTACTCTCGGTTTCTTTCCTGCCCATACAAATTTATTAATACCCTTCTGCCATTCTAGCAGGTTCGCATCTTTTTTAAGTATAGGTAGATTTGGAAAAGAAATAAAAATTTAGGTAAGATATTCATTTTCACTGCTGCTATTCTTCCCAACAAAGATAACTGCAACTTGTCCCATTTTTTCATCTCTGTCTGTATACTATGCCAAAGTGGTTCATAATTATACTTATATAATTTCCCATTTCAGGTTGAAATATTAACTCCCAAGTATTTGACCTTCTTAACTGTTTCACATCCTATCATTCCTCCTAGTTCTTCCTTTTGTTTAGTATTCATATTTATAGCTAGTATTTTTTTCCCCTAGATTTATTTTAAAGCCAGAAACTTGACCATATTGGTTAATCGTATTCATTAAGATCATACTAGATTCCTGTGGTTGATCTAATATTATAAGAAAAGATCTGGGTAAGAAATGTAAAATTTACACAAGCCCAAAATTTGAGAGAAAACTTTTATAAGATGTTTTATAGATGGCATCTAGATCCTAAAAAACTGGCCTCTATGTATCCGAATTTACAACCTAAATGCTGGAGATGTGATTGTGCTGATGCTACTTACTTTCATATATGGTGGACTTGTAAAAAGGTTAAAGCATTTTGGATAAAAATATGGTGAATTATGCAAAATGTTCTTTAAAAAAGGATAAAGTTTACCCCTCAGTTATTTTTGTTAGGTATAATTACTGATTGTACAGTTATAGAGACTAACTTGATTTTGCATTTAATAACTGCAGCAAGACTCTTGGTGGCATAATACTGGAAGAAGGAAGATTTGCCTACTATTCAAGAATGGACATTAAAAGTAACAAACCTAGCAGAGATGGCTAAAATATCAGCATATCTCAAGGACCATTCAAATGAGAGATATAAACTGGAGTGAAGAAGATGGATTGACTATACTCAAAATAAATATGGGACTAAGAAATTCCAGATAGTTTACGACTGAAGAAACAAGGAATGATATAATCTGTTTAGAGCTAGCCTAGCAAAGAGGAGTTAAAGCTCAAATGAAAGATGATACTTTTTTTAAAGTTTATCTTAGAATATCTTTGTTAAAGATTTATACCCTGTATTGGTTCTGGGAAGCCGGGGGGAGGGTCAGGGAAGGTTAGGGGGTGGGGAGGGGAGGGGGAGGGAGGTAAATATTTGTAAAAGTTTTTTTTCCAAAAATTTCAATTTAAAAAAAAAAAGATTGACCAGCCCTCTCTTAACAGAGGGAGAGGGATACTACACTACAGTGACGTGCGGTGAGGTTTATGGCTGGTGAGGCAGTCTTCTCCCCCGACGTTCCACTGTCTAAAGCACTTTCTTTCTTTTGCTCACCTGAGTTCTGACAGGTGGGCGAAAGAAAGCAGCAGCCCGTCGCTGGCTTTCTTTTGCCTGCCTCTATGTCAGACATAGCGACGGGCAACAGAAAGCCAGCGGCGGGCTGTCGCTTTCTTTTGCCCAGAGGCTGGCAGCTCAGGAGGACTGCTGCCTCTGGGCAAAAGAAAGAAAGCGCCAGCTCGCCTGAACTGCTCGCCTCTGGGCAAAAGAAAGTGCCAGCCCGCCAGCAGAGGTGGGCAAAAGACCCATCTCTGCTGGTGGGCTGCCGTGGACACAGAGAAAGAAAGCTGGCGGGCTGCCCCCCCTGCCTCTCCCCCCTTCCCTCTCTTCACTCTCAAACAAACTCTCAAATTGAGAGAGAGTTTGTTTGAGTGATGAAACAAACACATGCGCATGCACACACACACACACACACACACACACACACACAAATTACTTACAATTACTTACAAATTACATTAATTTTGAATTCCTCCCCCTTCCTCTGACCCATATACCTTTTCCAGCTGTTTCACAGAGGATTTCAACTCTGCTCTTGCCTGCCATCATGAAAATGTAAAAATGTAAAAGGAAAAAGGCAATAGCTGCTGAGGTCAGGCTGGGCTAACTGCTGCCAGAATCCCCGATGGATGACTCTGCTTAGTGCTTAACTGTTTAAAAAAGCCTCTAAAAATGCCTTCTACAGGAGGAGGCAAGAGAACCATGTACCTCATCTACACAAGGAATTTTTCAGCTTTTAACCTTTGCTTAACTCTGCTCAAGTGATCATAAAGTCAGACTAAATGTGGCACGTGGTTCTCCCGCCTCCTCCTGTAGAGGGCACTTTTTTAGAGCCTTTTTTAAACAGTTAAGCACTAAGCAGAGTCACCCACTGTGACTCTGGCAGCAACTACCTCAGCCTTTTTCCTTTTACATTTTTTTTCTTTTCATGATGACAGTGGTGAGGCTCTGCCTTCCCTGCCTCCCCTGACTGCATGTCACTGCTACACCACCTACCTCCTGTTTACAACATAGTCCTTTCAGCAGTTCCAAGAAGGTTCCACACCCATTTGCACTATTCAGGTGACCCAAGGGCACAGATAAAGCCCCAAGTGTCCTCAACAACAACTGTCGAAGAGAGCGCTAATAACCAGATGACTGCAAGGAATATAAATCCTTCCATTCTCCACCATTCAGTCAGAATTGAAGAAGCTTCTTGGATGAGATGCAAAATTTGTTCAAGGAAAAACGAAGTATTTTTGAATAAGCTCTTTTGGGACAACCATGACCTGGATGACTGAGAATCTCCATAGACATCTTTTTAAAAGCAATATAAAGCGGAAGATATACTGTGATGAACAGTTTAAATTCCAGTAGGCACAGTATATCCTTGCTAGCCTAGGAGCTAATGTCAATTTTACTTTCCACTATTCGTCCACTCGGAAATTTAGATAGAGTCCAGATATAGTGGCACTTCTTTGCATTCTTATAATGTTCCTTAGTAATGTCTAAAATGTATTGTATTGTAAGACTTCAATTGAATGTGACTATGAAATTGACTGTTGGTGCACACACAGATAGACCTACTGTCCCTAGCTTGGCCATTCAGATCTTCTAGTGATGGACCCATTGCCAATCTAAATAAAATGCATCTATCTTACTGATAGTCATCCTCTTCTCTTTCCTTTCAACTTCCCCAGTATTATAGAATTTTCAAAGAAGCCGGATCTTTACATGAAGTGTCCAAAATAGGATAATTTATTTGAGCCTGGTCATTTGTGCCTTGAATGAGCATTTAAATTGATTTCTTTTATGATCCATTTCTTTTCTCAGCTATTCAGGATATTCTCAGGAATGTTCTTCGACACCAATGTTCAAAAGTTTCTATCCAATTTTTTTTTTAAATCCAACTTTTGCTTCCATGTGATGCTATAGGGAAGATCATTGTATTGTTCTGATTTTGGTATATTTATACTTCATAGTATCTGAATATTTTTTTCTAATGCACACACATTTAATAAGAAGAGAATATACATTCTTCGTATTCCATTGTAATAATCTGATGATTGCAGTCCAGACTGTGGCTTACTATACTGTGTATACAGTAGTTTTCTCAGTGTGTTCTCAGAGTCCTATTTTCCTAAGGCTATTGGTTTGACATGGATAATACAAAGTTCTGTAATCGATGAAGCACATTTGACATTTTTGGATATTTTTGCTTTCTCTGTTATCTAGCATACATCAAAAATAATATCATTGTTCCTCAGTCTCTTCTAAACCAGCTGAAACATTTGCATCTCCCTTTCCATATAGAGCTGTAATGTGCTTTGTCATTAAAAGTAATACTTTGCTAGCATGTGAAATTGTACAATATTACAATGAATATTAAGTTAAAATTAATATTAATATTACAAATATTGTTTTTTGGCTTTGGTTAAATAGACTGATCTCTTTCAATCAGTTGGTCCCTGTGGCATTCTCCAGATTTGCTGGCAGAGTTTGGTTAGAATCTTTACTGATTTTATTTCTGTTGCTTATCATATTTCTATGACTTTTTGCTTGCTAAATCCCTAGGGACATTTCTATGAAATCAATGTTACCAGAAACATAATTGTAAAAAACAGACTGGAAATAAAAGTTAAAAGTTAAAATAAGCAAAAAGCAGTGAAAGAACACTTGTCTGATCTTGATTAATACAAATCACCAGGACCTGATGGATTACATCCCATAGTTCTAAAGGAGCTGGCCAATGTCATCTCACAACCACTGCACCACATCTTTCAAAAATCCTGGAACACCGGGGAACTACCAGAGACAGGTGGGTTTCAAAACATTTTACTACTGGTTCTGTGGGTGTGGCTTGTTGGTCAGGTGATGGGTGTGGCTTTATAGTCATGTGACCAGTTGGTCATGTGACTGGGTGGGTATGGCCAACTTGACATTACTCACATCAAGGGGCGCCTTCCCTCGCCTCTCCTCACCTCAAAGGCCTCAACGAGATACAATTTCTCTATTTATTTACTGCTTCTGAACATCCAAAATATATTATTTAATCCTGTGTGTGTGTGTGAGAGAGGAGACATATATGCCATATGTCTACATACATATTACATAGTATAGAGTTTGTATAGGCACACAAAAAGATACATTATCTACTATAGATACTGTATGTGTATGTACACACACACATACACAAACAAACACACACACAGCTCTTCCACAACTATACATTCATTCAACTATAATGCATTTGAAAAAACACAGAGTCCACTTTCTACCACATATTTAACTATAACTTACATTAGAACATTATACATGCCTTCAGATGTTATTCCCTAGCTTGCACGTGACTTGATGAAAATGCAGTGAAATGCACTTAACAATGCTCTTGCTTAGCAACCAACATTTTGGGCTCAATTGGGGTAATAAGTCAAGGATTATCTCTGCCTTCCTCTGCATGGCAGCCTTGTCCTAGTAAACTTCTCCTTTCTGGCAATTTTCCTCTTTCTTAGAGGCACCAAAATAATCCAGATGATATAAGGTTTCCTGCTAGGGCAGGGGGTTGGACTAGATGACCTCCGAGATATCTTCCAGCTCTAGATTACTGTGCTGTTTCAAAGCGTCTTCTGAAGCCACGTATAGTGCCAAGGTTTGCAGTCCTTCTTTCCTTTCTATCTCTCTTTCTCCCTCCCTCCCTCTCTCCCCCTCCCTTCCTCCCTCCCCCCTCCTCTCTCTCTCACACACACACATTTTAGGAATCACATATAAAGGGTTCAAAACTGATTGTACTCCATGACAAAAGCTTTAGTTCAGATTTGTTAACTTGATTATAAATGATCTCATTTGGAGAATTTAAGTTTTTTTTTAAATGTGGAAATGAGCAAAACAATATAGTAGAGAAAGATAGAAAGAAAAGAAAAAGAAAGGTATTCAATTCTTAATATTTGACTGTATCTTCTTAATAAACATGCTAGTAATAAAGTATTAGAATATTTCCTGTCTCCCTCGCCCCCCCTCCTAAATATTATTTGGGGTCATTTGCAATTCTTCCTCCCTCCCTCCCCTCATTCCCGTCTCCTTTCTTCCATCCATCCTTCCATCTCATTCCCATCTTCTTTCTTCCTTCCTCCCCTCCCCTCTCATTCCCATCTCCTTCCTTCCTTCCTTTGTTCTTTCCTCCCCTCACCTCTCATTCCCATATCCTTCCTCGCCTCCCTACCTTCCTTTTTTCCTTTCTCCCCTCTCATTCCCCTCTTCTTCCATCCATCCATCCTTCCATCTCATTCCCAGCTCCCTCCCATCTTCCTCCCTTCCTCCCCCCTCTCATTCTCATCTCCTTCCTTCCTTACCCCCTCCCTCTCATTCCCATCTCCTTCCTTCCATTCATCCATCTCATTCCCAACTCCCTTCCTTCCTTGTCCCTCTCTCCAAAATTGTTTGGGGTCACATGTAATCCTGGGAGCCAAGATACAGAGCTCTGCAAACTTCATCAAATTATAATTTTAAAATTAATGATGATTACAAGGAGGCAATGATTAAATGAAGTTTGAGGGTTTTTTGAAGTTTATTGGATTTATATGCCACCCTTCTCCCAAGGACTCAGGACAGTCTACAACATAAAATAAAACACATATTACAAAAATTAAAAGGGACATTAAATAAAGTATCCAAAAAATCCAATTGATATTTACAATAAAAATTTAAAATTTAAATTAAAATTAACAACCAAATTAATCCTATACTTTATTCTATTCAGGCCAGGCCGGCTTGCTGGAAAAGCCAACTTTTTAGGGTGCATCAGATGGACCGGAAGTCGGGGATTATGCGAAGCTCTGGGGGCAGCTCATTCCAAATGCTGGTGGGGAGAAATTGAGACACACCGGATGGCCGCCTTCTCCTCCTCCTCCTCTGGACCTACAGGCTGGGCTCTCAACAGCTGACTGGTGCTGATGTGAAAGGGGAGACACGGAGCTGGAGCTTAGACTGCTGCTTTGCTCCAGTGCAGCCCCGTGACATCCACTCGCCTTCCTGGAATGCCATTGCCACCCCTCTCGGCCCTTCCATACTTTGAAAAGCAAAAGATCCCTAATTCTGGGTTCATGAACTGCCAAGGTACACTTCAGTCAGTGCTTCTTTAAGCAAGTTAAAAAGGGGACTTTCATCCAGTTCTCTTCGAGTAGATCAAAACTTTCAAGACAGTATACTTTATTATGTATCCACCCGTCCACCCGGAGCACTGCCGCCACCACTCTTGGCCCCAGCGCAGTAGCTGCGTCTCCCTCAAGGACTGCCCACCCACCCACTGGCTAGGCCAACCCAGAAACAGTGTGTCTCCCTTCACGGGCTGGATGTGTGACCCAACCTCGGAAGGCAAGCAGGTGTAGGGGACTGCCAGGAAAGCCATGTGGAAGGCAAACATGGCAAGGCCATGGGGAAGGGAGTAGTACGCTGCTAGCCAGGCTAGCGTGTCCCAAAGCAACCAGCTGCGAAGATTGCCAGGCCCACCACACCCGCCTCACCTTCGCAACGCCAGCAGCTTCAACAAACGCAGCCGTGCTATCTGCTCACCCATTTGTGGCCATCTGCGCTCTGGCCTGGCCATTCCCCCTGCAGGAGCGAGAAAACGGCATGGGAGGTTTGCCTTGATGGCCTGTTTTGCCTCAGAAAGGGGAGAAAGAAAGTGGAAGCGCCAAGCTGGAATAAGTCTCCCTTGGCTGCCTTCAGCTGCCTCTCCCCTTTAGGCTTGCTCGGTCTAGGCACTCGCTTTCCCTACCAGAGAAATCCAGAGCCCTGGGAAGTCTGTGGCGCCTGAAGGCTACTTGCATTGCAGTCCTGCAGATGCCGCCTCAAATGTATGTAGCCTTGAATGTAGCCAGCGGCCTCCATTCCTAGTAGGAAGTGAGTGGCAACCTGCAAGGTTGTGAAATTCCACCCCGTGGAGAATTTTCTGACATTTTGCAAGGTGGCTCTCAAAGAGAACGAAGTGAGCACGGCGCCTCTTTGCAGCAGCAGCCAAGGATGGAAGAGGAGCCAAGGTTGGAGGCCAGAGCCGTGTTGCACACACCCCCAGCCTTCACTCATGCCTCCGGGCCATTTTCAGGAGAACAGAACAAGGGCATCGGCGAAGAAGAAGCATGTGCTTCTTCAGAGGAACCAAGGCTGGAAGGCCTTGGCCTTGGCTCCTCTGAAGAAGCACCGCACCAGCTTCCTTCTCTTTGAGAGCCACCTTGCAAAATGTCAGAAATTTCCACATTTTGCAAGGCGGCTCTCAAAGAGAAGGAAGAGGGTGCGGCACTTCTTCAGAGGTGCCGAGGGCAGAGCCATGTTGCACCACCTTCCAGCCTCAGCTTCTCTGAAGAAGTGTGGCACTCACTTCCTTCTCTTTGAGAGCCACCTTGCTTGCTGCGGCACAAGGCGAGCACGGCCAGGGAGAAATCAGGGGAAGGTCGATCTTTGCATATAGGCCCGTCTGACCGCCGGCGCTACTCCAGGAACTTGGCCTATGGAATCCTGAGCTCAGGGGTGGGAGGAGACTTGGCTGCAACCCACTCCCTGCATTAGGGGCTGCCCACCCACCCACCAACGGCTTCTGCCTCTTGCTCCGCTTCTTTGCTGGCAGTAAGCAGCCCTGCGGCCAAGGAGCAGGCAGGTGGCTGAATGGGAAGTCAGTTGGTTGCTTTGGAGCCCAAAGCCCCATGGAGCCACAGCATTGCCCTCCCACAGCATTGCCGCCGCCCCTCCCAGCCCAGGCACAGAATCTGTGTTTCCACCAAGGGCCACCCACCCACGCAGGCCAGGCTGGATGCCGACCTCAGAACGCAAGCATGGGGGACCACTGGTAAGGCCATGTAGAAGGCAGGGAAGCATGGCAAGGCTTCAAGGAAGGGAATAGGCTACTTGCTCCCTTCCCCTTGGCCCTGCTATGCTTCCGTGCTTTCCATACAGCCTTCTACTTCCCTTCCTTCGCAGGCTGGCCACAGGGATTCCAGGGAGGCCACGTGGAAGGCAGGGAAGCATGGCAGGGCCATGTGGAAGGGGGCAGAGGCAGCTAGCTAAGCTGTGACTCACAGACTTACCTGGCAGCCAGATCAGGGCCGCAGCACTTCAAGCAGGAAAGGTGCAGAGCAGAGACTGGGTGGCGCGGGGCAAGCCAGCAGTGACCAGGGAACCAGTTATGGGATGTGGCCAGGCTGCCATTACTAACAGTTCAGAAGGCTACCAGATTTTCACTACCTATTTGAGTAAGGTGACCATTTGGCGTCCCGCATTTGGTGGGACAGCACGCCTTCTCATAATTTTTCCCGCGTCCCGGGCCGTTCCCAAAAGATCCCTCTTAATTTTGGCACCTTCTTCGACTCACTCCCCCGCCCATCCGCTGCCGCTCGCATGGGTGGGGTAGCGTAGCGAGTGAGCGGGCGGATGGGCGGGGGAGCGAGCTTACCTTTCCAGCCCCACTTCCGGACAAGCCGTGGGAAAGCCTCTCACCGCATCCCCGTAAAGGAGGCAGCAACACAATAGGCGGCAGGCAGGCAGACAACCCTCCCAGCTTCGCGCTAGATCAGCAGCTCATCCTCTGACCTCTTTGTTTGGCTTAGCATGAGGAGCGAAGCTGACCCCGCCCGTCCGCCAGCAAACCACCCCAGTGGCTAGAGCGGGCCACATTCAGCCCTGCCCCAGCGTTTCCTGCTGCCCAAGGAGGGTGGATTCCCTGCATCCTTATTGAGGTTGGCGTGTTTCCAGTGGCGCTCTGGGAGGAGGGGGAATGATGGAGGGGAGGATGGCGGTGCGGCGGCTGGTGCCTAGAGCGGAGTCAAAAGAGGTCTGTGACGGTGGCTCGGAGCTGAACGGGAAGAAAAGGCGCTGCAGGCCTGGGGAGTGGGGGGAGGAGCGCTGGTGGTTTGTTTTTGGGGTGGGGGCGCGACGGGGAAGGGGGTGACTGCACGGAGAGGCTCAGAGGTGGATACGCCTGGCAGTCGGTGGAGACGGTGCCGAGAAGGGCTTGCTCTGGGAAAGGGTGGCATGCGGCGGACCGTGCAAGCTCTCTCCCTCCATTTTGGTGGAAGGACAGCGGTGGCAGGGAGGCGTTTTGTTCCGAGAACGGGCTGCTCGGCGAGAGGAAAGGGGGCTCCCTGGGAAGCAAGAGCAGCGAAGAGGTGGTACAGTCGCAGAATTCCCTGCATCCGTATTGAGGTTGGCGTGTTTCCCGTGGCGGTGCAAAAGCCCACCCAGCCACAACTACTGCCTGCATTTGAGCCTTAATAAACTAAACCATTTTGTTCTTCATCTTAATGGTATAATTGAATGAGATTTGGGAGTAGGTTATTTCCAAGATGTGTGGTTGAGCTGGTGAAGAAAGTGTGAGGCTCAAGAGCTCACATAAAAAAAACAGGACCATATTTTCCTGGCAAGATTCTTGCAAAATTTACTTGCAAAATTTTAGAAAGGCTCCTTATGTGAAGATTTTAAAAAGGTGAACTGGACCTCTATTAGGGAGGGGAGTAGAAGATCAGAGGTAACCATTTGGATCCCTTTGCAAAAGGGAATAAATATTATCAGCAGTTTGGTTAGTAAATTGTAGTTAACAGCATGTTGGCTTGAAAAGTGGTTTTTAGATTAGAGATTGCAGCTTGCATAGAATAAAGTTAGCATACTTGAAGTGAAATAGGCTTTGGTTATGTTTAGGTTGCATTAGCTAAAATGTGCCAACACCATCCTTGTTGGTAAGAATTGTTGTCATGTTAGAAGAATGACTAAGGCTGACAGCCTAATCTACTCTGTGTTAAATAAATAAAATGGATGGATGGAAATGAAAGAATACAGAAAAGGTTGGTGAGGCATTTAGTGGCCTATGGATGAGAATGGTGGCTGTTTAGTAAGAAAACCTGTTTGGAATGTGCATATATATTCATATGTGGCCATAGCAAAATAATAAATAGAAATAAAAAAGCATGATTGATTTTTACTGTTTTTGATGAAAGTGAGAGGATTAGTGAAGGCTTGGTGCAGCAAGGATCCCACTATCTTACTATTTTATTTTTCTTTATGTACACTGACTGAGAGCATATTCACCAAAGACAAATTCCTTGTGTGTTCAATCACACTTGGCTAATAAACTATTCTATTCTATTTTACTCTACTCTATTCATTTCTATTTCAATTCTAACAAGGAGTTTAGCTTTTCTCTCTTGAATATGTAAGCTAGCATAAGGCATTATAATGCAAGCTAGCCTTAACTTTCAAACAGTTCATTTAGTGACCAAAGTTACAATGGCATTGAAAAAAGTGTCTGATGACCTTTTTCACACTTAGTGACCATTTTCACACTTAGCAACCGTTGCAGCATCCTCATGGTCACGTGATCAAAATTTTGATGTTTTGCAACAGATTCGTATTTATGATGGTTTCAGTGTCCTGGGGTCATGTTTGACAAAATATAAAAATTTTAATGAAGCCCCCCCCCCCCCCGGTCAATGGTGTCCCTCTTTACCAATCTGAAAATCTGGTCACCTTATATTTGGGCTAACCGGACAGAACGGTAGGAACTCACCTCTGACCAGAGGAGTGGAAAAGAGCTGATGTGATTCCAATCTTCAAAAAAAAGGGGGGGGGAAACAGACCCAGGAAACTACAGACCAATCTGCCTAATATCAATGCCTGGAAAAGATAATTAAAAACAGATCTGCCAACACCTAAAAATGATTAAAAACAGATTATGCCAAACCAATCTTATTTCATTCTTCAACATAGTGACTAAATGAGTAGACCAGTGAAATACTGTGACCATAATATACTTATACTTCAGACACACATTCAACGAAGTAGACCACAACCTAATTCTTCATAAGATAGAAAAAAGTGGGATAGACAGCACTTTGAATTGGAGAATGGAATGCCCAAAACTATTCAATATCTTCATAAATGACTTAGATAAGGGAATATAAGGGAAACTTACCAAATTTGCAGATGACACTAAGCTGGCAGGAATAGCTAACACCCTACAAGATAAAGCTCAAGATCCAGAAGGATCTTGACAGACTTGAATACTGGGCCCTATCTAACAAAATGAAATTCAATATAGAGAAAAATAAACTCCTACACTTAGGTAAGAAAAACCAAAAGTACACATATAAACTGGGTAAAACCAGGCTTAATAGCAGTGACTGTGAGAGGGATCTTGGTGTTTTAGTGGACAACCAGCTAAATATGAGCCAGCAGTGTGCAGCGGCAGCCAAAAAAGCTAATGCAATCCTAAATTGCATTAACAGAGATATACAATCAAGATCAAGTGAGGTAATACCACCCTATAAAGCCCTAGTAAGATCATACAGTACTGCATCCAGTTTTGGTCACCACACTATAAAAAAGATGTTGAGACTAGAAAAAGTTCAGGGGAGAGCAACCAGGATGGTTAGGGGACTGGAGACTAAAACATATGAAGAATGGTTACATGAACTGGGCATGGCTAATCTAGTGAAGAGAAGGACCAGGGGAGACATAATAGCACTGTTCGATTATTTGAGGGGTTGCCACACAGAGAGGGTCAAGCTATTTTCCTGAATGCCAGACAAGGAATAATGAATGGAAAGTGACCAAGAAGAGATGCAACCTAGAAATAAGGAGGAACCTTCTGACAGTGAGAACAAGCAACTAATGGAACAGCTTGCCCTCAGAAGTTGTGGGAGCTTCATCACTTGAGACTTTCAAGAAGAGATTGGACTGCCATTTGTCAGAAATGGTGTAGGGTAGGGTGACCAGATGTCCCGCATTTGGCGGGACAGGCATGCCTTTTCATAATTTTTCCCGCGTCCCGGGCCTTTCTCAAAAAAACCCGCTTTATTTTGGCGCTTACAGCTCGGTCGCTCCCCCGCCCATCAGCTGCTAGCTTGCTCGCTCGTTCCGTTCTACACTAAAAATCTAAGCCAGCCCAGCCTGCTGTTCACTGATTGGCCTGGACTCCAGCCAATCAGTGAGCTGGCTGGGATGGAAAATTTTAAGCACACTTAGCACACCACGCGAGTCTCCATTTCATTTCATCTTCGCCGTTTGCTTGCTGCTTAACTGGTGAGTAACGGTACCGGTGGGAATCGGGAGGCTTCGCCGCTTCGGGTGGGAGGCAGTGGCCTTTAGCAAGGGAAGGCCTTCCCTTGCGAAGGCCTTCCCTAGGGAGGCCGCGGTCTGGCTTCCCCCCCCCGCCCCGCCTCCTCCACTAGCCTTTATCTCTCCACAGTAGGGTGGCTGGGGGGAGGAGACGGCCCTCCTCTCCTTCTCCCCCTTTGCAGAGTTCCCCTGTGTCTCCCAGGTCGTGCCCGTCCCCTCTCAAAAGGATTCAGCTCCCTGTGTGCGAGAAAGGCGCCCGCTCGCCAGCCTGCCCACCCTTGGGCTCCGGGGGCAGCACCTTCCCAATGCCGCCGCAGCCGTGCTGGTTCCTTCGCAGAGTTTCCCTGTGTCTCCCAGGTCACGCCCATCCTGTGTGCGAGAAACTGCGCAGGGCGCGAAGGAACCAGTGCGGCAGCAGGTCTGCGGGTGAAGAAATTACTTTAATCAGTGGGGTAAAGTTCTTTCTTTCACTCGCCCCTCTGATGTGGGGGTAAGAAAAGACTTTTCTTTCGAGAGAGAGTGAAAAAGAGAGGGAGAAATAATTATATTAATTAGATAGATCAGTGTTTCTCCACCTTGGAGACTTGAAAGTGTGTGGACTTCAACTCCCAGTACTTTCAAGTCTTCAAGGTGGAGAAACACTGAGATAGATGATAATGAGATGAGGGAGGGAGAGGGAGAGAGAGAGAGAGACAGACAGACCATAACTAGATAGACAGATATGTTGTCATATAACTCCTTGTGTAGGTGTGGCAGTCACCCATGGCCCAGTGCATAACAGGGCATGCGCAGCCACGCTGAACCACACAGGAAAAAACAAACTCCATAACATCCTGATAGTTCATAACATAACATCCTGATAGTTCGCTCTAGATGTGCCTTACCCAACGACGCCCAGGATTTGACCATATATAGACAGAACTTCCCTGAGCAGTAGATTAGCAATTGTAGTTTGACAGGCTGTTTTTAATCACATGCTGATTGCTCCTCCTGCCTTTGTCCTATCTCAATAAAAGGGGCTACCAGACTCCAATCTGGGTCGTCCCATCTCGAGAAAGCTCGTGTCCGTGTCTTTTCTCAACATTGGCCTCATGGGCAAACCACGGGTACTTCGCATTTGGTGACCCCGACATGATTACCTGTGTCGTCCGCCCTTCACTCACCCCCGACTGGGCAAAGTGTCGCATCCAGGGCCGGCCGTCAGCGAACGGAGCACCCTCCCAAATCGTGAGTAATGGGCTCGGGCTTCTCGAAGGCTCAGGCTGCGCACCTGCAGGAGCTTCGGGATATCATCAAATTCTCCATTGCAATCTCTCAAGCGGCAGATCGCCCGCTTCCCATACCCCCGGAAAAGCCGCCCGTCAGCTACACGCACATCTGTGAGATGGCGCGCTTCAGCATGGGCGTCTTCATGCTCCGCGCCGGCGCCTGCATCCCTCTGCACGACCACCCGGGCATACAGGAGCTGCTGAAGGTCCTCTACGCGCCCTCTGCATCGCCTGCTTCGACGAGCAGCCCGAGGAGCCCCAGGACGCCCCCGATGCTGCCACTTCCGCCGACACCTCCGAGGCCGCCTCCTGTCCCGGCCGCCCTCGCTGCTTGTGCGCCTTCTCTGCTCGCACTGCCTCTACACGGCCTCCGCGCCGCCCTGCCTGCTCTCTCCGCAGCGGGACAACCTGCACCAGATCGCGGCCAAGGGTGCCAGGCCCACCGCCTTCCTCGACATCCTGGCACCGCCCTACAACCCGGCCCGTGGACACGACTGCCACTACTACCAGCTGGCCAACGGGCAGAGCCTCCCACCCGCAACCGGCCCTCTGTGGGCTCTCTGGCTGCTGGAGACCCCGCAGGTTCCCGATTTCTGGTGTGGCGGGGAGCCTTACCCGGGCCCCCGAGTCTACCCCTGAGCCAGGACAGATGATGGACGACCTCCTTGGTTTACCTCGACAGCGGGGCTGCCGAGGGGGACGATGCCCACCTGGACTTTCTGCTGGGTTTCAACGCCGGGTCTTGCCTGGACTTTCAAGGCCCCCTCCTCCTTCAGGGGTGTAAAACAGCATTTCTGAGATCATGGATTGACTCCCCCCTTTTTAATTCTTTTTTCTTGCACTCCACAGTTTGTTTTCCATCTTTGGATTTGTGATTGGAACAGAAATGAAATAATTGGGTCTGTCTTGGTTTTTCTTTTTCTTTGTTATTGTGCTGTCTTCTTCACTCCCCTTTCCTGCTATTTTCTTCCTTTTCTTTTTAACAGATGGTTTAGATTTGCTCGAGGTGCTAGGTTCAAGTTCAATATCTGCTTCAGCAAATGGCATTTCCGCCATCAAGTTATTCTCCATTGTTTTTAAACTCCCGGTCGAATTATTTTGCAGCAACAAAAAGCACTGTTAGCAGCCCTGTCAGATGAAGAGGAAAAGTCTTTTTGACAAAAAAGAAAAAAGTAGGAGATGTTGTCATATAACTCCTTGTGTAGGTGTGGCGGTCACCCATGGCCCAGTGCATAACAGGGCATGCACAGCCACGCTGAGCCACACAGGAAAAAACAAACTCCATAACATCCTGATAGTTCGTAACATAACATCCTGATAGTTCGCTCTAGATGTGCCTTACCCAATGACGCCCAGGATTTGACCATATATAGACAGAACTTCCCTGAGCAGTAGATTAGCAATTGTAGTTTGACAGGCTGTTTTTAATCACATGCTGATTGCTCCTCCTGCCTTTGTCCTATCTCAATAAAAGGGGCTACCAGACTCCAATCTCGGTCGTCCCATCCCGAGAAAGCTCGTATCCATGTCTTTTCTCAACATTGGCCTCATGGGCGAACCATGGGTACTTCGCACATAGGCAGGCAGATAGATGGATGGATAGAGAGAAAGAGAGAGAGAGAGGTAGGTAGGCAGGCAGATAGATGGATGGAGAAAGAGAGGGGGAAAGAGGGAGAGGGATACCATAACTAGATAGACATATAGGCAGGCAGATAGACAGACAGATGGATGGATGGATAGAGAGAGAGGATGTGTATAATTAAGGTGACCAGACGTCCCTAGCGAGGCTGCGGGCTGGCAGTAACCACCACGGCCAGCTCCCTCCCCCCCCCCCCGGTCAAAGGTGTCCCTCTTTACCAATCTGAAAATCTGGTCACCTTAGTGTAGGGTCTCCTGCTTGAGAGGGGGGTTGGTCTAGATGACCTATAACTGGGATGGCAAACCTATGGCATGCATGCCACAGGTGGCACACAGAGTCATTTGTCAGGGCATGTGAGGCGTTGCCCAGTTAGCTGGCCAGCGCGCATGTGCGCGCTGGCCAGGTAAGTTAAGCCTTTTTTAAAGCCATTTTTCGCCCTCCCAGGCTCCAAAGGCTTTATAGGAACCTGGGAGGGCAAAAACAGCTTCCCCCGCCCTCCCTCAGAGGCCCACCGGAGGCTTCAGGAGCCGAGGTCGCGCAGTGGTTAGGGTGCAGTACTGCAGACCACTTCAGCTGACTGTTATCTGCAGTTCAGTGGTTCTAATCTCACTGGCTGAAGGTTGACTCAGCCTTTCATCCTTCTGAGGTGGGTGAAATGAGGACCCAGACTGTGGGGGCGATATGCTGACTCTGTAAACAGCTTAGAGAGGGCTGAAAGCCCTATGAAGCAGTATATAAGTCTAACTGCTATTGCTACCTGCTATTGCTATTCCCTGAAGCCTCCAAAGTGCAAAAACCCGGCCCTATGGGCAAACCGGAAGTTCAGGAACGGACTTCCGGTTTGCTCGTAGGGCTGGTTTAAGCCCTCTGGAGCCTTCAGGGGCCTTCAGGAGGCTTCCCTGAAGGCTCCAGAAAACTAAAAACGACCCTACGAGCAAACTGGAAGTGTCTTGGGGAGGGCAAAAAAAGCATGCAAAAATGTCGGGGGCGCCTGTCATGCACGCATGGAGGTCATGCATTGCATTATGGGTGTGGCACACCTGCACAGAACCCCCCCTGCACTCCTCCCTTTTATGACACACAAGCCAAAAAAGGTTCGCCATCGCTGACCTATAAGGTCCTTTCCAACTCTGTTAATCTGTTAAATTTAAGAATTCTAAAAGGAAATGAGGAAGAGGAAAACAAGACAATTTAAAATCTAACTCTCTGAATTGTATAAAAATTGTTTGAACTGAGGCAGGAGGGGGTACACAGGTAATACCCACCAGGGGTCTGCCAGGTTGAGTGGCCCTTAGTATGCTGAAAACTATAACTTCATATTAGCTTGACATTTAGCTTTAGTGCACTTTACTTCAAACTTCCTCATAAGTATTGCAAATATTACTGGAACATGTCGCAAGTTACTGCACAAGGATGGCATAGGAAATCAACATGGGTGTAAGATACTGAGAATAGCAATATTACAGAATAATGTAAGAATCACCTCGGCATTTTTACTTTCCTGTTTTTAAGACTTTTAAGATTCATTTCTGCTTCTGTACTTTTCCAAAATGTACTTCCCTGTCCTAAGCAGGGGGCTTGGACAATCTATATGAATATGCCTATCGTAACACCTTCTGATTGACGAAGTTTGATTAAAGGTATAAAATCACTGCCCAGAGCGTAGCCTAGGCAGTTCAGATTTTGGTGTGTGAGCACGCTGAACTCGATGCATCAATAAACCTGTTTCTCTTCCACCTTCGTGGTCTCGAGTCCTGGTCTTTCGTAAGTAGATTGATCAAGGAAACCTCAATCTGCTGCAACAGAACCAGTAACTGCATTTCCAAATTTTATAAACCTGTACTGTATTAATACTTTATAGTTTGTTTATAATTTTTAAAAAGTTTCATTGTGACCTAACTCTATTTGCAAGCATTGTAGCCTCCTTAAAAATGCATTTTGCAGCTGACCAATAAGCATTGTATTCCTCTTACTTAGTTAGATCTTGTGAGAATCTTTAAAAAAAGTTTTTGACAACTGGCACTCAATTTAAATCAATGGTGGGATTCAATTTTTTTTACTACGGGTTCTGTGGGTATGGCATTGCTTGGTGGGTGTGGCTTGTGGGCGTGGCAGGGGAAGGATACTGCAAAATCTCCATTGCCTCCCTGTTATGTCTTAGCTTCGGAGATGTGGCTCCGTCTCTGAGTCTCGCCATTGGTCAAGGTGCGCACGCGGCAAGAGTGGGAAAGTTACTGCGCAGTGATTGGCTACCCGTGGGACAGCCTGTATATAAATTGCTGTCAAGCGGGAACTGTTCAACTTGTTGGTTCTGGAGTTGCTGTTGTGTTAGCTGTTGTAATAAAGCCTTGTTATCCAAGTCACTGCCTTGCCTCAGTCATTGCCACCCCTTCAAATATATTATTGGTGATGAGGGTGGGATATTCTGAGACATAAGAAGGGCTGTATCATGTAAGAAAGTTTTTTTTTATTAACACAAGGCTTTTCGGCTCAGAATGTGTTTTTCTCAGAATGGCCACTTTGAACACCATTTGCACCAGGTTAAGAGTCCTGGGAGGCATACATTGACCATTTTGAATGTTTCCTCAAGGCAAACAATCTGGTTAACTTGCCCAGTGATGGAAAGAGAGACCAATTCCTGAATGCTTGTGGGTGCAAGATGTTCGGAACAGCCAGGGGTTTGGCCGCCCTGCAACCAGTCCAGTCCCTATCATGGGAGACTCTGTTGGCAAGACTGCAGAACCATTATGCCCCAGCTCCATCTCGCATAGCTAGGCGCTATACATTACAACAAAGGCTGCAAAAAGAGTGGGAGTCAGTGAACCAGTACATGGCCGCCCTCAGGGCTACGGAGTTGCATTGCAATTTTCCTAATCTAGATGACTCCCTACTGCAGCAATTCGTATGCAGGGTGACCAATTCGAGGCTATGTCGCTGTTTGTTGGCTCATTCTGAGCTCAGCCTGCAAGCAGCGTTAGATGAGGCTCGTGCCTCTCAGATGTCCAACAAGTCCTCTGCTGAGATTGAAAGGGGTCAAGCTGCAGCGCTCCCTGAGTTACCATCTACTACCGTACCTATTCATCACGGGGAGGTGGACAAACATTCTTTGTCTGACACCGATGAGGTTGGCGTTGACCATCTCAAGACAGCAGGCAGCAGAGCAGGGCACTCACGAATGAAATTACATCAGAACCACTGTGCTGGTTGTGGCGGGAACCATGCCCGTGCCTGGTCTCGTTTCAAATCAGCTATTTGCCACAACTGTGGAAAAAAGAATATTGGCTAAGGTGTGCTGTGCACCATCTCCTCCTCAAAGTTAACCAGCTGACCGTTCGCAAGCCAAAGTCACAGTCTTACCACACCTCGGAGGACTGTTCTGCATTTTTTCGTGAACAGTGGCAGGTTGTCCTGCCAAACAGCCAGACCAACATGACATCAGGAAATAAAATTTATCTCAGCATCCAACTCAAGGGCAAGCCCTGTCGCATGGAGGTGGACACTGGCTCTTTAAAGTCTATTGTATCCTAGTCTAAATAATATCTATCTATCTATTAAGCATTTGGTGCCTTCCCCATCAAAGAAGCGCCTGTCAAGCGCTTTGTTAAGTTGCGGGACTATCAGGGGAACTATATTCCAGTAGTAGATAGTGGCCGGTTCCAAGTGGTCACTATGAGGTTTGAGGGCAGGCTTCCCCTCATCATCATCCAGGGCAACCTCCCAGTCTACTGGCCCTGGACTGGTTTGATGCCCTGGGCCTCAGTGTCGCTGGGGTGCATGCAACTACGGGTCTTGACGATTTTGAAGGCCTGACTAAGGAGTTTGTTGCCGTTTTTAATGGGTCATTAGGTGATTATAAGGGGACCCCCTTTAGTTTTAATTTGGACCCTCAGATCACTCCCATCCATCTCAAGCCCAGGAGGGTTCCCCTGGTCCTATGTCCAAAGGTGGATGCTGAACTAGACAAGTTGATTGCCCAAGGGGTGTTAGAGCCCATGGATTACTCCAAATGGGAGACCCCCCCATTGTGATTCCTTTGAAATCCGATGGCTCCATTAGATTGTGTGGGGATTTTAAATGTACAATAAACACGGGTCTCCAAACCAACCCCTACCCTGTTCCTGTAGTATAAGAACTGCTTCATACATTGGGACGTGGCTCCATTTTCACCAAACTGGACCTCGCTCAGGCATATCAGCAGCTTCCTGTGGATGCTGCTGCTGCAGAAGCACAGACTATCATCACCAACAGGGGAGCTTTTAAATGCTGGCAGCTCCAGTTTGGTGTCAGTGTAGCCCTGGGCATATTCCAGAGCCTCATGGAGAGATTGCTCCACGGAATCTCAGGAGTTGTCCTGTACTTTGACGGTGTGCTTATTTCTGTCAGAAACAGCACTGAACTCATGGTAAAGTTGTGTGCCGTTTTGTCGAAGTTCCAGGAGGGGGGGTTAAAGCTTAAGCCTTCTACGTGTTAGATAGGGGTAACCGAAGTGGAATTTTTGAGGTATCTGATTGATGCCAAAGGCATCCATCCTACCACCTCAAAGATAGCAGCCATTAAGCAGGCTCCTGTACCAACCAATAAGGCCCAATTGCAAGCTTTTCTTGGGCTCCTAAATTTCTACTCCGTGTTTTTGCCCCATAAAGCCTCTGTAGCGGAGCCTTTGCATCGGCTCCTCGATAGCGGGGCCACTTGGAGGTGGGGTCATAGGGAGGCGGCCGCTTTTGTGGCTGTAAAGGAGGTTTTAACATCCAATGCTGTCCTTGTCCAGTATTGCAACCACCTTCTTCTGACGCTCACATGTGACACAACACCATTTGGGGTGGGTGCCGTCTTGAGCCAGGAGCTTCCAAATGGGTCTGAGACACCTCTGGCGTACTTTTCAAGAACTTTGTCCCCTCCGGAATGAAATTATAGTTAATTAGACAAGGAGGCATTAGCAGCGGTAGCTGGAATTAAACAATTCCACAAATACCTTTATGGACGTTTTGTTGAGTTAGTGACAGACCATAAGCCTTTATTGGGTTTATTGGCAGGCAATAGACAAACTCCTTCTATCTTATCATCCCGCATGTCTCGTTGGGCCGTATTCCTCGCTGCTTACAATTATAAGCTGATCTATAGGCCCAGGAAACCGGCAGATGCCCTAAGCCGTTGCCCCCTCCCAGTCACCGAGGCTGACCCAGATCCTGAACCTATGGTTTTACTGATAGAGGACCTCCCAGTTCCATTAACAGCCACAGATGTTGCCACCCATTCAGCTAGGGATGCTACTCTAGCTCAGGTTTTAGATTAGGTAAGGAGGGGTTGGCTGCAGACACAGTTTACCTCACAGTTCCTGCCATTCAAGCACAGGCAGCATGAACTGTTGGTACAAGGAGGATGCCTATTGTGGGGCCATAGAGTGGTCGTTCCTCCTCAACTTCGGGAACCTATCCTCCACTGTCTGCATGAGGGGCACCCTGGAATAGTCAGGATGAAGGCTCTGGGCTGGAGCTATGTTTGGTGGCCTGGCCTGGATCAGGATATTGCGCATTAGGTGGCTAGGTGTCAGGACTGTCAACAGTCCAGGCCAACTCCCCCTGCGGCACACCTTAGGAAGTGGGAGGACCCCGAGACTCCCTGGGCTAGGATCCATTTGGATTTTGCAGAGCCTTTCCACGGACAGATGTTCCTGGTAGTGGTTGATGCATATTCAAAGTGGGTGGAAGTCGTCCTAATGCCATCAACCACTACCGAGGCTCTGATTAGGGCGTTGTGAAAGATGTTTGCAATTCATGGGTGCCTGGATGTATTGGTATCTGATAACGAGGCCCAGATGACATCTGCATCTTTCCAGATGTTCTTAGTGGGACACGGCATCCACCACGTTTTGGTGGCCCCTTACCATCCCTCGAGCAATGCCATGGCGGAGCGAACAGTGCAATCTGTTAAGCAGTCTCTAGCTAGGCTTGGACCAAGGGACTGGCAGGCCCGAATTGACAGATACCTGTTAGTCCAGCACACAGTTCCATGTCCCCTAACTAACCGCAGCCCTGCAGAGTTGTTAATAGGCCGCCTCCTCCTGAGCAACCTTGATCGATTTCATCCCAGGTACTTCAATGACAAACCTATTAACAACAATGACCACGCCAGGGGTTTTGAAATGGGGGACCTGGTTTTTGCACGGAACTATGGGGGTGAGCAAAGGTGGTTACCAGGGTGCATTCTGCAATTAACGGGTCCCTGCTCTTACAGGGTTGGCTTAGGTGATGGGTGCATTTGGCACCGCCACATTTATCAGCTGCAACCGCAGATGGCCTCGACGCAGATGCCAGCTGATCTCTTCCCAGTTGGTCCTATAGACCCCCTGTTTGTTCTGGACACCTCCACGGAAATGCCGCATTGCCCAACCAGGCAGTCTACCATTCTGGTGCCAGACTTACCTGGGCCATCAGGGTTGCATCCAAAGTTTCCGGGTGGAGAGTTAGCGCAGTCGCGGGCAGTTCCCCTGGAGAAATCTCCTCCTCCTTCTCCTGCATCAGTTCCAGCCGAGCCAAGAAGATCGGACCGCACATGCAGGTGGCCTGCATATTTGCAGGATTACACATGCGCCAGACTGGTGGGGAGGGGTTTTATGTCTTAGCCTCAGAGACATGACTCCGTCTCCTAGTCTCGCCATTGGCCGAGGCGTGCAAGTGGCAAGAGTGGGAAAGTTACTGTGCAGTGATTGGCTACCCATGGGACAGCCTGTATATAAATTGCTATCAAGCGGGAACTGTTCAAGCTTGTTGGTTCTGGAGTTGCTGTTCTGTTAGCTGTTGTAATAAAGCCTTGTTATCTGAGTCACTGCCTTGCCTCAGTCATTGCCACCCCTTCAAATATAATATTCCCCATTCCAGGGGATGGTTACTGCAAAATCCCCATTTCCTCCTGATCAGCTGGGCCTTGGAAGCAGAGACAGAGGTGGTATTTACCAGTTCTTCGAACTACTCAAAACTTCTGTTACCAGTTTTTCAGAACTGGTCAGAACCTGCCGAATACCACCTCTGATTTAAACCATGGCAAAAGGACATTTCTAAGTAAATATGTCAAAGAATATTAAATATAAACTTTTGTAATATGCTGAAGAAAGAGAAGGTTTGCCTTTACCAAGTTTGAAATTGTACTTTGATGCCTGCTGTTTGGTTTGGATAAATGAGTGTGTGACTCTCTAAAATAAGAGATTACTTGAATTAGAGGGCCACAAACTAAGATTTGAATGATACACCTATTTATTGTATAGGTTAAAATAAATGTTTAATTTAAGTATCACTTAGTTAGATGTGCCATTCTAAGGGTTTGGAACAAATATAAAAAAGGTCTCCTTGTACTTTGTACTGTATGTTACCTCAGGAAATATTTTATGGAAAAGAAATGATGGCTAGACCAGACTGGTGGACCTATGGTCAAATAGTATTTTTTAAATCTACTCCTCCCCCCCCCAACCTCACTCCCTTTTAGCACTGATGATGTTACCTAGTTTGGTAATGAAATGTCTGTAATCAATATGCTGATGATACTCAACTTTTCTCTACCCCAAACCACCCAAATGATGCCCTCGACGTGATGTCCCGATACCTGGAGGCTGTGCGGATCTGGATGGGGAGGAACAGACTCAAGCTCAATCCCTCCAAGACGGAGTGGCTGTGGTTTCCGTCATCCTGATTTGTGCATCTTGTTCCATCTTTGATGATAGGGGGAGAAATTTTAGCCCCCTCAGAGAGGGCCCACAATCTGGGCGTCCTCCTGGATACGCTGCTTAGTTTAGAAGAATACCTGACGGCCATGACCAGGGGGGCCTTTTACCAGGTTCGCCTGGTACGTCAGTTGTGCCCCTTTCTGGATCGGGATGCTCTGTGCACAGTCACTCATGCCCTCGTCCTTTCTCGCCTGGACTACTGTAATGCTCTCTACATGGGGATGCCCTTGAAGAGCACTCGGAAGCTTCAACTGGTCCAGAATGCGGCTGCGTGGGTTGTCATGGGGGCACCCAGGTACTCCCATGTTATACCCCTTTTAGGCGGCCTGCACTGGTTACCGGTTGTCTTCCAGGTGTAATTCAAGGTACTAATTATGACCTTTAAAGCGCTCCATGGCTTAAGCCCAGGGTACCTGCGAGACCACCTACTGCCACCGGTAGCCTCCCATCGTCCAGTGTGATTCCACAGAGTTGGCCTCCTCAGGGTGCCGTCGGCCAGACAGTGTCAGCTAGTGACCCCCAGGGGGAGAGCCTTCTCTGGAATGAGGGCCTTCCCTCTGGAATGAGCTGCCCCCGGAGCTTTGTATAATCCCCGACCTCCGGTCCTTCCGACGCGCCCTAAAAAGTTGGCTTTTCCAGCAAGCCAGCCTGGCCTGAACAAAACAAATCAAATTATTGATTACTGTTAATTTTAATTTGAATTCTTTAAAAAAATGTGTCATTGTCAATTTTAATTGGGTTTGGGATATCCTATTTATTTTCTTTTTAACTTTTGTATTATGTGTTTCTTTTAATGTTGTACGCCGCCCTGAGTCCTTGGGAGAAGGGCGGCATATAAATCGAATAAACCTAAACCTAAACCTGTAAGAAAACCACCAAGCTCAGAAAGCAGCAAGGATCCCACTATTCTCCACCTCCTCTTTCTCCTCTCTTTCTCCTTTTTGTCCTTCTATCTTTCTCCTCCTTCCCCCCCAACCGCACTCCTTTCTAGCACTGATGATGTTACCTAGTTTGGTAATGAAATGTCTGTGTCAGCACTCCTCCATTGAATAATTAGGAAAGAAAACCACGAGACTCCATTGATAGAAATCAAGTGTACTTTTACTAATTATAAATGATTAGAAGTGCAGCAAAGCGAAAGACTGATTATTTAGGCGCGAAACCAAATAATATATAGAATAACCCATTCCCCTCCCCTTGGCATCCCAGTTACAGTCCAATCATAATTCTCCCAAGTGTCAGGTGTGAGATAACTTCAAAAGGCATCACCCAGATGGAATGTCGGTGCCGTTGGCCTTGGCGGGAAACCTCCTCCGCATGCGCAGCAAGACAGGCAGCAAACTCCAGGATCTTCCTCCAGCACAATTAGTAGTCCCCTCCCAAATACCATGCCCCCCTCCCCGTTTCAATGGCAGCCAAAGCAGCAGCAAAGCAGAGGCTGACAGTCTGTAAGAAAACCACCAAATTCAGAAAGCAGCAAGGATCCCGCTATCCTCCACCTCCTCTTTCTCCTTCTCTTTCTCCTTTTTGTCCTTCTATCTTTCTCCTCCTTCCCCCCCAACCCCACTCCTTTCTAGCACTGATGATGTTACCTAGTTTGGTAATGAAATGTCTGTAAGAAAACCACCAAGCTCAGAGAGCACCCAGGACCCCTCATTACAACCTCATTACAAACTACCATCTATCTCCCCATGCTCAGAAAAGGAAGCTCGTGCAAGTCCTTTGCTAGCAGGCAGGTTCTAGGATGCCTGCTGCCACCAAAGGAGCTTCCCAGAGTTGCTTTTCTGAGCACAGGGAGACGGACGGTAGTTTGCGTGGTGCTAACACCTAGGAGGTCCTAGGAGACCGGCCACACCGCGTAAGCTCCTGCCTGCATCCCCACCCCCACGCCCATGCTTTCTGGTGGCCAGGCATCTTAGGCAACTCTGGCGACCTTGCAAAGGCCTTGCAAGGTCCCCAAACTTTTCAAAGATGCTGGCCGTGCAGCATAAGCTCCCACCGCTGTCCCCACCCCCACACCTGTGCTTTCTGGCTGCCAGGCATCTTAGGCAAGTCCGGGGACCTTGCAAAGGCCTTGTGAGGTCCCCGAACTTGTCAGAGATGCTGGCCATGCTGCATAAGCTCCCGCTGCCATCCCCACCTCCGTGCCCGTGCTTTCTGGTGGTCAGGCATCTTAGGCAAGTCCAGGGACCTTGCAAAGGCCTTGCGAGGTCCCCAAACTTTTCAAAGATGCCGGCTGCACTGCGTAAGCTCCCACCGCCGTCCCCTGTGCTCCACCCCTGTGCTTTCTGGTGGCCATGTGGCCCTGCGCTATAAGGGATCCTGGGATCCTTGCAAGGCCACAAAAGGTCACCGGACTCGCTTATAGTGCAGGGCCGTGGCAGGCTGCTCCAGATGGCTTGCCACTGCCCCCTCCCCACCCCACACTTAGTTGCAGCTTACTTACCTCCTCGGAGTCGGCAGGCAGCAATAGAGAGCCAAGCAGGAAAAAAGTTGTGGTTTTAAATAGGGTTTTTAGAGGTGGGTGGGGCGATTGGTGAGCCAGCCAATCAGTGAACAGTGGGCGGGGCTAGGATAGTGCAGAGGGGTGGGGGGAGCGAGCGATGGAGTGGCTTCCTGCGGGCGGGGGTGAGCGAGCGAGTGACAGGGCTGGGGCAGGCATTCCGGAACTTACTTCCAGGTCCACCAGTGGGACCTCTTCTAACCAGTTTGGTAGATTTGGCAAACCAGTTCTACTGAACCGGTATGAACCAGTAGGAACCCACCTCTGGTTTGGGCAAGCACTATTGCCGATTTACTCGTGTGTGGTGTGCGCGCACGTGCAGTGCAATTAAAATTGAAAAACAAGATGGCGCCACCACTGGTGCCACCTGGGGAACCAGTTCAGGGGTGTGGCAGGCCTGGGTCACTGCCATTTTCAGAGACACAGGCCGCCAAACTACTATCGGTTCAGCCGAACCTGTCCAAACCAGTAGGAACCCAGTAGGAAGTTAATGCTTTTTTTTTTCCACTTTACCCTACATTTCTTTCTTTCTCTTTTCCCCTCCCCCATTTTCCACTATTTTGATTTTCATTTGTATTTTATACTTTGATAAGTGTAATAAAATTATTCTAAAAATGAAAAGATTTCTAAAAGTAATTCTCACTGCATATTTTTCAGGGTTGTAAATACTTCCCATATATTATAATTTTCCTTCATATAAAAATAATTAAAAACAAAAGAAAATTAGTCAGCAGTGATGGCCTAGAAACCGAGAGAAAATACCGTATTTTTCAGACTATAAGACACACCAGACTATAAGACGCACCTAGATTTCTACAAGAAAAAAATAGTTTTTGGCCTCCGTGCATTACGTTTTTGTCCTCCCTGGTCCCCAGGAGCACTCTGCAGGCCTCCCAAACCCTCTGTGCAACCCATTTTTACTCTCCCCAGCTACCAAAAGCACTCTGCAGACCTCCCAAACCCTTCACGCACCCCATTTTCACCAAAAATGAGCCTGTTTTGGGGAAAAACAGGACATTCAGGAGGTTTTGGGAGGCCAAAAACAGGGCCATATTCGGTCTATAAGACACACAGACATTTTGCGCCCACTTTTTTGAGGGGGGAAAGTGCATCTTATAGTTAGAAACATACAGTAAGTTCTAGTTCTCCCTTCCCATGGAAACCAGCTGGGTGATTGTGGTAAGTCATTCTCTCTTAGCCCAATCTACCTCCACATATTGTGGGGAAGGTAAAAAGACAAAGGAGCATGTTCACCACCTTGAGTTATTTATAAAAATAATAAAGGCGGGACATAAATAAATAAAATATGTCCACAGCATGTATGGTGCAGTGAGCAGATAAAACTATCAAGTCCAATGGATTGTTACTCTTTTGCAAAATGCAGTATTTGATAAAAGTAATTGCTATGATCTAAGTTAGGTATTGTGGAGAAGTATATTATATGTATACTTCTACTTTGATTTTAAAAAATAATTAGATAAATTCATACATTTTAAACATTGAGTACTTTATAACAGTCATCCTGTTCCTGCCCCAAGAAAATCCAATCATAGAATAGAATAGAATAGAATAGAATAGAATAGAATAGAATAGAATAGAATAGAATAGAATAGAATAGAATAGAATAGAATTAGTGTCAGCATTCCAAATATCATGCAGAATTAAATCAGAGTCAAAGGCAAATCTATGCTTAAAGTTCCAATTTAATAAGGCCGGCATGTTGGCATAGTGCTGTGGGATTCCAACTCTGGAAGTTACATCAGAATCCCACCCAGTTAAAAGTTCATGATCTTGTCCCCACACCCACAGTCCATCACATGGTCCAATCTTCTTCCACGCTAGCACCTACGCCCAACTGCTTCCAATCAGGTGCAAAGGTTTGGGAGACAAAAGATGACCTTGAGCTTCTAGGAAGGTATTTTTTATTTTGAAAACAACACATCCTACCCCTTGCTAAATCCCCCCCCCTTAATAAGAGTATGGCAGGCCAAAGATTCTTAAAGGAACCGCTGCATGCCTGACAGGCGGCCTCTCTTCAAAAGAGAAACATTTTCTGGAAAAGAAAATTAAAGAAAGGTCTCTCTCTCTCTCTCTCTCTCTCTCTCTCTCTCTCTCTCTCTCTCTCTCTCTCTCTCTCTCTCTCTCTGTGTGTGTGTGTGTGTATACCACCCCTTCCTCCCCCAGGGAGACCCTTTGGCTTATCAGGGAACTTCTCATGGAATTGTTTCACTAATTCATCTGCTTTTAAATCCCAACTTTTCACCCATGTAGCTTCAGAGAAAGGGTACCCCTTCCAATGCACCAAATATTGTAAGCAACCTCTATACATCCAGGAATCTAAGATTTTTTTCACTTCATAATGTGTTTCCCCTTCTACCACTACAGGAGGAGGGGGAGCTTGGGTAGATGGCCTTATACTAGATCCCCTTACAGGTTTTAACAAGCTACAATGGAATCTTGGGTAAATTTTCCCTAGGATTCTGGGTAGGCTGAGTCTAACTGTAACTGGGTTAATTATCTTTTCTATTGGGAAAGGTCCTAGGAATTTTGGACCCAATTTCTTGCTAGGCATCCTCAATCTTATGTATTTCATAGATAAAAAAACTTTGTCCCCCACCCTAAAGGGGGGTTGGAGGGAACGGTTTATCAACTTGCTTTTTGTAGGCTTCTGCCGCATCGGTTAGAGCCTTCTTCGTATTTTCCCATCCCTTCTTTAGTGTGTCCATCCATTCATTCAGAGACATGGAGGAGGAAGGTTCTTTTAGCAGCTCAGGCATGGGAACGAACTCCATGCCACTGGTACTGCATGAAGACTGCGGGTGCTCCTTGTAGTCCAAAAGGCATGACTTTGTACTGGAAGCTTCCCAGGGAGTGTTAAATGCAGTTTTCCACTCATCCTCCTTTCGGATTCGTATGCGGTAATATGCCTCTCTCAAGTCCAGCTTGGTGAAGATTTTGCCTTTAGCCAAGTGGTTCAACATATACTTCATGAGGGGGAGGGGATAGGTGTTCTTCTCGCATACTGCATTCAAGGCTCTACACAGAAGCGATGTCCGCCATTTTTCTTTTCTCTAAAGAGCACTGGGGCCGCTACTTTAGACTTTGCTGGTTCAATAAAACCCCTTTTTAAATTGGTGTCGATGTACTTCCTCAATTCAGTCATCTCCTTGGGAGTCATAGAGTACATTTTTGGTTTTGGTAAGGCTACCCCTGGTTTGAAGTCTATCACACAGTCTGTGGGGCGGTGAGGTGGAAGGTAGTCTCCATCTTCCTCACTGAACACCCCCACCAAGTCCCAGTAGACCTTTGGCACTCGTTGGATCCCCAGAGGTTTGGTGTCTGCTCCTGGGGCTGCAGGTTCTGGATGGTTTGGGCTGTTGGTTCTAATTGTTCCTGGGTGGCCTTTAGGCTCTACGGTTGGTAACGGCCCAAAATCAATTATCAATTTTCTAACACCGTCCTCCCACTTGATGGTAGGTGTGCACTTGTCCAACCATGCAAGTCCCAAGATAATTGACTCCTGCATTTTGGCGGCTACAATGAATCTGATGAACTCACAGTGGCGGCCTATCTTCAACTTTACTAATTCAGTGATCTTTGTGGCCGGGGCGCCCCCAATTAGGGTTCCATCTATTTGCTCGAACCAAATAGGGTGGTTTAGGGGTCTTGTGCATATACCTAGCTGCTCCACTATTGACATGCTGATTAAGCATCTGGTGCAGCTGGTGTCTATGATCATCCCAACTTCCCCTTCTACCCCCGTTCTGGGGACTTGGAGTTGGGATTTTATGGTAAAGGAGGGAATAGGTGCACTCACCATTGAGCCGTCTTCAGCATTTTCATCCTCCTCCGAGGCCCCAGGGGCTTCTTCAAAAGCAGGGCTCTCTACCTCCATTGGCTGCTGTAGTAAATGGCTCTTTTCGGGTGGCTTTTTGAGTTTTTTCTTCATTGCGCTGGCAGGTGGTTGGCGTTCTGGTACCAGGCTTTCGATAGGTATTAATCTCGTGGTCTAGTATGATTGCAGTGGTATACCAATCTTGGAGACATTCCGAGATCCCCCTTACGGCACAAGTTTCTTTCAGTTTGGGATGTAAGGCTTTTTTGAATGTGTAGACCAAGAGTCTTTCTGGCCAATAGCGTAGTCTCCCAGCTACTCTCCGGAACTCCCAAACTAAGTCCTTCATGGGACGACCAGCCTGTCACAATTTGTGGATCTGGGCATGTTGGCATCGTGCTGTGGGATTCCAATTCTGGAAGTTACATCAGAATCCCACCCAGTTAAAAGTTCATGATCTTATCCCCACACCCACAGTCCATCACATGGTCCAATCTTCTTCTTCCACGCTAGCACCTACGCCCAACTGCTTCCGATCAGGTGCAAAGGTTTGGGAGACAAAAGATGACCTTGAGCTTCTAGGAAGGAATTTTTTATTTTGAAAACAACACATCCTACCCCTTGCTAAATCCCCCCCCCTTAATAAGAGTGTGGCAGGCCAAAGATTCTTAAAGGAACCACTGCATGCCTGACAATTAGCTGGAAGGGATCTTGGAGGTCTTCTAGTCCAGTGCCCTGTTCAAGCAGGAGAACCTATACTATTTCAGATAAGTGACTGTCTAGACTCTTCTTAAAAACATCCAGTGATGGAGCACCCACGATGTCTAGAGGCAAGCTGTTCTACTGGTTAATTGTCCTCATTTTTAGGAAGTTTCTCTTTAATTCCATGTTGCTTCTCTCTTTGATTAGTTTCCAACCATTGTTTCTTGTCCTCCTGTCCAATGCTTTGGAGAATAATTTGACCCAGTGTGGGATTCAAATAATTTAGAAACCTGCCCTAATGACCAACTGGGTAGCCATGGCTGGGTGGTCATGTGTCTGAGTGGATGTGGCCAACTTGATTGGTCTCAATCTTAGGAAATTTCTTCTTAGTCCAACTCACAATAAAATAGCACAATAAAATAGCACTGTTCCAATTAATGGAAGAATAGAATAGAATAGAATAGAATAGAATAGAATAGAATAAAATAGAAGAGTTGGAAGGGACCTTGGAGGTCTTCTAGTCCAACCCCCTCCTTAGTCAGGAAACCCTACACCACTTGAGACAAATGATAATCCAGTCTCTTTAAAACTTCTAGTGATGGAGCATTTACAACTTCTGGAAACAAGTTGTCCACTGATTAATTGTTCTAACTGTCAGGAAATTTGAGGGGCTCCTACAAAAATGAGGGGGTCAATCTAGTTTCCAAAGCACCAAAAGAAAACAAGATAAAACAAGAAACAATGGATGGAACCTAACCAAAGAGAACCAACCTAGGACTAAGGAGAAATCTCCTAAGGGTGAGACCAATTAACCACTGCAATAGCTTGCCTTCAGAAGTTGTGGGTGCTCCATTACATACAAGCAACATAGTTACCAGATAACTTGAAATCTGTACAGTTTAATACTGTAAGCTAACTCTTAAATGCTGAAAATGCAGGATCAAAATGCATAAACATAGAAAGAAACAGCATTGTAACCATATTCCAAATTAATAAAATCAATTCTGCTAATTAGAAGGTGTATTTAAAAAGACATAAGAATTCTGACAAGAAACTCCTGCTCTGTGTTAACATTTTTAAAACTTCTTCCCTGACGTTTATTCAAGGCTGTGCTGGCTGCATTCCTACGGTTTTGTTATCATAACTAAATAGCCTGTTAAAAGGTTTTTGGCTGTCTGCCCAGAGCTATTAACTGAAGGGAGGGGGTGGGGGAAACTCTCTTGCACTTTAAGCCTGAGTTTTAAAGGAGCTAGAATTTTTCTGCTGAGAAATTGACTATGTGGTTATTTCTTCTTTTTCTTTCCCTTCCTTTGGTTAATTACAAATGAGCAGGAAGGTCTGAAGTGTGTAGGAGATACTGGAATCATTAGGCAGGCAAGCAGGCAGGCAGGCAGGCAGGCAGGCAGGCAGGCAGGCAGGCAGGCAGGCAGGCAGCCTTGACTATTCAGCCAATTCACAGAACTCCACAAAGAGTTAACAAATGGCAGCCCCTCAAGTACTGGAATACTGCTGTCATGTCACCCCCTAATTTTTCTTTTCTTTAGACTAGGCAAACCCAAATCCTGCAGCAGTTCTTCACATGTTTTAGTCCCCAGGCCATTGATAATCTTAGTTGCTCTTCTCTGAACTTTTTCCAAAGTCTCAACATCTTTTTTGTAGTATGGTGACCAAAATTGGTTGCAGTATTCCAGGTGTAGTCTAACTAGGGTTTTATAAAACAGTACCAAGTTTCCTCGAAAATAAGACATAGTCTTATTTTCTTTTGACCCCTGAAATATGGCCTTGGCCTTATTATTGGGGGAGGGGCCTATTATTTTGGAGCCAGGCTCTTTGGCAGCCTGTTTGCAAGAGGGCAGCCGCCTGGCAAACCCCGTCTCCTGCTGGGCACAGCACCACTCACTGACCTAGCAGTATTCCAAAGGCACCAAGCCATACGAGTGGGGGAAAGGGGAGACCAGCACTTGCGCAGCTTGGCACCTTCGGGATACTGCTGAGTCGGTGAGTGGCACTCTGCCCAGATGGAGGGGGGTTGTGTGAGCGCCTGTTTCCCCCCACTCACGCTCCTCCCAGTCCTCCCCATGACCTGGGCCAGCTCTCCCTGCAGGGCCAAGGCCAGGGCTGTCACCACCACTGCCGCTGCTGCCGCTGCTGCCACCATCCCAACACTGAGGATGGCTTCTTCTGAGAGGCCGGTCAAGCCAGCTATCTGCTGCCAAGTCTTCCGGGAACCAGGGCAGATTCTTCTGGCAGTGGCCATTCTGGGAGTGCACTTCCTGTTCTATAGTTGAGGCCTAGCTCCTGGAAGACTCGGCAGAAGGCGGCTGGCCTGACTGGCCTCTCAGAAGAAGACATCGTCAATGTTGGGATGGCAGTGGTGGCAGTGGTGGCAGTGGTGGCAGTGGTGGCAGTGGTGGCAGTGGTGGCAGTGGTGGCAGTGGTGGCAGTGGTGGCAGTGGTGGCAGTGGTGGCAGTGGTGGCAGTGATGGCGGCGGCAGCAACGATGGCAGTGGCAATGGCAGCCCTGGCCCTGGTCCTGCAGGGAGACCTGGCCCAGGTTATGGTGAGGACTGGAAGGCTTGCAAGTGGGAGGGAACAGGTGCTCATGTAAGCCCCCCTCCAGCTGGGCAGGGCGCTACTCACTGATGCAGCGGTATCCTGAAGATGCTAAGCCATGCAAGTGCTTTCAGTGCAATGGGTCTATAGTCATTTGGGGTGTTTTTGGCTGCTTTCTTTGGAACTGGGATAATTGTGGCTGCTTTAAAGCATGATGGGTCTCTAGCCTATGGCCATGATGGTGAAGCTATGGCACACATGGCAGAGGTGGCACGCAGAGTCCCCTCTGCAGGCATGCGAGCCGTCATCCCAGCTGAGCTCCACCACGCATGTGTGTGTGCCTCCCACCAGCCACCTGATTTTCAGTTCTCTGCCATGCATGCATTCATTCATTTCATTCATTTATTATATTTGTATGCCGCCCTATCCCGAGGGACTCAGGGCGGCTAACAAGCAGGGGGGATAAGGGGAATACAAACAAGAGACAAACAAGCAAGTTAAAAACAATGCAACAGTCACATCAGATTAAGTGGGGCCGGGAACTCATCAGTCCCAGGCCTGCCGGAACAGCCAGGTCTTAGTGGCTTTGCGCAAAGCTGGAAGAGTAGTGAGGGTCCGGATCTCCCTGGGGAGATCATTCCAGAGGGCCGGAGCAGCCACAGAGAAGGCCCTCCCCCGAGGCGTCGACAGTCGACATTGGCTAGCAGATGGAATTCGGAGGAGGCCTAATCTGTGGGATCTAATTGGTCGTAGGGAGGTGATCAGCAGGAGGCGGTCTCTCAAGTACCCAGGTCCAATGCCATGTAGGGCTTTAAAAGTAACGACTAGCACCTTGAAGCGAGTCCGGAGACCAACAGGCAGCCAGTGCAGCTCGCGGAGGATAGGTGTGACGTGGGTGTACCGAGGTGCACCCACAATCGCTCGCGCGGCTGCATTCTGGACAAGCTGAAGTCTCCAAATGCTCTTCAAGGGCAGCCCCATGTAGAGGATGTTACAGTAATCCAGTCTTGAGGTCACAAGGGCGTGAGTGACTGTTCTAAGAGCCTCCCGGTTTAGGTAGGGTCACAATTGGTGCACCAGGCGAACCTGGGCAAATGCCCCCCTGGTCACAGCCGACAAGTGGTATTCTAAAGTCAGCTGTGGGTCCAGGAGGACTCCCAAATTGTGAACCCTGTTTTGAGGGGGTAAAGTTTGACCCCCAGGCCTGGGAGATGGAATACAAAGCCAATCTTTGGGAGGGAACAGCAACAGCCACTCGGTCTTGTCGGGATTGAGTGCAAGCTTGTTCAACCCCATCCAGATCCTGACAGCCTCCAGGCACTGACACATCACTTCAACCGCTTCACTGAGTTGGCACGGGGCGGACAGATACAACTCTGTATCGTCCGCATATTGATGGTATTTTATCCCATGCCGGCGAATGATCTCACCCAGCGGCTTCATGTAGATATTAAACAGGAGGGGTGACAGGACCGAACCCTGTGGCACCCCGTAGTTAAGGGGCCTAGGGGTCGATCTCTGCCCTCCGACCAACACCGATTGCGACCTGTCCGAGAGGTAGGAGGAGAACCACCGAAGAACGGTGCCTCCCACTCCCACCTCCCGTAACCGCCGCAGAAGGATACCATGGTCGATGGTATTGAAGGCTGCTGAAAGGTCAAGGAGCACTAGAATGGAAGCATGGCCCCCATCCCTGGCTCTCCAGAGATCATCGATCAGCGCGACCAAAGCAGTTCCCGTGCTGTAGCCAGGCCTGAAATCGGACTGAAAGGAATCCAGATAATCAGTTTCATCCAAGGACCCCCGGAGCTGAAAGGCCACCACACATGGGGGGCAGGGTGCATGCGGGAGACACGTGGTGGGAAGGGTGCATGTATGAGGGTGGGGGGGAGAGTGGGAGGGCCCTGCATCCCCCTGTGGCCCATTTTTGGTCCTAGAAGGTTTCAGGGCAGAGGTGGGATCCTACCGGTTCAGTCCGGTTCGCCAGAATAGATAGTAAAAAAACTGGCATATCTTTCCGAACTAGTAGTAATAGCAGCCTGGCCATGCCCCCAAACCAGTTCCCTGGTCACCGCTCTCTTTCCCCCGCCTGCCCAGTCTTTGTTCTGCAGCTTGCCTGCCTGAAGCACTGCACTCTGAACTGGCTGCCAGGTAAGCCTGTGAGTTGCAGCTTAGCTAGCTGCCCCTGCCCCCTTCCCCACAGCCCTACCATGTTTTCCTGCCTTCCATGCCTATGGCCAGCTTGTGAAGGCAAGCAAGCAGAAGGCTGTGTGGAAAGCAGGGAAGCATGGAAGGACTTTGGGGAAGGGAACAAGCAGCCTACTCCCTTCCCTGCAGCCTTGCCATGCTTCCCTGTCTTCCACGTGGCCTTACTGGTGGTCCCCCATGCCTGCTTGCCTTCTGTGGTCAGCGTCCAGCCTGGCCTGGCTAGTGGGTGGGCAGGCGACCTTTGGTGAAAACGCAGAAACTGTGCTGGGGCTGAGAGGGGTGGCGGTGGTGAAACTGCAGGAGGGCAAGTGGACATCCCAGGGCTGCTGCACATTCAACTGCACTGTTTGTGCAAAGGCAGAGCCCGCCCTCCCGGCTGCAGGGTGATCCAAAGAGGACAGTAGGGTGCTGCAGAAAAGGCTGCCTTCCACTGGGGCCCACGTGCCTCTCATGCAGGCTCCGCAGGGCTTCGGGCTGGAAAGTTTCCCACTGGCTTCCCAACCAGCCACCTGCCTGCTCCTTGGCCGCATCGCCACTTACCATGCCGTCACTTTGGGACATGTTAGCCTGGCTAGCAGCCTACTACTCCCTTCTCCATTGTCCTGCCATGTTTGCCATCCACGTGGTTTCCCTGGCAGTTCCCCATGCCTGCTTGCCTTTGAGGTCAGGTAACACATCCAGCCTGTGAAGGGAGATGCACTGCTTCCGGGTCGGCCCAGCCAGTGAGTGGGCGGGCAGCCCTTTAGGAAGATGCAGCCACTGCGCTAGGGCCTAGAGTGGCAGCACCAGTGTTCTAGGAGGATGGCAGATGCATAATAAAGTATACTGTCTTCAAAGCTTGGATCTACTCAAAGAGAAGTGGATGAAAATCCTTGTTTTATCTTGCTTAAAGAAGCACTGATTGAAGTGTATCTTGGTAGTTCATGGACCCAGAATCAGGGATCTTTTACTTTTCAAAGTATGGAAGGGACAAGAGTGATGTGTGATGGCACTCCAGGAGAGTGGGCGGGTGTCACAGGGCTGCACCGGAGCAAAGCAGCAGCCTAAGCTCCAGCTCGGCATCTCCCCTTTCGTGTCTGTGCCAGTCAGCTGTTGAGAGCCCACCCTGCAGGTCCGAAGGAGAAGGAGAAGAAGACGGCCATTCAGTGTGTTCCCGTTTCTCCCTCCCCCAGGTGATGGCAAGAATTTAAGCATTGCCTCCTTGTGATAATTGTTAATTTTTAAATGATAATTTGGTAAAGTTTGCAGAGCTTTTTACATGTGACTCCAAACAATTTGGGAGGGAGGGACAAAGGAAGGAAGGGAGTTGGGAATGAGATGGAAAGATGGATGGAAGGAAAGAGATGGGAATAAGGGGGAGGGGAGGAAGGAAGGAGATGGGAATGAGAGGGAGAGAGAGGAAGGGAGGGAGGGAGGGAGGGAGGGAGGAAGGAAGGAAGGAAGGAAGGAAGGAAGGAAGGAGAGGGTAAGGAAAAGGGAGGGGAGGAAGAAATGAAGATGAGAAAGAGGGGAGGGGAGGAAGGAAGGAAGAAGATGAGAGAGGGGGAGGGGAGGAAGGAAGGGGGGAGGGAGCTGGGAATGAGATGGAAGTATGGATGGAAGGAAGGAGATGGGAATGAGAGGGGAGGGGAGGAAGGAAGGAGATGGGAATGAGAGGGAGAGAGAGGAAGGGAGGGAGGGAGGGAGGGAGGAAGGAAGGAAGGAAGGAAGGAAGGAAGGAAGGAAGGAAGGAAGGAGAGGGTAAGGAAAAGGGAGGGGAGGAAGAAATGAAGATGAGAAAGAGGGGAGGGGAGGAAGGAAGGAAGAAGATGAAAGAGGGGGAGGGGAGGAAGGAAGGGGGGAGGGAGGGAGCTGGGAATGAGATGGAAGTATGGATCGAAGGAAGGAGATGGGAATGAGAGGGGAGGGGAGGAAGGAAGGAAGGAGAGGGGAATGAGAAGGGAAGGGAGGAAGGAAAGAAGGAGAGGGGAGGGAGAGGGGAGGGGAGGGAGGAAGGAAGAAGATGAGAAAGAGGGCGGGGAGGGAGGGAGGGAGGGAGGGGGAGGGAGCTGGGAATGAGATGGAAGTAATTTATGGAAGGAAGGAGATGGCAATGAGAGGCGAATAGTGGGAGGAAGGAAGGACCTGGGAGCTGGGAATGAGTTGGAAGGATACATGGAAGGGAAGAGATGGGAATGAGAGGGAAGGATGGATGAAAGGAAGGAGATGGAAAGGAGGGGAAAGAGGGAGAATTGCATATGGCTCCAAATAATTCCCATGGCTGGGAATGAGATGGAAGTATGGATGGAAAAAAAGAGATGGGAATGAGAGGAGAGGAAGGGAGGGAGCTGGGAATGAGATGGAAAAATTGATGGAAGGAAGGAGATGGAATGAGAGGGGAGGGGAGGAAGGAAGGAAGGAAGGAGAGGGGAATGAGAAGGGAAGGGAGGAAGGAAAGAAGGAGAGGGGAGGGAGAGGGGAGGGGAGGGAGGAAGGAAGGAAGAAGATGAGAAAGAGGGCGGGGAGGGAGGGAGGGAGGGAGGGGGAGGGAGCTGGGAATGAGATGGAAGTAATTTATGGAAGGAAGGAGATGGCAATGAGAGGCGAATAGTGGGAGGAAGGAAGGACCTGGGAATGAGATGGAATGATGGATAGAAGGAGATGGGAATGAGAGAGGGAAGAATGGAGGGAGCTGGGAATGAGTTGGAAGGATACATGGAAGGGAAGAGATGGGAATGAGAGGGAAGGATGGATGAAAGGAAGGAGATGGAAAGGAGGGGAAAGAGGGAGAATTGCATATGGCTCCAAATAATTTTTAGAAAAGGAGGGAGGGAGAAATGAAATATTCTAATACATTATTACTACGGTAGTATGTTTATTAAGAAAATAAAGTCAAATATTTAAAACTGAACACCTTTCTTTCTTTCTTTCTTTTTTCTCTCTCTCTCTCTTTTTCTCTACTATATTGTTTTGCTCATTTCCACATTCTTAAAAAAAAAACTTAAATTCTCTAAATGAGATCATTTATAGTCAATTTAACAAATCTGAGCTAAAGCTTTCGTCATGGAGTACAATCAGTTTTGAACAAGACTTCTAGAGGTCCTTTAGATGTGATTCCTAAAACGTTTATGTGTGTGTGTGAGAGAGAGAGGGGGGGAGAGGGAGAGGGAGGGATGGAGAAAAAGAGAGAGAAAGGGAAGGAAGGACCACAAACTCTGGCACTAGATGTGGCTTCAGAAGACGGTTTGAAACAGCAGAGCAATCTAGAGCTGGAAGGGATCTCAGAGGTCATCTAGTCCAACCCCTGCCTTAGCAGGAAACCTTATATCATCTGGATTATTTCGGTGTCGCTAACAGAGAGTAAAAATTGTCAGAAAGGAGAAGGAGTTGAGTAGGACAAGGCTGCCATGCAGAGGAAGGCAGAGATAGTTCTTGACTTATGACCACAATTGAGCCCAAAATTTTGGTTGCTAAGCAAGAGCATTGTTAAGTGAGTTTCATCACATTTTCACCACATAACAGTCATGTGCAAGCTAGGGAATAACATCTGAAGGCGTGTGTAATGTTCTAATATACAGAAATTATAGTTAAATGTGTGGCAGAAAGTGAACTCTGGATGTGCTTTTTCAAATGCAGTATAGTGTGTCACTGGCGCATTGCATTATGGGTGCGAGCATGTGCATGAGCACTGTCACGTGTGTGCACATGCTTTTGGCACATGACAAAAAGGTTAGCCATCACTGTACTATGTACAGTGTACTAAACCAAGCTTCGGAGGGCTGGGCATGGCTTTCCCGGGCTCTGTTTTCAGCTGCGACAGCCTCCTGCAGACCTCTGCCAGCAAAACCCAAGCTTGTTTTTGCTGGCAGAGGCATTGTGGGCCGGTCCTTTGTGGTTTCCTCGGCAGCCCCGCAGACCTGATCTAAGCACCCCTTGAGTTTGACCCCTCTATCCTAGATCATTTAACAGAAAAAAAATATTCCACCATTCTTTAATTTGGACCAAACTGATTTTGGGAGTTCTTTAATATGAATTAGTTCTTTTTTTTCATGTATATATATTTTTATTTTTCATTTTCATACACTCACATGTATACACCATACAGTATTAAACAATAATTGCATCATTCCTATTGTAAACAATGCCCCAGAAAATAAAAACCCAATATACCTCTTCCATTCTCCATACACCTCTTTCTTCCACCACCCTCCAACTTTCTATCTTCCCTCCATCATCCCCCTCTACCCTACTTCCCCTCCCCCTCTACCACTCCTCTCTCCAGATCCGCTCCCCCCCTTCCTTTTCACCTTCCCCCCCACCCTCTCTCCCATCCCTCTCTACCCATCCTTCTTCTTTCCTACTCCTCCTCCCCTTGGTGTATTTCCAGTATATGTTAACATACTTGGCTTATCCTATTTTTAAAGAAAAATTAAAGAAAAACAGTATACATGTGAAGTCACATTGCATTGAGATCTAACACATCGTGTCTAGCCTAATATATCCCTCCCTCCCCCCTCCCCCCTCCCCCCCACCTCCTTCCCCCCCCCAACTTCCCAGAACCCGTACACGGTATAGATTTTTAACAAACACAGTCTAAAATCTATTGAGAAAAAAGAAATAAAAAAATTAATAACATCTCTACATTGATCTTAGCTTCTTCTTGCTAAGCTAACTTTAAACAATTTCAATCATTCCTGATCTTAAGCATAGGCTAACTGGAATTTCTTAGTCCTATATTTATTTTGTATATAGTCAATCCATTTTTTCCAGTCTCGTTTATAACTCTCATTTGAGTGATCTTTAAGATATGCCAATATCTTAGCCATCTCGGCTAAATTTGTAACTTTCAATGTCCATTCTTGAGTTGTAGGCAGGTCTTCCTTCTTCCAGTATTGCGCCACCAACAGTCTTGCTGCCGTTATTAAGTGCAGGATCAAGTTAGTCTCTACCGCTGTAAAGTCAGTACTTATACCTAGCAAAAATAACTGAGGAGTAAACTTTATCCTTCTTTTAAAGATATTTTGCATAATCCACCATATTTTTATCCAAAATGCCTTAACCTTTTGGCAAGTCCACCATATATGGAAATAGGTAGCATCGAGAGAACCACATCTCCAACATTTGGGTTGTAAATTCGGATACATAGAAGCCAGCTTTTTAGGATCTAAATGCCATCTATAGAACATCTTGTAAAATTTTTCTCTCAGGTTTTGAGCTTGTGTAAATTTCACATTTCTTACCCAAATTTTTTCCCATGTATCCAACATTATTGGTTCTTGAATATTTTGAGCCCACTTTATCATACAATCTTTAACTAACTCTGTTTCCGAATCTATCTGTATTAATACATTATATATCCTCTTTATATGCATTAAACTTTGATTTCTTATTTGTTTAAATAAGTTGTCCTCAATTTGGACAAAACCAATTTTTTGATCTATTTTCCACCTGGCCTGTAGTTGCCCATACTGGAACCAAGTTTGAATTGCCCTCTCCTCTTTTAATACCTCTAAGGATTTTAATTGTAGTGCCCCTCCTTCCAAAATAAGAAGCTGTCTTTAAGTAATTCTATCCTGTTTTTGTGCTATATTTATATTTTCAATTGCATGCCTAGGAATTGCCCACATAGGTATCTTATCATTTAATTTATGTTGATATTTTTTCCAAACCCGCAGTAAAGCATTTCTTAAAATATGACTTTTAAAGTTTTTGTCCAGTTTTTTGTTAAATAACAAGTAAGCATGCCAACCATATACCAGATCATATCCCTCAAGATTCAGAATCCTATCATTAGTTAAATTGATCCAATCACTAATTACGGACAACACCACTGCATCATAATATAGCATTAAATTGGGTACTTTCAAGCCTCCCCTCTTGCATATATCTTGCATTATTTTCAGCTTTACTCTCGGCTTCTTTCCTGCCCATACAAATTTATTGATACCCTTCTGCCATTCTAAAAGATTCACATCTTTTTTAAGTATAGGTAACTGTCAGCACTTCTCCATTGAATAATTAGGAAAGAAAACCACGAGACTCCATTGATAGAAATCAAGTGTACTTTTACTAATTATAAATGATTAGAAGCGTAGCAAAGTGAAGACTGATTATTTAGGCGCGAAAGCAAATGATATGTAGAATAACCCATTCCCCACCCCTTGGCCATCCCAGTTACAGTCCAATCATAATTCTTCCAAGTGTCAGGTGCGAGATAACTTCGAAAGGCATCACCAAGATGGAATGTCAGTGCCGTTGGCCTTGGCGGGAACCTCCTCTGCATGCGCAGTAAGACAGGCAGCAGAAACTCCAGAATCTTCCTCCAGCACAATTAGTAATCCCCCCCCAAATACCATGCCCCCCCTCCCCGTTTCAATGGCAGCCGAAGCAGCAGCAAAGCAGAGGCTGACATCTGGCCCTCCTCCGGAAAAAGGCGGTCAGGCCTGGAAAACGACAAAACACAAACAGATGAACAACAAAAAACAGAAAAATAAAAATAGCGGGGGGAGAGAAAGTCAGGAAGGAGAGTCGACTAGGGCTTGTCAGGATAAGCAGAATAGAACTGGCGGAGCAGTTGGGGGGGCCCAGAGATGGGACTTGTCCACCCACTCGGCATGAGTTGGAGGAAAATGCTTCCAAGCCACCAGGTACTGAAGGCGATTCCGCCGTCTTCGAGAGTCCAATATTTCCCGAACCTCAAAATGCTGTCACCATCAATCAATAGGGGGGCAGGTGGCAGATCCACAGGCGGACGTAAAGATGAAAAACAAACAGGTTTAATGAGATTAATGTGGAACACAGGATACACACGGTTGAGGTGCTTGGGTAGCTGTAAGTGAACTGAAACAGGATTGATGACCTTGATTATGGGAAACGGCCCACATACTTAGGCCCCAACTTCTTTGATTTCTGCGTAGTTTGAAGGAACTTTGTGGATAGATAAACTTGGTCACCCACCTTGTACTGATAAGGTTGAGCACGTTTCTTATAAGCCTGTTTCTTATGCACGCGATGCGCAGCATCCAAAGTATGAAGTGCCAAAGGCCAAATATGCCGCAACCGCTCACTCCACTCGGAGATGGATGAAACCTGTGGCTGCTCAAGAGGAACTTCGGGAATAGGAGTAAAGTCCTGGCCAAACACAAGTTGAAAAGGGGTGAACCCAGTGCTGCTATGTACAGAATTATTATAAACCACTTCCGCGTGCGGCAACAAGTCCACCCAGTCATCTTGCTGGTAATTGATGAAACAACGTAAATATTGTTCTAGAACAGAATTAGTCCTCTCGCAAGCCCCATTAGTCTGAGCGTGGTGGGCGGAGCTTAGACACTGGGCGGAGCCAATGCGCTTAAGAAATTCTTTCCAGAAGACGGAAGTGAATTGTATGCCTCTATCAGAAATGATGCGATCAGGCACGCCATGCAAACGGTAAACGTGAGAAATGAAAAGTTTAGCGAGTGCCTTCGCAGAAGGAATCTTAGGGCAAGGTATAAAGTGAACTTGCTTGGAAAACAAGTCAGTAACCACCCATATGACAGTGTGCCCATGGGTCTCAGGAAGTTTGACAATGAAGTCCATAGAAATCTCCTTCCAGGGGGCGACAGGGCGAGCTACAGTCTGGAGCAAACCCTGTGGTTTCCCCGGCGGGCGTTTAGCGGCCGCACAAACAGGGCAGCTGGCAACATAAAGTTCAAAGAGGGCCACCAAAACTGCCGTTTCACCAGATGCAGTGTCTTTGCAAATCCAAAGTGCCCTGCCAACTTGGAATCATGAGCCCATTGGAGAACAATGAGCCGAAGAGAGGCAGGGACGTAAAGTTTCGCTCCAATCCATGGCAAATCGTCCCTCATTGTGCATTCAGCTTGATGCTGCTGGAACCAATCATCCTGAGGAAGGGCTTTCTTGAGATCGGAAAGAAAATCTTGAGACACGTCTACCTTAGAGCGTGTCTGTTGCCTAGTAACAACAGGAGCAGCAAGGCTGGACGTGGGAACCACGGGCTGGACGACGCTGAGCTTAGAGCAGTTGTATTGAGGGAGTCTAGACAAAGCATCAGCCATGAAATTCTTCCCTCCCGGGATGTACTTAAGTGTGAAATTAAAATGATTGAAATGCTGAGCCCAGCGCATCTGCTTAGGGGAGAGCCGCCTGGGAGTTCTCAAAGCCTCCAAGTTCTTATGGTCAGTCCACACCTCAAATGGGTGCTTAGTGCCCTCCAGGAAGTGGCGCCATGTGGCCAAAGCCCAACGTACAGCAAATGCTTCTTTCTCCCAGATTGCCCAACGTCTCTCCGTGTCTGTGAGTTTACGGGAGGTGTAGGCACGCGGTTGTAAATTACCTTGGTCGTTAGTCTGAAGCAAGACAGCCCCCACCGCCAAGTCGCTGGCATCAGCCTGAACGACAAAGGGCTTGTCCATCTCCGGATGCTTCAGAACTGGCTCCTCGGCAAAAAGTCGTTTCAACTTTTCAAAAGCAGCTTGACACTCCATGGTCCAATTCAACGGCTTGCTAGGTTTAGGTTTCGGCCCACCTTTGGACTTCAACAGATTAGTGATGGGAAGTGCAATTTTGGCAAAAGAAGGGATTGATGATAGAAATTGGCAAAACCTAAAAATTTCTGTAATTGTCTACGTGTACGGGGTGCCTCCCATTCAGTGACCGCCTTGACCTTAGCGGAGTCCATCTCCACACCTGCGGGGGAGATACGATACCCAAGGTAGTCTATCTTCTCCTGGTGAAATTCACATTTGGATAACTTGGCATAAAGTTCCGCGGCTCAGAGTTTCTTCAGGACAGTGCGGACCAACTTGACGTGTTCTTTTTTTTTCTTCCAAATTCTTGTCTAGCCTAATGTATACCCCTCCCTCCCTCTCCCCTCCCCCCCAACCCCCCTCCTCCTTCCCCCTCGACTTCCCAGAACCCGTACACGGTATGGATTTTTAACAAACACAGTCTAAAATCTATTGAGACAACAGAAATAAAGAAATTAATGACATCTCTACATTGATCTTAGCTTGACATGTTCTTCATATGTTTGTGTGTAAATAAGGATATCATCTAAATATATGATAACGCCTTTGTAAAGGTGGTCATGCAAAATCTCATTAATTAATTGCATGAAAACTGCAGGTGCCCCCTGCAGGCCAAAGGGCATTACCCGGAACTGGAAGCAACCCAGGGGGCAATTGAAAGCAGTCTTCCACTCATCCCCCTCCTTTATTCGGACCCTATAGTATGCCTCCCTTAAGTCCAGTTTAGTAAAAATGCGGCCTTTTCCCAGTTGGGCCAGCATGTCCTTCATCAGAGGCAAAGGGTAGAGATTATGAGAAGAGATTGAATTAAGGTTCTTAAAGTTCACACACAAACGAAGAGAGCCATCTTTTTTCTCCCTGAATAGTACAGGGGCTGCTACCTTGGGTCTGGCTGGTTCAATGAAACCCCTTTGCAAGTTTTTGTCAATAAACTTCCTCATTTCCTCCATCTCTCTGGGCGACATAGAATATATTTGGGGTTTTGGAAGCGGCACTCCAGGCAAAATTTCGATGGAGCAATCAGTGGGTCTGTGGGGTGGAAGTTTATCTGAAGATTTTTCACTAAAAAACCCCTTTAGGTCCCAATACTCTTTCGGAATCTTTTCTTCCCCCTCAATTTTCTCCTGGCCCCTGGCGGCCAATGCAGGGCTGCAGCCAGCAGGCTCAGGGGCATCGGCATCCCCGTCTGGGGCTGTGCTGGTCCAAATACGCAGCCACCCCTCCCTCCAGTTAATGCGAGGGTTCCATTTACGAAGCCAGGGGAGTCCAAAAATAAGGGGTCTGTCCATCCCAGGTGCCACAATAAAAGAGATCAATTCTACATGGGTGCCCATTTTCATCTCTAGAGGTTCAGTGTAGAAATGGGCTGCCCCCCCCCCCTGCAATGGATCCATCAATTTGGCAAAAAACAATAGGGGTTTTCAAAGTCCTCAATTTCAAGCCCAGTTTCTCAATCATTGCAGGATTAATCATACATCTAGAACAGCCTGAATCGAGGAGGGCGGAAAGCCGCTCTGTTTCTCCAGCAGGTGGCACCCTTAACTCAATTGGGATCAACATGGGGCCTTTATTTGAACTCACCCAATGTGGCGAGGCGTCGTCATTGGAGTCATCAGAGGAGCTGATGGTCACGTCCACTTCCTCCTCCGCCTCCTGCCGGAAACACTGGGGGGTATTTTCAGCAGCGAAGGCAGCCTCCTTCTTCCTCCCCGGGGCCTTGCTAGTCTTCCCTTCCCACTTGGTAGGGGGTGGGGCGGTTGGAGGAAGTTTAACGCGGCAATCCATGGCTCGATGGCCTCCTTTCCCACAACGGAAGCACGTGAAAGGCTTGGCCTTGCCGGCAGAGCTTCCCTTCCCTTCACCCTTGATGCAGAATGGGGCCCTTTGAGCTGGGGGGGGGGGCGATCTCTCTGGTTTTTCCTCTTTCGCACGTTGAAGTCTAATCAAGTCTAGCTCAACGTCTGCTGCATTTTCATACCAAGCAACAACTCGCTTGGGAAGGTGTCTGTTAATGCATTGTTGCCATTCTGCGTCTTCTGGGGGGGGCTACTCTGGCAGCAGCCCTGGCTGGGGGGGGAGGCTGTTTCTGGGTTTGTTTGCTCCCATCCCCCCTCGGCCTCTTCACCCTCCCTAAATTTATGCATGGAGTACCTTTGTTCAAATTCTTCCGTTTGCTCTCTTTCCATCGCTCTCTCTCGGGACTTCCGCTCGGTCATAGCTTTTCCCAGTCCGCTGGTTTTTTCTTTTGTCTCCTTCTGGTAACTCCTGCATCCAAATTCTCCGAATCCTCTTTTTGCCCCACTCCCAAAGTCCAACGGGGCCGAACCACAGGCTCTTCTACCCTTAGGCCAGCTAGCCTTTCAGGTAAAGATGGTTCTGCAGTTTCTCTTCCAGTCTCCTCATCATCGCTCGCTTGCAATTTCATTTTCTTCTTTCCTTCTTGTGAGTACACCCCCCACGGTAGGTTGAAAACTCCTGGTGGGGTGTGAGTGAGTCTTCGCTGAGTCTTCAGCACTCCTCCATTGAATAATTAGGAAAGAAAACCACGAGACTCCATTGATAGAAATCAAGTGTACTTTTACTAATTATAAATGATTAGAAGCATAGCAAAGCAAAGACTGATTATTTAGGCGCAAAAGCAAATGATATATAGAATAACCCATTCCCCACCCCTTGGCATCCCAGTTACAGTCCAATCATAATTCTTCCAAGTGTCAGGTGCAAGATAACTTCAAAAGGCATCACCAAGATGGAATGTCGGTGCCGTTGGCCTTGGCGGGAACCTCCTCCGCATGCGCAGTAAGACAGGCAGCAGAAACTCCAGAATCTTCCTCCAGCACAATTAGTAATCCCCCCCCAAAATACCATGCCCCCCTCCCCATTTCAATGGCAGCCGAAGCAACAGCAAAGCAGAGGCTGACAGTAACATTTTGAAAAGAAATAAAATTTTTGGTAAGATATTCATTTTCACTGCCGCAATTCTTCCCAGCAAAGATAAGTGTAACTTCTCCCATTTTTTCATCTCTATCTGTATACTATGCCAGAGTGGTTCATAATTATACTTGTATAGTTTCCCATTTGAGATTGAAATATTAACTCCAAGATATTTAACCTTTTTGAATATGTAAATGTGTTTTATTTTCCATTTTCATTTTCGTACAGTCACACATATACTGTACAGAACCGGGGCCATATAACATTAAACAATAAACACAGCCATTCCTCTTGTCAATAATACCCCCCAAAATAGAAACCCAATGTACCTCTTCGACCCTCCATACACCCTTTCTTTCACCCCCTCCAACTTTCCGTCTTCCCACCATCATTCCCCTCTACCCTACTTCCCCTCCCCCTCTACCACACCTCTCTCCCAATACACTCCCTCCCTTCCTTCTCACCCTCCCTCCAATCCTCTCTCCCACCCTCTCTACCCCTCTTTCTTCTATCCCTCTACTCCTCCCTTTGGTGTATTTCTATTTCTATTAATATATTCAGCTTGCCCTATTTTTACACTGGAATTAAAGAGCAACAGTATACAAGTGCAATTGCGTTACTTTAAAATCTAACACATACTATATATCCCCCCTCCCCTCCCTCCCCCCTAAGACCCCACCTCCCTTCCCCCCCCCCCCCCGACTTCCCAGAGCCCGTACACGGTGTAGATTTTTAACACAGTCTAAAATATATTAAGACAAAGGAAATAAAAAAAAGAAAGTCAATAACATCTCTGCGTTGAACTCAGCTTCTTCCTGTTGCACAAACTTTGAGCAGTTTAGATTATTCCTAATCTTAAGCATAGGCTATCTGGAATTTCTTAGTCCCGTATTTGTTTTCTGTATAGTCAATCCATTTTTTCCAGTCTCGTTTATATCTCTCATTTGAGTGGTCTTTAAGATATGCCGATATTTTAGCCATCTCGGCTAAGTTTGTAACTTTCAATGTCCATTCTTGAGTTGTAGGCAAGTCGTCCTTCTTCCAGTATTGCGCCACCAACAGTCTTGCTGCCGTTATTAGGTGCAGAACCAAGTTGATCTCTACTGCTGTAAAATCAGTACATATACCTAGTAAAAATAACTGAGGAGTAAACTTTATCCTTCTTTTAAAGATATTTTGCATGATCCACCACATTTTTATCCAAAATGCCTTAACCTTTTGACAATAGCAATAGCAAGAGCAGTTAGACTTATATACCGCTTCATAGGGCTTTCAGCCCTCTCTAAGCGGTTTACAGAGTCAGCATATTGCCCCCAACAACAATCCGGGTCCTCATTTTACCTACCTCGGAAGGATGGAAGGCTGAGTCAACCCTGAGCCAGTGAGATTTGAACAGCTGAATTGCAGATCTGCAGTCAGCTGAAGTAGCCTGCAGTGCTGCATTTAACCACTGCGCCACCTCGACAAGTCCACCATATATGAAAATATGTAGCATCGAGAGAACCACATCTCCAACATTTAGGCTGTACATTCGGATACATAGAAGCCAGCTTTTTAGGATCTAAATGCCATCTATAAAACATCTTATAAAAATTTTCTCTCAGGTTTTGTGCTTGTGTAAATTTCACATTTCTTACCCATATTCTTTCCCACGTGTCCAACATTATTGGTTCTTCAATATTCTGAACCCACTTTATCATACAATCTTTAACCAATTCTGTTTCCGAATCCATCTGTATTAGTACATTATATATCCTCTTTATATGCATTAAGCTTTGATCTCAACTTGGATAAAACCAGTTTTTTTGGTCTATTTTCCACCTGGCCTGTAATTGGCCATACTGGAACCATGTTTGAACTACCTTCTCCTCTTTCAATACCTCTAAAGATTTTAGTTGTAGAACCCCCCTTTCCAAAGTTAGAAGTTGTCTGTAAGTGGTTCTATTGTGTTTTTGTTCTATATTCATATTTTCAGTTGCATGTCTAGGAATTGCCCACATGGGTAACTTATCATTTAGTTTATATTAATATTTTTTCCAGACCCGCAATAAAGCATTTCTTAAGATATGACTTTTAAAGTTCTTATCCAATTTTTTGTTGAATAACAAGTAAGCATGCCAACCATATACCAGATCGTGTCCCTCGATATTCAGTATTCTATCATTGGTTAAATGGGTCCAATCACTAATTGCGGATAGCGCCACTGCATCATAATATAATTTTAGGTTAGGTAATTTCAAGCCTCCTCTCTCGCGTACATCTTGCATTATTTTCATCTTTACCCTCGGCTTCTTTCCAGCCCATACAAATTTGTTGATACCCTTCTGCCATTCTAAAAGATTCGCATCTTTTTAAAGTATAGGTAGCATTTGAAAAAGAAATAAAATTTTTGGTTAAATGTTCATTTTCACTGCCGCTATTCTACCCAGCAAAGATAAGTGCAATTTCTCCCATTTTTTCATCTCTATCTGTATACTCCGCCAAAGTGGTTCATAATTATACTTATATAGTTTCCCGTTTGAGGCTAAAATATTGACCCCAAGATATTTGACTTTTTTAACTACCTCACATCCTAGCATCCCTCCTAGTTCTTCCTTTTGTTTAGTATTCATATTTATAGCTAATATTTTGGTTTTTCCTAAATTTATTTTAAAACCTGACACTTGACCATATTGATTAATCATGTTCATTAAAACCATACTAGATTCCTGCGGTTGTTCCAATATTATGACCAAATCATCCGCAAAAGCGCGGACTCTGTATTCTTGCTGCCTAATCTTGATCCCTTTTAGACCATCCAAGCCCCGTATTTTATTCAACAATACTTCCAAAGTTATAATGAACAATAGTGGGGACAAAGGACAGCCCTGTCTTGTACCTTTTCCGATTTGAAAAGAGTCTGTTAAACTTCCGTTGACTATGATTTGAGCTGTTTGCTGTTGGTATATTGCTTTAATTGACCGTAAAAATCTCCTATCTGCATTTTTTGCAATATCTTCAACAGAAATTGCCAATTAACTCAATCGAAGGCCTTCTCAGCATCCAGAAATATGAACGCAGCAGGGATTTGGTTGTTCTTTCCCAAATATTCTAATGCATTAATGATTAGTCTAACATTACTCTTCATCTGTCTCCCCTGTCTAAAACCTGTTTGGTCAGTATGTATCAATTGTTGAATAACCACCATTAACCTATTTGCTAGTATTTTAGTAAAAAATTTATAATCTACATTAAGTAATGAGATAGGTCTATAATTTTTTGGTTGGGTAATATCTTGATCTTCTTTGGGTATCAAAGATATAAACGCTATCTTCCAAGATGGGGGCACTTTACCTTCCGTTTGAATTTTATTAAATAGTTCTCTAAGAGGTTCTACCATTTCTAACTGTAAGTTTTTATAGTAAACCGCTGTCAAGCCATCTGTGCCTGGTGCTTTCCCTAACTTTAGTTGTTTGATTACCTGCAAGATTTCCCCTGAGGTTATTGGTTGGTTCAACTTTTGCCTGTACTCTTCTCTAACTAGGGGTATTTTCTCTTTATCTAAGTATTTGTCTATATCTAAACCCTTAATTTTGTCCCCTTTATACAATTCTGTAAAAAATTCCCGAAATGCCTTTTGAATCTCCTTCTGTTGAAACACCTCCTTCCCTCTATAACTCAATTTGGTTACATTTCGAATTTTCCTTTTTTTCCTAATCTGATAAGCTAACCATCTGCCCGGTTTATTTGCGTTACAAAAAGTGTTGTGTTTTGCATATAATAAACTAGTGGCTACCTGATCAGAGATCAACATATCAAATTGGGATTTTAATATGGTGATTGCTTCCTTAACCTTTGTATCGCCTGGATTCAATGTTAACTCCAACTCTTTCCCTTTAATTTCCTCTTCCAATTCTTTTCGTTTTTCCCCTTGTTTATGTCTATGTATTTTGTTTATATTCATCAGTAGTCCTCTCATATACGCTTTGCTTGCATTCCATACAAATTCCATAGATGTACCCTTATTCATATTCAGAACAAAGTATTCAGATAACAATTTTTTACAATCATTAATGTACTTTTCATATCTGAATAAGTTTTCATTCAGCCTCCAAGACCTTCTTGCCTGCACTACCCTTCCCAATTCCATCCAAACTGGGTTATGATCCGAAAGGACCCTCACCACAATCTTTGTCTTCTTCACCCTAGAAAGTAAATCATTAGTGATTAGTATAAAATCAATCCTTGAAAGGGATTGATGTCTATCAGAAAAAAAGGTGAAGTCATATTCCTCTGCGTTTATTTCTCGCCAAACATCTCTCAATTCGAAGTTGTCCATCATGTCAAAAAAAGGTTTGGGTAACTTAGCTTGGATTTTAGTATTTGGGCGAGAGGTCTTCTTATCTCTTTTAGTGTCAATCACGCCGTTCCAGTCACCCAATAGTATACAAGACTTAAAGTCCCACTGTACTAATTTAGCATGAAGATTTCTATAGAATCCGTCTTGCTGTTGATTAGGAGCATAAATTCCCAAAAGTAATGTCTTTTTCCCTTCTAAGATTAAGTCTAGCGTGATATATCTTCCAAAGGGATCTGCTTCAATTAGTTCAGCCTTAATGTCTTTTATTAAGTATACAACTATACCATTTTTCTTTTCCGTAGCAGAGGTCACAAAATGTTGACCGAGTTTGAGGTTAAACAAATATTTTTGATCAGTTGATTTGATATGAGTTTCTTGCAGACAAATTATATCATTCTTGAACTGTTTGAGATAGTGAAATATTTTCTTTCTCTTCTGTGGAGAGTTCAGTCCATTGACATGTCAAAATCTTAGTTGTCATTTTTGGTTGCCTGAAGCTTTTTTAGAGCCTCCTGCATGGCCTGTTTAACCTTTGGCCTAGCTCCTTCCATGGCTTCTGAGCTTGTTGCTGTAACTCCTTGATCAATGGCCGGTGATTGTTGAGGTTGTTGCATTGTAGCTTGTTTTTCCATTCGTCTGGTAGTCATACGGCTAGGTCTTTGTTCCATGACACCTTGCCCTTCCAGGAGGAGGAAATGGTGCGTTTTGTCTGGTAGTTGTGTGGTTTGCTATCTATCTTGTCCTTCTCGTGGTCTTTCTCCAGGTCCAGATGATTCAGGGTGTCCCACCATCAGAATATTGTGATAGAAATCTCGAGCTTTCCATACAGAGTTGAGACGATATCTTTGCTTGTTCGTCTTTTTATCCCCTGCCTGTACCCCCTTCCCTGACTGAATTGTGAGCCGCCCTGAGTCCCCTTCGGGGAAAAGGGCAGCATATAAATGTAATAAATCCAATCCAATCCAATCCAAATGTAATTATAATACCAAATGGCACATCCCATCTATACTGTATCTGACAGCTTCTGAGTTCTTCCACTAGAAAGGCATAGTCTCTCCTGCCTCTTAGCATTTGAGGTGGTATTTCTTTCAAGACAATCAAATCCTGACCGCCAATTTGAAGCCTGGTGTTATAGGACTCTTGTAATATCATGTTTCTGAGCTCTCTTGTGGTGAAGTATATGACTACATCTCGGGGGAGTTGCTTCTGCTTTGCCACCCAAGAGTTAACACGATAAATTTTATCAATCTGCCAGTCAAAGTTGGATCCCGGTCTTCCCGCCAGACTGTCAAAAGCCTCTGAAAAAATCTGTTTCAAGTTCTCCTGTTTATCCTCACGCAACCCCCTGACTCTTAATGCGAGCTCCATCTGCCTGTACTGTATCATAATAATTTGTTTTTCAGCATTTTCAACTTTTTGTTGCACCACCTCTGTTTTGGATGTCAAATTGGTATTAGCTTCATTAAGAAACTCTAGGTTATCTTCAATTCCAGAAACATGTTCTGTCAATACAGTTACAAGTCCCAGCATATCATCATTTATTTTGGCAATCCTAGTATCAAGTTTATCATATAAGTCCGCCTTAAACTCTTTTATCCCATTCTTTATCTCCTCTCTGAATTCTCTAAAAGTTTCTAAATTCTGCTCTCTAAATTCTCTAAAAGTTTCCAAAAAAAGTTCTTTCGTTAGCAAATCTCCAGTAGGGGGCATAGAGGGTGGAAGCTGCAACCTTGTGCCAGGTATGGGGGATGTGCTTCTAGGAGGGAGTTTCGGCCCAAGATTTAATTTTGATGCCATTATGTCTTATCTTCAAGCAATTAATCAAGCTCTACTGGCCCGCAGTGCAGTTTACGAGAAGAAAAGTATTACCCCCTTCCCTGACTTGGATTGTGAGCCGCCCTGAGTCCCCTTTGGGGAAAAGGGCAGCATATAAATGCAATAAATTCAATTCAATTCAATTCAAGTCAAGTCACCCCTTTGTTAGTTCTTTAGGATTTTTCAAAAGGTTTCAGAAAAGGGCATTGTAACAAAGCAGCTCGGCATATTCAGCGCCATTTTGGACTTCTCTATATCAGAAATATATATTAACAAAGTTGATAAGAAAAAAGTCTTGTAAGCTCTTCAGAGAAGTGAAACTAATTAGTAAGAAACTGCTGGCTGGCTGTTCCTTTGATCTTTTTTATCACTGTTCTTTGCAGAAGAATTAGGAATGTGGCATTGTTACGGAGAATGCACAATCGCCATTTTAGGAACTTATTTTTTAAGAAAAAAAAACCAAGTGCACGAAGGAAGCTCTTGTAAAAAATGAAGCTAGGATTTTTTTTAAAAAAAAAGCAGATAAGGTTCTCAGATACGGACTCTGCTTGTATTAATTTCAGATAAATAGTTCAAATATTGTCCTAAGTGGAGGTGCCTTACTTTGAGCCGTAATAAAAACAGCTAGGGATTTCCGGCACGGAGATATGATTCAGCCTCGGCTGGCCCCCCTTCTTTTCGCAGCAAAAAAAGCTGCAAACTTCAAAGGAAAAGCTCTTACCAGCTGGATCTCTCTCTCACTCTTCTTTGCCTGAAGAATGAGGTATCTACCAGATGTCTAGGCAGATAACGCGACCAGAAACCCAGGGGCAGCTCTATTAAGCTACCACCATCAGCAAGGTCCCGCCCAGGAAGTCGATATTTAACCTTTTTGACTACCTCACATCCTAACATTCCTCCTAATTCCTCCTTTTGTTTAGTATTCATATTTATGGCTAATATTTTCGTTTTCCCTACGTTTATTTTAAAACCTGACACTTGACCATATTGATTAATTGTATTCATTAAAACCATACTGGATTCCTGCGGTTGTTGCAATATTATGACCAAATCATTCACAAAGGCCCGCACTCTGTATTCTTGCTGCCTAACCTTAATTCCTTTTAGGCCCTCCAAGCCCCGTATTTTATTCAATAATACTTCCAAAGTTATAATAAACAATAGTGGGGACAAAGGACAGCCCTGTCTTGTACCCTTTCCAATTTGAAAGGATTCTGTTAAACTTCCATTGACTATAATTTGAGCTGTTTGCTGTTGATATATTGCTTTGATTGCTTGTAAAAAACTATCTCCTACCTGCATTTTTTGCAATATCTTCAGCAAAAATTGCCAATTAACTCGATCAAAGGCTTTCTCAGCATCCAGAAATATGAACGCAGCAGGGATTTGATTGTTCTTTCCCAAGTATTCTAATGCATTAATAATTAATCTAACATTACTTTTCATCTGTCTCCCTTGTATGAAACCTGTTTGATCAGCATGTATCAATTGTTGGATGACCAGCATTAACCTATTTGCTAGTATTTTAGTAAAAATTTTGTAGTCTACATTAAGTAATGAAATAGGTCTGCAGTTTTTTGGTTGAGTAGTATCTTGATCTTCTTTGGGTATCAAAGATATAAAGGCTGTCTTCCATGAAGGAGGTACCTTACCTTCCATTTGAATCTTATTAAATAATTCTCTAAGAGGTTCTACCATTTCCAACTGCAAGTTTTTATAGTAAGCCGCTGTCAAGCCATCTGTGCCTGGTGCCTTCCCTGACTTCAACTGTTTAATTACCTGTAAAATTTCCCGCGAAGTTATTGGTTGATTCAATTTTTGCCTGTGTTCTTCTGTAACTAAGGGTATTTTTTCTTTATCTAAGTATTTGTCTATATCTAAACCATTAATTTTATCCCCCTTGTACAACTCTGTAAAAAATTCCCGAAATGCCTTTTGAATCTCATCCTGTTGAAATACCTCCTTCCCTTTGTAGGTCAATTTAGATATATTTCGAATTTTCTTTTTTTCCCTAATCTGATAAGCTAACCACCTGCCAGTTTATTTGCATTACAGAAAGTATTGTGTTTTGTGTATAACAAACTGGTGACTACCTGATCAGAGATCAACATATCAAATTGGGATTTTAATATGGTAATTGCTTCCTTGACCTTTGTATCACCTGGATTCATTGTTAACTCCAGCTCTTTCCTCTTAATTTCCTCCTCCAACTCTGTTCGTTTTACCCCTTGTTTATGTCTATGTGATTTATTTATATTTATCAATACTCGTCTCATATACGCTTTGCTTGCATCCCATACAAATTCCATAGGTGTATCCTTATTCATGTTAAAAACAAAGTATTAAGTTAGCAATTTTTTACAATCATTGATATACTTTTCATATCTAAATAAGTTTTCATTCAATCTCCAAGACCTTCTTGCCTGTACCACCCCTCCCAATTCCATCCAGGTTGGGTTATGATCCGAAAGGACCCTAGCCGTAATCTTTGTCTTCTTCACCCTAGAAAGCAAATCATTAGTAGTTAATATGAAATCAATCCTGGAGAAGGATTGATGCCTATCAGAAAAAAAGGTAAAATCATATTCCTCTGCATTTCTTTCTCGCCAGATATCTCTCAGTTCAAAGTCGTCTATCATATCAAAAAAGGATTTGGGTAGCTTTGCTCGCATCTTAATGTTTGGACGAGAAATCTTCTTGTCTCTCTTGGTATCTATAGCGCCATTCCAGTCACCCAGTAGTATACAAGACCTATAATCCCACTGTACTAATTTAGCATGAAGTTTTCTATAGAATCCATCTTGCTGTTGATTAGGAGCATAAATTCCCAGAAGCAATGTGTTTTTCCCTTCTAGGATTAGATCTAACGCGATGTATCTTCCATCGGGATCTGCTTCAATTAATTCAGCTTTCATATCTTTTCTTAGGTATACAACTATACCATTTTTCTTTTCCATAGCAGAAGTTACAAAATGTTGACCAAGTTTTGGGTTGATCAGATATTTTTGATCAGTTGATTTAATATGAGTTTCTTGCAAACAAATTATGTTGTTCTTAAACTGTTTAAGATAGTGAAATATTTTCTTTCTCTTCTGTAGAGAATTCAGTCCATTGACATTCCATGTTAAAATCTTAGTTGTCATCTTTGGTTACCTGAAGCTTTTTAGAGCCTCCTGCATGGCCTGTTTAACCTTTGGCCTAGCTCCTCCCACGGCTTCTGGACTTGTTACTATAACTCCTTGATCGATGGCCAGTGATTGTTGATGTTGTTGCCTTTTAGCTTGTTTTTCCATTCATCTAGTAGTCATACGGCTAGGTCTTTGTTCCATGACATCTTGCACTTCTAGGGGGGAGATATGGTCCATCTTATCTGGTAGTTGTATGGTTTGCTGTCTGTCTTGTCCTTCTTGTGGTCTTTCTCCAGGTCCAGATGGTGCATGTTGTCCAGCCTTCAAAATATTGTAATAAAAATCTCGTGCTTTCCATACGGAGTTGAGATGATATTTTTGCCTGTCAAATGTAAGTATAATACCAAATGGTGCGTCCCATCTGTACTGTATCTGACGGTTTCTGAGTTCTTCCACTAAAAAAGCATAGTCTCTCCTGGCTCTTAGCATTTGAGGTGGTATTTCTTTCAAAACAGTCAAATCCTGACCCCCAATTTGGAGCTTAGTGTTATTAGACTCTTGTAATATCGTGTTTCTTAGCTCTCTTGTAGTGAAATATATAACTATATCTCGAGGAAGCTGCTTCTGCTTTGCCACCCAAGAGTTAACGCGATAAACTTTATCGATTTGCCAAGTCAAACTTAGACCCCGGTCTTCCCACCAGACAATCAAAAGCTTCTGAAAGAATCTGTTTCAGGTTCTCCTGTTTATCCTCACGCAGCCCCCTTACTCTTAATGCCAGCTCCATTTGTCTGTACTGTATCATAATAATTTCTTTTTCAGCATTTTCAACTTTTTGTTCCACCACCTCTGTTTTCAATGTCAAGTTGGTATTAGCTTCATTAAGATCCTCTAGACTATCTTCAATTCCAGAAACATGTTCTGTCAGCACAGTTACAAGCCCCAGCATATCATCTTTAATTTTAGCAAACCTGGCATCAGTTTTATCATACAAGTCCTGCTTAAGTTCTTTTATCTCCTCTTTTATCTTCTTTTTAAAATCTTTAAGTTTATCTTCGACTTTGATAGTCAAGCTGTTAAAAGTTTCCAAGAAGAATTCTTTCATTAGAAAGTCTCCAGTAGGGGGCATAGAGGGTGGAGGCTGCGACTTTGTACCAGGTATTGGCAATGTGCTTCTGGGGGTTGGAGGGGGTTTCAGATTAGGATTTAGTTTTGAGGCCATTCCAAGTTTTATCTTCAAGCAATTAATCAAACTCCACTGGCCCGCTATGCAGCTATGGAAAGAGATATTAAATCACCCCTTTATTAACTCCATAGGACTTTGCAAAAGGTTTCAGAAAAAAAGCATTGTAACGAAACAGCTCAGCATATTCATCGCCATTTTAAGCGTCTCTGTATTAGAAATATATATTAGCAAGATTGATAAAAGAGAGTCTTGTAAAAGTGAAACTAATTAGTAAAAATCTGCTGGCCGGCTATGAGGCAAAGTGAGTCACTCCCTTCCTTTGAGGTTTTATAGCTGTTCTTTACAAGAAGATTAAGAAGGTAAACATTGTTACGGAGAATTCATCATCACCATTTTAAAATCTTTTTTAAATAGCCAAATTAACAAAGGAAGATCTTGTAAAAATGAAACTAGGATTTAAATAAACAAATGAAGTTCTCGCATACGAGCTCTGCTTGTATTAAAATCAAATAATTCAAATGTTGTTCTAAGTGGGAGGATTCTTACTTCGTGCTGCAAAATGCAGCTGGAGATTCTGGCACGGAGACGGTTCTGCCTTTGGCTGGCCCCCCCTCTCTTCGCAGACATAAAAGCTGCAAAGATCAAAAGGGCACTTTGCCCAGCTGGACCTCTCTCATTCCCTTCTTGCCTGAAGGATAAGGTACCTGTCAGATGTCTGATAGATGATCATCTAAACAGATAACGCAACCAGGAACTCGGGAGCAGCTATGTTAAGCTGCTTCCATCAGAAAGTCCCGCCCAGGAAGTCCAATATGAATTAGTTCTTATTAGTCTGTTTATTTTTCCTAATCTTGCTATGTTGTTTACTTCCAAAGTTTTACTGATTGAGGTTATTTACCAATATTGTAAATAAACAGACACACACTCACCACTCATGTTATTGGAGATCAGGATATTTATACATAAAATTATGTGAGTTATGTAGCAAATCTACTTAAATTATCCATCAGGCATAGCATTCTCACTAAGAGTAGTATTTTAGACAGGGGAGGGCTGCTGGGGGTTCGCAGGTGTTCAGGAGAATGTCTAGCTAAGATTCTCTGCATTCGGAGAATCCCCAAATCCCACTTCTGGCTGACCTCACCCACCCCGGCCCTCCCAGGAGTCCCCACATGGCCCGTTTTGGATACAGGTAATTGTAGGGAACGCAGGGAAGTTCGGAAGTCTGTTTCTGGCCAGAGCCTCCAGAGCCTGTGGAGGCTGTTTTTGCTCTCCTGGAGGCTCGAGGAAAGCCTCTGGAGACCAGGGTAGGCAAAAACACACACACCCACCGTGGTGCAGGAGGCCGACTAGGCCACTGCCACCACACCCACCCCATCCAGCAACCGAGCAGAGAACCCCTTGCTAATATTTTTGAAGTCCACCCCTCATTTTAGAATGTTATAAAGCATTTGCGTCCTTGAGTGGGATAAGATCACTGTATAATTTAAACATAGGATTAATGCCATAAAGAAAAGAATTATATTGGAATAGTAATATATCTGCATTATGATATAAAAAGCAACAGTAATGTTTATGTACTTTGTTCAGTAATGATGGGAAACTGGACAAATTTTATAAATGGTGGTAAAATAATAGAATTTCAAATTAGCTCAAGAATTCAGCATGGTCCTATAGCAAGTATACCACATACAAAGCATGCATTCTTGTATAGGGATCTATAGTAAGCTGACCAATCGTCCTCATTTAGGGAGGACAGTCCTTCTTTTGTAAGTTCTGTCCTTCCTCGAAAAGTGTCCTCCTACATGTCCTCCTTTTCGATATTTGAAGACGAATCTGTTGCGCGTTATGTATTTGACATGACGAATATTCAATTATACAGAGGTAAGTACAATTCATGTTTCATTAATTCATTATCTATTTAATAATTTCCAAATATGTATAATTTTATTTACAAGTTTATACAACCCTGTTGTCAACAGAAGTGTAAAATAATTTAAATTTAAATTTTAATGAAGTTTATTTATTTATTTATTTATTTAATTTATAGGTCGCCCAATCCCAAAGGACTCCGGAAGTTTATTCGCTTATGTTATTAAAGTTTCAATTGTAATAATTTTATTACATCATAATGTGCTTGCATCGTTCGTGTAGCTTTATATTTTATTTTTACTTTTAAATTTCATTTAAGAGATGGAAAAATCAAAAAAGAGGAAATGCCATTTCAACGATCAATTGAAAAAGGAATTTCCATTCCTCATATCAAAGAAAGATGCCATTGTTTTCTGCAATATTTGCCGAGGAGAATTTTGTATTTCAGTTGGAATTGGGGGCAGAGCAGCTATAACGAAACACTTGTCCACCAACAAACATAAGCAATCATTAGATGCATCAGCTTCCAGTCGTAAAGTAACAGGTTTTTTTAAAACTTCAAATTATTCTGAAGATGAAAAACAGTTAGCTGCAATGGAGGGAACATTTGCATTTCATACCATAATTCACAATCAAAGATTTCATAGTATGGATTGTGCAACGAAATTATTGAAAAGGTTTCACAATGCTAAATTTTCATGCGCCAGGACAAAATGCGGGGCTATTATTAAATCAGTATTTAAAAATTACTGTGATAAAATACTTACAGCAGACTTGAAAATTGCAGGATTTGTAACTGTTTTATCTGATGCATCAAATCATAATGAAACCAAATTGTATCCAATACTAGTAAGATATTTTAACTATTCAAAAGATTGAAGGTGAACACATTTCAGCTACAGAAGTTAGTTTTATTTTGAATGACTTTTTCCTTCAATATAAATCTCGATTTGAAGATAAATTTCTTCCTTTAATTATAAAAAGAAAATTGTCAGACTTAGAGGAATCAAATCCGGGCATAACGGAAAAGTTTATCAAAGAAGTGCAGAATTTTTACCAAACATGTTTTCAATATATCGAAGAATGGTCTGAAACAAACATCACGGGAAATAACAGTTTTCAATGGTGTTGTTGTTTTTTTACTTCATTGCAAGTATATTGGACAGATATTGAATCTTGTGTTGAGTTTTTATCTAAAGAAATGCCAGACATTAAAACAGACGTCTCTTTGAAGAAATTAGAAGACTGAATGTATATTTAAATTCTGAAAAATTAATATAATGGGAAAATCAACACATTGAAATTGATAAAAGATGGGTGGGTATTTTCAGCCATTTCAAAAATGAACATATTCCATGTGAAAATTTATTTATACTTGTTCAATTTATGTTGTGCTGCCCTGGAACTAATGCAGCAGTTGAAAGAGTTTTTTCAATTGCCAATGATTTTTGGACAAGTGAGAAATCGAGATTGAATATTGATACTCTAGCTGCAGCACTTGCCGTAAAATTCAGTATGAAGGATATTTCTTGTTCACATATTTCCAATATATTGTTAGATGATGATATATTGACAAAATTAATTGAATTAATATTAATTCAATGGAAAAGTACTATTTAAATAATAATTAACAGACATGTAAGCATAACTACAATATAAAATGTTACAAATGTTTTTATTATGCATATATCATATTATAGTGTATTATTGTTGCAATGAATAAAATATTTCTATTATTTACATTTTTTTTTCAATTTATTTGTCCTCCTTTTCATTGTAAAAAAGTTGGTCACTTTAATCTATAGGCACTGCTTTGGAAAGAGAGATTTTAATGAAGGGACAATTGTCCAAATCAATGAAGCAATAATTGTTTTTATGCTCTCTTTCAGGACAAAAATCTTCCCAACACAAATTAATTCAGAACTAAAGGCCTAAAAAAAGAGTTTAAACAAGTCAACTAACTTCTAACATAATGTGTAGATGAAATTGATAGTTGCAAACATAGATCAGCACAGAGGTGGGTTGCTGCCGGATCGGCCCAGATCGGCCAAAACCAGTACTAGCATCAGCGGGAGGGTCCACCCATCTGCATGGACGCTTCTGCACATGCAAGAGCATACCCAAACCGCTAGTAAAGATTAGCAACCTAACTCTGGATCAGCACCTTTATTCAATTTGGAATTGCCGAAGTTTTATTACCTAATGAATATTATTTGTATTCTCTGAATCTTTTACAGCCACCTTGCTTTGAAACATTTAATAGCCATTAAGGACCTTGACTGTATCTCTGACATGACATGGCATTTAAGACCAAAAACCAACTATTTCATCTGTCTTCTCCCGAAATATTGAAATGGATGTACCCAAGAAGTCATTGAAAAGTGATGAAAGAAATGTCCTTCTGGGTTTGGCTCCAAGTGGGGATAAAGACACTGGAGACATGGAGGCTGCTTGGAAAAATGGTTTGTTGTTGGACAGGGCCACATAGCTTGAGCCCTGAACAGAAAAGGTGATCACATGTTTCAAAGTTGGTGGAGAAGAAGAGAAGGGCTGAGGAAGGGGCTTGCTAAGCTTTTTATAACCTCTTCAGTCCCACCTCTCTGTTTCCTGTTCCTGTGTAAGAAATGTATTCTGATTGGTTGTCAGACTCCCATGGGGCCATGCAGGGGCAATTCTCTGGGCTGTGTTCTGAATCCAGATTTGGTTGAGTTCTCAGATGCCATGTGGTCTTTTGTAGTTCGGCAGAAGAGGAACGCGGAAGCCAGGGTTAACAAAACAGTCCAGGTTTATTCAACATTAAAAAGAAGGCAACAGCGAAGCTGGCCGGGAACGCGCGCCAAGGTATTTACAATTATAACAACCAATCACTGGCCGAGGACTGGGCGTGACCGCTGACTTCAGTACCTCGGCCAATCAGTGAGTAATTGTGGCCAGGCTAGAACGTAATGCATACACAAATCCACTAATGAATATTTAACACCCCCAGTTCTGCGCATGTTCCCGAGTGGAGCATGCGTAGTCGCAAAGATAGGCGGGGCGGTGCCGGACCCGCCCAGATCTCCTCAATTCAACAGCAGTCGTTGGCGGAGGTGGACCTGCTCGTTGTAGCTCCTCCCCAAGGGGAGTGCAGCTCCGAGGGACGCCTTCCCGGCACGACCCAGAAGGCAGGCTCAACAACGCAGATAGGCTGGGCCGGGATGGCGCATCCACAGATGTAGGGGAGAGCCTTGGAGGAGTGTCTCGGGAGGTAGGAGCATCAGCCAGCGACTCTTCGATGGCGGTTTGAGCCGACAGATTCGCTTCCCGGCAGGGGGCGCCCAGACAGGCCGGGCCTGGTGTGGAGACAGCCCGTTGTCGCGATTCGTCGGATTGAGCAGTGTCTGGCTGTGGATAGGCGAGGCCTGGATGTGTAAAGGCCTCACACGGCAACCCCCGTCGTACGGCGTTGTCCCGTCCAGAAAAGTCCGGGTTGCCTGTCTCCGCTGGGAGGCGCCTCCTTAACTGATCCAAGTGGCGTCTCCACTCGGATCCATCAGCCAATCCGACCCTGAAAGAACAGGGGCCAGTCAGCGCGGTCACTTTAGCTGGAACCCACCTGGGCTCCCCAGTGAAAGAGCGGGCCTACACCAGATCCCCCTGTCTAAAGGAACGGGAAGGGAGAACCTCCAGGTTGCATGGCTGGTCTCCGGAATAGAGCGGATGGAGTCTATCCAGGGAAGTCCGCAAACGCCGGCCCATCAAGAGCTCCGCGGGGCTTTTGTTGGTTGTCGGGCAGGGGGTGGAATGCTGGCTTAATAAGTAAGCCGCCACTCTCGACTGCCAGTTGCCCCTGTCCATACGGCCCAGCGCCTCCTTAGCCGAATGGACCGCCCGCTCCGCCCGGCCATTACTGGCCGGGTGGTACAGGGCTATGGGCGCGTGCCGGATCCCCTGCTCGGCCAAGAACTCCTGAAACGTGGTGGCTGTGAATTGCGGGCCATTACCTGAAACAAGTATGTCCGGCAACCCATGGGTTGTGAACAGTCTGCGTAAGGCCCGGACCATACTCTCGGCCGTGGTGGAGGCCATCAGGACCAGTTCCACCCACCGAGAGTAGGTGTCCACCACAATTAAGAAATTCTGGCCGTGGAAGGGACCGGCAAAATCTACATGGAGACGTGACCACGGGCCTCTCAGAACCTCCCACTCCCGAGCAGGCCCGGCCGGAGGATTGGGCCTAGAGAGTTGACATGTAGCACAACGGCCCACGTAGGCCGCTATCTCTGAATCCAACAAGGGCCACCAGACATAGCTGCGGGCTAAGGCCTTCATCCGCGCTATGCCTGGGTGATCCTTATGGAGCAGAGGCAGAACTCGTGGCCGCAACGCAGCAGGAATCACTACTCGATCCCCCCAAATGAGACACCCCCCGTGGATGGAAAGCTCCGCTTGCCGAGCTTTAAAGGGCCGGAAGCCCTCCGCCACTTTGTCTGTGGGCCACCCCCTCAAGACCCAGGAGGAGACCTGGGAGAGGATAAAATCGGCCTTCGTGTAGGCCGCGACCTCCGCTGCTGAAATGGGTAGGCCGGAGGCCGCGATGGATAGAACAGAGAGGGCTGGCACGGGGGCAGTGTTGGTCTCCGGCAGTGGGCAGCGGCTAAGGGCATCCGCATGCCCAAGCTGCTTGCCCGGACGGTATTGCAGCGTATAAAAATATGCCGCAAGGAATTCCGTCCAGCGTGTCATGCGTGGGGAGAGAATGGAGGGAGTTGGCTTGTCACCTGCCAAAAGCCCAAGGAGTGAAGTGCCGCCCGTAGAGGTAATCGTGGAACCTCTTAATCCCGGACACCGCAGCCAGAGCCTCCTTGTCGATCTGGCTGTAATTGCGCTCCGCCGAGGAGAGCGTCCGGGAATAAAAGGCCACCGGGGCCTCCGAGCCATTCGGGAGGACATGGCTCAGGACCGCCCCCAGACCGTAGGGAGAGGCGTCACAAGCTAGCGTCAGAGGCATCCTATCATTATATTGAACCAGGACTGCCGATGACGTCAGCATCCCTTTGACAGCCGCGAACGCCTGCGCCTCGCGGCTCTCCCAGCGCCAGGCAGCGGATCGGTCAAGCAACCGATGCAGCGGCTCGACTAGCGACGCCTTATGCGGAATGAATGGCGCGTAGAAGTTAAGTAGCCCCAGGAATGCCTGTAGCTCCACCTTAGAGGTGGGTGCAGGGGCGTTCCTGATGGCTGCAACCTTAGAAGGCGTGGGGTGGATGTCCTGGGCGTCAATCAAGAAGCCCAAGAATTCCACCCTCGGGACAGCAAACGAACATTTGCTGCGCTTCAACTTGAGACCCGCGCCCCTAAAACGCAGAAGGACCTTCCTTAGTACTTCGACGAGTTCTGAGCAGCTGGAAGCAGCGATCAGGACATCGTCGAAATACAGTACTACGCCGGGAAGCCCGTGGAGCAAACGCTCCATGAGGCTCCGGAAGATCCCTGGGGCCACAGAAACGCCAAATTGAAGGCGGCGGCAACGAAAAGCCCCACGATGGGTGATGATGGTCTGCGCAGCCGCCGCATCATCATCCACCGGGAGCTGTTGGTAGGCCTGCGCCATATCCAGTTTGGCGAACGTGCAACCCTGGTCCAATGAATGGAGCAGGTGTTGCACCACGGGGACTGGATAGGGGTTTGCCTGAAGGGCCAGGTTGATCGTCGACTTGTAGTCGGCGCAGATCCTCACCGAGCCGTCCGGCTTGACGGGGAGAACGATAGGAGTCTCCCAGGGGGAGTGGTCAACGGGCTCGATGACTCCTTGCGCCAGAAGCTTATCCAGCTCGGCATCAACCTTGGCCCTTAAGGCAAAAGGCACCCTGCGGGCCTTCAGCCTGATTGGAGCAACCTGGGGGTCGAGACTAAGGGATATGGGGGTGCCTTAAGTTTATAACAGCCTAACTGGCCATCAAAAACGTCCGCGAAATCGGACAGGATGCTTTCTAGGGAAGAAGAGACAACCCAGTGCACCCCCCCCCCAATTGATAGACCCAGGGCAGGGAACCAATCCAGGCCTAAAAGGGCAGGCAGAGAATCCCTAACTACCAGGATGGGCAATTTTCCCACAAAGGGGCCATAAGAGACTGAAATGGGGAAAGAGCCCACGGTGGGGATGAAATGCCCCTGATAGTCCCTTAAGGTGGTCTCAGCAGGCAAGAGCTGGCTTTGGGAAACCCTGGGGCAGAGGCGGGAGAAAAGAGCCCAGGACAGCAAAGAGCGAGAGGAGCCAGAGTCCACCTCCATCCGGCAAAGCTGACCTTCCAGCTGGACTGAGGTAGCGATCTTCCGGGCTCCGGCGGAGGCTTGGTGAAGAAAACAGTCAGAGGCTTGCGGTTGGCAAATGGTGTAGCAGTCTTCAACCCGCAGAGCGGGCCGCGGTGGTTGGCGGCGCGGCTGCGCTTGGGGTTGGACAGCGGTTTGCAGGAAAGATGGAGCAGGCAGCGAAGCTCGGCAAACTCTGGCGATGTGCCCCTGCCCATTGCAAGGGCGGCACGTTGCGTTGCGGAAAGGGCAGGCTGTACGGGCATGGCGACCGCCACAACCCCGGCAAGGAGCGCCAGCTGTTAGAGGCGCAGCCGACTGCGGTTGAGGTTTGCGCTTCGGCTGCGTCCTAAGCTGCCCCACGATTTCATCAGTTGGGTCCTCCGGGGGTGGCAGGTCATCGACTAGGCACGTTCGCGACGAGGGGCCAGCAGAGTTGTGGGTAGGCGAAGCCAATTGTAGCCGCTCGATATCGGCCGTGGACTGCTCCGAGAGCTCCGCTGCTCTGGCAGTCTCCACGGCCTGGAGTAAGGTAATGTCTTGATGGCGGAACATACGGCTTCGCAAGTTTACATCCCGCACACCACAGACAAACTGCTCCACCAAGTTTTCTTCTAAGTTGGTAAAGTCACATTGGGCAGCCGTAGTCCGCAAGGACTCTAGAAATTGGCTAATTGACTCGTTAGGTCTCTGCACCCGGCGACGGAAAGCGAAGCGGCGGGCGATCTTCGAGGGTGTCGGTGTGTAATGTCCTTTGAGCCTGGTCATTAGAGTGTCCCAGCCTAACTTGTACGCCGGCCTTGGAGCGGCCAAGGCTCGGGCGGAGGCGAACATGGAGGGTTCGCAACAAGAGAGAAAGAAACTGCATTTTTCCTCATCGGTTTGTACCTGGTTCTTAGACGCAATGAGATAACACTCAAAACGCTCCATGAATCCCTCCCAGGATTCTCCCCCCGAGCCGTAGGGAGCAAACGGAGGCAAGGCAGAAGTCATCGTGGCTTAGATGCAGGAAGGACTCTTCGGAGTGGAGAAAGAGACCAGAGTTCCTTCAGAAAAAAAAAAAAATATCCCACCTTCGTCGCCAGTTTTGTAGTTCGGCAGAAGAGGAACGCGAAAGCCAGGGTTAACAAAACAGTCCAGGTTTATTCAACATTAAAAAGAAGGCAACAGCGAAGCTGGCCGGGAACGCGCGCCAAGGTATTTACAATTATAACAACCAATCACTGGCCGAGGACTGGGCGTGACCGCTGACTTCAGTACCTCGGCCAATCAGTGAGTAACTGTGGCCAGGCTAGAACGTAATGCATACACAAATCCACTAATGAATATTTAACATGGTCAGTTGGGGCCAATATTATCATGCTTTCCTGTAGCTGAAGTGGAGAAGACTTTATTATGTAAAGTGGGCTAGCTTGGCTTTCTTAATGGCCCATTAACAAAGTGGGGATGGGCAGGAAGTTACAGGCAGCTATTCTGTCTTTTAAAACATGTTTCTTTCTTTTCACATCCAGAGAAATATTCTGCCTTTTCAATATTTCCTAGGATATTTCATTTTTCTGGGAGAGGGCTGGATCATAACTTCCTACAAAAGGTCACAACAAATTTGATTTCATTTTATTAATTGTAAAACTAGTCAAATTATAGTATATAATTATACTATAATCATGTATTCAAGAGTGTTCTTTCTGCGACATTGATGATTATAATTATCTATATGATTTGTTGAGCACTCGTGATGGGACTCAAGGCTTGCAGAGGGGGCTGTATGTAATTCTGAGGCCTCAGTTGATTAGGATGGAGGATCGAGCCCCTTTGTTTTTGGCCTCGAGGCTTCAATCTCCGGGCAGCTGTCTTTTTTCTTGATGTAATTTCTTTTCTTTTAATTTTTATATGTAAATCGCCCAGAGAACTTGAGGAATCTGACGGCTTCGAAACTGAATGAGCAAACAAATACATAAAGAACGGAAGTAATGCAACGGGAAATAAAGAATGAATTCAGATTCCCGGGTACCAGAACTACATTACCCAGCAAGCATGAGAATGCTTGGCTTGGCGCTTTCCGTCGTGGCCGGAAAGAGTTTGCAGTGCTGTCATTGCCCCAGCTTTCTTTTTCCTGGGCCAGACTCCGGCAGAGGTAAGAATGTCTCCGATATAGGGAAGCGTTCCAATCATATCCGTCTCCATCGGGTCTCCGTGACCCCACCCTGGCCTTCTTTGTGTATTATTGAGCTGCTTGCCACCTTGTCGAAGCTTTCTGAGATGAGGTCGAGCATTTTCGGGCTCTCTAGCTAGTTTCCGTGGCAAGCGAGCGCCGTTCCTCTTTGGCCACGAGCAACATTGGAGAAATATGGCGAAAAGCTTTTCTGTTTCTGATATGTTTAAAAGTTTGTCTTCTCGACTTTTTAAAATTCTCGTTCCGAGCTGTTTTTGAAGCCCTTCATTTACAACGTGTCAGCTTTTCAACTTTCAGTTATTACACGATAATTCACAATTGATCCACTGCTCATTAAATCGTTTTTACCTTTTGTCCAACATTCCATTTTCATACTGCCACTGCATTCGAAGAACTTCAAGTTAACATAGAAAAAGAACATTTGTCCACAGAATAAGTTGGAACTCTCAAAAATTAGCCTTATGTTTAAAAAAACCAATGACCGTTTTAACTCCTTGAATATTTTTAAATGGCTTAAGGAATGCATTAATGATAAATGGATCAGATTAAAAAGGATCATAGTTCTTTCAGGTTTGATTTAATCACTAAACGAAGATATAGAAAGATAAACGATTATATGTTGAAATTTGTTTTAAAAAATGGAACGTTAGATAGAGGGAACGTTTAATAACTGCAGCTAATATTGGTACATTGTTACTGTAAGATCAGAATTTGGCTGATTTCAAGAAAACTAGTATTAAAACCAATTAGTATTTAGAAAGGGGGACTACAGGAAAGCCCAGGCAGTATAATAGAACTTGATTGGAAAGTCAAAAATAGCTCTGAAGAAAGAATTGGTTTTAACAACTTTAAAATTAATTTGTTTACCCAGTGTATATTTTGCTTTTCCAAAGGACTCAAGGTTTCTTACATTATTGCAAATTAAATCTTCAATTTTATCCCAACAACCTTAAAAGGACTGAAAGAGCTGGATTAAAGTTATGCATTCCTGTTTCCAGAGTACAAGTGGATTTATTTATGATCTTGTCAGGAGCTTAACAGTTTTTATTTTAATGATACGTAACATTACAGTATGTATTAAATAATGGGCTTGTTCTTAAAGAAAAAATCCTAAATAATTGATTTCAATTGTTTTTCAGTGCACAATGGGCCGTGTAATACGAGGTCAAAGAAAAGGTGCAGGTTCTGTTTTCAGGGCCCATGTGAAACACAGAAAGGGTGCAGCAAAGCTGAGGGCTATTGATTTTGCTGAAAGACATGGCTATATCAAGGGCATTGTAAAGGCAAGTATCAAGTTGTGGAGTTCCTTTGAAACAGTACATTATTTTAAAGTTTAAAATTTTACTAGTAAAGACAATACCAAGAGAACAGACTTACAAATAGCTTATTTAAAATCAAAATGAACAGAGGCTTCGGACTTGTTAAAGTGATGGTTGGATAGAAAGGTTTTTTGAGTGTCATACAAGAATTAAAATATGAATTTAAAGTTCTTATTTAAATATAGCAAACATCTGGGTGAGGAATTTAAAATGCATCTAAACTTTTCACATGCATACATACCCATCTTTTCTAATATAATTGCAGTATGGATATTAAATACATGGCACTTGAAGTAATTAGTTTCTTTGGCAATATTATTTTGTTGGTATAAAAACGTCATTTTGAGCTGCAGGAGCACAAGTAAATATTTCTTTAAGTAAAATTGTAATAGTGTTAATTGTATTTTTGAAGCCATGCCCTTCTCAAACTTCTCAAGTTTTAATTGTGTATTTCTAGGATATCATTCATGATCCTGGTCGAGGAGCCCCTCTTGCCAAAGTTGTTTTTCGCGATCCATATAGGTTTAAAAAACGAACAGAACTGTTCATTGCAGCGGAGGGCATTCATACAGGACAGTTTGTTTATTGTGGCAAGAAAGGTAAGTAAAGGCAATCGGTAGCCATTTAGGATTTCTTGTAACATCTGCATCCTTTGAAAAGTTGATATTGGAGAAAAACACCATGAAATAGAAAAGAGACACAAAGTCTGGCAGACCTTCAAGGCCAAGCATCTTTGTAAGGGATCAGGTATCAAGAGCATCTGCTGCTCTCAAAAGGTTACACCCTTAGCCTTGAAGATGCTACCAAACTTGCCAACTATTTTATTACTGTAGAACCACATGATTCTTCCTTCTGTATAACCCAGAGGTCACTATTATAAGGAGCATTTTCATTCATGCAAATCCATCCCTTTCAGCTCAGCTCAACATTGGCAATGTCCTGCCTGTTGGTACAATGCCAGAAGGCACCATTATCTGCTGTCTTGAAGAGAAACCTGGAGATCGTGGAAAACTAGCTCGGGCTTCTGGAAATTATGCCACCGTTATTTCCCACAATCCTGAAACAAAGAAGACCAGGGTGAAGCTGCCTTCTGGATCTAAGAAGGTGATCTCTTCTGCAAATCGAGCAGTTGTTGGTAAATATTACCCCTAACATTTCTGAACCTAAATATATGTTTGCAATCTGTAATATCTGAAGTTTACATAGGGCAACATGGCATGGCACTGGAAGTATAAAGGTTGTGAAAATGTAATGGTCATTTCCTATTTCAGAAAAAAATTAGTTATATGTATATACTACTGCTATATTTTTCAGAGCATAAGACGTACCTTTTTTCTTCAAAAAAGAGGCTGAAAATCTGGGTGTGACTTATACATCAAATACAGCATTTTTTTTTGCCTCCTGAAGCCCCGCCCCTTCACAAAAATGGCAGGTTTTTTTGCCCCAGCCCCCAACAGCACTCTATAAGCCTCCATAAGGCTATGCATGCAAATTTTTTGATGAAAAACAGGCCATTGTTTGCTCGTTCCCCCCCCTCCAGAACACTCTGCAAGCCCCCCCCCCCAAGGCTATTCGTGCCTTTTATTTGAAAAAAATGGGGCCGTTTTTGCAAGGTTTGCAGAGTGCAAAAACTCCCCCCCCCCCCCCGCTTTTCGGAAAGCTCTTTAATTAGAATGATTGGTGAGAATGACATTGATCAAGTGCTGTGCCAGCAGAAATAAGTCTTAGGTGCTGCAGGTTGTCAGCAATTTCCTTCTCCAGCACATGGATAAATACACCTGGAAACATCTACCTACCCAATCTCTCTCTCCCTACCTACCTACTGTATTTCTATCCCTCTATCTACCTACCTACCGACTCTCTCTCCCTACCTACTGTATCTCTCTGTCCCTCTACCTCCCTACTTTTTTTTTAAATTTGCATCTTCAAAACCTTGGTGTGTCTTATACTCCAAAAAATACGGTAATATATAACTAATAACTAACATGCAATATGACAAATTAAGAATGTTTTGAATTTAGTAAATGTTTGCAAAAAATGTCATTAGAGATTATCTTTTGTGATGATTGTACTCCTATTATTCTTGTAGGTATTGTTGCTGGTGGTGGTCGTATTGATAAACCCATCTTGAAGGCTGGGCGGGCCTACCATAAATACAAAGCAAAAAGAAATTGCTGGCCACGAGTTCGTGGTGTGGCTATGAATGTACGTAGTTTTTATATTTATCATGTTAAATTCTTTTATTTCCATTTACTACTTTAATACATTGCCTAAAAAGACAAGATGTTTTGGAGGTGACACAGGTCTGTACACTACTTGTCAACATCTCCTTAATAAAACTTCTACTTTTCTTGGGTTTGCATGTTAACAAGCGTAGGAAGATTGCATATACTACAGAAATAATTCAGTCTTTCGTTGCATAATTTTGTGTTGGTCCTAAAGAAAGAATGTGTTTTTATTTTCAATTAAAATTCGTGATATCTTTGCAGCTTAGTCTCCAGCACAAAATTTGATCTACATATGCTGCTGCTTTTTAGATCAATCCTGCCCCAAATCTCTTTTATCATCAATTACCTGGGGTGGGGGGAGCAATAAACTTTGGACAGAACGTTACTAAAATACCTGTCTGCATACTGTCAGGATCTCATAAATGCATATTTTCTTGGGATTTTTCCACTACAATTTAGCCAACAAAAGAGACTGCTTTTTTAAAAAGGTGCCAACTTTTATGCACATCCGTAGTTCTAAATTAGGTTATTTGGTAAAGAGGATAAAAAGAAAATTGAATGAGAAAAGAGGAAAATAGAGAAGTCTTTTTATAATATAGTTCTATGAAAGATAGGTTTTGACTTACCCATATTTCCCGGAAAATAAGACCCAGTCTTATTTTCTTTTGTTCTCTGAAATAAACACTAAATATTGTTTTCAGCGATGTCTCTCTCCCCCACCCCCTGTGTATGGGTGCCCCTCTTTTGCTTGTAGCTGGCAGGAGGCCATGTAGTGTTCCAGTTGCGGTGAGGTGGGGAGTGGAGCGATCTCACAAGCCCCACACTGGCTTACCTCAGGGCCCCCGCAGCCAGACCGCCCACATCACGACACTTGCCTCACCTCATGCCAGCGGCAGGACCTCAAGCTTGCTCACAACTGCAGGAGGCCAAGTGACGCACCAGTGCTGTAGCCACAAGGCAGTTGTTAGGGCGTGGATGGCCTGCCTGCGGGGTTCCTGAGATAAACTGAGGTTCCACCCTTGCCTCATCTCATGGCCACAGCACCAGTGCGTCACTTAGCTTGCTTTCTTGTGGCCGCGAGCAAGCAGAAGAAGTGAGCCAGCAGCCATATGGGCTCTTGCTGCAAATGGTTGTTAGTGCTGCCATCATGAAGCAGTTGTCAGGGCATGGGTAGCCTGGCTGTGGGGACCCTGAGGTAAGCCGGTGCATGGGCCAGTTCCACCCCACCCCCCCTCACTTCATCTCGTGTTGGCACTGCGAGCAACCAGATGGAATGGGCGGGCAGCTGTGCAAGCGCACATGTAAAGGGTGTTAGGTCTTATCTTTGGGATAGGTCTAATTTTGGGGGGAACTAGTTATGTGTCTCCTCCCTCAAACCTAATGGTAAATTTGATGAATTCCATGCTTGCACTTACACCTGCTATATTGTTTGCAAAATTTTAGTCCCAAATGCTAATATAATACAACAAAATGTATAATATAAAATGGTAATACAACATTTAGATGAAAGTTAATACATGGCTATCAATTTAACATTTTAAAAGCAGAGAGCAAGAGATACCATATTTTTCGGAGTATAAGACGTACCTTTTTTCCTCAAAAAAGAGGCTGAAAATCTGGGTGCGTCTTATATACCGAATACAGCATTTTTTGCCTCCCAAAGCCCTGTCCCCTTCACAAAAATGGCCATGCATACCCTTATGGAGGCTTTCAGAGAGCTACTGGGGAGGGGAGAAATGAGCAAAAAATGGGCCATTTTTTGCCCGCCCAGACCCCAGCAGCACTCTATAAGCCTCCATAAGGCTATGCATACATTTTTTTTGACAAAAACAAGCCCGTTTTCATGAAAAAATGCCTGTTTTTTGCTCATTTTTGCCCCTCCCCCAGGAGCACTCTGCAAGTCCCCCAAGGCTATTCATGCTTTAAAAAAAAAACAAAAAAAACAGGCCCGTTTTTCACATTTTTGGAAGGTTTACAGAGTGCAAAAACTTCCCCCCCTTTCAGAAAGCTCTTTAGTTAGAGTGATTGATGAGAATTACATTGTTCAAGTGCTGTGCCAGCAGAAACAAGACTTAGGTGCTGCAGATTGTCAGCGATTTCCTTCTCCAGCACATGGATAAATACACTTGGAAACATCTACCTACCTACTCTCTCTCTACCTACCTACCTACTGTATTTCTCTGTCTATCTGTCTCTCTCTCACCCTCTACCTCCCTACCTACTCACTCTCTCTCCCTATCTACTGTATTTCTCTCTTATCTCTCTCTATTTCTCTCTATCCCTCTACCTATGTACTTACACACACACACTCTCCCTATCTACCTACTGTATTTCTTTATTTCTCTCTCTCTATTTCTCTCTCTCTCTATTCCTTTATCTACCTATCTACCTAACTACTCTCTCTCCCTACCTACGTCCTGTATTTCTCTCTCTTTCTCTCCCTCTTTATCCCTCTATCTACCTACTTTTTTTTAATTTGCCTCTTCAAAACCTTGGTGCGTCTTAAACTCCGAAAAATACAGTAGTACATACCATGTTTCCCCGCAAATGCAACCTGTCTTGAAACTAAAGCCTTGCCACATTTTTCGCGTGGGCAAAAATATAAGCCAACCCCCGAAAATAAACCCCCTGGACAATCCCACCTCCGGCCAGGCAGAGCACCACTCACCGACATAGCGGTATCCTGAAGGCGCCAAGCCGCGGGAAGTGGGAGAAAGGCGCTCACATTGCTTGCCGCCTTCAGGATACCACTAGGTTGGGGAGTGGCGTTCTGCCTGGCCGGAGGGGGAGTTGCCCAGCTTTCCCTGCAGCTGCTGCCGCGCTCTGAGCATAACGTCTTCTCTGGTTCCAAACTCAGCTGCCGAGTCTTCCAGCAGCGGCCGCTCTAGGAGTGCGCTCTCTGGACTCTTCCAGCAGCCAGTCCACAACCATAGAGCGCACTCCTAGAGTGGCCGCTGCTGGAAGACTCGGCAGCTGAGTTTGGAACCAGAGAAGACGTTATGCTCAGAGCGCGGCGACGGCTGCTGCAGGGAGAACTGGGCCCATACATGTTGAGGCTAGGAGGCATGCCTGTTGGGGGCGGAACAGGCGCTCATGCAACCCCCTTCTCCAACCTGGCAGATCTCCATGCACTGACCTAGGGGGTATCCCTAATGTGCCAAGCCGCGGGTGCTGGGGAGTGGGCAGAGCACCATGTGGCTTGGCGCCTTAGGGATACCTCCTAGGTCAGTGAATGGCACTCTGCCCAGCTGGAGAGGGAGTTTGCCGGGCTGTTGCTTGTGAGTTTGGTCACCTCATGGCTGCTTGGCCCCTGAGGCTGTGCCCGGAGCCAGTTCGCAAGGGAGCAGCTGCCCGGCAACCCCAAAACAATAAGCCCTCCTCTATAATAAGCCCAAGGCCATATTTTGTAAGTAAAAAGAAAATAAGACCCTGTCATATTTTTGGGGAAACACGGTACTCTTCCGGCAGATTGCACCACTTCCTAAAAATTGTTAATGCTGGTTCTTTCTTGCAATGGATAAGATGCTATCAGAATTTTTGTTTTCAGTTTGGTAACATTAATAATAATGTCATTTGCCTAATGAGATTTTTAATTAAGTTCCTTTAATATTTGAAATACCTTTCTGTTCTGCCCTTGATTTTGATTGCTTCTCTTTCCCAGCCTGTGGAACATCCCTTCGGTGGTGGTAACCATCAGCACATTGGGAAGCCTTCGACTATTAGGAGGGATGCTCCTGCTGGTCGCAAAGTTGGTCTTATTGCAGCCCGACGTACTGGTAGACTGCGTGGGACAAAGACTGTGCAAGAGAAGGAGAATTAAATTCTTCATTTTACTATATCCAGAAATAAATGCCGTCTGATTAAAAAATTGAGTGTGAGAATTATTTTAGAAATATCTACCAAGCAATTTTATATTTAAAAGGTAGACTTTATTTATATATGATCAAAGATCAAAACAAAAAATGTATATTTTGTCTCCCTACCTTGGAAAATGGAGCTTTGCTGATTCACCCAGATAAATATCTCTTCCAATCCCCAATAATTACAGAAGAATAAAGGGAGGAACAATTTTGTAACTACACTAGGTTCCGTATAGCACAACTGCTTTGATTTGGGTACAAATGCAGAGAGGGAATAATATAAGAGTTTCATTTCATTTTTAATAAAGTAGATAAAATTTAACTGTCCAAGGATGGGAGCTAAGCAATACTGAATTGAAGTTCTCTGCTAACCAAGTAGGAATACGCCCTGTGGCCTTCCTCATTTCTCTCTTGGGCTTGCATTACGTGAAGTAGTATATCCTAGTCTACATTATGCGTGGCTCAGGTTTCTTGCAGTGAAATCTCTGAAATGTGAAGTTTAGTTGCATGTTGAAAAAAGGATGACTTATTACAGATATCCCGCTAGTGACATTCCAGGTAATTTGGGAAAGAGTCCAAACTATAAACTAGTCAGGAAGACAGCCTAGTTTGCGTTTCAATATGGGAATTTTATGATCCAGCAGCCTGCCAGTTGGTGAGTTAAGATAACTTATGGATTCAATGGGTATTGTCAGTAAAAACTGCTTTATTCCCTGCCATTTGGGAGTGATTTGATTGTACTAATACTGATCCTGGGCAGTAATTTTTTTTTTAAAAAAAAATATGCATCAAAATGGATCTATGGAAAATACAACAGATTTTGAAATTGGATGAGAAGGAGCTTGATATTTATAGGTTGGAGCATAAGACCACAAATGCTGTAGGGGAGCCTAGGTCTAGATTATATACAAGAAGCATCTGTTAAAGAAAATAGGCAAGATATTGTTGAGACAAACTCTGCTATCAGATTAGAGTCTTGATATAAAACAATTTTTAAATTTTATTTTTTGGTAAAAGGAAAAGTTGGTAGTAAAAATAGCTCTCTATTGTAAACAACCAAGCTTGTCAGTATAGCTTTATAGTATACAATAAGTAATGTATATATTTTGTGAATTCCAGTTGCTTATTGTATCAGCATTTTGCATTCATTCCTAATTTACAGTGATCTTTTGGCACGTAAGAATGTCTAAATTACCTTAGGGGCATCAAGGGGTGTCTTTTAAGGTACTTTGTGGCATCAAGTGATCAGTCTAGACAACTACTAAAGACTTGAAATTTATTCTAGTATAATAGCTATCCCTATTATGTAGTTGGTTATTTTCTCCTGAAAATAAGAACTCTTAAGATGGGAGACTAATTAAGCAGCAACTCTTTAAATACAAACAGTGGAAGATTGTGAATATTTCTGTAAATTTCAAGTTGAGTAAGAGGGAACCTGGGTAGAAATCCATATTTGTCCAACACATCTATTGGCACATCAGCATGTTCCACCAGCTTATTCTTAATCTAAGGAAACAACCAAAGAACAGAAGATCCAAGAGATGTTACACAGAATGGAATAATTCCGGGTGTAGATATTACAAATTCACAGCTACATAAACACGGAGCTGATAAAGAACACAATTTCTTCCTGTTAGAGAAAAAATAACCTATAGTATATGAACCCCAAACACTTCGCACCTTAATTAACATAATTTCTCCTTACTTCCCAGTTATATTGTATAAATCCCATTTTTCTCCCATAAATAAGCCACATGCTTTCTAGCTTCTGTTTTATCCCTTAGGAATAGAACTATTATTTAGCAATGTGTTTCAAAACTGAAATTGAGTCCACAGTAAGTAAATTCAAATAACTAATTGTTATTTTAATCTAATACTGGATCAATGAACCTTTTTTCCTCGGGTGCCAAAAGCATGAGTGCGTTCGCTATTGTGCAAGTTCATGTGCCCACCCCATGCCGTGCCCCCTGCACATGTGTGGAGTCGTTCCCCCCCCCCCAAGGCCCTCTGGAGATTGGAGACAGCTTGTTTTCCGACTTCCAGTGGGCCCAGTCAGTCTGTTTTTCCCCCTCCCCAGGCTCCAGAGGCTTTTTAGGAACCTGGAGAGGGGGAAAAACAGCCCAGCACGCAAACCGGAAATTCGGAAATGGACTTCTGGGTTGCCCATTGGGCCGTTTTTCTCCCTCCTGAGGCTTCAGGAGACTTCCCTAAAGCCTCCGGAGGGCAAAAAGCAGCCCAACGTGCAAACCAGAAGTTCGTTTCCGAACTTTTGGGAAAGGGCCAAAAATCAAGGTCGAAAATCAGCTGACAGGGCAACGCTTCCTATGCCCTCAGAAATGGCTCTGCGTGCCACCTGTAGCACACGTGCCTAGCTTCGTCATCATGGTACTAGATAATACTATTTATCTAGTATTTCAGCTGAGGACATTTGAGTTCAGAATATTTGTAGTTTTGAAATCAACATCTCAAATTTTAAATCTTTTGTATAATTAAATTTAAAGTTAGCAAAGTGATCCTGATTTTCTTACCCTAGACAAAAAAAAAGTAATATAGATTTTACAAAAAGAAACTGCAATAATTAATTACATGAACTTAACCCCTTGTATCAAATAATTTTCTGGGCAAATGTGCATATACATTTCACCATTGCCTTTTCTAGAAAATTTTTAAAAAAGTTTCCAAGTCCAAGCTATAAGTCTGAGATTTCCAAAACCCATCTAGGTCCAACAGTTTCTCTTTTAAGGACTAGGCAGGGTTGATTAAGTGGGTGCTATTGGTTATCCTGGCAGAAATAAAAATATATTTTTCATTTGAAGGCACTAAATTTGAGGCAGACATTAAAAGGCAATTATGTAAACACCAATCTTAAAAATATTTCTCTAAAGGTGGAGTTAGTGGATGCCATAATGTCTGCAATTCTTGTATTGCATGACTGATATACAATAATACAATAGCAGAGTTGAAAGGGACCTTGGAGGTCTTCTAGTCCAACCCCCTGCCTAGGCAGGAAACCCTATATATACCATTTCAGACAAATGGCTATCCAACCTCTTCTTAAAGACTTCCAGTGTTGGGGTATTCACAACTTCTGGAGGCAAGCTGTTCCACTGATTAATTGTTCTAACTGTCAGAAAATTTCTCCTCAGTTCTAAGTTGCTTCTCTCCTTGATTAGTTTCCACCCATTGCTTCTTGTTCTACACTCAGGTGCCCTGGAGAATAGTTTGACTCCCTCTTCTTTGTGCCAACCCCTGAGATATTGGCAGTGCTATCATGTCTCCCCTAGTCCTTCTTTTCATTAAACTAGACATACCCAGTTCCTGCAACCGTACTTCATATGTTTTAGTCTCCAGTCCCCTAATCATCTTTGTTACTCTTCTCTGCACTCTTTCTAGAGTCTCCACATCTTTTCTACATCGTGGCGACCAAAACTGAATACAGTATTCCAAGTGTGGCCTTACCAAGGCATTATAAAGTGGTATTAACACTTCACGCGATCTTGATTCTATCCCTCTGTTTATGTAGCCTAGAACTGTGTTGGCTTTTTTGGCAGCTGCTGCACACTGCTGGCTCATATTTAAATGGTTGTCCACTAGATTCCAAGATCCCTCTCACAGTTACTACTATTGAGCAAGGTGCCACCTATACCGTACCTGTGTGTTTCATTTTTCTTGCCTAAATGTAGAACCTTACTCTTTTCACTATTGAATTTCATTGTATTAGATAGTTCAGGTTTGTCAACATCCTTCTGTATCTTAAGCCTATCTTCTGGAGTGTTGGCTATTCCTGCCAGCTTGGTGTCATCTACAAATTTGATGAGTTCTCCATTTATTCCTCATCTAAATCATTGATTAAGATGTTGAAGAGTACTGGGCCTAAAACAGAGCCTTGGGATACTCCACTGCATACTTCCCTCCATATAGACGCAGTTCCATTGAGGACTACACGTTGAGTGCGGTTGGTCAGCCAGTTACAAATCCATCTGGTGGTGATGCTGTCTAACCCACATTCTTCTGCTTTATCTAGTAGTAGGTTATGGTCTACCTTGTCAAATGCCTTACTGAAGTCCAAGTAAACTATATTGCCAGCATTCCTCTGATCCACTAATTTTGTCACTTTGTCAAAGAATGCAATAAGATTAGTCTGGCATGATCTGTTTTTGACAAACCCATGTTGGCTTTTGGTATTATTTTGTTTACTTTGCTAATTTGTTGCTTGATTATCCTTTCCAGAATCTTCCCTGGTATAGAGGTCAGGCTGATAGGTCTATAGTTTCCTGGATCTATTTTTTTTTCCTTTTTTGAAGATGGCAGCCACATCAGCTCTTTTCCAGTCCTCTGGCAGTTCTCCAGTGCTCCAGGATCTCTGAAAGATATAGTTCAATGGCTCTGAGATCTTGTCTGCCAGTTCCTTCAGAACCCTGGGGTGTAATCCGTCTGGTTCTGGTGATTTGAACTCGTCTAGGGTAGACAGGTGCTCACTTACCATTTTTTTCCCCTATTTCAACTTGTGTTCCTAATCTGATTTTTGTGGTGCTGTTTTTGATAGATTGGACTGTTTTATCCCTTTGTGTAAAGACAGTTGCAAAAAATATAATCACGTAATGAGATTTTGAATCTATGGACAAAAGCTCACCATATTGACCTGTACTCTTCTAAAGACTTCCAGTGCTATACAGGTAGTCCTTGACTTAAGACCACAATTGAGCACAATATTTCTCTTGCTAAGTTGAGGTTTGGCCCATTGTATGTGAAACACTGCAGAAATTAAGTTAGTAATTAAATTAATCTGGCTTTCTCATTGACTTTGCTTGTCAGAAGTTGCAAAGAATAATCACATGACTCCGGGACACTGTATCCGTCATAAATATGAGTCAATTGACAAGCATCTGAATTTTGATCCTGTGACTATAGGGATGCTGCAATGGTCGTACGTGTGAAAAATGGTCATGACACTTTTTAAAGAGCTGTTGTGACTTCAAGCAGTCACTAAATTAACTGTTGTAAATTGAGGACTACTTTTTTTTTAATCCTATCCATCCACTTTATTCATTGTTTTCCCGTTCTTCCACACTGTAACTTCTAGCTTGTGTTGCAGCTGGGAAATGTATTTAGAGCTTAAACAAACACAAGGTGGATCAGAAATTTGACTGGAAAGAAAAAATCTATAGTAGTCTTACAAGGCATGTAGGAAAAGACTGATGTAACTCACCCCTCTCTTCCTTCGCATGGCTTGGATTCCCAGTAATCTTGGTGCCTTCTTGATTGCCATTCAATCCCAATAATCTTGGTGCCATTTTGATTGCCAAAATGGCACCGACAGCAGCCTTGGTAAAATGCGCTCTGATAGTTTTGCTGTTTTTTTATCATTCTCTGTGATTCACTATAGATTTCATACTCAAGAGACCAACTGCTAAGCATGAGGCAATGTTTCTTTAATGGGCAGCTTTCTTTACAAATGCAGAAACGATTCTAATACAGGAAGAAACAACTTCCTTTCAAAAATGGATAAACAAAAACAAATGGAGGAGACATCAGAGGTGAAGATGGGGTAAGCGAGCTGGAATTTTGAATAAGGAAAAGTGGAATAAAAACTCCTCTCCTTTCACTCTTTCTGACTAATTTATATTTACTCGCTAATAAAATGGATGAAATACTTCTTTTAGATAGATGCAGCACTGATTTTTACAACTTAGGGTTGTACAACTTACTCATTGTGTTAGGACAGGCATCCTCAAACTACGGCCCATGGGCAGATACAGCCCACCAATGCAAAGTATCCAGTCTGTGGAGTGGTGGGATGAAAAGCAGCTGCCAGCTTGTAATGTATTAAAAGTCTTTAAAAGTGCTTTAAAGTTGCTTTAAAAACAGCCTTTCAGATGTTTTTCACAGCCATGTGATCCAGGGCTGGTGGGTGAGTAGGGAAGGGGCTGCTTTTAGAGTAGCCCTTTAAAAGTGGATGGCGGGGGCAAGTCTCCTAGCTTTTTTAAAATCAGCTGAAGTTGGCTAACAATAATTCAAATGCAACCACAGTATAATGCCTGAAGAAGAATTCACCCACATCTTTGATTCTTTGATTCCATACATAAAGTACATCCACCAAATTGGTTGCTGAACAACTTTGGTAGATATTCATGTGTGTAATATACACATGCACAAGTGTGGCAAAAAGCAAATCAGTTTGTGAATTCTCCTCCAGGCGTAAAAGACCTTTAGCCCTGTAATTCCAAGTAAGCAGGCCCACACTTCCCATTGAATTAGTAATATATTTATGTTGGGAAAAAATGTTCTTCATTTTAAATATTGTATTACTGTATTTTTTGGAGTGTAAGACACTCTGATGTATAAGACGCACCTAGCGTTTGGGGAGGAAAACAAGGGGAAAAAATCTGCCTCTGCCTCCCAGCAATTTGCCTCCTTGCAACAAACAGCAAACAGTACAGACAATATACACTGTTTGTAGTGTTACATTTCAGACTATACTTGTACAGATGCTGTTAAAATTGATGTGCTTTCTGGAAGTATAGTTATTCTCTGCTATTTAAAAGAAGATACAATAGCACTGGACCTCTTCAAATCAAGCATTTATTTTAAAAAACTTTTTCATTTTGTTAAGCTGTCTAGAACAATAATAAAGCAGTCTTTAAAAAAGAAGTCTAATAATTTGAACCTACTATAGGCATTTATAGTTACCTCCTTGTAGCAAACAGCCTGATTTTCACAAGAAAAAAAAAATCTGCCTCTGCTTCCCACTATTTGGAGGAAATAGCAAGTTTCACTTTCAATTTCAGCACGGGCCTCCTGATCATCAGCTGTTTCAGGCTGCAGAGATTGCTATAGTCTATTGCCCGTTTGCTGCAAGGAGGTAAATTGCTGGGAAGCAGAGGACAAAGGCATGGGGCCGGTGGGTGGGTGGGGCTATATTCAGTGTATAAGATGCACCCAAATTTTCACCCTCTTTTAGGGGGAAAAAGGTGCGTATTATACTCTGAAAAATACAGTATTTCATGGTTTTTTGCACTATAAATAAAGATATGTGCAGTGTCCATAGAAATTTGTTCATGTTTTTTTCTAACTGTAGTCTGGTCCCCAACAGTCTGAGGGACTATTATCCCTCCTTAATTCACCATTGGAGGATATGTGTGTGTGTGTGTGTGTGTGTGTGTTGATTCTCATCTGCTTCCACCTGCTTACAATGTCTCTAGATGTCCCATCTTGGGGTTTTAGTTGCAGTCTTAATTGGACCATATGATCAGGAGTTATTTTGAAGGAAATCCTGTTTATTTTATTCTTTTTTAATGGCCTACTTTAAGGAGCCTGAAGCTGCTGTTTTAATGAAGTTAGGCAAGTGGCAAGAAAGTTTGTGCTCTTTTTCCCTTTGGGGAAGAACTCTTAAATAGATTCCTTGGGTTGAGCAAGTACAGCAAGGACAAAGGCAAAATGGTCTGCTAAATTGGCCACACCACCCAGTCACACTACCACCTAGCCACACCCACCCAGTCACATGACCACCTAGCCATGCTCGCCCCCTCCAGTCCTCCCCCCTCAATAGTATGAGGGACTGTGAATTGGTCCCCTGTTCAAAAAGTTTGAGGACCCCTGTGTTAGGAGATTTCAACAGTGCTAACTTAAGGAAAGAGCTACCAAAATATTTTCAGCGTGTCAATTGTCCCACTAGAGGCAAGAATACTTTAGACCATTGCTACACAAATTAAAAAATGCTTATTGGTCTTTACCGTGAGCAGCTGTGGGACACTCTGACCATTGCATAATTCATCTTGTATCTGCTTATAGACAAAGACTTGAAACCATGAAATCAATTAAATCAGTGAGGACTGAGGAGGCAAAGCTAAAGCTACAGGCTTGCCTTGACTGCTCTGATTGGAATGTTTTCAAAGATACTTCTGCAGATTTGAATGAACTCACAGATACTATAACCTTATATGTCAGTTTTTATGAAGACCTATGTAACCTGTAAATATACAGTAACCACAAACCTTGGTTCACAGCTAAACTTAAGCAGTGGTGGGTTCCAGATCCCGTTGCAACTGGTATGCTGCAACGGGGCTGGGCATCCACCATGTGCACATGCACAGTGCGGGCATGCATGCCCACTTCCTGTGATGCTCCAGCTGCTCGCTGGAGTGCTGCATAGGCGCCGTACACTCTGTGCGCAAATGCCCCAGTTGGCTCAAATAGAGGTGAGGTGAGAGCAGGCGGGAGGGTGGGCCCTCCAGAGCACCATACCAGAATGGTACCTGGTGTTCCCAGCAGACACCAGTATGCCCGTACCGAGGCATACCAATCATAACCCACCACTACAAAGAGGAAGCCTACAAAAAAAGGTGATAAAATGCTGTACAATCAGGCCAGAAACATATTAATAAGGGAGATCAGAGGAGCAAAAAAAAGGCTACTCTGAAAAGCTAAGGCTATCAGTTCTCAACAAATGAACCAGAAAACATGTGGAAAACTCTTAAAAATACCAGTTACAGTAAACCTCCTTCCCATACTGAAGGAAATCAACAACTGGTAGATGACCTGAATGTGTTTTAGTGTAGAGAGAGGCAGCCTTTGATACGGTTACCAGGACTAAGCCTATTTGGTAAGAATCTGTTTTGGTCCGAATGTATAATTTCATTAATTCTTTCTGCCAATATTGACCCAAATATTTTGTAATTGGCGTTCAACAACAAGATTGGCCTGTAATTTTGAATCTTTTGTATGTCAACACTATCTTTGGGGATAAGAGTTATAAGTCCCTCTGTCCAGGATTTTGGTATTTTGGCTTTCTCTAATACTTCATTATATACCACTAATAGTAGGTTCACTAATAAATTTTGGATTTCTTTGTAAAATTCTGCTGGGATTCCATCCAATCCTGGGGTTTTATTGTGTGGTTTTTTTTAATTGGCCTTCTTTCCTTCTTCATCCTCTAGTTGCTGTATTAATTTCTTTTCTGTTTCTTTTTGAAATTTGTAGGCCAGCCATCTCTCTAGTTTATTGGCATTTTCAAAATAATTTTGTCTGGTTAATCTAATTTTTTGGGTCACTTCTTGCATAATTAAATTTTACCTGTGCTTGGTTAGTTTTTCTTCTTCTTTAAATTTCTGATTTTGGGTTCTTTTTGCATTTTTAATTCTAATTTCTCCAGTTTCCCCTGGAGCTCTACATATTGTTTTCTTGTCCTTGTTCCTTCTTGCCATATATGCAATATTCATGGTATGTAAATGCTACAAAATAGAGCAGGTAACCACCTTAAAAAACCTGGGGATGGTCATTCAGGCCAATGGTTCAAGAAAAGCACATGGAGAATATGTGGCTGCCTTGGGTCAAAGATCAGTGAGCGCCATCCTTAAAATTTTCTGCACAAAAGGAGGATATTATGCACAGCTTCTTTATGGGACCTTGCTCGAACCATCAGCTTCATGTTTTACACCATTAGAAATAGTTCAGTTGTGCTCTACATGGGGCAGCCCTTGAAGAGCATTCGGAGACTTCAGCTTGTCCAGAATGCAGCCGCGTGAGTGATCGTGGGTGCACCTCGGTTCACCCACGTAACACCTATCCTCCGTGAGCTGCACTGGCTGCCTATTGGTCTTCGGATACGCTTCAAGGCGCTAGTCGTCACTTATAAAGCCCTTCATGGTATTGGACCTGGGTACTTGAGAGACCGCCTGCTGCCAATTACCTCCAATAGACCGATTAGATCCCACAGATTAGGCCTCCTCCGAATTCCATCCGCCGGCCAATGCCGACTGGCGACTACCTGGAGGAGAGCCTTCTCTGTGGCTGCTCCGACCCTCTGGAACGAACTCCCCATGGAGATTCGAACCCTCACCACCCTCCAGGCCTTCCACAAAGCCCTCAAAACCTGGCTATTCCGGCAGGCCTGGGGCTAAAGAGCTTCTGCCCCCGCTTCTCGAATGGTATGGTTGTTGTGTGTTTTTAAATTGTGTATTGTTTGTTTGTCTTTATTCCCTGTTTGTACTTCCTTTCCCTTGACTGAGTTGTGAGCCGCCCTGAGTCCCCTTCGGGGAAAAGGGCGGCATATAAATGAAATAAATCCTAATCCTAATCCTTCAATCCAAATTCATTAGATCAATTCTTCAGATGCTGGGTTGTGTCTCAAATGCACTTCTGCACCTAGAGACAGGATTGACAAAAGTCGAAGCAAGAATCTATATAGCATCCTTAAATCTCTGGCAAAAGCTTAACTTCTTTCCACAAGGTCTTGCTCCATTAATCCTCCAAGACAAATTCTCCTCGTCATGGATCACCGCTGTTGAGTTCAACCTTGCCAAACTAGCCTTCTTCCCAGTTTCAATACTCAAGAAGGACCTAGCAAGACAAGCCTTGCGATAAATGGTAGAGGACATCGAGAGGCAGGTAGACTTAGGGAAAGCTCTGCTGTTTTTGGCTCCAGATGCCATTAGATGTGTTGTTGCGCCTGCCAGCTATCTTAGTCAGTTGGAGTCAGCAAACCACCAGAAAGCATTTTTGCTCATACGGTGCTATGCACTTCCATCAGCTGTCCTGTATGACAAGTATAAAAGGACACCATTGATGAAATACTCTCTTTCTACGGCTCAGGAAAGGTGGAGACTGTGGGTCACATGCTCCTACAACTGACCCCATCCCACAGGACCCACAATCTTTGGTGATTACAGAAAATGAGGTGCAAGTTTATTTCACAGACAAAAGCCAGGAAAAGCACCAGGCTCAGACAAGATAACTCCTTCTTGCTTAAAAGCTTGTGCTGAACAACTGGCCCCCATCTTCACTCGCATCTTTAATAAATCACTTGAGATGTGCTATATTCCTTCTTGCTTCAAATGATCCACTATTTTTACATTTACTAAATTAGCAATAATCAGATGAGGCAATGAGCAACTATTAACTCAACTCTTTATTAGTTAACTGCAACAGTATCAACTCAACTCCTGCCACCATCTGACAGCTATTTATATGAGAGCTGTCAGACGGGTTTGGCAGTCCCCCGCCAAAATGTCCAATAGTGGCTTATGGTCAATGATAAGGGGGAAGTGGCAGCTGTACACGTAGTCATGCAATTTTTTAACCCCAGCGATGGCCGTCAAAGCCTCCCTATCCAACTGACTGTAGTTTCTTTCACCAGGGGTCAGCGTATGGGAAAAATAAGCCAATGGAGCATCTATCCCATTTGGGAACTGATGGCTAAGCACTGCCCCAATGCCAAACAGGGAGGCATCTACGGCTAACGTCAGAGGCAAACGCTCATCATATTGCACTAGTATTGCCGATGACATCAGCAGCTATTTGACAGAGTCAAATGTATGTGCCTCCCATTTGCCCCAGCTCCAAATAGTAGCACTGTCAAGGAGCTGTGGAAGGGTTTGGCTACAGAAGCCTTATGTGGCAAAAATGTGGAATAGAAATTTAGCAGTCCTAAAAAGGCTTGAAGCTCAGTCCTATTGGATGGAACGGGAACTTTTTAAATCACCTCCACTTTGGATGGAGTGGGATGTATTCCTTCCCCGTCAATCAAGTACCCTAAGAACTCTACTGAAGTGACTCCTAATTTGCATTGGTTGGACTTAAGATGAAGCCCTGCGGTTTGGAATCGATTTAAAACAGCTCTCACTTTAGTAATGAGTTCTCAGTTGTTATGAGCGGCAAAGAGAATGTCATCAAAATAAGGGGCGACACCCTTAAGCCCATGAAGCAGCCGCTCCATAATGCTTTGAAATATTCTGGGGGCAACGCAAACCCCAAATTGCAGGTGTTTGCAACGGAAAGCCTCTTTGTGAGTCGCTATCGTTTGGGCGGTGGCAGTGGCTTTATCAACAGGAAGTTGTTTGTATGCTTGTGCCATATCTAGTTTTTCGAATACCCTACCCTGGCCCAGTGAGTGCAGCAGATGTTGCACCACTGGAACTGGGTATGGGTTATTTTGAAGTGCTTTATTTATTGTAGATTTGAAATCGGCATACATTCTTATTGAACCATCACATTTTAGTGGAATCACAATAGGAGTTTCCCAAGGGGAGTGGTCTACTGGTTCTAATATGCCCTGGGATATTAGCTTGTCTAACTCAGCTTCAACCTTTTCTCTTAGGGCAAAAGGAACTCTTCTAGCCTTCAATCTAATAGGTGCTACCTGTGAGTCCAGACTAAAAGAAATAGGTGACCCTTTATATTTACCAAGTGCTGGATCAAAAACGTCAGCAAATTCTTGGGTTAGCTGCTCAAAACTGTCAGCTGAAATGGATGTGGCATGTATGCCCATGACACCTAGACCTAGTGGTTCAAACCACTCTAAACCTAATAGACTGGCTAATTGGTTAGCAACCACTAAGAGAGGTAAATTATCATCAAAATTACTCGGAAATTTGCTGTGCCCATCATGGGAATTATGCTGTCCTGGTAGTCTCTCAGTTGACAATCACATTTGCAAAGGTAATTCAGTTTGATGGAAGAAATTAATATTTGAAGAATGCTCCAGGATACAATGGATCTAGCCCAGTGGTGGGCTTCAAATTTTTTTAGAACCTCTTCTGTAGGTGTGGCCTGTTTTGTGGGAGTGGCTTGTCAGCCATGTGACTGGGTGAGAGTGGCTTGTCAGACATGTGACCGAGTGGGAGTGGCTTGTCAACCATGTGACTGGGTGGGCATGGGCAACTTGTAAAATGTGGTGAAACTCACTTAACAACACTCTTGCTTAGCAACCAAAATGTTGGCTCAGGAACTCTGGCATTGAAGTGTGCAAGTCTTAAAGCTGTCAAGTTACAAGACCCTTGCACCCCTAACCCTTTAGAAAAAAAACCCCAGGGATGTTCATACTTGACAGCTTTAAGACTTTAAGGTTTAGATAGGACTCTTAGAGGTGGGCAGGGCAATTGGTGAGCCAGCCAATCAGTGAGTGGTGGGTGTGGCAAGCGTGGTGCTGATGGGCGGGGGGAGAGAGCTGGAACTGGTTCTAAATGGCATGGTAGATTTGTGGAACCTTTTCTATAAAAGAGGTTAGAACTGGCAGGAACCCACCACTGATCTAGCCAATACTGTATCAATCACCATTTTGCATGGAGCACCTTCAATCCGGACAGTTAAGAAAAGTTTTTTCTTCTTTATGTTGGAGGCTGAGGCGGAGCTGACTTCCCAGGTAGGGCTCAGCTGATGGCCATTAATGGTGAAACAGTCCTGGTGGAAATGGTTTGCTTGCTTTTCAGACCCTCTGCCCATATAATGGCTCTCTGTGGTCTCTTTAGAAGGTAAATAAGCTCTACAAATCTTTGTGAATTCTCCTTTTTTACCACAATGTCTACAAACTGCAGTTTTAAACTTGCAGTTTGAATAGAAATGGTTGCCTCCGCAACTATAACACTGTGTCTGAGGTGATTTGGTGGCATAATCCCCCTTTTTCTTAAAACTGGTTTTAAGACACCCAATATCTTCGTCTTCATTGTCAGAGGACTCTGAGTGTCCCTCAGCTTGTTGATTTACAGCGACCTGTGTAGAGGGTATAACTGACTGATAATGCTGAATTTCAGCAGCTGATTTATCTGCTAGCTCAGCCGCTCTCGCCTCATCAATGGCAGTTTGAAGCGTTAAATCAGAACAGGCTAATAAACAGCACTGTAGCCGTAAAACTCATACTCCACAAACCAGTTGTTCCACTAAAGCATCATCAAGCTCCCTAAATTCATAGGAGATAGCTGCCACTCTTAGGGAAGCCATATATTGGCTAATTGTTTCCACTTCACGCTGAGTACATTGGCAAAATGCATGTCTGCAGGCAATTCTCGAGAGAGTCAGAGCATAGTGATTTCTAAGCTTTAAAATAAGGGTCTCCCACAGAATAGCATGAAGTGGCACTGGTGCTGCCAAAGCTCTGGCCATGCTAAACTTTTCTAGCCCGCACACGCCCAGGAAATATCTTCTTCTATTGGTAGTCAGTTCTTTACATTCTTGTGCTAAAAGCAAACATTCAAAACGCTCCATGAATGAATCCCAAGACTCTCATTCAGGGCTGAAAGCAGTGAAATTAGGAATAGTAGCCATTGCCTCATGGTGGATTCTGAGGTAATTTTTTGTTACGTTAAACAAAAAAATTCTTTTTTTGTTCTGTTGGACCCCTTTTGATCTCTCCTTACAGGGATCCCACCCTCGTCGCCAATTTTATGTTTACTAAATTGGCAATAATCAGACTCAGGCAATGAGCAATGATTAACTCAACTCTTTATTAGTTAACTGCAACAATATCAACTCAACTCCTACCGCCGTCTGACAGCTATTTATATGAGAGTGTCAGACGACTGGCCTATCAGAAATTTGCTTCTCTCTGGCTGAGGGCTGGCACGCCTCCTCCAATCAGCGATGACTTCCATCTTGTTGATTGACAACTGTGTTCATATCTGTGGGACTTAACAACTATCATCCCAGTGCTGAAGGAACCCTCCATGAAGATGCTCTAACATCTGTAGTTATGAAAATCTTTGAAAGACTAGTGGTGGCCCACCTGAAAACCAGCACAGATCTGCTATTAGACCCCTTGCAATTTGCCTACTGAGCAAACAGATCGACAGATGATGTTGTTAATGTGGCTCTGCACTACATCCTACAACATCTTGAATCTCCAAAGACTTATGCAAAGGTCCTCTTTGTAGACTTCAGCTCATTCAATACCATCATTCCAGATATTCTTCTAACTAAACTAAATCAACTAGCTGTACCTGATCACACTTGTAAATGGATCATAAGCTTCCAAACAGACAGAAAGCAGTAGGTGAAGCTAGGCAAAATCACACCAGATACCTGTACAATTAGCAGAGGGCCCCCACAGGCCTGTGTGCTCTCTCCACTTCTCTTCTCCTCAGGGAAAAGGGCGGCCTATAAATAAACCTATTCAATTCAATTCAATTCTTCTCTCTATATACCAATGACTGCATCTCAAAAGATTCCTCTGTTAAACTACTGAAGTTTGCAGATGATACAATAGTGATTAGTCTAATTCAAGACAATGACGAATCTGCCTACAGATAGGAGGTTGAACAACTAGCCTTGTGGTGTGACCAGAACAATCAATCAATCAAACTTTCTTTCTTTTTCTTCTTTCTTTCTTTCTTTCCTTCTTTCTTTCCTTCCTTCTTTCCTTCCTTTCTTGTGTCTCTGTCTCCCAATTTCTTTCTTTCTTTCCTTTCTTTCTCTTGCTCTCTCTTTCCTTTCTCTTTCTTTCTCTCTTTCTCTTTCTTTCGTTCTCTCTCTTTCCCTCTCTTCCCCCTTCCTTCATTTCTCTTCCTTTCTCTTACTCTTTCTTTCTTTCTGTCTCTCCCCCCCCGTCTCCCTCTCACACACATAACCCTTCCAGTTATATTCATAGATGACACCCAACAAATCCTATGATCACAGCTATCCGTGTCCTACAAACTAACTCACAGAGCCCCCAATTCACCCTCTTCCCGCTCTGGGGAGTTAACTGAATATGATTAGTCATCCTGTTATTTCCTGGGCACAGTTCCCACCTTTTTAGCAGAGCAATAGAGAGAGCTAATTTCAAATAGCTTTTTTCCTTTTGACAAAGCCCAATTTCTCTGCTGCCTGGTAGGTGATCTGGTGGGTGTCCAAAGGTGTTGGGCATGCCACAGAAGGCACACATGTCTCTCTCTCTCTCCCTCTCTCTCTCTTTCTCTCTCTCTCACACACACACACCCTGGTGTGTGGGCATGGGGGGCTGGATCAGCTGGGAGGCTGGCAAAGAAGCCTGTTTCCCTGCTGCTGCAGCTTGCACATGCTGCCAGCGCTCGCCTCCTCACCGCTTTCCCGACCAGCCACCCAGCTAAGCACGGCAGGTGATGGTAAGTGGTAAGTGAAGCGAATGCCAGCCAGCATCCCTGCCTTCTTCCTCCACGAGCGTGGCCAGAGAGAAATCAGGGGGAGAGAGGGAGAAGAAGGCCATCCCTAGCAGAAGCTCAGCTTTCTCCTCTCTCTCTCATTTTACTTACTGCTTGCCACTGCCATCTCTGCAGTCTACTGCCTGCAGCCCCGCCTGCCCTGCTTAGCTGGGTGGCTGGCCGGGAAAGCAGTGAGGGGGTGAGCGCTGGCCAGGATCCCTGCCTCATTCCTCCCGAGAGAAATCAGGGGGAGAGAAAGAGGAGAAGGGCATCCCTAGCAGAAGCTTGGCTTTCTCCTCTCTCTCTTCCCCCCACTACAGTCCTCCAGATAAATGTTGCTTATTTCTCTTATCAAGAATTTTCCTAGTCTTATAGGGGTATGGTATATTTCCCATTCACCAGTAGATGGTGCCCTGAGCTTAGGTTTCAGCATTGTTTCAAGTCTGATAAATTGATTAATCCAAATTTAGTTCAATTTATGGAAGCAAAGTCGGCTATTCAAGTAGATTCAAGTAGATAGTTCCAGCATTTTATAATGCCTTTCCAAAACAATGCCTACCCAGTTCAAAAGTCCAATTTTCTATGTTTAAAATGTCTTTAGTTTTTCTCTCCTTAGTTCTTTCTTTCAGGTCTAGGATTTTTCTCTCTATGGTTGTTTGCCACTTTAAGGTTAGGATCTAAGTAAAAAAGGAATCTTCTCACCCAGCTCGTCACTGTTCATCTACACCGCTCCTGCACATTTCTTTGTTGCCTCTGCTGTCCCAGCTTCATGGCAGCCATGTGGCTGTCTCTTCGCCTTATCATAGATGAGAGAGAAGACCTGGATCAAACAGGAGAGTAACAGTTTGCAGTACTTAATAGTATCCATTAAAATCAAAGCATACGTTTCATGGATTTTACAGGTTTTGCACCTCTAATGATGCAAACAGCAATACTAAAAAGTAAAACAAGATGCAACTGTCAGGGTTACGACGGATGTCCTAATTAACTCAGGAGCCTCAAGCCAAATTTCAAAAGAAATCCAGTTATTTATTAGGCGCAACATGTAAGCACTGTTCCCATTTGATATCAACTCTGCCGCATGCAATTTATGGTTCAACTGTGACCCTGTTTCCCCCCTCCTCTCAGAGTGTGTCATTAATCATTCTCCAACGAGGCACTTTCGTGGGCTGTAAAAACCATACCTTTCAGGCCAGCTCCGGTAATCTGAGATCCAACCTTGAGGAAGGTATGCATGGAATGTCCTTCTGAAAGTGACTGCTGAACTGCTCCACCAGTTCTCTCCCCTTTGTGCCCATGGCAACTTGAGAGCAGACCATGATTGCTTTGCGAGTTGACAGCAACATTTAGAACGAACTTTATAATGATAATCCAAAGCATAAATACAAACAACACTAACTGCTAATGATAATTCATAAAAAGGCTGAAGTTAACATTCTGAAATTAACAACTTTGGAAACTGTTAACATTTGTTAATGATGAACGTGGATGAATATTTTGACTATTTAAAAATATCCCCTCTGTGTAGAGGAGCGTAGATGATATTAATCCACACACCCTTTAAACTCCAGACTCTTGATTTGGATAAAAATCTAATGGGGAGAGAAAGGTTATATCTCTTCTCTATCCAGCTCCTTTTTATTGTTCAGCATTTCTCTAAAGGCCATTCTCAATTTTCTTCCCTAGAAGTTAATACTATTGATGAATAATATATATTCTCTGAGCGAACCAGCAGTAGCAGCAGCCGGAACCCACCCATGACTTGGACCTGCCTTCATTCTCAAGAAGAGTTCATGATTTGCTGTTTCTTCATGCCACTAGTGTCTAAGGAGTCCACTTCAAAAAATTCAGGACAATCGTATCCAATCCTGGTATGTTTTAGATGCATTTAGTCTACAACTGTGTGTTCCCAGCCAGCATGATCTCAATTTGTCAGGAAATTCTGAGAATTGTAGTTATGTCTGAAAAGCATCAGTTTGAAAAGAGCTTCTATAGAATTAAAAGAGCAAATATCATTTAGACTAGCTTTATGACCCTCATCAATTTAGAAGATGACTCCTTTGGGGATTAATTGTGATGAACATACTTGAATATTTAATTTTCAGTTATGGATGTGGTATCACTTAACTGATTCAAGTGATGTGTTATTCCAGCTAGCATTTTTTTAACTACACTGAACTTATAAAGTTCCACTAATTTAATGGTCATTTTCTTTTGGGCCCCAAAATAAGCACTAGGGGTTATTTTTTGGGGTGCCTTATTTCCTCTTCCACTTTGCTTCATGATGGGGCAAGTGGCCACATGGTGCACCTGTGGCAGTCGTGGTGGGGGAGAGCTGCCCCATGTCCCCCACTCCAGCTTACCTCAGGGCCCCCACAGCCAGGCCATCCATGGTCTGAGTTGCCTCACCTTGTGGTAGCAGCTCCAGCAGCCCCATCCAGCAGGACCCCAGGTAGCTGCTAGCCCACTTATTCTGTTTGCTCACAGCCACAATGGAGTAGGTGGTTGAGCGATGTGCAGTGATATGGCAATGAGGCAAGGTGGGGGGTGGAGCTGCCTCACACTGGCTTATCTCAGGGCCCCCGCAGCCAGGCTATCCATGCCTTGACACCTGCTTCACCTTGCGGCTGTGGCACCAGCTGGCCTCCTGCTCCATTGCAGCCGTGAGCAAGCAGAAATGGGCTGGCAGCAACACGGGCTCCTGCATATGGTTGCTGGTGCTGCCCCCTGAGGCAAATATTGGGGTGTGGATGGAGTGGCTGTAGGGGCCAAGGTAAGCCGATGCTGGGCACGTGGGACAGCTCCTTCCCTGTGGCACTGGCACATCATGTGGCCTCCCGCCTCACCTCATGGCTGCGACACTGCGAGCAACCAGATGGAATGGGTGGGTAGCTAGCTGTACAGGCTTTTAAGAAGGGCTTATTTTGGAGAGGGTAGGGCTTATATTAGGCACATGCGTAAAAACATGCTAGAACTTATTATTGGGATAGGTCTTATTTTGGGGGAAAGAGGGTAGCATTTTTTAACCTCTTCCTTAACCAATCAGCACTTCTCAGTGCTGAGACAATACAATTCCCTTCTTGATGCATCTTCCTGTTCCCATGCTTTCAGCAACCAGTGAAATCTGAAAGTATAGTATTTGGAAGGGTCAGGAAATCATATTCCATGGGATCCAAAGTAATACGCCAAATACATTGCAGACCCTCTAGCCCTCCAGATGTTTCTCTTGGCATTCTTCACTGAGCTGGTCCTGTCTCAAATTGCCATTGAATACATTCTGGAGGATTATTACTTGCTACTATAGCTGCAAGAACGTATGCCTGTTAGGAAATATTAAGACACTAATAAATCTAGCTCATTTAAAAAAAAGTATTTAAATACAAAAATAAAATATCAGAACTTAAATCATGTCAGGTAAAAAGGTTAAAACAAGACTGATTGAAAAAGCATTTAGTATTTATAAAAAACAAAACACATTTCAATATTTAAAAATAAAAATATTGCAATATATTTTGAATAATTAGTTCCAAAGAAAGAAAAGGTTATCATTCCTGTACTGAAATCATAGCCATGTTCATTGGATTTTAGTTCCAGCTCTTTATTTAAATTCCCCTATGTCATTTGTAAGTAATTATAGAAACACTTGAAGCAGGAAATCTAGATTTACATCCACTGGACTATTAGCCCTTCTTTGGTGGGAAGACAAGCCTGTGCATGTGGATAGTCAGAAGCCTGCAGATGCTGGACCTTCCTGGATGAGCCGGTGAGAATTGAATTGCTGAACTGCTGGCAGTAGCCTGCACTACTGCATTCTAACCACTGTGCCACTATGACTCAATACAAAGAAAGCACTTTACTGAGCTAAGTTATTGTTCAAAAGTTACTATTTTAAGAAGTCAGTCAAACAATCATACTATACAAAAAGCGACACATTATTTTCTGAGATTAAAAAAGACTTCAAATTAGAAAAAAAAGGTAAATTAACCAATATTGCATTATTATTCAGAAGTAAGCCAGTATAGAAAAAGTGGCATACAGAAAACACATGTGCAGGAACAATCAGAATCCTTTAGCACTAAAAGTAATTTTAAAAAAGAAAAGAAACAATATGGTACACCATGAATTTAGTGAACATTTAGCTGTTTACACTAAGGGCAACTGATGCATTTTTAAAAAGAACAAAAGGATGAACTACCAAAGATAGCATTTTTAGAAAAGCAAAACAGTAAAAGTCATCCAGTTTGTCCCAGAAATTAATTTAGTAAAATCTTGAAAATACATTTTCTTTTTAAAGGTCAGAAAATCAATTATATCAAATAAAACAAAACGAATATTTTTGGTATCATTGAGACTGTTGGGGGGGGGGGGGTAACAAAAACTGTTTAATAAATTTAATATTATTGGATCATGAAAAAGCAAAATAAATTAAAAAATCTATAGTGTGTGTGTATGTATGTATGTATGTATGTATGTATGTATGTATGTATGTATGTGTATATATATATATATATATATATATATATATATATATACACACACACACACACATATATACACACACACACACACACACATATATATATATATATTGTTACATTTATGCTGATAAATAAATAAAGGGAGACTAGTATAGATCTATTTCAAGCTATTTAGCTCTCATCAGCTAGCCACACCCTTGTTGGGAATCGAACCTGTGCTTTAAAGTTGTGACTTTATTAATTTGCTTGGCATACAATATGACAATTGTGCTTTCATCAATCAACAGACATCCCCATGACTGAGACTCATTTTTATTATAGCAATTGGAATTGCTACCCATCAATGACTCAGGCCATGGTAGTGTATTTCCAGGGGATATTGGGTAGAACATACATTAATGCAAATTACTCCCAACAAAGCATTTGTGACACATTTAAAAATAAGAAAACAAAAACAGAGAAAATCCAACTGCATGCAGGTGGTAAGAGTTAATATAGTGACAGAAATTAAGACAATTATTTAGCAGTTTAGGTACCCTTTGTCAAAATGCATACTGGATGAATGAACAGAAGCTGACACTTCTGTGTAACAGTTCAACACATCTCTCTGTAAGGTTTAACGCCAACAATACTTAAACTTTATGTGGGTGCTTACAGAATCAGAATGAGAAAATGGCGAATATAGCACTGCAGCTTGCATTTTCCCTTCATCGGTGATCATTAACACTTCCTTTGGCAGAAGTTTCACTTTTCTGTTGCTGGTAGTCTTATTTGGACTTTTGATTTTTGCCTCACTTTCATAACATTTCTAACTAAGAAACAATCTTGTTTTAAGACCATTTGATTGACCTTGAAGACATTAAAAAATTAGCTATTTTAAACCAATCTGAATCAGAGGTATGTTTTGGATAACAATCTTGCTGAAAATTCAACCTATTTTCAGCTTTATTGTGCTTTGACCAAAGATGCATACATTTTTTGCATACAACTATAGTACTGTACATTACCTTAGTAAGAGAGCCTGATGCTGAAGGAGTAACTTGCCCAAGGCTATCTAGTGAGCTCTCAGCAAATGGAATTAAAATAGGTAACTTCCTGATTTGTTGTTAGGCCTGTCCCTAAGTACATGTTTTGTAGTAGAGCAAGTCACCAACATAGGTAGCCTAAAAGTATTTTATTTTTTAGACACCTGGAAGCCACTGTGATTCAATTCTACTTCAATACATAATTTATGTAATGTTTTGATTTGAAAAAAAACTGAAATTCAGTGTAAAATTCTTCACGAATTAGAAAGTACCAGAAATAGCTTAATATAATGAACAATATTAATTCTGTAGCCATGTTTAAATAATTAGACAAATACAGAAAATCCTAAATTAATTTCAAAACTAGAAAGTTGAGAAACTTATAAGACAGAACATATGTAGATTTTATCCATTTTGTTTCAAAATTTAAAAGAAGGAAAAAACTATTTTTTAAATGGTTCCAACCAGCCAGTTGATAGAGCCTACAGCCAAATGTATAGATAAAACAGGATTGATAGGTGGCAACATGTTCTATTTACAGTATTGGATGGATTCCCTGGAAAAAAAAGTTGGATCTAGTAAATTATGAAAGAAAATAGAAAGTATATTTCATGTACCTCCTCCCCATTCCCCCAAATAAGATAACTTTAAGATGAACAGAGGAGAAAACTGTTCCAATTCAGATAGAGGATTCTTCTTGAGTTCAGGATAGACTGTTAGAAGAAACAGGAAGAGATAGAAGAAGCCCTGTCAACTTTTTTCATTCTTAGGAAAGAAATCATTGCAAAACTGCAAATGTTTCAGCCAAAACTTTTATGACTCAATAATATACAAATCACCACCTGAGCTGAGCATCCTGAAATGGTACACATACAAGCATGAACCTGCCCTATCATATTTTTTCTTCATTTTGCCATAATCTCATTTGAGAGAAAAATGTTTGTACTTTTCTGAAGTATTTATTTCTTGCAGAAATTTCTTGTGGTTTTTTTTTTTGTATAATAGTTTTTAAGAATGTGAATCCTAGCACAACCTGTGTTTACAATATCCACAACGATCTATTTTATATAGCACATATAACACTTGGTAATATTACTATTTTTAAAAAAAACAGTACATGGAGATCAGTGAGCATTAGGACTGTGTAAAAAAACAAAACCACATTTTAATCAAGCTCCAATGGAACACACAGGAGTGTCATTGGGATAATTCAGCTTTTCATGAAACATGAAACCTAACACAAACGTTTTGCAGCTTGTTTTTAAAGTGCAACTTCATTTAAGAATGCCTGTATAGTAGTGGCAAGATCATGTATTCTTCTATAAAAAAGTGTGCCAAAAGAGGGAAGAAAAACTATTTTATTCTTAACTCTGTAGTGACTATTTCAAATACTGTTTTTAATTCACTTATGAACAAAGGACATTCAAAAGTTATATCTATATATAAACACATTATCTATATAATTATTTCTAATTAAGTATGTTTGAAAAGGAAAGCAAATCAATACATGCATTTCTAAAGCTAATTATCAAAACAAACATGCAATTTAAGGATTATGAGGTTTAAAATTCTATTTTGGATATTTTTTACTTTTTGCTTGCTTTTCAGAGATCATTGCAGTCATGCTTACCCTTACTTCCCACAACTACTAAAGACTAGAATCTGGTTTTGTTTTGTTTTTTAATGAATGAGGCTCCTCTGACTTTTGGCATTCAAAAGTTCTTTCAAAGTGAAAATACATTAAAAAACAGCAAGCTTGCATACTTATTTAATTAGGTTAGACTTTAGCAGTGAGAATACTAAACATTTAATATTCATTGAGCTTAGTGATGAAAAGTTATATGCATACAGAATTGGTCCTATAAAAATGAAAGCTATTTTTATAAATACATTTTGGTACGAAAATTGTTGGTTTTTTTCCTCTATAGCTGTTCAACTTACTTTTGTTTGAATCTTAAAATTATTTTTAAAAAAGGTAAGGTTAACATTAGGTGAATCACTTTTATGGAAGACAGTTTTTCCTTAGGTGTTAAAACAAAAGCAAAAAAACAGAATTCAATAATAAAAAGAAAATGAAAATCAAACATTTAGGCACTTTGATGACTTGTTAATGTGTGCCATCAATACCGAGGTAATAAAATGACAGTTTTGAAGCTACTGTTGCCATAACTGACAGAAGCATAAATTACTGCGAAGAACATTTTAAAAGGAATAAATCTAACATTTTGCCAAAAGCAAAGAGAATTCTCAAGTTTCTGCTATTCATTGACTTCCAACCAGCCATACTCTCATACAGTTTTCTGTAAGTTTACTAGTAACAACCCTAAGCTGAACATTTGAAAATATGTTCCCCCATGGAGGGTAAAAAACATACAGCATTGTGAACGTAAGTTCCACAATTGTGTCACACTTGCTTCCCCACCTCCCCAAGGCTGAAGTAGTAACTACCTTGTTTTGGAAGGCAAAAAGATTCTTTGAAATAACATCTAACAATAAATGCTGGCTCAAGGGATTCCTTGAGGTTCTAACACAAAATCAGAGTATTGTTTTGTTTAAGCTAGTACTAAATTTATCCAAATAGATCGGTAAAGCTTCAGTCAAATGTTGTTAACCAATCCAGGAAAATGCTATTAAAACATAACAAGTATATTAGAGCAAACCCAGAAGGGTAACATGAGCACTGTTACCTAGAATAAAAATGTGTTAAGACTCTAAATGTGTTACACTAAATCCAAAAGAAATCTTTGATTTCCTCATTTTACTTATTTCAAGTCCTAAGTTTGATAAGCAGCATTGTTTGTATTAACTTAATAAAAATACCAGAAAGCTTGTGCTCATTAAATATATATGTACATATAAAACATACAAAAAGTACAAGATAGTCACATTAGAAACTATGACAGGTTTCTTTTTTTATTCTTTGTAAAGGATCAAATTTCTGTCCAATCTCACTGTGACTTTTGTTCCAGAATTCAGTATAGTGCACAGAATTCAACTACCTGTGCATTGTTTTTTTTATAAAAAAAAACCACACACACATACCACAGGACAAAAATGATCTTCTTAAATCAAATTCTATTTGTGAATTCAGCAAAATAATTTCTATAAAATAAAACAGCAAATATTTAAATAGTATAGGGTGGGCTGTATCTGTTTGCAGGGAGTATTTGGTTTTTTGACAGGTTCCAAAATAATTACACACATTCAAGTTACCAATTTTTAATTTAAATACAGTATTTACTAATGAGTTCCTTGAAGTCTTTAAACAAATGTTTACTCTGAAACAGAGGTACCTTGGGTTTATGTTTGACTAACCAGTAATTTATTTACTTTAATCAAACCCTGCTCCTAAGGTTACGATTTCTCTTATAATGGATATAGAGCTAAGACAATTCTTGCTTTCAAGTAGAATTGTGCATGAGCAGAAAATCAGCAAGTTAACTTGGTGCAGTGATACTCACAAGTATTGTGTGATTTTGTTGACTTCCACTTCACTGCAGTGCAGTATAAAGGAAAGTATTAGAAGTTTTATCAAATAAGCTCTACTGAAGAAATGAAACAAGCACACCAAATACAGTCTGTTATGCTCCAGGCATCCTGGCATAGCAAAATTTGCATATTTGTTTTAAAATTTTTTAATTTCCTATTACTGAAAACTAAGTGTCTTTTTAACCCCATCCAGAGACAGAACTGTCAAACATCAGATGTGAGGAACGTATGTGCAACTGAAAACCATCGGCCACTTTGCCCAACCCCCCCCCCTCCTGTTTTATAACCCAGGTGTCTGAAGAAAAGGGTTTAAACAGCAGTTTCATTTTGGACAACTGAAATTTTCTTTCCTTACTGGCTACTCTAACTTGGTGTGAAGCCATGCTAAATGTTACAGCTTAACTATAGCTTCAAGTGATTAACTTAATACCAGAATGGAAAAGGCAATGGAAAGAGACCTAGAAACAAGGTATATCACCAATTTTCCACATCAACCAAAGAATTAAAAGGTTACCAGTCATTATGATACTCATAGTAAAATGGACTCCAGTGGCAAAGAATTATATGAAAGTATTTTTTCTGGTTGACATGAACAGGCTTACTTTTTGGGGAGGTGAGGGGGGCAAGGGTAAGGAGTTGAGTTGATCTAACTGCCATTAGGCAGGCAACACTGGTTGTAGAGCGCAGCAGATATATCAAGAAATTAATTGTTGTAGATCTGTGAGTCTCATTCAAGACGAAAAGAGTTTCTTGTTTAAGAATTAACAGTCAAACATTAATATACTATATACACCTTTGCCATTTACACATTAGCATCAGGCCATTTATTACAAAACACTATACACTTTCCACTGCAGGCAGGTTATATATTGACAGCAATTTTCTGCAGATAAGACAGTGAATAGACTCTTCACTCCATGTTGATTAGGAATAGTTTATCTAAATATCAGCCAGACACAGAGAAAAGTTGGACTGTAAGGCCTGGGTGCACAGTCTTGATGGAACAACTTAATTATGTGCATTTTCACTATTCTTTTGTCTGAGGTGGTGAAACTTCTTCACTGCCTTCATAATTTTCTTGTGCTCGTTGGCCAGTTCGCTGAGGATTGTTCATATGGTGTGCTGCAGGGCCTGTGTATGGTTGTCCATGCACATGGTTATTCTGCAAGAAAGAAAACACATTTTAAGAACAATCATTTGACTTTCTTTACTTTAATAGCTGCTTGGTGGACTAGTTTGTAACTTATCTGTTAACATCAATAAGACACAAAATAATTTATAATGAAATCAAAATGTCAATTCACTGTTTAACTATATGCAAGAACTGAAGAAAAATAAATATGCTATCCAATCAATAAAAACCAATAACTGGGGAAAGAAGGGAAGTATATTCAGAATTGAAATGGAGAGAAAGTAATAGCATTATTTATTAAAGAAAACTCATTAATTTTTTTGCTCCTAAGATACCGTAGTCTTTGAATCAAACATAGCAACATAGAGGAGGGCGGGGCTGATGTCGCTATGACACGACATGCAATTTTGGAGCTCCAGGATTGCTGTCGATATCTCTGCTGTTGGCTGGTCCTTTTGGACCTAAACCATCTTGTAGAGACGGTGATAGAGAAGGGCACGTCCTGCTGATCTCAGGGACATTGCAAAGTCCCTGACTGATCCAGGATAAATTCTTTTTTTCCGGCGAAAGAGAAGCAGCTATTGAAGCTGCAGAAGGTTGGGACAGTCCCTGAAGGGAAGAAAAGCAGGAGAGAGAGTGTCTCGAAATGATGAGATAAATTTTACTATTAGAGAACACCCAAAAAGACTTAGTAAAATTAAAATTGAAGACAGAAGAGAGGAAGCAGCAAATTAAACCTGAATTAAACTTAGTGTGTTATCTTTTTTTAATGGATTAAACTTTTACAAATGCCTCTTACTTTTTAAATTGGACTCGTTTCTTTTTTCCCTCTTCTTCTATTTTTCCTCTTTTTCCATATTTGTGGATTATGATTTTCTTTCTTTTCTTTTTACAACGCTCGCCTGGATTGTTTGCTTTTTCTTCTTCTTAAGTTCGGAATTTAAAGAGGGGTAAAGGCAGAGGAAAAAGAAGCAACACTGCCATCTAGAAGCTAGAGGCTTGGAAACATTGTCCTTTTTTATTTTCTTTGAATATCTGACTTGTATCTAATACTTCAAGGCTCCTGATTTTGTTTATTAAAAGGGATAGTGGGAAGAGGATGGATTGTTTATGCAGGTGCTCTTCTGGAGTACTATCAATATGGACTGGAGTAAAGAGAAAACCTTGACTTGAAATATTATAGTGAACTTGTTTGAAACTTAACAAAAAGCTTTGGATGTTTTATGGCAGTGTTTATAACCTGGAAGAATAGTGCAACATGAAGAAGAAAAAGAATTAACATTGCAAATGATTATGAAGAACATAGAACAAAAAACAGAGGGAAGAGTTGAGAATATTTATAAAACAATGAAATTTGAGAATAGAGTTCAAAAAATTGAAGAAAAATATGAACAAAGTGGTAAGAAAATTGTTGATATTGACAGCAAATCGAGCATGGTTGGAAACGATAGGAGTGGAATGTTGAAAGGAGAGCTTAACGAACTGGAACCCTATCTCAAACCTCAAAACATGGAAGAAGAAAAGGGAGAAAATTTAGCAGAAACAATGAGATAAATTTTGGCAGAAGCACCGGTGATAACTAAAGGCAAGCGGATGGAAGGAACAGATGGAGGGTTTTGAGTTTTTACAAGATAAGCAAGGAACAACAAGGTGCCAAGAGAAGTCCACATAAGACTTATCAAGAAAATAATTAGAATACAAATACCACAAATGGCAAGAGATATAGGACTGCACTACTACTGGAAGGATACAGGACGAAGAAATGAAATGTTAGAATAAAAATTAAGTTAAACTTAGTTAAATTTAGAGTATTATGTATAAAATACAGTAATAATAGTTATAGCTAAATAAATGATTAATAATGATAATAATGCATATATAGATACACTAGATTGATAATATGAAATTTTATATAAATTGTAAGAGAACTATGGAGAGGATGTTTAAAAGCTTTGTTATAAAAGATAAATAATTCTATATGGAATAGAAGATAAAGATGAAATATTATTGGATGATTTCAGGATGATGTAAATGTTATAATATAAATTTATCTTAAATTTAGAATATTTTACATAAAAAGGATGTAATAATAGCTATAGTGAAATGAATGTTTAATAACCATAACAATTGTATATATTAGAATGATATGAGTCTTTATGTAAATTGCAAGTGAAGACTATTGTTAAAAAACACAAAGGTTTTGTAACCAATCGACACACTATAAGTAATTGGAGATTAATTTTTATTTTGTGTGTGTTTATGTCTGTATGTTTAATGTTTGTCTAAAAATAAAAAATATAAAAAAAGCATAGCAAAATTATTTACATCATATGTATTAACTAAAGCAATTTTTAAAATTTGTATGTAATAATGTAATATGAACTGGGATCAATTATAACCTAAAATTGAAATAAAAATTAGTCATGGTGCAAGTTTGGAAGAGAATAAACCATATATTTACAGGTAAGGGAAGTGATGGATAAAACTGTGAATTTTGTGACAACTAGATCTACATCTAGAGAAATCAGTAAAGAAAGCAAAATGAAGGCAAATAAGCAGGAACTACCGTATTTTTTGGAGTATAAGACGTACCTTTTTTCCTCAAAAAAGGCTGAAAATCTGGATGCGTCTTATACACCAAATATAGCATTTTTTGCCTCCCGAAGCCCTGCCCCCTTCACCGAAATGGCTCTGCATACTCTTATGGAGACTTTCAGAGAGCTGCTGGGGGCTGGGGAGGGCAGAAATGAGCAAAAAATGGACCGTTTTTTGCCCCCCCAGCAGCACTCTATAAGCCTCCATAGGCTATGCATGCAATTTTTTTGACAAAATATAGGCCCGTTTTCACAAAAATTGGGCTGTTTTTTGCAACTCTGCAAGCCCCCCCCCAAGGCTGTTCATGCTTTTTATTTGAAAAAAAAGGGGCAGTTTTCACGAAAAGCAGACCGTTTTGGGGAGGTTTGCAGAGTGCAACCCCCCCCTTCGGAAAACTCTTTAGTTAGAGTGATTGATGAGAATTACGTTGATCAAGTGCTGTGCCAGCAGAAACAAGTCTTAGGTGCTGGTTGTCAGTGATTTCCTTCTCCAGCACATGGATAAATACACCTGGAAACATCTACCTACCTACCTACAGTTGCAAGAAAAAGTATGTGAACCCCTTGGGATTACATGGAGTTTTGCATGAATTGGTCATAAAATGTGCTCTGAACTTCATCTAAGTCACAACAATAGAAAAACAGTCTGCTGAAAATAATACTACACAAACATTAGATGTTGCCATGGTTTAATTAAGCATAACATGTAAACATTCATAGTGCAGGGAGAAAAAAGTATGTGAGCCCCTAGCCTAATGACTTCTCCAAGAGCTAATTGGAGCCAGGAGTGAGCCAACCTTGACTCCAATCAGTGTGATGATATTGGATGTGTTGCTGACAGCTGTCCTGCCCTTTAACAACACACACCTGTTTTGGGTTTACTGGTTTCAAGAAGCACTGTCTGATGTGAACCATGTCTTGCAGAAAAGAGCTCTCAGACGACCTACGATCAAGAATTGTTGACCTGCATGAAGCTGGAAAGGTGTCAGCATTCCAAATACCATGTAGAATTAAATCAGAGTCGAAGGCAAAACTATGCTTAAAGTTCCAATTTAATAAGACAGGCATGTTGGCATCTTTCTGTGGGATTCCAACTCTGGAGGTTACATCCAAATCCCACCCAGTTAAAAGTTCATGATCTTGTCCCTACACCCACAGTCCTTCACATGGTCCAATCTTCTTCCACGCTGGCGTCTACGCCTAACTTCTTCCGGTCAGGTGTGAAAGTGCGGAGACAAAGGATGACCTTGACTTCTAGCAAAGAATGAAGAAAGACCGTTGGCTTACCTGAACGGTCGTTCTCTAGGCGCTGCGGGAGAGTCCAAGCATGGGTTAGCACAGTTTATCTGCCCTAGGACTGAGTATCTTTTTAATTTGATCACGCCTCCCCTTTGCCTCTATTATCTCAGTTTAAAAATGAAGGACACTCCGATAAGGACCGCCCTCACAGATCCTTGATATACCTCTGAGGTAATTCTGACCTTGGGGGGGGGGGTTTGGACTCTCCCGCAGTGCCCAGAGAACGTCTGTTCAGGTAAGCCAACGGTCTTTCTCCTAGGCACTGCTTGAAGAGTCCAAGCATGGGACATACCCAAGCTACGATTTCCCTGGGCGAGGAGAACCATTAGAATCCGGAGCCTCTGCAACCCTCTGCAATACTCTTCTCCTCAAGGAGGCTTCGGCCGAGGCAAAGGTGTCAATCTTATAGTTACGGATGAAGGCCGTGGGGGATGCCCAAGTGGCTGCCCTACAGATGTCTATGATCGATGCCTGGGTCACCCATGCTGCGGATGTGGCCGCACTTCTCATAGAATGACCAGTCGCCCAACCCAGAACTGGCTTGGCTTGAGTCTCGTACACCAGCTTAATACCGGCCTGTAGCCAGCGTCCAATGTTATGTGACAATGCTTTTTGCTCTTGCAACCCAGGATGAAAAGAGACGAATAATGCCTCCAAGCGCCTAAAATCTTTGGTCCTCTTGATGTAGATGCGAACTGCATGTCTTACATCCAACTTGTGCCACTGTCTTTCTTTGGGATGTGACGGTTTAGGACAGAAGTTAGGAAGGATCACTTCCTGTGACCTGTGAAAGAGTGAATTGACTTTAGGCACAAACGTAGGGTCAAGCCTTAATATGATCCTATCCGGGTGTATAATGCATAGGTCCTCCCTGACTGAGAGGGCCGCTATCTCTGACACCCTCCTAGCCAAGGTGATCATGACCAAGAAGGCTGTTTTAATGGTCAGGTGTTGCAGAGATGTAGTCCGAAGTGGCTCGAACGGAGCTCCCGTCAATGCTCGAAGGACAAACAGTAAGTTCCATGATGGGTATCGGTGCACCGTAGGAGGCCTGATTTTCAACGCACCCTTCAGGAAGCTCTTCACCCGAGGATGCTGGCTTAAGGTACGGGAGGAACCTCTGGAGATAACGATGGACAGGGCTGCCACTTGGCGGCGCAAGGTGTTGGAGGCCAGGCTCTTGTCCAACCCGTCTTGCAGAAAGTCAAGCACCTGCGGAATAGAAGCCTCAGGGTCTTGTAATCCCTTGTCTTGACACCATGTAGAGAATGCCCTCCAGGTGGCCTCATATATTCTGGTCATCGAAGGTCTCCTGGACACCTGTATGGTCTGGATGACCCTGTCAGAAAACTTCTGTCTCCTCAGGAGGTCCCCCTCAAGTGCCAGACGGCAAGTTGTAGTCTTCGGGCTCTGGGTGAAATATCGCCCCCTGGCTGAGGGAGATGGTCTCCTGAGGAATCCTCCGGGGTTTTTGTATGGAGAGACTAACAAGGTCTGCATACCAGGACCTCCTGGGCCAATGGGGTGCCATGAGCAGGATCTCTGCCTCTTCCTCCAGGAGCTTGGCCACAACCTGTGGGATGAGCAGAAGAGGGGGAAATGCATACAGGAGCCTGGGAGGCCATCTGCACCGCAGGGCGTTGGTCCCCTCTGCCCTGGAGACCGGTAATAGGAGTAGAATCTCTGCAGGTGGGTGTTGAGGTGGATGGCGAAGAGGTCGACCTGTGGTTGGCCGAACCTCCGAACGATCTGATTGAATATGTCCGGGTGCAACCGCCACTCTGAATGATCTATCGTTTGGCGGCTCAACCAATCCGCCTCCTGGTTGCTGGTCCCTGAAATGTGGTCTGCCCTGATGGAGAGCAGGTGCCGTTCCGCCCACCTGCCCAGGGCCTCCGCCATCAATGATCTGGAGTGCGTGCCTCCTTCTTTGTTGATGTGGGCCTTCGTTGCCATGTTGTCGGTGAGCAACAGCATGTGCTGGCCCATCACCTGAGGGGAGAACTGCCACAGAGCAAGTCAGGCTGCCCGGAGCTCCAGCCAGTTGATGCTGTGGGAAGACTCTCTCTGGCTCCACAGCCCCTGGGCCAGACGGCCCTGGCAATGAGCTCCCCACCCCTGATGGCTGGCGTCGGTGGTTACCACAACCCTTTCGGGTTCTTTGAACAGACACCCTCTTTACTGCTTCCAACTTCCACCAGGTTAGAGAGCGAGTCACCTTTGGAGGAACACGGACGTGCCTGTGCAAATTGCTGTCCTTCGCCCTTTGCATGGGCAGCAGGAACCATTGTAGTTCCCTGGCATGTAGACAAGCCCAGGGAACCACCTTCAGGCATGAGATCATGACGCCCAGTAGTTGGAATAAATGGACAATCTGCACTGACCTGGATGTGCTGCAAATTTGCACCTTGTCTCTGAGAGTCCTCAGGCGCTCCGGGGACAGGGAAATCTGGCAAGAGTTCGAGTCCAGAATGACGCCCAGGTGCTGTATGCGTGTGGTCGGCTCCAGATGGCTCTTCTTCAGGTTCACCGAAAAGCCGTGCTGTTGGAGGGTCCTGATTGTAGTCTGGATGTCTCGCCATGCCTGGATGGAGGAGTGAATAATGATGTCGTAGAGATAACACTCCAGGCGGATGGGACGGTTCCGGAGGTGAGCCATTACTACAGCCAGCAGCTTCGTAAACGTCCTGGGCGTGGAGGAAAGTCCGAAAGGAAGCGCACGGTACTGATAATGCTCCCCCTTGAAGAACCTCAGGAACTTCCTGTGATTCACATGTATGGGGACGTGGAGGTAAGCCTCCTTCAGATCTATTGAAGTAAGGAGGTCCCCCGCCTCACGCAATCCAAAATGGAATGGAGGCATTGCATTTTGAACCGCCTGTATGCCAGATGGAGGTTTAGATGCTTCAGGTCCAGGATGGCCCTCCACGCCTTGGGCACCAGAAATAAGATGGAGTAAAACCCCTGTTTTTGCTGCTCCCTGGGCACTGGTTCTATGGCCCTTATTTGTATTAGATGACGAATTTCTGCCTGCATGAGTTCCCTTTTCAGGGGGCTCCTGGGTGAGGGGCAACAGATGAAGGTCCGTTGGGGAAATGAAAGGAATTCCAGCCGGAGTCCCGTCCTGACCGTGCTCAATACCCACTTGTCTGTTGTTATCTCCCCCCACTTGTCGGCATAGTATTGTAGCCAACCCCCTATTGGGGGATCCCTTTGGTGGTCACTTCCCACGACGGAAATTCCGGGAGTTGGATCTGCCATGAAAGGGCTTTCGAAAGGAGTGGTGGTGTTGTTGCCTACTCCGCAACCCGAAGGAACCCCTGTCCTGACCTCTATCACCTTGCTGGGAATAGGGTCTGGTATAAGATGAGGAGGTGGAAGGCTGGGCACTGTCCTGCGACCGAAATGGCTGCTTCCGAAAGGAGCCCTTGCGGTTAGACTTTTTGAGAGTAGCAAGTAGGATCTTTCTCTTATCTTTAGTCTCGATAGTGAACTTGTCTAACGCCTCCCCAAACAGGAGACCCTTGAAGGGGGCAGAGGCCAGCTTCCACTTGGCTTTCATCTCCGCTTACCAATAACGAAGCCAGAGCAAGTGTCGAGAGGTTACGTTGGAAGCCAGCACCCTGGACATAAACTTAGCAGCGTTCAGGGAAGCATCGGCGGAGTATACAACTGTGGTGATGATCTTAGTTAGATTGTGTCTCCACCAAGATCTCCGGGAGGGAGGCTTGGCTCTCAGTTGCCTCAGCCAGAGGAGCAAGGAGCGGATGAAGAACGATGCAGATGTGGATGCCCTAATAGCCCAGGCAGCCACCTGGTGCGTCTTAAGACACACTTTTCTCTGCTTTTTTGTCTTCTGCTTGAGACCTTCCAAGAGGTCCGCCGGCAGATTGGAATTAGAGGTCAAGGAGACCACTGGAGCATCCACTTCTGGAAGCTTCAGGGCCTCCTCCATCCTATTCTCAACGGCATACAGGGTCTTGTCCCCACCCCCCAACTGGGGCTTATCAGGGTCCCAGGCTGAATCCACTGCCTCTGAACTACATCTAAGAAGAGGTCCGGGACCGGAATAGACTCCTGGGCCGAGGGCGGTTCTTTGAACAAGCCCTCTTTATGGTCCTTAGTGGTGGAAGGCTCTGTGGCCGAGCTCTTGGGGGTAGCGCCCAACTCAGGGTCAGCCTTCGCCTTATGAAGGATGGACTTGAAAAGGGAGGGCTTAAAGAGACTGGTGAATGCTGGCTTCAGGAGGAAGGTCCTCATCCTCCGACAACTCAAAGTCCTGTACCTCCCCCTCTTCCAGGGCGGACTCCTCCGTGGCAATAGAGCTGCCAGGTGAGGCTGGATCCTGATCCTCAATCTGCTTGGGGATAGGCCTGGCTTTGGGAGCCATGGCCTTCTTGCTACCCTTCTGTCTTATGCCTTCCACGATCCCTTGGGAGATAGGGTTATTATCTCCCGCATCTTAGCGGTGAGGCCTGACTTCTTGCTCCTTCTGTGAGCCCTGCTGGAAGTCCTCCGGCCTCTGCTGCCTCCAGAATGAGATCCCTACTCAGCGGGAGGAATACCCTGGAAAGGGTCCAGCTGCTCTCTCAGGGAAGAGCTGGGAGAATCGAGATACCCCCCAGAATGCCTCAGGCGATGAGTCTGAAGATACTGCCAATGGATGAAGGAGACCTGCTCTCCTGAGGTGAGACAGGCTCCTTATTTCCCCTCTGGCCTGGGGTTGGCTCGAGGAAGTCCATGCACTCCGGGGATGGTTCTTGTCCCCGTGGCTTGGGCGACCCTGTCCTGTGCTGCTTGGCACTGTCACCCCTGTCACTAGCCCCTGGGGCTCCTGCTGGACCTTTGCTGGAAGGACCCTTGCCCCCTTTTGCCCATTTAGCAGAAGGCTCCACCCTGCTCCGCTTAGATGAAGGCCCTGACTGTGCTCCCTGGGCCTCAGAACCTCCGTTTGACATGGTAGCTCATTATCGGTGGTTAAACAGAAGGGGTCAATGGGTTGGCACTGGGCCACAAGCGCCCGCAGATTCGAGGGAGGAGAGGGAAGCTCGGGAGACAATACCCTTCCTCCAGCTGCCCTGCTGCCGGATGGATGCTTCATGCGAGGTAAGGCCTTCTGGCTAACCATGCAAGACCCCGGCCTCCTGGCAGCGATCCGCTGTTTATGGGGCTGCTGCCGTTCGGGAAGAGTGCGCACGCCTGGTTGCAGCCTTGGTGGCCTCCCAACCTGCCGCCACTGACTATCGCCGAAAGTCTGAGGTTCGCGACTCTGCCCCGTGGCCTCCACTTTGCTCTCTCTCGCCAGAGCGCTGCTCGCACACCGCCACACACACTGGTCGACTGGCAGAAAATGGCCATGGCCGTGTGCGCATTCGCCCCTTTTCTGGCCAAAGAAGGCACGCAAAGAGCGAGCCAGTATGGCCACCGCAACTGTCCAAATGAGAAGGGAGGTGGCGCAGAGGCTGGAGTTCTCCAGCCGCAACCACCTCAATGAAGAGGAGGGCGCCCGCACTTGCCGGAGCTCCTCAGAGACTCGGCTCGTGCCACATGGTTCTGCTAGCAGTGGGGGGTGTGACAAAACTCCTATCTCGTCCCCCCCCCCCCTTGCCGGCCTCCACCGGACGAAGAACTCATGCCTTGCCGCGTTTAAACAGCACTGGGCAGCCCTCTCACATCCTTGAAGAGGAATAGGAACCAGTCCTAGTCTTTCTCCTGGTGGTCTGAGAATGGTAATTCAAGACCAATATCTATTGAATCTAAGTGGGAAGCCCAGTTTATCTGCCCTAAGGCAAAGGAACTCCCCAAACTAAGTCCTCTTGGGCGGACTTAGTTTTTAAACTGAGATAATAGAGGCAAAGTGGAGGCGTGGTCAAATAAAAAAGATACTCAGTCCTAGAGCAGATACACTGTGTTAACCCATGCTTGGACTCTCCAAGCAGCACCTAGGAGAACAATACATTCCAAAATCCTACTCCTTCTATTCCCCCCTCCTATTGTCTATACTTAAAGAAACAGCATAATGAAATAAGAGAAAGTGTGGCAGGCCAAAATTCTAAAAGGAATATAAATGCGGGCCTGACAAAAGGGTTACAAAAGAATCTCCAAAAGCCTTGATGTTCATGTGTCCACAGTAAGACAGACTGTCGACTTCCGGTGGTGGTGGTGGTGGGGGTTGCCAGTGGGAGCTGGTTCTTAACAGCTCCGGATTCCTGGTTGCGTTAAACTGTCTGAACAGCAATTCATCAGCTGTTTGACAGCTTGTTTACCTTTTCTTCGGGCTTAGGAGATAAGGTGAGCTAATTGTGCTGGGCAACGCGCCAACTAACTCTCTCCGATGGACTCTGCGAGGGGAGGAAGGGCACTCAAAAGTAGAATTGTCTCCGCGCCAAGAACTCCTGTTGCTTTTATTAGCAGCACAAAGCAAACCACTCAGCCTCAGCACAAAATTTGATCTACTAAATTCAAGACGAGCATAGCCTATATACGTGAACTTTTAATTGTTTGTATTAATCAGCTTCATTTTTACAAGAATTCGTTCTGATATCTTACTTGTTAAAGAGATATACAAAATGGCACCGAGCAGCTTCGTAGTACTGATCGGGCTTTGAATTTCTACAGAGCTTAAAACTTCAAAGAAAAGGAAGTGATTTATTACTAAATTAAACAGCAATTGCTGTACAATCGACCAGCATAGATTTATTAATTGGCTGAAGAAGATTAAAACTTGGAATGGCTTCTAAGCAAAAGGTTCCCCCCCACCTGTTTAAAAGTGCGGGCAGTTCCCCCGCCCCAGCACGAAACTACAGTCATTACTTCCTCCCCCATAGAGCCATTAACTAAAGACACTTTTCAGAAAGAACTGGCTGAAGCCTTTAGAAATCGTGCAGTTACGATGGAAAGAAAAATTAAGGAGGAGATATCCGTTGCTCATAAAGAACTGTCTGATAAACTTGAGACTCGGGTTCAGAAGATCAGGGATGATATGTTGGGGGTTCTTAATTCGTTATCAGAATATGTTTCCAGAATTGAAAACAGATTAGAAAATCTTAGTGACTCTAATATTAATTTGGTATCGAAAATGAATTTGGTTCAACAAAAAGTTGGAGATGCTGAAAAAGAAATTATTATGTTACAGTATAGACAAATGGAACTTGCATTAAGAATAAGAGGTTTACGTGAAAATAACCAGGAAAATTTGAAACAGATTCTTTCAGAAGCCTTCGATAATCTGATGGGAAGGCCAGGGGGGAATTTTGATTGGCAAATTGAAAAGGTCTATCGTGTTAACTCCTGGCTTGCTAGACAGAAGCAACTTCCAAGGGACATTGTGGTGTACTTTGCTACAAGAGACATGAGGAATATGATATTGCAAGAGTCTTATAAAAACAAGCTTCAAATTGGGGGTCAGGAAGTGACTGTTTTGAAAGAGATACCATCTCAAATGCTAAGTTCTAGGAAAGACTATGCTTTTTTAGTCGAAGAGCTTAAAAATCATCAGCTACAGTTCAGATGGGATGCACCAGTCGGGTTAGCACTCATTTATCGGGGGCAAAGATACCGTCTTAATTCAGTATGGAAGGCCCGAGACTTTTACCATAATATCTTGAAGGCTGGACACCCCGCCCCACCTGGACCTAGAGAAAGAGAACAAGAAGGACAAGATAGACAGCAAACTACACAACTATCAACAAGGATGGATCATCTTTCTCTCTCAGAAGTACAAGGAGCCAAGGAACAAAGACAAACCCATGTGATTACCAGACGAATGGACCAACAATTAAAAAAGCAACAATCACAACAACACCTGTTACCAGTCAAGATGCTACAGGTACCAGCTTAAAAGTAGTGGGAGGAGCCAGACCAAAGGTTAAATTCCAAGATGTTCAGATGGCTCTAAAAAAGCTTCAGGGAGCCAAAGATGACAACTAAGTAACGTCAATGGATTAAACTCCCCACAGAAAAGAAAGAAAATAAATCACTATCTTAAACAGTTCAAGAATGATATAATTTGTTTGCAAGAAACCCACATTAGATCAACTGATCAAAAATATTGGATTAATACAAGACTTGGACAACACTTTATAGCTTCTGCTTCAGAGAAGAAAAATGGTATAGTTATCTACTTAAGGAAGGATATGAAAGCTGAATTAATCGAAGCAGATCCCCAAGGAAGATATATCGCAATAGATTTGGTATTAGAAGGGAAAAGGACATTGCTACTGGGAATATATGCTCCCAATCAGCAACAAGATGGATTTTATAGAAAGCTTTATGATAAATTAGTACAGTGGGATTATAGGTCCTGCATACTATTGGGTGACTGGAATGGTGTTATGGACACTAAGAAAGATAAGAAGATTTCTCGGCAAAATACTCAAATGCGAGCGAAACTACCTAAGTCCTTTTTCGATATGATGGATGATTTTGAACTGAGAGATATTTGGCGAGAAAGAAATGCAGAAGAATACGATTTTACCTTCTTTTCTGACAGACATCAATCCTTTTCTAGAATTGATTTCATACTAACTACCAATGATTTGCATTCTAGGGTAAAGAAGACAAAGATATGTGCCAGAGTTTTATCAGATCATAACCCAGTTTGGATGGAGTTGGGAGGGATGACGCAAGCAAGAAGGTCTTGGAGATTGAATGAAAAAATTTTTAGACATGAGAAATACATTAATGAATGTAAAAAATTGTTAACAGAATACTTTGTTTTTAATATGAATAAGGGTACATCTATGGAAATTGTATGGGATGCAAGTAAAGTGTATATGAGAGGAGCTTTGATAAATCTAAATAGATTACATAGACGCAAACAGGGGGAAAAGCGAACAGAACTGGAAGATGAAATTAGGAAGAAAGAGCAAGAGTTAACTTTAAAACCAGGAGATAAAGAAATTAAAGAAGCAATTACCTTATTAAAAGACCAATTTAATATGCTGATCTCAGACCAGGTAGCCACTAGTCTGTTATATGCAAAACATAACACTTTCTGCAATGCAAATAAATCTGGTAGATGGTTAGCATATCTGATTAGGAAAAAACAAAAATCTCGTAACGTAGCCAAATTACACTTCAGATAATCTTGCAAATGAACTGTAGCAGGGTGGGTTGCTCCCGGTTTAGCCTGGATTGGGCGAACCTGTAGTGGCAGCAGTGGGCTCCGCCCACCGCCTGGATGTTTCTGCGCAGAAGCGAGTGAACCAGTAGTAAAAATAATGGAAATCCACCACTGAACTGTAGAATCAGATCAGTGGTGACTGAAGCACTTAGCCTGGGGCCAACTCTAGGTTAAGACTAAGAAGACATAGGTCTACAGGCACCAAATTAAAAAACAGTAAAAAGACAAAAAGAAATAAAGGCACTCTTGAGCGTCTAGTAATTTCCCAGTGTAATAGTATGAAATGTCGGAGAAAAGAAAAGAAAGGTCTGGGGTTGAAAAATAAGTGTTAAATCTTAAAATCCTGAAGAAAAAGTGTGTGTTACAGAGTGTGTTTTGGAAATTTCTGAGAAAATTGTAAGATGAGCCAAACCAGGAGGCGCCTGCTATGAACTTTATTGTAATTCTTTCTTAAAAGCTGCAGTGCCGAGTTGGGAGTGCCTTCTGATCATGCGTGTGTGTGCGTGTGTGTCTCTGTGCTAGTTAAGAGCGCACCTTCCAGGACTTCCTTTGCGAGTGTAGGTGGAGAGGGGAGAGGGAGGGAGGGAGAGGGGGGAGAGGGGGAGGGAGGGAGAGGGAGAGGGAGAGGGAGGGAGGGGGAGAGAGAGAGAGAGAGAGGGAGGGAGGGGGAGGGAGGGAGAGAGGGAGAGAGGGAGAGAGGGAGAGGGAGAGGGAGAGGGAGAGGGAGAGGGAGAGAGAGAGAGAGAGAGAGAGAGAGAGAGAGAGAGAGAGAGAGAGAGAGAGAGAGAGAGAGAGAGAGAGAGAGAGAGAGAGAGAGAGAGAGAAAACCCAGGTCACAACACTTTGCTAAGGCACCAAAGTATCCAGGCCTGACCCTCACATCAGCACTATGTTTTGCAATCAGGACCTAACATAAGCTACAGCTTATATAATCAAACTGATGTGAGAATTATAGAGTAAAACTTTTGGAGTGTAATTGTCTTCTATCATTAGCAGTCATTTTATGCAAAATGTACACATAGTTTTCAATATTTTGAGGCATTTTAGGCTTGCTTTATAAAATTGCCCTGCAAGTACCAACAAATGTTTGCAATGTCCAAGAGGCTGGCTGTGATTAGAAAGACAAGAGATGGAGTTGCCTTTCACTGACGTTATAGTGAAGTAACAAAGTCTCTTTAAGATTCATCTCTGCTCACCTGTTGATATTGGGTGCCAGGTGAATGGGGGTACAATGGAGCATCTTCTGGTGGAGAAGATTCATGCTCATCAGGAGCATCTGGATCATCTGGCTCCTAGAAATTAAAAAATTGGCAAAGTATTTTATCTGTTTCTTTTTTTATTTAAAAATGATTATTTTCCTATACATTTGTTAAGTTTACACAGTACAGACATTTAACTCATAGATCTAATAATTTTTAAATTACCAAATATAGAACAAAGTCATTCCATTTTTGTGCATGCATCACTCTCAAAGGGAATTTTATATGTACAGTATATCACAGAAGTGAGTACACCCCCTCACATTTTGTAAATATTCAAGTGTATCTTTTCATGTGACAACCCTGAAGAAATGACACTTGGCTACAATGTAAAATAGTGAGTATACAGCTTGTATAACAGTGTAAATGTGCTGTCCCCTCAAAATAGCGCAACGCACAGCCATTAATGTCTTAACTGCTGGCAACAAAAATGAGTACATCCCTAAGTGATAATGTCCAAATGGGGCCGAAAATGTAAATATTTTGTGTGGCCACCATTATTTTCCGGCACTGCCTTAACCCTCTTGGGCATAGAGGTCATCAGAGCTTCACAGGTTTCCACTGGAGTCCTCTTCCACTCTTACATGATGATGTCACAGAGCTGGTGGATGTTAAGAGTTCTTGCGCACCTCCACCTTCCGTTTCAGGATGCCCCGTACATGCTCAATAGGGTTTAGGTCTGCAGATATGCTTGGCCAGTCCACCACCTTTACCCTCAGTTTCTTTAGCAAGGCAATGATCATTTTGGAGGTGTGTTTGGGTTCGTTATCTTGTTGGAATACTGCCTGTGGCTCAGTCTCTGAAGGGAGAGGATCATGCTCTGTTTCAGAATGTCACAGTACATGTTGGCATTCATGGTTCTCTCAATGAACTGTAGCTCCCCAGTGCCTGCAACTCTCATGTAGCCCCAGACCACGACATTCTCTCCACTATACCTGACTGTAGACAAGACACACTTCTCTTTGTACCTCTCACCTTGTTGCTGCCGCACACGCTTCACACCATCTGAATCAAATAAGTTTATCATAGTCTCACTGGACCACAGGACGTGGTTCCAAAAATCTATGTCCTTAGTCTGCTTATTTGCAGCAAAATGTTTGCGGGCTTTCTTTAGAAGAGGCTTCCTTCTGGGATGGCAGCCCTGCAGACCAATTTGATGCAGTGTGCAGCATATGGTCTGGGCACTGACAGGCTGACCCCCCCCCCCACTGCCCCCTTCAACCTCTGCAGCAATGCTGGCCACACTCATACATCTATTTCCCAAAGCCAACTCTAGATATGATGCTGAGCACGGGCACTCAACTTATTTGGTCGACCATGATGAGGCTTCTTCTGAGTGGAACCTGTCCTATTAAACCGCTGTATGGTCTTGGCCACTGTGTTGCAGCTCAGTTTCAGGGTCTTGGCAATCTTCTTATAGCCTATGCTAGGCATGTCCAAAGTCCAGCCCGGGGGCCAATTGTGGTCCGTTTTCAAATTTTGAGCAGCCTGCAGCCTCTTCTCCCCACCGGCTCAGCCTGTCACTCATCCCCGCCATCCGGCGTTTTTTCCTTCACCCCACATTAATTGTTAATGGTTCAAAGAATATCAGGCTGAATGGTCGGACCCACACATTTTCACCTCACTAAATCTGGCCCTCCTTGCAAAAAGTTAGGACATCCCTGGTCTAGGCCATGTTTATGTAGAGCAGCAATTCATTTTTTTCAGATCCTCAGAGAGTTCATTGCCATGAGGTGCCATGTTGAACTTCCAGTGACCAATATGAGAGGGTGATAACACCAAATTTAACACACCTGCTCCCCCTTCACACCTGAGACCTTGTAACACTAATGAGTCACATGACACCAGGGAGGGAAAATGGCTACTTGGGTACCATTTAAACATTATCGCTTAGGGGTGTACTCACTTTTGTTGCTGTGATATACTGTATGTACTTAACATCTTGGTATATTAATATCTGCAACCCACTTGCCACTAATCAATGACCCATAGAAACATCATTCTACTAGTGTTATGTGTTTGTCATCTACATTTTCTTCATTGTGAGGTGCTATGCTGTACAACAGAGTGCTCCTAATAAAGGAGAAAATAGAAAATACTGCATATGGCTCTGTTCCACTGGAATTACTCCTGTTTGACTATGCTGACTTTTGCCCTATTGTCTATTCTAGCAAGAATACACAATACTCAATTATTTTAGTGAGCTTCAAAAAACTAGATATAATTCAATATTTATTGATTACTAATAAGTCAAAAAATGTTTGCTAAATGGATTATTCTCACATTGACTATGCATATGAGGCACTGGAATAACAAAGGGTCAGGTCAGAACTTTTAATAGTTGCTGAATTAGATTTTTTAGTCCAATGCACTGATTTTGGCTCTCAGTTTATGTTTTAAATAAGTTTGTAATACAGAACCACTCTATGGTTAATTGAGTTTTTATTATGAAAAGAAAATAATCATGAATATGAAAACTGGGCTTGATAATAACTGAAAATTACTGATTTACACAAATGTCACAAGCTCTCCCATATCTTTTCTTCTTCTATTGCATGCTCAACATGTTTGATATTATGATTTATAGAAGTTCAAAACTTTAAACTCTACTATGGCTTAATATGTAGTATGGAGAAATTTTGATAAAATCAAAGAAATAAAAAATCTGCAAATTTAGAGAACATTTAGTGAATCTCCTTTTTATGTAGGATTTTTTCCTCAATATGTTGTACCAAGGGAAAATAGCATCTTGGTATAATGTACTCTTTAATATTAATATTTTATATCCAATTTTAACATGAAAATCATCAGCTCTTTTTCAAGATTTAACCCAATTAAAATAACTTCATTACTGCATGAAGAAACTATAAATTTCTGGTTTTAAAAGCTCATATTAAAGTGTTATATCAAAATATCAATCCATATATCTATTATATAAGTTGTAATTCTCTTAAGAATTTTGTGATAGAGTATCTGTGTACCAATGAATTTCAAAATCACATTAGATTTCTCACCTCTTCGGGGCACAGTTCACAAGCCTTTGCAAGAGTCATTCTTGCACTGTGAGATCTTTCCAGAAAGTAACCATTTGATGTTTCATTACTCTGTACTGGTGGAGACCAGTTATTGTATGTATACTGTGGGTTGCCTGTGTAAGGCCTACGTTCTAGCTCATCTCCAAGCCACTCTACTGCCCAGGTCCACTTTCTCTTCAAATCTCCATTACTCTGTAGAGATAAAATGAAGTCATTCCATATTTGAAGAATTATTCCAATTCTTCCATTCTATTCAGCTTTTAATATAATGTATTGCTTCTTGCTCACGACTGAAAATTAAAGAAATACTAAAAAGGGTCTTTCTATAGAGGCAGGATTTCACTCAATATTAATTTGATTTACCTATCATATTTTTTGGAGTATAAGAAGCACCTTTTTACCCCCCAAAAGAGGGTGAAAATCTGGGTGCATCTTATACTCCAAATGTAGCCCTGCCACCTGGTCCGCATGTTGGGTTTTTGGGTGGTTCCAGGCAGCGGGGATCCTCACTTCCACATAGAGTCTGATTCTCGAAGCAGCCCAGGGAATTGCATTGAAAGCCTTTTGAAGGCCCCCTCAGTATCTGCTAAGTGCTTGCCGCTCCTCTGACACCTGCTGAGCCTCCTCCCACCACAGACGCAACTTCTCTTTTCCCCTGGCCAGATCTGTCACCTGAAACGTGAGGATCATGGAGGAAAGAGCTTTCAGGTGGCAGCGCCTTCCGCACACACTGTTTTTGGAATCAGGGAGGGGATCCGCCGCCTGAAAATGCTTTCCTCCACGATCCTCAGCGGTGTCAGAAGGGTGGCAAGGGAGTTGAGCCTTCTCCACTCGCAACGTCATCGCCCTAAGGGCATTGCTGGCAGCCGCTTCTCGCAGCTCAGGAGGCTCAGCTCAGAAGTTCAAAGGAGGCTTTGAATCAAGCTTGATTGTACCCCATTCCATGTTTTTAACTTCCCGATCTAGTGTCCAGAGAAATCTAGCGTCTCCGAGGCATCTCTCATTTGCAGGAAGAGGAGGAGGGTGGCATGTACAAAAGTCTCTGAGTAACTGGAAAAGAAAACCGCACTTGGAACCTGCCGAAAACCGTCACCAGAAAAGCACAGCTTTTGTATTATGGTGCCCTCCTCCTGCAAATGAGAGGTGCCTCAGGGACGCTAGATTTCTCTGGATGCTAGATCAGGAAGTTAAAAACATGGAATGGGGTACAATCAAGCTTGATTCAAAGGCTTTGGCTTTGGAACGTTGCGCTGCCACCCAGAAATGCTTTTACAGTGATCTCTGCAGAGCCCACTTCACCTGCCCCTTCTCAGGCAGTTCCAGACAGCAGAGATTGCAGTCACAGCGTTTTGGTGTGGCAGCGAAGCGATCTCAGGAGCTCGACTGTATCTCATTCTAGGTTTTTAACTTCCCAATCTAGCGACCATAGAAAAGCCTTTGTGGAGAGGAGACTTCCTCTTCTCTTCCTCACCCCCACCTCCAATCTGCCTGGATCTGTCATACAGCAAAGAGATATGGTAGCTGGGCACCTGCTTTTGCACTGAGACTAAGGAAGTGGGGTTGCGAAGAGGACTGTGAACAAACCAGGTTTTTCAAGGAGGCAGCCTTGCCAGATTGTATTCTTTGGGCTTCCCTTTTGCCTCTCAGGCACAACCACAAGAAGCCATTAATCCAAGTGGAAGGGATCCCCACCCCTCCTCGCCCAATTGGCCGTTCCCGGTCGATCGCAGCAGTGGCAGTTTGGCAGCCCCCACATGTTTTTCTCTCCTCACTGAAGAGAAGAAGAGAGCCGACTGCCGCTCCTTAGGCCAAGCAGTTCTGTGTGTGCTGGTCAGAGGAAAAAAATAAAGTTCAGAGAGATATGTTCAGTCCTCTCCTGCCGTGGGGAGGGGTAGAGAAAAGTGGATTTAAGATCGATAAAAGGCTTACTCTTTAGGATGATCGACCCCCCACACATCGCGTTTTTGCCCGCCCCAGCCCCCTGCAGAGTGCTCCAGGGGACCGGGGAGGGCAAAAAGTTGTTTTTTTGTTTTGTTTACCTCTTGGTGTGTCTTATACTCGGGTGTGTTTTATACTTCAAAAAATACAGTAGTTTATTCTGTTGAGAATTCAGTTGTGACCAAAAAAGGCTCCATCAATCCATGTTTTTTTCTTTCAATGAGCATCACACAAACAATATTGAAACAATTACCTGTAAAATTTGATACGCCACAGGACAGTTGCTGAAGAGAGCCACCATACATTTTATACACTGGTAAGCCCTTTTTTGATAATGGTTCTTGGATCGTTGAATGGTATCAAACAACCCATCACGATCATCTGGAATTCCTTTAAGTGCATTGTGAATCCTTAGGAAACCCAAACAAATCAAAAGATCAGAATGTCCCAAAGGCTAAAAATCTATATAACTGTTCCTGTTATAAAAAGGTAGTTTTATTACTTTTCAACTTGTCCTCTGGAATAGACCCAGTTATTTCACAATGAAAGAACTGATATTCAGCAAAGGCAAATTTATGCTAATTTCTAACATTTTTTTCATTACTACTCTGAGCTACAAAAGAAGGAAGGATTCATTAAAACCACCTTTCCTCACTTTTCTTGGATTTGTTTTAAAAAATAGCAAGCAGCTTTGTAATTTAACATAAATGAGTATCACTTTAATATTAACAGAAACTTCTGTTATATAATAAATAAAAGGGAACACAGAATATCTTGGAAGATAATTGCAGAGGACCAACTTAAGAAGCAACAAAAATCATAATTCATGTACCTTTAATATCTGAAACTGTAACTAATATTGATAGAATATCCACTTATCTATATTCATTAAGACATCTAAATAGCAGAATATTAAATACCTATTATATAAATGCCATTGTGCTGAAACTATTAAAATGAGAAGATGGAGCAATATATCTTCTATCTATCTAGATTTAATGATATGTTAAAGAGTTGAGCTAATTCTATCCTACTACTTTTAACTACTCTTTTGTATATTCTTTATTACACTGTGTGCACAATTATTAGGCAAGTTAGTATTTGTGATCACAGGTGCATCAAACGTTTTGTTGCAAATAGTCAACAGGGTCACAAGAAACGTCTTGAGGAAAATAGACGCACATTAACTGTCAAAGATTGGAGAAGAATCAAATGTGAAGCTACCAGGAATCCATTATCCTCCAGTGCTGTCATATTCCAGAACTGCAACATACCTGGTGTGCCCAAAAGTACAAGGTGTTCAGTGCTCAGAGACATGGCCAAGCTAAGGAAGGCTGAAACCCAACCACCACGGAACAAGACACATAAGTTGAAATGGCAAGACTGGGCTACAAAATATCTGAAGACAAGATTTTTCAAAGGTTTTATGGATTGATAAGATGAGAGTGACTTGATGGACTAGAAGGATGGGCCCGTGGCTGGATCAGTAACAGGTCCAGAGCTCCACTTTGACTCAGGCGCTCGCAAGATGGATGTGGGGTACTGGTATGGGCTTGCATTATTAATGATGAGCTAGTTGGACCTTTTCGAGTTGAAGATGAACTCAAAAACAACTCTCAAATCTACTGCCAGTTTTTAAAAGACACTTTCTTCAAGCAGTGGTACAGGAAAAAGTGTGCATCCTTCAAGACCACCATGTTTTTTATGCAGGACAATGCTCCATTGCATGCATCAAAGTACTCCACTGTGTGGCTAGCCAGTAAATGCCTTAAAGATGAAAGAATAATGACATGCCCCCTTTCCTCACCTGACCTAAACCCTATTGAGAACATGTGGGCCTTTCTTAAATGGGACATTTATGGTGAAGGAAAACATTACACCTTTCTGAACAGTGTCTGAGAGGCTGTGGTTACTGCTGCACAAAAAGTTGATCGTCAACAGATCAAGAAACTGACATACTCTGTGAATGGAAGGCTTATGACTGTTTTTGAAAAGAAGGGTGGCTATATTGATCACTGATTTTTTGTTTGGAAATGTCAGAAATGTTTATCTGTACATTTTGAGTTGTTTTTTTATTATTCTCACCTTAGATGCAAATAAACAAGTGAGATGGACAAATGTTCCTTTTCCATTTAGTTGCATAATAATTCTGCAGACTAATAGTTGTCCAATAATTGTCCACACAGTGTATATTAGCAATGCTATATTTTCAGTTTCACTTTGACATATCTTTAGTTACTATATTTTACCAATAAAATATTTAAATGTTAGGAAGAATAAAGAGATTTTGTCTTAGAAATATAATTATCCATTACATCCACCCCCAGTACAAATGCATACATAAATTTCAAATCTGTCATTCTGACTTTGAATAAATCCCATCCAATTATTAACTGATCCTTTTTCTGGGGCAATAGGGTACCCCTTGTCACCTGAATATCTCTTGCTCAAATAGATAATTTACATTGTTATAGAAATAGAATTTGCCTTTGTTAGGCAAGTTAATAATTCGTTTTAGGCTTCTAGTAGATTTTCAAACAGAAGAAAAGACCAAGAATCTCAAATGCTAACCTGTGAGTCTGCCAAGAATCCTCAATTAGTAAGATTTGGAGAAGTAGATCCAAATAAGGTCGAAGTTCATATGTGTAAGAATAAGCAACCTTGAAAGGAAAATATTTACATACAACTTCTGATAATTCAAACGTATTATCACAAATAATATGTATCATGAATTAGTATTATGAACTTTTTTAGGTCATAACAAACTATTGGAAAAATGTTTTAAATAAGATTTTATAATTGCATGATTAATTACTCTTCATGTACATATGCCTCTGAGTCTAGGTATGTATATGTCCATATGCAATTGTGTGTGTGTATGTGTAAAAATCATTGAATTCTAGGAACATTCTTTATTAAAATAAAAATATTAAAAATACACAAGTATTTTCCAATGTTTTATACTTCTCCACTAGATTAGTTCACGTTCAATTCACAAATCAATTATCCTAAATTTGGGGAAGTCTATTTTTCTTTCTCCTATTCATATTCTAGTTCTACTAATACATGACTATGGTTTCTGATTTTTGAAAGCATAAAATAAAATATAGATGAGTCAACTTGAGAATATACTGTACTACGATACCAAACCAAGAACTGCAGCAACATTGCAGCTAACTATGGTTTTTGTTTTTTGATGTGATGTGCTAGTGCCTAGAGGCTGTTAGGGTCTGGATGGGGGTTAACAAGCTTGTACTCAACCTGGATAAGACCGAGTGGCTGGTGTGTTTCCCTCCTACTAATTGGCCAAGTTTTCCATCTCTCAGGCTGGGGGGTCAAACAGTACGCCCCTCAGACAGGGTCCGCAATTTGGGAGTCCTGGACCCACAGCTGACTTTCGAACACCACTTGTCGGCTGTGACCAGGGGGGCATTTGCCCAGGTTCGCCTGGTGCACCAATTGAGTCCCTACCTGAACCGGGAGGCCCTCACAACAGTCACTCGTGCCCTTGTGACCTCTAGACTGGACTACTGCAATGTGCTCTACATGGGGCAGCCCTTGAAGAGCATTCGGAGACTTCAGCTTGTCCAGAATGCAGCCGCGCGAGCGATCGTGGGTGCAGATCGTGGGTGCACCTCGGTTCACCCACGTAACACCTATCCTCCGCGAGCTGCACTGGCTGCCTATTGGTCTTCGGATACGCTTCAAGGCGCTAGTCGTCACTTATAAAGCCCTTCATGGTGTTGGACCTGGGTACTTGAGAGACCGCCTGCTGCCAATTACCTCCAATAGACTGATTAGATCCCACAGATTAGGCCTCCTCCGAATTCCATCCGCTGGCCAATGCCGGCTGGCGACTACCCGGAGGAGAGCCTTCTCTGTGGCTACTCCGACCCTCTGGAACGAGCTCCCCGTGGAGATTCGAACCCTCACCACCCTCCAGGCCTTCCGCAAAGCCCTTAAAACCTGGCTGTTCCGGCAGGCCTGGGGCTAAAGAGCTTTTGCCCCCCCCCCTTGAATGGTATGGTTGTTGTGTGCTTTTAAATTGTGTATTGTTTTGTTTGTCTTTTTATCCCTTATCTGTATCCCCTTCCCTGACTTGGATTGTGAGCCGCCCTGAGTCCCCTCCGGGGAAAAGGGCGGCATATAAGTGCAATAAATTCAATTCAATTCAATTGTTTTGACAGTACAGTGAAACTTTGATTTAAATGACTGACTGCGAAGGGAAGGTCTCCATTATTTACAAATGTGCATTATATATAGTTTCATTATTACAGCAATTTAGCTCATGTGCATGAAGACACCATAATGAAAGTTATATCATTTTAATGCATGACATTTATGTCGTAATTTCATTATACAAATTAAGTAAACCACTGTGGAAATATGGTCTATCTTCGTGATGGCAAACCTGTGGTACATGAAGCCATATTTGCCGGCACAGCAGCCCTCAGCTCCGGCTTATTTTCAGCCTTCCGGAGGGCCGGGGGAGGCCATTTTCGCTCTACCCAGGCTTCAGGAAAGTCTCTGGACCTTCAGAGGGTGAAAAACAGACCCAATGGCCCAACCGGAAGTTAGGGAATGAACTTCTGGTTGGGCTGTTGGGCTGTTTTTCGCCCTCCCCCTTCTGCGACGGCTGGAGGAGGTGGGAGTGAGAGGCACCGTTTTACGGTGGTTCTCCTCCTACCTCTCTGACAGGTTGCAGTCGGTGTTGGTCGGGGGGCAAAGGTCGACCCCTAGGCCCCTTAAATGTGGTGTGCCACAGGGTTTGGTCTTGCCCCCCCTCCTATTTAACATCTACATGAAGCTGCTGGGCGAGCACGGGGTAAAGTACCATCAATATGTGGATGATACACAATTGTATCTTTGCGCCCTGTGCCAGCTCAGTGTAGCAGCAGACGCGATGTGCCGATGCCTGGAAGCTGTCAGGATCTGGATGGGGGTGAACAAACTTGTACTCAATCCTGATAAGACTGAGTGGCTTTGGATGCTGCCCCCGAAGGACAGCCTACACAGTCCATCCTTAATCCTGGGGGGTGAAAATTTACACCACTCAGAGAGGGCCTGCAATTTGGGAGTCCTCCTGGATTCGCAGCTGACACTGGAACACCATCTGTCAGCTGTGACCAGGGGGGCCTTTGCCCAGGTTCGCCTGGTGCACCAATTGCGGCCCTATTTGGATCGGGAGGCACTTCAAACGGTCACTCACGCCTTTGTCACCTCAAGGCTAGATTATTGCAAAGCGCTCTACGTGGGGCTACCCTTGAAAAGCGTTTGGAGACTGCAGCTAGTCCAGAATGCGGCCGCGCGAGCAATATTGGGTGTACCGAGGTATACCCATGTTACACCTATCCTCCGCGAACTGCACTGGCTATCAATTGGTCTCTGGATGCAATTCAAGGTGTTGGTTATTAACTTTAAAGCCCTACATGGCTTAGGGCTAGCGTACCTGCGAAACCGCCTACTGCCACATACCTCCCAGCAGCTGGTGAGATCCCACAGATTGGGCCTCCTTCAGATGCCGTCAGCCAGACAATGTCGGCTGGCGGCTCCCCGGAGGAGAGCCTTCTCTGTGGCTGCTCCGACCCTTTGGAATGAGCTACCCCCAGAGATCCGGACCTTACCCACTCTCATGGCCTTCAGGAAAGCTGTTAAGACCTGGCTATTCCGGCAGGCCTGGGGCTGTTGACCTCATTGTTGAGGTCCAGCCCCGATTAGAACGAATGCATGTGTGGTGCTTTTAAATCTGTCTTTATATATAATTTCTTTCTTCCTCTTCTTTTTGTAAGCCGCCCGGAGTCCTGCGGGATTGGGCGGCATATAAATTCTATTAATAAAATAAATAAAATATATAAAATAAATAAAATATATAAAATAAATAAAATATATAAAATAAATAAAATATATAAAATAAATAAAATATATAAAATAAATAAAATATATAAAATAAATAAAATATATAAAATAAATAAAATATATAAAATAAATAAAATATATAAAATAAATAAAATATATAAAATAAATAAAATATATAAAATAAATAAAATATATAAAATAAATAAAATCGTGACCCGTCAAAAGCGCGGACCACAAAAGCGCGATCGACGAAAGCGCGCATTTGACGTCATCACAGCGCGACGAAAAAAATTAAAAATTGAAATAAAAATAAAATTAAAGCAAGACGATTCACGGAAAGGTAAGCGTTAGGTTTAGGGTTAGGGTTAGGGTTAGGTTAAGGGTTAGGTTTAGAGCGTTAGGGTTACGTTTAGCGTTAGGTTAAGGGTTAGTTTAGGTTAGATTTAGGGTTAGGTTAAGGGTTAGGTTTAGGGTTAGGTTTAGGGTTAGGTTTGGGGGGGGTTAGGGTAAGGTTTTCGCTTTATTTTTACATTTTTCGATCACAGCGCGATGTTTTCGTCGCGCTGTGATGACGTCATGTACGCGCTTTTGTCGAGCGCGATTTTGTCCTCCGCGGTTTTGTGGTGGAACCAAATAAAATATATAAAATAAATAAAATATATAAAATAAATAAAATATATAAAATAAATAAAATATATAAAATAAATAAAATATATAAAATAAATAAAATATATAAAATAAATAAAATATATAAAGATTGTTTCTGAACTTCCAGTTGGCCCGTTGGGTCTGTTTTTCACTCTCCCCAGGCTTCAGGAAAGCCTCCGGAACCTGGGGAGGGCAAAAACTCCCTCCTACATGGGAGGGTCATGCATGCATGCACAGGTGGGTGGGGCACGCACCATCCATCACTGTTCTATGTCATGTAAAATCCTTTGTTAATTGAGTTTTGCCATATAGTGTGAATTAAACTGCATGAAAACTGTTTATGAATTGCTTCCCATGCACTGAAGTTGCTTCTTCAACAGTAAAAATCGGTTCTTAAAGTTCAGTGCGACAAAAGACATAAACCAAACCAATTCCTGTGAGCTGATTCAGAAACTTCAATTCTGCTATTAATTACTTGTTTTAATATGCTGGAGCCATTTTGCTTGGAAATATATTTGAGATGTGGGCCACAAATATTTTATATGGATATGAATCAAACGGTACATATATCAGTAACAATGATATGACAAAACCATTTCCACAGGATACACTTTTTTGCTTTTACCTGCCAAAGTAGTTCACTGAGAACTGTAGATGAAAACTGAGGATTTTCCCAACAGCAGAAACGAAGTAGTTTGATAGTCTCTTCTGAATTACTACAATCTTCTATGATTTTTTTCACATAACTGGTCCGCACAAACAAAATGTCTGCCACATTTTGCTGCAGTGCCATTATTGGTTGTGATAAATTAGGATCACCGTATGGATTGCTAAGTGGAGGATTACCTAAAATAAGTATGCAGTACTTTACTTTTTGCTCTTAATGATATATATTAATAACATCAACTTCTATAACCCATGCTAACACACAAACATACATTATCTCCTATTTAACAGAAAACTCTTGCACAGGTGTTTACCTAGATCATGGGGGGGGAATTAATTTTCCCAAGGGGCCACATGAGAAACCGGAACAGTTGAGGAGGACTGCCATGCCCCCTCCCCCCCACTGCTGCCTTCCTACCCACAATCACTGTTGGCCAGTCAGAGATAGCTAAAGGGCCAGATGTGGACTGGATGAGGCCCACAGGCTGTAAAATGCCCAGGATTGACCTAGATTTAACACTGCAACAAAGATACATATATAATTGAAGTTGTAGCAATTATTTGCAGGAACATCAGTTACTTATGTAAAATGTCATTCCAGAATCTTATTGGAGCTAGCTATTTGACAATGCTACTTGACAACTGTATTAAAACAACAGTAAAAGGAAGCTTTATCACTGGCATTGATTTCTATTTTACTAGCAAATAATATAATTTTATTTAAAAGTATAATTCAAATTATGACAAAATTAACACAAGGAAGCTGATGTTTAAGTAAAAGCTACAGCTGTGTGAAAAACTCCTGCAAACTTTACGGTTTATGACATTTTTTGGATAGGCCATTGATTTTATGATATTTTATGCCAACTGCCATGCATTGTTATATTTAAATAAATACTGGTGGTTTTTAAGTGAAAAGCATAAGCTTTTTGCAATTTGGTGCTGTTTGGATTGGGATTGTGAATTTTCTTGCATACTTACAATACTATAAAAACAGATTAACTGATGCATACTCAGTGGCATACGTGTTGCAATGACTAAGGCCGATGCTAGTGTTTTGTTAACATTTTTATTGTTTGTGGCTCTGAAAAAGACCATTTAAGTAAGCAAACATGATTACTAATATGAAATTAGTATTGCTTATCACCAGGCGGCATTGCTTTGGCATAGACTGTATAAGCCTTTGCACATGATCTTTGGTGACAATGTGGTGCCAGGCTGCAATAATGGATTCAATCAGCTCCTGCTTGGTCTTCGGATGCTTCTTGCTTATTTCGTAACCAATCTTGACCCACAAGTTCTCATTTGGATTCAAATCCAGGCTCTGAGCTGGCCAATCCAGGAGTCAAACACCATGCTTCTTCATCCACTGCCGGATGGACTTGGCTCAATGACAAGGAGCGTTGTCATCCTGGAAGTAAAAGTCCTTCCCTACAAGTTGCTGAGCTGAAGGAAGCATGGTCTTTTCCAGGATTTCAACACACTGCTTGGAATTCATGATTCCCTGCACGATTTGTATCTGACCAATACCAGAAGCAACGATACAGCCCCAGATCATTACGTGCAATGGATGCTTCACAGATAGATTCAGGCAGTATGGCCTAAATTCTTCAGCTGGAAATCTTCTGACATACTTATTGCACTGATTCCCAGTCAAGTAGAAATTGCTCTCCTTACTGAAGATGACCTTGGCCCACTGTTCGTTGGTCCACTTAGCATACTTCTTGGCCCATGCACGTTGACGAGAGCGATGAGCGTCTGTGAGCAAAGGTTTACTTTGAGTCCTGCAACCTTTAAGCCTTCTGGCAAGCAGTCTGTGACTCACTGTGCTTGTGCACACTTTTACATCACATGTTTCACCCCAAATTCTTGTAATCTGAGGTGAGGTGAGCTTCCTGTCAGCCATCAAAATGCGTTGCAGAGCCCGATCTTGCCGTTTTGTCGACTTTCTTGGTCTTCCAGAGTGGAGCCTGTCATTAACTGAACCAGTTATTGGGTATTTTTCAACCACTCTGCTCACTGTGGTGTGATGGCATTTCACTCTCTTGGCTATTTCTGTACAGGAGTAATCCTCTTCATGAAGCACAATGATGCGATGCCGCTGCTCAGTACTGGTGAAAACAAAGGCCTTCATCCTTGCTCGCAGCCAGAACTAAATTAAATTTCTTGATGCTTTTCAGGCCTATTTAGTCAGAGAGTATGACAACATTGATTGGCTCATAGATTTAGCCTCTATGCATTTTGATTGGTCAGCCAAAGCTCGCTGCTGATTGGCTACTTTTGATCCCAACATTCTTGAAAATTCAAGTTTTAGCACATAAAATCACTCAAAACCTTTAAAAGACTTTGGTTATATTAATAAAAATTATGCATCTCAATCAGACTACAGAAATTTTCATCAAAGTAATAATTTTGCGTGGTTTCTATGAGTGAAAAGTTGATTAAAAATGTAAATACAGCTTAAAACTGAAAGCGTGCAGGACTTTTTCACACAGCTGTAGTACTTCTTCTAAGGACAGAATGCAGTCCATGCTTCTAAGTGGAAGCATTCACCAAATGCACAGTTGTACAATGCAATCAAATCTAAGAACTAAAATTTCCATTTTCTACTTCAAACTGATTCATGCTGTTTCTGAAGAAAGCACCTCAGAACCTGATCACTCTCACCTCAGTACAGAATATACATCAGTCTATACAAATATTGATATAACATATTCAGTAAGATCTAACAGTAACAAAATTTCTTATCAGCATAACAGATGATTTAAATTTCTCATTATTTAAACTTATCATCTAAATTTTTCATTATTAAATCTATTAGAAACATGTAGCAAAGCTTATCCAAATTCCATTGCACAGTTTCATCGTGACCCGTCAAAAGCGCGGACGACAAAAGCGCGATCGACAAAATCGCGCCTTTGACGTCATCACAGCGCGACGAAAAAGATCGAAAAATTCAAATAAAAATTAATAAAAATTAAATTAAAGCAAGCCGATTCACATAAAGGTAAGGGTTAGGTTTAGGTTTAGGTTTAGGGTTAGGTTAAGGGTTAGGGTTAGCTTTAGAGCGTTACCGTTAGCGTTAGGGTTAGGTTAAGGGTTAGCGTTAGGTTTTTCGTTACTTTAACGGTTAGGTTTAGGGTTAGGTTTAGGGTTAGGTTAAGAGTTAGGTTTAGGGTTAGGTTTAGGGTTAGGTTTGGGGGGGTTAGGGGAAGGTTTTAGCTTTATTTTTACATTTTTTCGAACTTTTTCGTCGCGCTGTGATGACGTCACAGCGCGCTTTTGTCGAGCGCGATTTTGTCCTACGCGCTTTTGTGGTGGAACCCAGTTTCATACTAAATACATTATTTTATAAACTGCAAAATAGTACCATTAATAGAAGACTGCATTCGTGATGCCACGTTGCAACAACGGATTAGTTGGGACACCACAGTGTATAGTTTGCCCAATTCAGCATATTGGTATTTGATTGGAGGACCTGGGCCTTCATCCAGTGCCACAAGCATAAATGTTGCAGGGACATTTAATTTTAAAAGTTGCGTTTTTTCTGCTACACCTAAATGGAAAGATGATAAAAAGGAAAAATCATTAGGAATCTAATTATATTTTATCAAAGTATTATCTACAAAAACTCATACATATCATAATTCAATCATTGGATCAAGAGCCAAGGTGGCGCAGTGGTTAAATGCAGCACTGCAGGCTACTGCTAGATCAGCAGGTCAGCGGTTCAAATCTCACCGGCTCAGGGTTGACTCAGCCTTCCATCCTTCCGAGGTGGGTAAAATGAGGACCCAGATTGCTGGGGGCAATATGCTACTCTCTGTAAACCGCTTAGAGAGGCCTATGAAGCGGTATATAAGTCTACTGCTATTGCTATGTGGGGGGGGGGGGAAATGGAAATGTGACAGACAGCAAAACCTAGTTGACCCTAGTAGATTCCAAAGCAGGATCAAATCTAATTAGCATTTGAATGAGGACTACATGGATATCTGAAATCTATCAATTAAGAGTGTCATGTCAGGAAAACATCCCAGAAGAAATAAATTGCAAATTATATCCATGCATATGTCAAGAAATTAGATACATCTACCAAAACTCAAATCTCCCCAGTTATGCATCACAACCAGTAAATCACTCAAATCAGCAAACAAAACTTTCCCATTCAATAAGATACAATAGAGTGTCAGGTGCACAAGTTCAAGGTTCTTTATTCCTTTCTCTCCAAGTTCTCTAACTTTTCTGCTTCACCTTCATTAAAAGAAGTATCCAGTTACTAGTTTATTTGCATTTTACCAAATGTGCTTGCATAAAAATTGAATAATAATATTACATCCTTGGTTGGACTTGAATTATTAAGTTTCCATCAGACTGTGGCTCTAACTGCAAATTATCCACACATAATAATTTATTAAATTTATACACCACCAAACTTTCAGTGACTACACAATTTACAATTCTTAAAACATAAAAAATAAGACAGAAGTCATAAAAACAGCTTCAGACAAAGATACAACGATGGCAGAGGGGAACAAAATGGAGCATCTATTGCCCTCTCCAAAGGCTTGAGTGAAGAGCCAGGACTTTAAAGCCCTTTGAAATCTCAGAAGGGTGGGTGCCACTTAAATTGGGGATGGGGGAGGGACAGAAGGTAGGCATTGTTACAGAGGAGGTGTGCTTCCAGGATCCTGATAGGTGGCATTGTTTATAATCAGTGCAACTTGGAGCGTGCCAGTTCTTTTTTCTCCATCTTTAAAGTTTAGAAAACATTTAATACTCCCTCTAGCCTTGGATTCAAATGTACATTGGTAATACATATTTCAAAAAAGCCTCCCAATTACTGATTTTTTTTCACTGAAGAATTGGGAGGGAATTTCCAGAAGATAATTTAAAACCCTCAGTTTTCACTATAAAAGAGTTTCTGCAACACTTAATGGGCTATATAAAAAACTCGCATGAATGAGATTAGATTATTTCAAAGGGAAGGGAAACATGGAATAATATGGCATAATCAAATGAAATTATCTGAACATTTAGTTTAATTGTTTTTAGAAAGAAACAGAAAATTACCTAAGTTGGCATACATCACGAACAAATTGAAATATTGCTGCAAATGACGTCCATGCTCAGACACTTCCCTTCTAAGAAGATTCAGTACAGCTCTTAACAAATGGTCACTCAAACTTAAATTGTCATATGCCTATAAAGATGAGGCAAGTTAAATTTTTATTTACAGGCTAATCATATTAGAACATAATTAGTTTTATTCAACCTTTTAAGGGACCAATTGGACTAGGAACAAATCTCAAATCATAATGTAATGAAAGTGCATATTAACTATTTTATACTGCTGTGAAGATCTAGTGTAATGTATGCACGCTGTATGCATATAATGTAGAGAAAGAATAACTATCTGACCAACTATAATCAAACAACATCTGATTATCTCGGGTTTTTAGCAAAGTCTTGATAGATGGATAAAAAGGCAAATTCAGTTTAAACATCTGGCTAACTGGGCAACCAACCACAATAATAAAGATGGTAACATTCCACCTTTTTATCATTACACATTCAAACACAAAATATATATTGGTGGCACAGAGCTCAGGTGGCACAGTGGTTAGAGTGCAGTACTGCAGGCTACAGGTTACTTCAGCTGACTGCTAGCTGCAGTTCAGCAATTCAAATTTCACCGGCTCAAGATTGACTCAGCCTTCCATCCTTCTGAGGTGGGTAAAATGAGGATGCAGATTGTTGTGGGAAATATGCTGACTCTGTAAACTGCTTAGAGAGGGCTATAAAAGCACTATGAAGCAGTATATACACTATTTTTCGAAGTATAAGACGCACCTTCTCCCCCTCCAAAAAAAGAGGATGAAAATCTGGGTGCATCTTATACACTGAATACAGCATTTTTTTTGCCTCCCATAACCCCGCCCCCCTTCACCAAAATGACTGTGCATAGTCTTTAGGAGGTTTCCAGAGTGCTCCTGGGGGCTGGGGAGGGCAAAAATGACCGAAAAATGGGCCATTTTTGCTCATTTTTGCCCCCAGGAAAACCCAATTTTTGCGAAAAATGGGCCTTTTTTTCATTTTTGCCCCCAAACCCCTAAGAGCATCCTAAGAGCCTTCCAAAGCTCTGCATGCCCTTGTTTTTGCCCGTTTTTGTGAAATAATGGGCTGGGTTTTGCTCGTTTCCCCCCCCCCTGCCCCCAGGAGTACTCTACAAACCTCCCAAAGCTCTGCATGCCCCTCCCCCCCTTTTTTTTTGCAAAAAATGAGGCGTGCAGAGAGTTTGGAAGGCCTGCAGAGTGCAAAAGCTTTATTTTAAATTTACATCTTAAAAATCAATATGATAAATCTAAGTGCTATTGCTATTTGGTTAACTCAAGGCAGTCAATCTAGCTACAGATAGCCCTCGATGTACGACCACAATTCAGTCCAAAATTTCCATGCTAAACAGCTGTTAAGTGAGTTCAGTTGTAAAGCAAATCACTGCAGTTATTAAGTGAATTGTGCGGTCATGACATAAATTTAGCTTCCCACATTGACTTTATTTGTTGGGAGCTGGCTGGGAAGGTTATAAAAAGTAATCACATGACCCGGGACAGTAGAACTATGATAAAATACATTCCAACTGCCAAATACCCAAATTTTGATCAAGTGGCCACGGAGAAAATGCAATGGTTGTAAATGTGAAAAATATAAAGTCATTTTAACTTTGAACAATCACTAAACAATTGGTCGTCAGTCGAAGACTACCTGTAATAGTCCTGCCTCATATTTTCCCCACAACTTAAGTGATTATATCTTCCTCCCCAAGCTAAATCAGCTAAATATGAAGGACACATCAACTGCCAGTAATATTCAGGAAGTTAATAATGGGGATAGTGCATCTATTCTTGCTCTACTTGGCCTCTCGGCGGCTTTCGATACCATCAACCATGGTATTCTCCTGGGACAGCTTCGGTGGATGAGAGTGGGAGGATCTGTGCTATCCTGGTTTACTTCATTTCTCTGCAGCTGTTTTCAGTCAATGTTGATAGGAGGGGAGAGATCCAGCCCTTGCCCACTGCTTTACAGGGTTCCGCAGGGCTCAGTACTCTCTTTGCTCCTGTTCAACATTTATATGAAATCGTTGGATGAGATCATCCATCACCATGCTGAGGTTTCACCAATATGATGATGATGCTCAGCTATATACAGTGGGGCAAAAAAGTATTTAGTCAGCCACCAATTGTGAAAGTTCTCCCACTTAAAAAGATGAGAGAGGCCTGTAATTGACATCATAGGTAGACCTCAACTATGAGAGACAAAATGAGAAAACAAATCCAGACAATCACATTGTCTGATTTGGAAAGAATTTTTTTGCAAATTATGGTGGAAAATAAGTATTTGGTCAATATCAAAAGTTCATCTCAATACTTCGTTATATATCCTTTGTTGGCAATGACAGAGGTCAAACGTTGTCTGTAAGTCTTCACAAGGTTGGCACACACTGTTGCTGGTATGCAGATCTCCTCTAGAGCAGTGATGTTTTGGGGCTGTCCCTGGGCAACACGGACTTTCAACTCCCTCCAAAGGTTTTCTATGGGGTTGAGATCTGGAGATTGGCTAGGCCACTCCAGGACCTTGAAATGCTTCTTATGAAGCCACTCCTTCATTGCCCGGGCGGTGTGTTTGGGATCACTGTCATGCTGAAAGACCCAGCCACGTTTCATCTTCAATGCCCTTGCTGATGGAAGAAGGTTTGCACTCAAAATCTCATGATACATGGCCCCATTCATTCTTTCCTGTACATGGATCAGTTGTCCTTGTTCCTTTGCAGAGAAACAGCCCCAAAGCATGCTCTTGCCACCCCCGTGCTTCACAGTAGGTATGGTGTTCTTTGGTTTCATTTGACCATATGACATTCTCCCAATCCTCTTCGGGATCATCCAAATGCTCTCTAGCAAACTTCAGATGGGCCCGGACATGTACTGGCTTAAGCAGGGGGACACTTCTGGCACTGTAGGATCTGAGTCCCTGGCGGCGTAGTATGTTACTGATGGTAGCCTTTGTTACGTTGGTCCCAGCTCTCTGCAGGTCATTCACTAGGTCCCCCTGTGTGGTTCTGGGATTTTTGCTCACTGTTCTTGTGATCATTTTGGGTGAGATCTTGCGTGAAGCCCCAGAGATTATCAGTGGTCTTGTATGTCTTCCATTTTCTAATTATTACTTCCACAGTTGATTTCTTCACACCAAGCTGCTTGCCTATTGCAGATTCAGTCTTCCCAGCCTGGTGCACGTCTACAATTTTGTTTCTGGTGTCCTTCGACAGCTCTTTGGTCTTCACCATAGTGGAGTTTGGAGTGTGACTATTTGAGGTTGTGGACAGGTATCTTTTATACTGCTAACAAGTTCAAACAGGTTTGAGTTTGAGTTTTGAGTTTTATTAGTATTTGTAGGCCGCCCTTTTCCCTGAGGGGACTCAGGGCGGCTCACACAAAACCGGGAAGGGGGAATACAGACATTAAGATAGAAACATATAATAAAATAGTAAGCAACATACATTCATCATTCGGGAGGGGTAACTATCCTTATCCCCAGGCCTGACGGGCGAGCCAGTTCTTCAAGGCTATGCGGAAGGCTTGGACGGTGGAGAGGGTACGAATCTCCATGGGGAGCTCGTTCCAAAGGGTCGGGGCTACTGCTGAGAAGGCCCTCCTCCTTGTAGTTGCCAGCCGACACTGGCTGGCCGATGGGATACGGAGGAGGCCTAATCTATGGGATCTTATTGGTCGCAGGGATGTAATTGGCAGAAGGCGGTCTCTCAAGTATCCAGATCCACTGCCATGTAGGGCTTTATGGGTGACTAATAGCACCTTGAAGCGCATCCGAGGTGCCATTAATACAGGTAATGAGTGGAGGACAGAGGAGCCTCTTAAAGAAGAATCTACAGGTCTGTGAGAGCCAGAAATCTTGCTTGTTTGTAGGTGACCAAATACTTATTTTCCACCATAATTTGCAAAAACATTCCTTCCAAATCAGACAATGTGATTGTCTGGATTTGTTTTCTCATTTTGTCTCTCATAGTTGAGGTCTACCTATGATGTCAATTACAGGCCTCTCTCATCTTTTTAAGTGAGAGAACATGCACAATAAACCATTACCTATATAAGCTACATGAATTCATAATTAGTTAACCAACTATGATGCTTTATATCAAAACAGGTTATTATACTATTGTATATAAACTAGTTTTTTCATATTGTATTTTGGTTACATACCTGACTAGAAGGTCCAGGTGAAGCAAAAGGAGAAGGACATGGTCCATCTTGTAATGAAAAGTGTGCAATAAATACTATCAATTTTGCAAATGCTCCTCTTACTTCAGCACTAGGGCATTCCAAAAGATATTCAGAGAAGCGATTTGAAACATTGAAAAGTACATTGTGTGCAAACCAGAAACGAACATTCTTGCTATGACGAAGGAGAATGCACAAAGCATCATACCTGAAAAAATATTTAAAAGATATCACATTTCCAGAATATTGAACTATACATATAAAAGTAATCAATATTAAACATAGAAGTAATATTATAGAAAATTAGTACTATTGAAGATTTCCTGCTTCTTTTTCTAAAATCATTCAAATTTCCTTTGCTCCCTTCCCATTTTCTTGTGTTACATTCACTTTGCTATGTTTTAACAATAACCAGAATTCCTATGTAATAAATTTTCTTAAGCATCTTCAAACTCTTGCTTGCATTAACTGTGTATATTGTTCTGTTTTAAGAAATCAAAACCAGAACCTCTGATGGCACTTAGAACCAAAATCAAAAGAGCCACATTTCAATCTGTATATTATCAGTATATGTTCAAATGATAGACAGTTTATTTTGAAGTAGATAATATTCAAGTTGCTGATCATGTCAATTGATGATGGCAAATTCTTCTTACTATCTTTGCTAATTGTTATGAAGCTTTGGCTATATCTTGCTGGAATCATATGGCAATTAAAATATTTTTTTGTTTTGTTTATATCTATGGACCACTAGAGCAAATGGCAGACAGAAAGATTCTTTATGCAGTGTCATTCAGTGTGTCTCTTACCTGGCTTGTTAATAAAATGAGTCTCTTGGTTTAAGTGATAAAAGAAATTCTGTGCATACGCTCTTTCTCTCAATGTTGTTTAGATGGAAGTACAGCTTCCTTATTCTACATATTTCTTAATCTTTTACTTCAAATGTAGTATCTCTTAGCATTCACTGATAGCTGGGCTAAGTCTATACACTGCAGTCAAGTTAATTATAATTATGATCCAGACTTTTAAAAAACATAAAATGTAGTATTTTAATGAATCATCTTATATTGGTTACATCTGATAAATCACAAATATAACAAGCTCAATTTATGGTTTATGTAGAAAACAAATTTGGAACCAAGCACAGATTTTATATTATGATTAGAGATAAGAATTTATGAATAGATAGATATTGGATTATTTAAACATAAGTGGGATTATTAATAAGAAATCTGTTCCTTCACACAAAATAAAATGGATTAACAAAGAATATTTTCTGTGTATATACTGGTTGATACAAATAATCTGGCTTTCCCATTATTAAAGCTCTTGCAGAGAAGCAAGCTTTCATTCATGGCCAAGAGGAAAGGTGTGAACAGACAGACTGGGAAAGAACGCTCCAAAGCTACCAATTCATGAAGCCCAGAAATGCAATGCAATAGCAAAAAAAGAGATTTTGACATCTAACAACTAGTGAAACTCCCCTGCCACATGAAAATAAAGATTTGACAAAGCTGTGGGAATCAAATGCAGAAAGTAAATGTTTTTATTGTAGAGTCACTTGGGCACAATGGGTGATGTAGAAATGAGATAGATACAATCGTGTGAAAAAGAAAGTGCACCCTTTCTTTTTAACCATGAGTTATATGGTTTTAGGAATCATGTCTAATCCTTAACAGTATTAAAAATAGATAAAATGCTGCCTCAATGAGCAACAACTCGTGATGTATTACACCATGTCATCATTTACTTCACAAAAAGAAAGTCAAAATGGAGAATGTGTGAAAAACCAAGTATAACTTATGACTCAACAGCTTGTAGAATAAATAACCTTCAGCAGCAATAACTTGAAATAATTGTTTCTCATATGACTTTATCACTCTTTCAAATCATTGTGGAGGAATTTTGGCTCAGTCTTCTTTACAATATTGCTTAAGTTCACTGAGGATTGTGGGCATTTGTTGATGCACCTCTCCTGAGGTCCCACCACAGCATTTTAATTGGGTTGAGGACTTTGACTGGGCGATTGCAACACCTTGATTCTTTTCTTTTTCAGCCATTCTGTTGTAGATTTGCTGGTGTGCTTGGGATCATTGTCCTGCTGCATGATCCAATGTATGCCAAGGTTTAGCTCAGACAGATGGCCTCACATTTGATTCTGGAATACTTTGGTATACACAAGAGTTTATGGTCGACTCAATGGCAGTAAAGTGCTCAGGTCCTGTGGCTGCAAAATAAGCCCAAATTATCACTCCTCTACCACTATCTTTGATGGTTGATACGAGATCTCTGTGCTGATATGCTGTATTTGATTTTTATCAAAAGTGACATTCTGCATGAGAGCCAAACATCTCTTTGGTCTTATCCAAGGGACAATGTTCCAGAAGTCTTATGGGTTTTTTTTCAGATGCAACATTGCAAATATAAGCCATGCTGCCATGTTCTTTTTAGAGAGAAGAGGCTTTCTCCTGGCCACTCTTCCAAACACACCATACTTCTTCATTCTTTTTCTAATTGTACTGTCATGAAACTCAACATTTAACATGCTAACTGAAGTCTGTAAAATAAGTCTTGGATTTTTTTGCAGTTTTTCTGAGCACTGCATGATATGACCTTGGGGTGAATTTGTTGGGCCATCCATTCCTGGGAAGATTGGCAATTGTCTTGAATGTTTTCTATTTATGAATAATCTTTCTCATAGTAGAATGATGGACTTAAAATTGTTTGGAAATGGTCTTATAACCTTCCCCAAATTGATGGACAGCAGCAATTACTTCTCTAAGACCATTGCTGTTGTCTTTCTTTTTTGGCATTGTGTTAACAAACCTCAATGCTGGAGACCAGCAAACTCTTAAAACTTAGGCTTTTATAGAGGTAGCCATATTTGCTGATGATCAATTGATCAAGGAAACTAGATTAGCAGCACTTGGCTGATACTTAGCTTCTTCATTCCCATGGAACAATAAGGGTGTACTTCGTTTTTCACACATGCCTTTTCCATTTTGGTTTCTTTTTGTAAAAAAATGATAACATCGCATAGTATGTCATGTGTTGTTGTTCATATAAGGTTGTATTTACCTACTTTTAAGAATCACTAAGAACCAGACAACTTACTTCCTTTTTCACATGACGATAGACAGACAGAGAGGCAGGCAGGCAGGCAGACCATGCCATCTGAAATGATTCCACTTGAGAGTTTGGGCATATACCTCAAGAACACTGCTTAACTAATTGTATACATGTATACAACCTTAAATTAACTGTAAACATGCACAAGGACTGGGCTGATGATAGAGTTGACCACAAACTAGTTGTCTCTCTATGTTAATGAAGCTGTTGTGGCCAATCAGCTGCCAGTTGAGATAGCTGCAGAATCAGACTATTGGGGCCTTTGGAAGAAACAGCATCAGAGCCAGGGCCAGGGCCTTCTGTCCTCTCCCAGGTAGAGAGGCAGCTGTCTTCAGGGGAGGAACAGATGGGGCCTATCCCAGATGTGCATATGCGCAAAGGAAAAGAGAGTTGAGCAAAGTAAAACAGTAAGCCGGGTCTCAGGGAGAGGCAGACACCTCTCCCTCGCTGGGAAATAAATAGGAGTGGCCGGTTGTTGCAGACAACCATTTGTTTTTAGTATACAAGCAATTTGGATTTCTTGGATAAACCCAGGTTTGTTGGGACTAATTAATTTGCTTTTTTTGTTCATTCCTATGAATAAAAGACTGTGACTGACCTGCTGTAAAAGGGGTTTGTTTTACTTGTGAGTAAAGCTCACTACTTGTGAAGGCTGGGTCAGAAATAGATGCAGTCAGGTGGGTGAGTAATGAATAAAACATTGTGTCACTGTCCTTCACCAAGGCTGAATTCAGGTAGTAAAACTAATTGCCAAGCCACACAGTTTAAAAATTGCTAGAGGATTTTGTTATTACTGAACCCAAATGTTTAGAAATGCCTGAGGAAAATACACTGGATATGAAAACAAAAAGATTAACTCAAGAGTAAAGTATATTGACACCAAATGGCACTATGCATAGATGTACAAAGGTGAGGATTTGTCAGTGTCCATAACTGTGCCACAGAACAAATGAGATATAATGTGCTGATAAAGCCATCAGCCTGACATCCAGATAACTGGGGGTTTAGGGTTCCTGTTTTAAAGAGATATTGGAGTTTGCTTCATTGTTCTACACTTATGAGCCATATACTCATTAAGTGAAATGGTAATATATGCAAACGTTCTTTACAAACTGTGGAAGTATCTGTTTCTCCCCTGGCCTATTAATATAATGAATTTCTATGTGTGAAGAGACGAGGTCCCTCTTCTCAAGATGTAATTTAAAGAAAAGAAAAGTATCACTTATTCTTTTTTCTCTACCTTTTACTTCAAATATAATGAAAATCTATTAGTGTTTGGTGATGGGTGGGTGCAATTATACTGGGCATTCAAGGAAACTATATTATGAATATTTTTCTTTTTGAATGGCATTTGTTGTTACTCACCTACTTGTTATTATTTTAGCTCTCTGCAAATGCTCAAAAACATGCCCTCTAACAAAGGATCCCAAGTTAATATATACAACAGATTAGGCCAGGGGTCTGCAACCTTAAACACTCAAAGAGCCATTTGGACCCATTCCCACAGAAAACACCGGGAGCCACAAAGTGGGTGTGGCCAACTCAATGTCACTCCCTCCCACACAGACACATGACCTCCCCCTAGCCATGCCTACCCAGGGCAGAGAACCAGTTGTTTAAAAACACCCAGAACCACAAAACCCTTTTGACATCTCTCTCTCCCTCTTCCCTCTCTCTCTCCCCCCCTTCTATTTCACCCCTCTCTGTATCTCTCTCTCTCTGTGTCTCTCTCCTGCTATTTCCCTCTTCCCTCTCTGTGTCTCTCTCTATGTCTCTCTCTCGCTCTCTTACTCCCCTTATATCCACCCCCTCTATCTGTATCTGTCTCTCTATGTCTTTCTGTGGCTGTCTGTAGTTGCGAGAGAAGAAGGATGGGGAGGGTCGCCTGAAGGGAAGCCTCTGCCGCAGCTTGTGCTCATTCCTCAGCCAGACCGGATTTCCAAAAAGTTGCCATGAAGAAAGAAAAGTAGTAGTGAAGAGCCCCAAGGGGGGAGAGGGAGGGAGAGAGCAAGAGAGATACAGAGAACGAGCAGGCCCCACCCTTTCCATCATCCCCTCCTCCTGGATCCCATTCTCATCCCGTCAGCCCTCGTGTTAGCAAAGCCGGCATTGGTCGCAGCCGGGTTGCATCATTATGCATTATTAGAAAAACATATATTAACCCTAACTTTACAAGTTTTTTGGTCTTACTGTCCATTTTGTTCCCTTCTGTTTAATCATGTCCAATTATGGACATGAGAAGTGCCTGCCATTTTCCTGGCAAAGTGTTCAAGAAGTGATTTGCCATTGTTGTCTTCTTTGCACTAAAATGGTATGTATTGACTGATTAGCGATTAAAATACTATCATACGAGAACCAGGGTGAAATCCTACTGGTTCGGACCGGTTCAGAAGAACCGGTAGCAGACATTGGGCCTGGGTCGTCGAATCGGTAGGGACTGCTGGCTGGCTCCGCCCCAAACCGGTTCAGCGGTCACCACTTGCTCACCCAGCCCCATGGCCCGCAGCCCTGCCATGCCTGCCTTCCATGCAGCCTTCCCATTGTCCCCTTGGCCAGCTTGCGAAAACAGGCAAGCAGAGGGCTGTGTGGAAGGCAGGCAAGCATGTTGGGGCTGTCCAGCTGCGGGGAAGGGAGCTAGGAGCCTACTCCCTTCCCCGCAGCCCTGCTATGCTTGCTGGCTTTACACGCGGCCTTATCAACGGTCCCCCATGCCTGCTTGACTTCCGAGGTCAGTGTCCAGCCCAGCCTGGCCTGGCCAGTTGGTGGACGGCTGGCTCTTTATGGAGCAGTGGATGGCCAGTGCTCTTGGGCTGAGAGGGGCAGCGGCAGTGCTCCGGGAGAGCAAGCGAACATCCTGCGGCTGCTGTATATGCACCTGCCCTGTTTATGCAAAGGCAGAGCTGCAGAAAAAGCCACCTTCCATGCTGGCCAGTGTGCCTCCCATGCTGGCTCCGCAGGGCTTGGGGCTCCAAAGCAGCCCACCGGCTTCCCACCCTGCCTACTCTCTTTGCAGATCTGCCTGGGTGACTGCTGGCACCACTCTGGGAACTTGAAGTCCGGCGCTCTGGGAGAAGGAGACTTGACAGCAGCACTGCTTCCTGTTGGCAAAGAAATTGAGCTGTTTGCTTTTGTTTTGCGGCGGAAGGAAGAAAGCGAATAGCGGTTCCGCGGCAGTGCTCCGTGAGGGCAGGTGGACATCTGCAGCCAGGCAGTGAGGGAGGGTGGCAAGAGCGGTGGTGCTGGTCCCTTCCAAGTGCAGCGCATGGAGGCAGTGGGCAAGATAGGGAAGGTGGCCCCAGAGTGCCTATTGCTAGGGAGGCTCGGAGATTGTTCAGCCAGGGCCGCCTCAGTGGGGTCTGCATAAGGCTCTCTGCTCACACTATGTCCCACTCCAGACGGCTGCGCAACTACAAGTGTGGTGATGTGATGCTTGCCGTAGGCCTGGCCCTCTCCCTGTGGTGGCTTCTGCGCCTCTTGATCCACTTCTTTGTTGGCGGGAAACGTCATTGCGGCTGAATCTCCTTTTCCTGGGGCGCCGGACTCCAAGTTCCCAGAGTGGTGCCAGTGGTCGGCTAGGCTCATCAACAAAGAGAGTAGGCAGGTGGCCAGGTGGGAAGCCAGTGGGCTACTTTGGAGCCCTAAGCCCTGAGGAGCCAGCACAGGAGGCATGCTGGCTGGGGTGGAAGGTGGCCTTATCTGCAGCATCCCCCTTCCCTCTTTGGATCGCCCTGCCTTTTCAGAAATGAGGTAGCTGGTTTATACAGAGGATTTGTTGGGGGGGGGGGGGTTGCATGGCCCTCCGGGCTGGAAAGCGGGGCAAGAGAAGACTCCAAGGTTCACTTGGGCAGTCAAGCCAGATGGTGGAGGGAAACTCAAAGCGTTGGCCGCAGAAAGGCAGAATATGCAGCTTCTGGATGTAACAGTGAGTGACATCAAGTTGGCTATGCCCACCCAGTCACATGACCACCAAGCCACGCCCAACAAGTACGGAGAATTTTTGGATTTCACCACTGATGAGAACTACACTAAAACACTGAAGATATAACTAATGAATACTTTTAAGTAAAAATTTACCAATCACTGGCAGGACCACGAACTATTTTCTTTGTGTGAAATCCTGTGGTAAACAGAAATCTAGCAGCAAGCTGAACACTTATCATTGTAATTTCTTCTGCTTCAGGCAGTAAATGATCTTGTCCTAAAAAGAAAATGTAGAAAGTTACAATTCAGTGCATAAGTACTGAAATTTAAAAGGTCAGCCTGACTCAAAATACTTCTTAAATCAATCAACTTCAAGTGTTTTTTTTCCAGCAATACTGCGATACCTAAAATACTTTTTGCATGCATTTCAGTCAGTTTTTACTCCTGATGACTACCAAATTAGTCCCTGCAGTTTTCCTGGCAAAGTTTTTCGGAAGTGGTTTGCCACAGATTCATTCCTAGGGCTGAGAGTGATTGGCCCAAGGTCACCGCGCTGGCTTTGTGCCTAAAATGGGACTAGAATTCATGGTTTCCTGATTTCTAGCTTGATGCCTCAACCACTATATCTAACTGGCTCTCCAAGAACAATTAAGCATCTTATCTAGCTTTTTGTGTTCCAAAATGAACATGGAAGATAATGATCATAAGATATCCATAGTGTATTGAAAATAAATTTAGTAAACATTTTAAAATTAATCTCAGGGAAAAAATGGTAAGAGATACTGAAAATATTAAAAATGAAATCCAGGGATCTGAAAAATATTAAATACTTTCTATTTTTATATAACAATGTAATTAATTTTAACTAGGAATATCCAAAAACTTACCAGGAGGCGGATTTAGGTAGACACTATTACATGTCAGCAATTTTTTTACAAACTGAAAATATTCCAGGCTGTACTGCATTCGGTTATGCATGAATTGTACATTTTGTTTTCGTACACTCCGTTCAATTGCAGATGGCATTTTAATTTGATGGGGTTTAGTGGTCATTGCAAGTTCTGAAATATATTTTATAAGCTCATTGTCTTTCTCTACTGTGTCCATGCGTTCATAAAAAAGAATGTAAGCATTCCACCATCTCTTCTGACGTCTGTAGGACATCCTTTTCATCATATGATCAAATACTTCTCCCATGTATTCTCCACCAAAACACTGATTTTTCATTTCTTCATCATCATCCATTTTGCATTCAGTTACATCACCATCATCAAATTTATACCATCTGTTTTTCTCACCATCTCCTCCATTTCTTTGAATAATGTAAGAGTAATAATGTCCACCACTGGCTTGACCACTGTGCACCAATACACCCACTAGTCTGTATTTTGTACTGCCAGAATGTTCATTTTCTGATTGTTCATTCTGTATTAGTTGATTTTCAGGATTTACATCATCCCCTTCTAACTTAGCTACTCCCGCCACAGTATAAGGTTCCATATCCAATTCACGTGGAAACTCAAAATAATCATTGAACTTGATTGCACATTCCCTTTCCCAGTCATAATCAAATCGTTTTAGCTGGATGGCAAGAACTGGAGGCAGTTTTTTAATCAGCAAGCGTTTCACTGTATCAACCTGGGAAATAAACACAGTTATTACTGTAAATTATCAAACACAACAAATTCTAAGTAAAATTATAGTCATTTTTCTTGACCAAACTGATATAATCAACTCTCTGCTCATATAAACACATTTTAAATAACATGTTTAAGGAAGCAATGGTCATATACCTCTAAATTGATGATATATACCAGTCTTTGTAATTAAAAAAATAGAGATCTTGGTCATCATCATTCTAAGAAATATTCTAAAATTCCGACTAAAATATAATAAATAGTAGTTCTCAATTCTCTTACAAAATCAAAATCTACATTGTTCTATTACTGACCAATGACAGCTGCTACTGAATTCAAACAGATTTAGAGCATTGTTCTAAAGGCAGGCCAAAATTACCTTCTTGTTGCATTTTTCACAGTGATATGCATTTGCACCTTCCAGTAAGTCTCCTTTGACATATTGTTCCAAAGAGTCAAGTAGATTTTGGTGATTTCTTATATCTACATTCAGTGTTGTAAAAGATTCTTCACATTCATATCTGTAAAGTTAGAAAAATAATTTAATTTTGCTAAATGAATTTTTGAATAAGTATCTTTTATTATTAAGCAACATAGATGTCAGCCTCTGCTTTGCTGCTGCTTCGGCTCCCATTGAAACGGGGAGGGGGGGGCATGGTATTTGGGAGGGGAATCTTGATGTGCTGGAGGAAGATTCTAGCCACTGAACTGACCATCTTACTGCGCATGTGGAGGAAGGGAGTTTCCCGCCAAGGTTAACTGTCCAGCATTCCATCCTGGTGATGACTTTTGAAGTTATCTCCCACCTGACAGTTAGGTGCATTATAATGGGACTATGGACTGGGGTGCCAAGGGGAGGGAATTGAATTATACATGATATTATTCGCTTTCGCGCCTAATTAACCAGATTCAGCTTAGCTTTGCTACTGTTCGTTTATAATTAGTAAAAGTATACTTAATTTCAAACAAATGGAGTAGTTTCTTTCCTGATTACTAAATGAAGTCGCAGCTGACAATAATTTTATGAATAGAATAAAATAGAATAAAATGTATACTGAAAACTTAAAATATATACTTAGGCAGAATAATTTAGACTGACAACTGTAATTATAAATCAAAAGCTACCCATTGGATAAAAGGCAACAATGCATTGCTATTTTCTTTATGTAGAAAGGCTAATAAAAATTGATAAAAGGTTACATTTACTAACAAAGGAATATGGAAGAACAAATAAACCCAAGCTGATACAAAATAGGACAAGAAGAAGCTTCCTGTCATCCACGACTACCATGCCCACCCCTTCCTGTTTCAATGGCAGCCGAAGCAGCAGCAAGCGGAGGCTGACACTTCCATTTTGATTTTTATTTAGAAACAAGGAAGCTCAAAGACAAACTATTACTGTACATATGGTTTTTCAATATGATTTTATCAGCGGCTGAAAAAAAAAATAGCTGTAAAGGCTTCCTGTGTATATTGCCAAATAAGATGCATGAACAAGTATCAACAAAATCAACCACTGATCTGGATTAAACCTCAAATGATCAGCAGTATAGAACTTACATGAAAAAGTAAATTCAAGGAATTAAAACATTCCAGTATTTTTATTAAAGTTACAGTGTGAAATATTTATACATCACCAGTTTCCAAAACATCATTTAGAATGTTAATACAAGAAGTATACATATTTTATACAATGACCTATTAGATAACTAAACACATACCTATGAGGGCAACCTTGACAGATTTTCTGATCAGCAAAGGATCCGCCTAAAACTTTACTTAACATTGCTGGATGACCTAAGGCTTTTAAAGCTTCATCTAGACTATCCACCAAAGAGTTAAAAAATTCTAAAGCATCATGTTGTTCTCGCAGATTTACAGGTTCACCCCAGAGTCTAGAATAAGAGAGATTTTTCTTTAATAAAATCAGATTTGGAGCAACATTGCATGGAAATAAATTTAATTGTTTATCTCAACTTTAAAAGTTAAAAGATGCATGTTACAGGTACACAACAATCTACAAATTATATATTGATTCATTTTCAAGGAGGACTAAATTATTGTAACCACCCAAATTAACCTCTTCATTATGGGATAAAGTGATCCTTAAAATAATTAAGGAGATAGGACTTAGAATGGTATCCCTTGACTTCATCCTTTTTTTTCTTCCTAGAATGCTTCAAAAAAAATGCCAGTGTGTCCATTGTTAAAGGCTTTCTAAACATATTGGCAAAATGCTCCTCAATTAAGGAGAATAATTATAATAAATTAATAATATAAATAAAAAAGGACTTAGAGAGCTGGAAAAACATACAATTGTTGCTTATGGGATGCATAGCTACAATAAAAATTAATATACTCCCAAGAATTTTATTTTTATTCCAAGTGACACCAATAAATCGAGAGAAACTATTCTTTAAAGAATTAAATAAATTAATGTCTAAATTTATATGGCAAGGGAAAAAGCCAATGATTAAATTAAAACCATTGCAGGATAGCAAGGAAAGAGGAGGTTTAGAACTCCTAGATAGGGAGCTATATTTCCAGGTAGCATCATTAACATGGGTGACGGAGTGGATTGAATTGAAAAACACAAGGATTCTGGTCTTAGAAAAGCATGACCGACAAGTGGGATGGCACACATTCCTGTGGGATGGGAAAAATAAAACCCATAAGTATTTCCAAAGGAACTTAATTAGAAATGCACTGTTACAAAATTGGCAAAAAAATAAAAAATCCCATTATATTAAAACCCCAAATTTGTTTTCCCCGATAGAAACAATAAAACACCCAAATTTTACAGACATAGACAAATTAAAAAGATATGAAGACCTAATTAGTGAACAGGGGAATTTAAAAACAATACAAGAATTGACAGAACAAGGTAAATCAAAATACAATAGCAACATTAAAAAGGGCATTGGTACTTACCTGTTACGCCTCTTCTAATAGGGTGGAGATAGCATCCATGCATGGGTTGACATTGTCCACCTTCCGATTGGACTGAGTCTGATTAAAATTAGTTAAGCCATGCCCCTGTTGCTAACCTCACCCAGTTTTTTGGCGAAAGAACTTAGAATCAACATGGCATCGAACATTAACTGTAGTAAACAGTAACTCATCAACAATTAAGTCATAGCAAACAACAATTTGACAATGAAGAACCTGAATGATATCAAGGGTATTTCAGAATTGTTCGAATGCAGATCAGTCCTATAGAAGGGAGAGGATGGATGCTATCTCCACCCTATTAGAAGAGGCATATCAGGTAAGTACCAACACCCTTTCTCAATAGAGGTGGAGATAGCATCCATGCATGGGACATACCCAAGTCCTATTGTACCTATGGGAGGGATTCAGACTGATCTGGAACAGGTGCTGTAGAATGAACAGCCTTTAAGACCAAATGCTGCCTCTGCAGATGTAAATTTATCTAATTTATAGTTGGTAATGAACGGGGAAGGTGAAGCCCAGGTGGCCACCCTGCAGATCTCATCGAGAGAGACTTGTGTTGCCCAGGCTGCCGTAGTAGCTGCACTTCTCTTAGAGTGCGGTTATACTTCTAGGCACCGACTCATGTTGTGAATTGTATGCCCTAGCTATACAGCTGCGGAGCCATTTGCTGATGGTTGAGGAAGTCACCTTCCGTCCTAGTGTCATGGGCTGGAAAGATACAAAAAGCGCTTCCAACCTTCCAAGCAGAGGTGTGACTGATGTAGACCTTAAGGGCCTGTCACACATCCAGCTTGTGCCACCATCTCTCCAAGGGATGGTTAGGTGAGGGGCAGAAGTTGGGTAAAACAACCTCCTGGGCCTGGTGAAACCAGGAGGAAACCTTGGGTATAAACGAAGGGTCTAACCATAGGACCACTCTGTCGGTGTGGAAGGTGCAAAGATTCTCCCTCACAGAGCCTACAGTTCTGAGATCCTCCTGGCGGAGGTAATAGCCATCAGGAAGGCAACTTTCCATGTAAGGAACTGAGGTTCAACAGAGCAGAGAGGTTTGAAGGGGCCCCCAGTTAGAGCTAATAAAACCTTGGACAAATCCCACATGGGGTAGCTGTGGACCACCGGTGATCTCAAATTGATCGTGCCCTTTAAGAACCTCCTTATAGTCGGGTGATGGGACAAAGGTTGCCCCTTCCGCCACATCAGAATAGTAGCAGAGCTGCTACCTGCCTTCTCAGTTTATTAGGTGATAGACCTTTCTCCAGCCCGTCTTGGAGAAATTCCAATATCTGCGGTACAGAAGCAGTGATAGGACGAATAGCCATGGTGTCACACCATTTACAGAAATTACGCCATGTAGCATCATATATGCAGACCATGGAGAGCCTCCTGGAGGCCTGGATCGTGCCTATGACCCTGGAGGAAAAATTGTGCTCCCTCAGAGAGTCCCACTCAAGCGCCAGGCGGTCAACTGGAGCTACTGAGGGTCCGGATGCTGCAGCGACCCCTGGCTGAGGGTACCCTCTGCCTGAGGGATCTTCCAGGATCTCGCCACCGACAAGGTCTGTAGGTTGGCGAACTACGGCTGTCGTTGCCAATGACAGGCCACCAGAATCACCTCTGCTTTTTCAGTTATCACTTTGTGCAACACCCGAGGAATCAGAGGCAGCAGGGGAAACGCATAAAGAAGTCCGGAGGGCCATTGATACCTGAGAGTGTCTGTCCCCTCCACCCCTTGCATCCGAAACCTCGCATAGAAGTAGGGGAGCTGTGTGTTGTCTGGGGTAGTGAACAGGTCCACAACTGGCAATCCGAGATCAGTTGGAATAGATGAGGATGGAGGCGCATTCTGCATGGTCCACCTTGGCTCAGCTGAGCCAGTCAGCCCAAACATTTGCCACCCCCGAGATGTGTTCTGCTGTCAACGAAGCCAAGTGCCTCTCCGCCCAGAAGCCCAGTTCCTTGGCTTCCTCAATGAGAGCCTTGGACTTCGTGCTGCCTTGACAGTTCACGTGGGCTTTGGCGGCCACATTGTCTGTCAAGACTAACACGTATTGGACTGCAACAGTGCAGAGAAAACTCTGGAGGGCCAGGTGGATGTTGTGAATTCTGTCTACCTGGTCCCATTGTCTGTGGGCCATCTGTGCCTGCAGATGCCCTCCCCCAAGCGATAACAGTCACCCTGTGAATGACCCTGAAGTGGCAGCCCCTGGTGATGGCCATCGACCTCCACCAACGGAGAGCGGAGGACGTCCACAGGAACAGTGACTTTCACTAGTGATGTACTCCTGCGTGCCTTCTGAAAGGGTAAGAGAAACCCCTGTAGGTCCTACACTATAGCGTGTAGGCGTGTCCAAGGCACAGTGTTGCTAGCCAATACTATTTTCCCCAGCAAGTGGGACAAGGTGGCTAGGGAGACCTTGCACTGACTCAATATTTCCCCAACCAGTTGTTTAATATTCGCTTGCTTATCCTGTGACAGGAAAACCTTCCTGGAGTTGGAATCAATCCACGCTCTCAGGTGTAAAATCCCGATGGTGGGTTCAAGATAACTTTTGTCTCTGTTTATAGAGAACCTGTGGGCCTTCAAGGTGTGTATTGTTATCTCTAGGTCCTGCCTTGCTCGAGATAGTGACCTGGATTGTAACAACACATCATCGAAGTAGCATTGGACACATACCGGCAAAGCCTTCATATGTGCTGCCAATGTTGCCAGCACCTTGGTGAATGCCCAGGGAGCGGAGGAAGGGCCGAATAGCAGGGCCTTGTACTGATAGTGCCCCCCCCCCGTAACAGAACCTCAGAAATTTGCGGTGTTTGTGCAGAATATGGATGTGTAACTAAGCACTAAGACGTGAGGAGGTCACCTCCCCGATACCTGCTAAAATAGAATGCAAAGAATGCATTTTAAACCTTCGATATTTTAGGTGATGGTTGAGCCATTTTAGGTCTAGAATTGCTCTCCACCCCACTGAGGCCTTGGGAATAACAAAAAGAATAGAATAGAAACCTTGATGTAATTGGTCATCTGGAACCAGTTGGACAGCCCTAATGTTCAGGTGTTGTTGTATTGCCGAATTCATGAGGGTTTGTCTGTCTGGATTGCGGGACACCGGGCAATGAATAAAGAAACTTGGGGGTGTGGAGAGAAATTCTAGAGCTAAGCCTGAGCTAATGGTACACTGTATCCAGTCGTTGGAGATGATTTTGCCTCATTGGTCTGTGAAAAATGCTAAAAAACCCCCAATGGGAGGTCTCGTGGGACTTATGACTTGCTGAAATTGCGATCTCCACTCCCCCGAAAGGGCTTGTTTTTCTGGTTTCCCCTCTGATATCTGTCTCTGATGATACCCGCCCTGGGACCTGAAATCTGAGGAACCAAAGTCATGACCCCGAAAGGAGGTACTGTAGTCTGGGGCCCGAAAGGGCTGCCTCCTGGTATAAGGTGTTGAGTGGGCGCCCCCTTTTCGGGAGGTTGAGAGCAAAACCTTTTGCTTATCCTGATTTTCTATCAGTAGTGGCTCTAGAGCCTCCTCAAACAAGGACCCCCTTTGTAAGGGGCCGAGGCCAGGCAACACTTATGCCTCATGTTTGCCTGCCACTGACAGAGCCACAGCAGATGACATGAGGCCACCGCAGAGGCCATGGCCCGGGAAGCAAAAAGTGTGGCGTTAAGCATAGCATCGGCCATAAACTGAACCGCAGCCACTATCTTGTTCAGATCTTGATGGCCCTCGAATCTGTTGCAGGAATTCACTGCTGAAGTTGTTGGAGCCAGAAGAGGCATGACCGCAAGAAGAAAGATGCTGATGTAGAGGCACGCACTGCCCGAGCCGCTGCCTGATGACCTAGTTGCATCATGAGGTTAGCCATCTTGTCCACCGGTTTGAGGACCTCCTCTTGTGATTGATGGTTGCCGTGTAGAGGGCCGCCACTGAGGCGTCAATCGGCAGGACCTGGAGTAACTGTTCCAGGTCACTGGCCACATTGTAATTTTTTTTTTCAACTGACGAAGGTGTAGGGCCTGATGTTGGTGACACCTATTCGAGGAACATCTTTGGAGCTGGAATGGTGTCCATATCAATGGTGTGTTCTGTAAAAAAGGAATCTGCAGTGGCGGGGGTCACCGCAAGAGCTGGTGTTGCTGCCTGTGCCCCAAAACTGGCCGAAGCATTGGCCTTGGTTAGCAGGGTCTTAAAGTGGGTCGGTTGGAACAAGCCTGAGAAGGAGGTCTTCTCCAGAACTGCCTCCTTGTCCCCAAAGAACTCACAATCCTTTATCTCTCCATTCCCTGACACTGGGGACGGGCTACAGTGAGATTGAAGTGGTGACATGCCCCCTGCATGGCAAGCTCTGGTACTGTACTGGGTGGAGCTACTGGAACTATTGGAGGGGCTGGCCCTGACCCCTGCTGTAAACCTGCTGCAATGCCCTGGCTAATAGATGATGCAATTATGTCTTGAATATTGGGCAGGGCTAGGGAGGTCATCTGCATGTCTGAATAAAGCCCTGCTGCTGTAGGAGTGAAAGTGGTTTCAACAGGCCTGCTACTCCCAGTCCCACTCTGATTGGCTGTCAGAATCTGCCCTGGGAGATCAGGGCCTGACCCCCCCCCCCCCAGGCCTGCAGTATTAATTGGAAATAGCAGGCTAAATGGGCCAGGGTCTGGGCCTAGCTCAAGGGGAGAAAGCTGGAACAATCTGCTGCTGGTATGGGAGGCCTGGTCCTCTTTGGAGGATGTAGAACGAGGCCTGCGAGGTGTAGCTGCAGAACCTTGTTTTTTGGCTGACTTGTCCTGACCCTTCTCAGAAGTGGAGGCCTTTTTGGTTTGAAATGGCCAGTTGATTTATCAGATTTTTTTCACCCTTTGGGATTAGGTGTAGCGTGTGAGGTGAAAGGTTCCACCATCATAAGGAGTCTTTGGTCAGCTGTCACCCCCTTCCCCCTAGGGCTCAGAATCAATTCAGAGTCAATTGAAGCCTCAGCTGGAAAGGCAGACTCCACCATCTTGTGCCACTAGATACAATACAAAATGGCACCCTGCACCCTTTTTAACGGCCCGCTGACAGCAGTCAGTGGAATTCTGAGACCTTCAAGTCTTGCCCTGTAGCCTATAATTGTCAGGGAAATGCTGTTCAGAGCCCAGCGCTGATGCTCACCTGCCGCTGATCGCTGCCAAGATCCAGGGCTGATCGCCTGTAAAGTCAGCTAATTAGTGCCGACGGCGTAGTCCAGACCACGAGGGATCAAATGGTTAGCGCTAGGGGCCGCATGGTTGCCGTCCGAATAGCTGCGCTGTACCAGCGACAAGAGGAATGTTCCGCTCCATTGTCAATTGCTCCTCTCCTTATGATCACAGCAGGTTAGCGGTGAAATTAGCGCTCGGAGAAGCCATGATTGCGCGGTAGCCACCAATGCTTCAGGCATGCTCCTCCGGCGATCTGTCAAAGTTCCCTTTGAGAGATCAGCCACAGCAATTCGTAAAGGCGAGAGGGAAAGCAACAATCTTTTCGGAACTGGAGAGAAGCGGGGATCTGTGCCTCCATGGCACAGCAAAGAGCACTATACTCTCTCCTGCGTTGCCAATGGCCAACTGGGTAGGCAAATTCTCCACAGGGCAAGCAATGGGCACAGGCTCTTCAGCTCTAGTCTAACTGACTGCCCCAGCAATGCTATGCCTACTCTCCCAATCCAGGCAACTGTATAAAATTCAATTATCAAGGAATTCTCTCTCAAATATAAATCCTATTATGAACTATTTCACAGAGCTAATGATGACACATTCCTTCCTTCGAAGTGAACTGAGTCGAAAAGCTGGGTAAGGCTACCAACAGAGGCATGGCTTAATTAATTTTAATCAGACTCAGTCCAATCGGAAGGTGGACAATGTCAACCCATGCATGGATGCTATCTCCACCTTTACTGAGAACATATGAAATACAACTGGAACAACAGGAATTAGATAATTCAAAATATGGAGAAGAAAATGATTGGGAGAATATATAAATTTTTACTAAAATATAGAATGGAGGAGGTTGTCAAGGAAACTAGGGTAAGATGGGCAAAAATGTTCAGCTATAATATTGAATTGGAAAGATGGGAAAGATTTTGGGGAACAAATTTGAAATTGACTATGTCTGTGACGTACAAGGAAAACCAGTACAAAATGTTTTATAGATGGCATCTGCGCCTGCGAGATTTGCAAAAATATCTTCAAACTTACCCCCAATGTGTTAGCAATGCGAGAAAGCATATGGGATGTAGTACCTACCACACATGGTGGACATGCGAGGTGGCCAAAAAATTCTGGGTTAAAATCAAAAACTTGTTGGAAGTCACAGGAAATAAAATAGGGATTGGAAACCAGAGGCTTTTTTATTAGGCTTAACCACAACAAAATACGGTAAAGAGACCGTGTACCTAATTCTAGATATTTTTACAGCAACTAGAATAGCATATGCACAAAACTGGAAGAACAACACAATGTGCAGAGATGGAGCAAGGAAATTAAGAAAGCGTATTATTTAATTTGGAAAAAATGGTACAAGTGGTTAGGGAATATAAATAAGAAATAAGGATTTGGAAAAGGTAGTTTGTATTATAGAAGAAGTAGGAATTAGTGACAAAAGTCTAAGAAAAGTAGGATTAAAAAGTGTAAGAAAAATTGTATATTAGCAGAAGAAGAATAAAGACTGTCTGATACAAATGATCAAACATAGATTGATAAGAAGAGAAAGAAATAATTGGATTAATAGTGTAAAATTACATAGAAATGTATTGAGAGGGAGATAATTTATTTTTTAAAAAGACATGCCTTTTCTGCTATTAGTGCCCATCTTGTGGAAAATTCTCCCTCTGTGGACTAGGATGGCCCCAACCCTGCTGGCCATTTGTAAGGCATTAAAGATTTGGTTATTTCCCAGGCAGGGATCTATTTCTTCATTGTGTGGTTTGTTGTTTCTTTTATTTTGAATTTTTATAATGTTGGTTATTGTTTCTATTCTATTTTATTTCTGTTTGCCATCAAGAGTCATTCATTTAAATGGGCAACCATATAAATTGGATCAACAAATAAATAAAAATATAGCTTAGATATCTTTTATTCTTGAACAGAAGATTGAACTATAATAATACCTGTGATATTTCAAAAAGTAGTTTTAAGTAAATCTATTATTGGTTTTTTTTATATTGCTCTCATTTTTATTTATCTTTATTTGAAACACATTTTCTTTATTATATATTCAACAAGATTATAAAACTATAAAATAAAAGCCTGGATTGAATGAGAACATTGTATTGAATGGGAACATTGTATTCCCAGTATTCTAAATTCAATCTGAAAAATTGCTAGCACCCAGATAACTACCAGAATTAATTAGATTACAGTAAAAACTCTATGTCTATCAGCATGTATAAACTCCCCCCCCCCCCCTGGATATTTTGTTTTTCCATGAACAGGTAGAAAAGATAGGAATTCAGACATAGCTAGGAAGCTCAAGGACAAAAATCTTTTAACACTTATTTTTGTGCTTTCCACTAAATTTATAGACAGAAACTTTATTTCTCACTCAAGGATCTTCCTATTATGGAGCCCGCATGAATTTAAAGCTTTTGTTTGCATTTTGTTGTATCAACAATCTACAACAAGATTTTATTTGAACTACCCAGTAACTTGTTTTACTTTGAGCAATTTTAGCTTGCTTTTTACATAGGTTAGAAAGTTCACATAAAACTATTATCAATTCAGAAATATAATTAAATTATCTTAATGATTTATCAAGTGCATGCTGCTTGTAACATATCGTAGAAGACATTTCAACAAAAGTTAACTTCTCATTTACCTGAACTGTTTCCAAAATCCTCTCGGCACATAGTACTGTAATCTAGAAGCTGCTAAGTGGCCAAATATGACCTGGAGATGTCTTAGTACACCTATGTTGTACTCTTTTCTGTCTTCTGTTTTACTTAAAGTTGGTTTATCTTCATATGGATGGGGATAGCCAAATACTTCATCTCGTGGGTCAACATTGCTCTTAAAAAAGAATAATATATGTATACATGAAGACAACCGCAAAGTAGAGTTTGGTAGCTGCATTTATAATGAACTACCCTTTTGACACAGGATGATGGAGTTGATGTTCTAGGGACAACTGTCTCTTTTGATGAGAAGGGAATGCCAAAACAATTTTTGCATTTCGTGCAGAGGTGTTTGCTTGTCAATCACATGAATGGACTTCAGATGATATTATCATCAATAATATCATTACATAGTATTCTGTGGTTTGTTGCAATCAGCCAAATATTTAGAAGGATTTGGCATTTTTGTCCACCTATTGCAGCGATGGTGAACCTTTTTTGGCTCACGTGCCATAAGGGGGGAAGCGCAGGGGGGGGGGTCATGTGCGGGTGTGCCACACACATAATGCAATGCACGACCCCCCCAGTGCACATGTGCACACTACAGGTGCTCCCCCCCATTTTTTGCATGCTTTTTTCGCCCTCCCCAGGCTCCAGAGGCTTTATAATTTCATTTCATTTCATTTTCCTTTATTTGTATGCCGCCCTTTTCCCTGGGGGGACTCAGGGCGGCTCACAATTCAAAAAGGGAGGGGGGGAAAGACAAACAGTATTCAAATATGGAAACAATACAACATATTAAAAGAGAGCACAACAGTCACACAATTCGGGTGGGGTTGGAATCTTAACCCCAGGCCAGCCGGGACAGCCAGATCTTCAAAGCGGCGCGGAAGGATTGGAGGGTGGTGAGGGTCCGAATCTCCACGGGGAGTTCGTTCCAGAGGGTCGGAGCAGCCACCGAGAAGGCTCTCCTCCGGGTAGTTGCCAGTTTGCACTGGCTAGTAGATGGAATTCGGAGGAGGCCTAATCGATGCGATCGTATCGGTCTAGTGGAGGTAATTGGCAGTAGGCGGTCTCTCAAATACCCAGGCCCACTACCATGAAGGGCTTTATAGGTGATAAGTAGCACCTTGAAGCGCACCCGGAGATCGACAGGCAGCCAGTGCAGCTCGCGGAGGATAGGTGTAACGTGGGTGAAGCGAGGTGCACCCACAATCGCTCGCGCAGCCGCATTCTGGACTAGCTGAAGTCGCCGAATGCTCTTCAAGGGCAGCCCCATGTAGAGCACATTGCAGTATTCCAACCTAGAGGTCACAAGGGCACGAGTGACTGTTGTGAGGGCCTCCCGGTTCAGGTAGGGACGCAACTGGTGTACCAGGCGAACCTGGGCAAATGCCCCCCTGGTCACAGCTGACAAATGATGTTCGAAGGTCAGCTGTGGGTCCAGGAGGACTCCCAAGTTGCGAACCCTGTCTGAGGGGCGTATAATTTGACCCCCCCAGCCTGAGAGATGGAACACTTGGCCAATTTGCGGGAGGGAAACACAGCAGCCACTCGGTCTTTTCTGGATTGAGCACAAGCTTGTTGACCCCCATCCAGTCTTTAACAGCCTCCAGACCCTGGCTCATCACATCCATCGCTTCGTTGAGTTGGCACGGTGCGGACAGATACAACTGGGTATCGTCCGCATATTGGTGGTATTTTATCCCGTGCCGTCGAATGATCTCACCCAGCGGTTTCATGTAGATGTTGAAAAGTAAGGGGGACAGGACCGAACCCTGCGGCACCCCATACGTTAGGGGCCTAGGGGTCGATCTCTGCTCCCCAACCAACACCGACTGCGACCTGTCCGAGAGGTAGGAGGAGAACCACTGTAGAACAGCGCCTCCCACCCCCACCTCCCGCAGTCGTTGCAGAAGGATGGTCGATGGTATCGAAAGCCGCTGAGAGGTCAAGGCGCACCAGGATGGAGGCGTGGCCTCCATCCCTGGCTCTCCAAAGATCATCGGTCAACGCGACCAAAGCGGTTTCTGTGCTGCAGCCAGGTCTGAAGCCTGACTGGAAAGGATCGAGATAACTGGCTTCCTCCAAGGACCGCTGGAGCTGAAAGGCCACCACCTTCTCAACAACCTTCCCCACAAAGGGGAGGTTGGAGACCGGACGATAGTTATTTAAAACAGCTGGATCCAAGGATGGTTTCTTCAGGAGGGGTCTCACCACCGCCGCCTTTAAAGCGGGGGGAAAGACCCCCTCCCGAAGAGAGGCGGTAACAACCGCCTGGATCCAGCCCTGTGTCACCTCTCTGCTGTTGACAACCAGCCAGGAGGGGCACGGGTCCAGCACACATGTGGAGGCTCCTACAGCTCTCATCGCCTTGTCCACATCCTCAGGGGTAACAGCTTGAAACTCAACCCAGCGATGGCTTACCAGATCATCCCTTGGTGCCTCGGCTGGTTCTGCAGGATTGGAGTCCAGGTCCGCCCGGAACCGAGCAACCTTGTCTGCGAGGAACTGGACGTAATCCTCAGCCCTACCCTGCAGCGGATCGCCCATATCCCTCCTATTTAGGAGGGAACGGGTTATCCTAAACAGGGCGGCTGGGCGCGACTCAGCAGACGCAACCAGAGAGGCAATGTATGTTCTCTTAGCCGTCCTAATTGCCCGAATGTACTCTCTGGTGCAGGTTGTTAAACCTGCCTGGGGAGCCTGGGGAGGACGAAAACAGCCTCCCTCCCCCCCGGAAGCCCTCCGGAGGCTTCAGGGACCTTCAGGAGGCTTCCCTGAAGCCTTCGGAGCAGTCAAAATGACGCTCCGAGCAAATCGGAAGTCACCTCCGGTTTGTTCAGAGGTTCGTTTTGAGCGCTCTGAAGGCTTCAGGGACCTTCAGGAGGCTTCCTTGAAGCCTCTGGAGCAGTCAAAACGATCCTCTGAGCAAACCAGAAGTCTGTTCCCTAACTTCTGGTTTGCCCGTAGGGACAGTTTTTTGTGCTCCGGAGGGTTCAGGGAAGCTCATGAAGCCTCCGGAGGGCCTCCGGGGGAAGGGTGCGGGGGAGGCTCTTTTCACCCTCCCCAGGCTCCTATAAAGCCTCTAGAGCCTTGGGAGGGCGAAAAATGGCTTTTAAAAAGGTTGAACTCAGCTGGCCAGCACGCGCATGAACGCTGGCCAGCTGACAGTGCAGCACCTCATGTGCCCTGACAAATGGCTCCGCGTGCCACCTGTGGCACGCGTGCCATAGGTTCGCCATCACTGACCTATTGAATCCTTCCCATGAACCTGGGATAGGCAGATGTGGATGTTTGATGGTGTTACAGATACAGTCGCAGAATGTAAGTTGTTCCAAGAAAAGCTGTCTTTTGCAATTGACTGATGGTAAATTTGTCAATGCCAATGATGTTCCAATTATTTTGATATTGCACCCAAGATATTATTATTATACAATTGTATCACAGCGGCCAGTTGTTTCGCCGGATTTGGCATTGGTTACTAGTCGGGCCCCACCCAGGGGCCTAGGATGTCGTAACGTATTTTTGTAATATGCATGCAGATCCAAGCAATGCGGCTTTTTGCATTTGACTGATGGTGATTTTGTCAATTTTTAACTGTTTTAAATGTAATTCCAGTGCTTTTGGAATAGCACCCAGTGTGCCAATTACCACTGGAATTACCACTGCTGGTTTGTGCCATAGTCGTTGAATTTCGATTTTTAAGTCCTGGTATCTTGCGATTTTTTCATGTTCCTTCTCGGTGACCCTGCTATCACCTGGTATTGCGATGTCTATGATTGTGACCTTATTTTTCTCAACCAGTGTGATGTCTGGTGTATTATGCGCCAGTATTTTGTCCGTTTGTATACGGAAATCCCACAAGATCTTGACCATCTGATTTTCGGTGACTTTTTCAGGCTGATGTTCCCACCAGTTTGTTGCTGTTTTAATATTATAATTTTTGCACAAATTCCAATGGATCATTTGTGCTACTGAATTGTGCCGCAATTTATAATCAGTCTGCGTGATTTTTTTACAGCAACTGAGTATGTGATCAACAGTTTCATCAGCTTCTTTGCAAAGTCTGCATTTGGCATCATCATCATCATCATTATTATTGATACTACTTTGTGTTTTTGCAACAGTTGTTCTATTCCACCATCACCATTATCATTTCCGCCCACTTTTTAAATACATATTTGGTCAATTCAGGGTGGAAATATAATTAATACTTCTGTTTCCTATTTTCCCCACAATGGCAATCCTGTGAAGTAGATTGGGTTGAGAGAGAGTGACTAGCCCAAAGTCACCCAGCTGGATTTTCATGTCTAAGGGAAGCCTAGAACTCACAATTTCCTGATTTCTAAATCAGCACCTTAACCACTGCACAAAACTGCTAATCTGTGTTTGTTTACCAATTATATATTAGCCACAAACATTTTTAAAATGATAATTTTTAAACATAAATCAAACTTCTTTGTAAGGAATTTTCTCCTCTTTCTTTGGAATGACCTATCAACTCCATCATCCAGTGATCAGAAAGTCATCATTAATCTAACCATCCACTATTTTGTGTAGACAAATCAATACAGCCGACATTACACAAATATATAACCATAGCATTCCTCCAAAAAGCAGATTACAACTTTGTGACAGCACTCTTTGAAACACTGTGTAATCTAACGGTGTAACTGATGAGTACATTTGTTTATCTTGAATGGGCTAATGAATTTTGAATGAATGAAAGGTAGACATGATATAAGTGTTAATCAGTGAAATCCCTACTCCTAGTACTATTCATTACCAATTTAATATTGATTCTTTTAGGCCAGAGTTCAAAGTGATGCATTCTCTTTATCCAAGGGATAATATGATACCCACTTGACATAGCTCCTAGGTTGTACCATGATAATGGGTTGCTCATAAGGGCATTAACCCTTCATCAATTAAATAACCTGAGATTAATACATTCTGCGCCTGTTATGTCTAACCAAGTACATTTTTCTGCAACATTAAAAATACTAATTCAGAATGCATGCATACATGTATAAAATTATTTGCCCTATTAAATTTCTCATCTATTTAAGACAACAAATGTATTCCAGCTTCAAGTTGGCAACTGAGACACCAAAATAAAGTGGCATAATCTATTGTTTTATGGCTATCTTGTTTTTGTTCTATAAGTATAGCTTATATGGCTAATGCAAATATATTAGGTAATTGAAAACAGCCTGATCCCATGAGTAATTATTTATGTTTCATATGCAGGACTAGATGAATAAAATTTATTTGACTTAACCATCCTTGGGGATGGATGGGTAAATAGACTTTGTGGACATAATGGCAATGCAATCCCTTTCTTGAAAATCTATACAGATATGTTCAGAAAAGAAACATGTAAAGTTCCCAAGAGCTGACCTAATTAATTTACAAGCCTCGAGACGATGTCAACTTCTAAAGCATTGCGAAAACATTGCAATGTAAGTGTACTATATTCAACATGTGTACATTATGGACATCTTTGGATTCTATGCTTATGTACACAGCATGTGCCATATTGGATGTATAAGGCATATTTCTCACTTTGTATGTCTTATCAAGTTGATGCATTGAAATAATGTATTCACTCCTATCTTGTTTCAATAGTCTCTATAATAATAAGTAATCCAAAATTCTGTCACTTGAAAAAGAAATGTTATTTTTTGATCTAATGAAGTTAGCACTTTACTGAAATCACCCCATGTAACAGCTCCACTACTATAATTTGCAAATAGGCAATGTATGCTTTTTTGCAGACAATAATAATGTCAGACATAATGACAGATCAAAATACAATGAGAAGTACTGAGCTTCAGACTCATTCGTTAAGTACTATTTGCTAAAATATTGATCCCTGAAATCAAGATCAAACAGTTGACTGGTTTGAAAGGTAAGTATGGTTTGCCACAAACTGTAATTAAACTTCTCTTCTCCTCCTTTCAAGCAAAAGCATGGGAGGGGGATGACAAGGGTTCATAGCTCATCACTGTACATTTTCTTAACTATGTCTTTTTATATTTTTCCATGATCAAAATCATGCTCCTTCATCATTCCAGTATCTTTCCCTTTTTATCTTTTTTATAATCAGATTTACATCCATAAATGTGTTGTGTCCATACTGTATTGAATGCCATTCAATAACTTACATCATATTTTGAAACATTAATGTAGCTTACAATTCAGGAAATGATTGCTCAAAGATTGTATCAGAAAATGTATAGGTATCATTCAAGATGTCAAATTTAAAAAATCACTGTTTGTAAAGAGAGAACATTGAAAGTATTTTAAAGAGCAGACAAATTGTTTGAGCATAATGATAAGAAGAGTTTAAAAAGATAGGCTACATTTAATGTACTTGAGAAAGCGAGAAAACAACATCAAACTTGTATAACACAGGATATCTGCTTTTAAAATTGCTGATATTACTAAGAACTAACATAAATAATAGAATGTAGCTTCTATGCATTTTTTAAATTGTTGGTAGTTAAAAACTTATTATGAAGCGTGCATGTATAATATATATTCAGAATAAAAGCCCTTAATAATCAGACTTAAAGAACAAAGGAAGCACAATTGGATACAGTATCATATACTAAGCAAAATGCAGCATTACCTCATCTTGTTTCTCATCTCCAGACATGTCATCATCTACATCACTGCCTGTTCCATCAATTGCAAGAATTCCATTTCTGATGGCAGGAATCATATATAGTTGCTGAATAACAGAATTCATGTAACAAGTGGCTCCAGCATTTTTAAGTCCTACAAATCCCTTTGGTGGTCGTGGTCCAACAGGTGGCAGATATTCCCATTCTGTTAGTGCTTCACAAGCTAGGACAAATTAAATCTATTAAACCATTAACAGCTTATAACTCAAAATATACTAGTAGGCTAATTGCTAGTGCAATTAATGAATATGCAAAACGTATTCATAAAATAAGTTTATTTCAAATGCAATTCCATTTTATATTTGCATTTTGCATGAAAATGTGTAAATTAGGAATTATATTCCTCAGCATCTTTTCCTAAGCACAAATAGATAAAATAAAATCTACAGTCAAACGAAGCACAAGACTATATAGTACACCCCCTTTAAATAATTTATCTGCAAGTTATTTTAAGATGATTTAAGATGACTTGAAAAAATGCTAATTTGTAAAACAATGCATTAATTTGCCAAAACTTAATAAAGACTTGAGACAGGATCCCAAAATTAATGTTTCTTAAGGACAGGGAACTAATAATACTTTGATGTTTCCTTTTCCAACTGCAATTATTCAAGTCGCTTCAACCAGTCACTGATAGTCTTCAAAGAATCTCTAATGTAACAATGTAGAACTGAAGCCTCTAAGAATACAGTACCTTCCAGTCCTAACCAGATTTAACCTCTACCTACTATTTTTAGGAAGTATGATTATACTACCCAGCAGTCATCTCAAAGAAAAAGGTTAGTTTTGGATTTAAGCAAGAAACAGCATATTTTCTTTCTCATTCAACACCAACAATCTTCTGTATAATTTTTTTAAATGCTCAGTGACTACAATCCAGAGAAATAGGCCTAATATTCTCCAAACCAACATTTCCCCCAAATAAATTATGAAAATATATAAAAGTATATGAAGTTGTCCACATTAAAATTAATAGAAAAATGTTAAAATATGAAATAATACGTACTAGTTATTGCAGTGCCTATATAGTACATTTCAGTCAAAGTATCTACTATTTGTTTGAGGTTACGGACACAGCCCACTGCTAAGGCTACTAACAGCTCAAATCCAGCATTAATGGTAGCTGGGGAACTACAGACCGGTATTGCCTGCTCAGCGGGTAATTCTCCATTTCTCATGTATTGCAAGTAAACATTTGATGCGGGAAAGATAAAATCATCTATTAATTCCTGAAAAATAGTAAATAAAATATCTGTTATTAATTTAGGAACTATCCAGATCAGAAGTAACATCACTTAATGTCACACTGTCTTAGATTTTTAGAAGAGAGGATTGCTTACCTCCAAGAAAGCCTAAATCCCATAACTCCATTATGTGACCATAATTCAGAAGACTGTATATTATTTAAAAATATATACGAAAAATGCCAGGGTGTTTGTTAATAAAGTTTATCAAACCAATTTAGCCACAGCTGAGAGGCCAGATAATAACAACAGTTATTTGAATAAAAGATTTCCAGGCAGGGATATTTGCCCTAATTTTCACAGAGAAAATTGCCCTTAATTTGATCACAGATTTCTTGTCCCATTCTTATTTTAGTTAGGATTCTAGCATGCTTAAGATGAAATGAGATTTTTTTAAAAAAATTGGTGCATCATGTTACATTTACCCCAGTTACATAAAGGACTCTTTATTGAATGACTTACTTTTAGAATTTTATAAAAATTAAGAAAAGATAAAAAGCTTTTCCCTTCCTTCTCTCAACAGAAATTTTGCTGTGATTTACATATAGATCTTCTACATATTTTGAAGATTCAAACATTCAATTAATTTAAATTATCATTATGTATTTTGTAAATATGCTAACATTAATTATAAATTATAATTTATATATTTTTCACTTTGCTATTTTATAATTTTAGAACGTTTTGTACAGCAGTAACTTACTTTGATAAGATTAGCACCACCTTTTTCACAACCAATGTGGTATTTTTTTTCAGGAGTTTGGAATGCCAACAATTCTTTGGTAACTCCAAGATGACCTTCTAGAATAGTTTCCTCTACACCTGTTTCTCCTGTCCTTTTCACTTCATCCTAAGGAAGGAGAATATTCAGACACATGAATTTTCAAACAACATTTGAAGGGAAGTACATATCAGCTAATTTACTATAATTATTCCATTTTTTATTTTACATATTTGGATCCAAGGCAATTAACACTTAAATTTAAAACAAATTACAAGCGATGACAAAATAACAGGAATACAACTTACCCTGATCCTTTTAAGCCAATCAATTTCATTATTAAGCAGAACTTCAGCATTGGGCACATTAATATTACTATTGTAAGCATAATTTAGAAGATGTCTTAACAGAGTAAAGTAATCTCCTGAATGTTTAGCACGTTCTCGTGCAGTACTCTGAAACAAAATATCAACATAGTTGAAAATATACTTTCATTAATACTCACAATACAGAATATTTCTTAAAGTCTATGTCCAGTTCAGACCTCCTGATAAGCAAGATTCCATTAAATAAGCTTGCTCTCAAAAGTGCTATATCCACATGCTATATAATGAAAGTCTGCACTGTTAGAAATACTATATTTTCAAATTGTTCTTCTAGTACCACATGCTTTCTATCATATTCTAGATAGTTTTCAAAATTTATCCTAACTCTTTGGAAATATTCCTTAGTATGTGATGCAGGGATATCTTGGTACATGAAAAAAATGTAGTTGTATAATTTCTGGATGTGACCTAAAGTTCCAATTCAAAGCACATTTCATGCTCCTATAAATATCTTGATTTATTGCTTTAAATTCCATCCGCAAGTCAGTGCCGACTGGCGACTACGCGGAGGAGAGCCTTCTCAGTTGCAGCTCCGACGCTTTGGAACGATCTCCCGGTGGAGATTCGTACCCTCACCACCGCCCAGACCTTCCGCACAGCCCTTAAGATCTGGCTATCCCGTCAGGCCTGGGGATAAGACCCTAATCTCGCCCCACCCGAATGTTGAATGAATGTTGTGTTTTATCGGTTTATTTTTTTTATTCACATTTTTTTTCTTGTGTTGTCTTGCACTCCCTTCCCATTAATTGTAAGCCGCCCTGAGTCCCCTTAGGGAAAAAGGGTGGCCTATAAATGTTAAATAAAATGAAATAAATAAATAAATAAATAAATAATGGAAGTACTTCCTTTTGACTGTACAATCCATCAGAGTTCAGTAAAATCATTATTTGGAAAACAGACCACATGTATTCAACAAGCTTCTTTACCAGTATATTAGTAAAATAACCACGTTAATAAATCATACAATAGGCCTATACAATAGTTCCTCTCTATTTTGTTCAGGTCAGATGACCCCTGCAATATTAAGTCACATTATGATATTTTATGAAGGCCATGGACAAAGTGCAGCATATCCAAAAAAGAGCAATCAAGATCAAAAGAAGTCTAGAAGGAAATATGTACAAGTAGTTCTTGCTTAGTGACTGCCTCATTTAGCAATTGTACAACAGTGAGGAAAAAGTAACTTTATGATCAAATCCTTGCATGTACAAGCTTTGTATGTGTGTGAAGGAAAGCTGATTATAACCAGAGTAAGTTTCACTTAGCAATCACTTCTCTTGATGACCTAGTTGCTGATCCCAATTTGTCACTAAATGAGGAGTAGGAGTTTGAAGTCCTTCAATATGTTTAATATAGACAAAAGTGGGAGTACATGAAAATTGTTGCTTTGTCAATTTTTGTCAATAGTTAATTTTAGAATAGCTTTTTCTATGCTTTATGTGAATCCGTTCTGAAAATCACAGCCCAGCATTTAATACAAATGAATATAATGAAGCAGTCAAAATGTTCACTAGTAATAATTAATACAGTAAATTTGGGATCTTATTTTCAGTAGTTGCATTTTATGTTCTATTTATTTTATACTAATATTACATCTTTAAACAATATACTAATTAAAATATTGTAAGCATATTTCAACAAACATCAACATATTGATTCTAATGAAATAGACACATTTCTAATATAATGAAAATTTGAATCATATTGAAACAGAAGTTTAATATTAAAGACAAAAAGATTGAAGGGCTGCTCTAAGTAAAACTGTACCAGCATCACAGCAAATTACCCATAGATGTCTAATATATAATCATAATACAATTTGCATGAAACTGTCCATTTACGGGTTTATCATACAGTGTACATCTTCAGAAGGCAATTTACAAGACAGAATGGAAGAAAATCTGCATTTTTTGAATAAAGCCTTTTCATATATTGATTTGTTAATGTATATTGAGAAAAAGTATGGAAGTATGGTAACTAAAATTAAATATGTATTATTTCCTATGATATTGGAATATATATACAAATGATAAAGTTTAAAATGTCTTACCCCTAACACAGTAAATAACAGAGTTATAAAAAAAAGAAGAGGTCGTTGTCCCATACAACATCGGGTAGCCATTAAGAAGAACTGCTCCTGTGCCATTTGCCGAACAGTTCTAAAAATTTCAAGCAGAAAAAAGAGAAATTAATACACATTTTAAATAAAACTAATCTTAAAATTATTTAAAGGATAATACATTGTTACTCTCTTGTGTCCTTGGTGCAATCCATTATATCCTTTATATACTCATCAAATCTGATCTAGATCATTAGAGAAACCTCTGGAGCTGACTAAGATAACGTGGGGGGCTGCAATCATCCTCTCCCTTCTGGAAAAATAAAACTGCTTCTACTGATGAAACATTTAAAGCAAGTCTATCACAAGTGTTATACCTATTCATACTCAAGAGCTCCCTTTCTTCTTCTTTTTCACCACCATCACCAGCACTATCACCATCTGCCTATCCCAGGAATATTTTGGCTGGCTGTGTGACTAATATAAAAAGTTATTAAATATCAGAGATATTTTCTATTTTGTATCCCCCCTCCCTCTGATTGTTAGCCGCCCTGAGTCTCTCGGGAATAGTGCGGCATACAAATTGAATAAATCCAATCCAATCCAATAAGGAAAGGAACATTGTCCACCTCAGCAGCATATAAATAAAAATCTACCATAATACTGCAGTAGTTAGAACCCAGTAATAAAACAAAAATATAATAAAATAAAATCCAAATTACAGTCCAATAGTTCTGCATTATTTACTGTACTGACCACCTGCAATTGCTTCTAGAGGCATGGGTATCCAATGAGCTTGCTTTTATCAGAATCATGCCACAGTACTCTTTTGCATGTATATATGTGATGAATGTCATTTTTGTCATTCTGCCTGTCCTCAAGGATACTACTGAGCAATTGATAAAACAAATGAAATATTAAAATCACTTACTTGCTGTGACAATGCAGTAACAAATCAATGATAAATGTTTGCCATGCCTTTTCTTTACTTAGTGCATCCAGTGCAGTTGGAATTAAAGCAAAACAAAGCGTCATTGCTTCAAGTGCTTCACAGCAAACTTGTTCATCTTCTGAATCTGGTTCATTACCTGCATTTGTCTATAAAATAAATCAGAAATAATCAGCAGAGCATATATGATAAAGGGGGATAAACTACGTTCTTAATTGTTCCTTCAAGCCCAAAGAAGTTACGCATACTACCATATTTTTCAGAGTATAAGATGCACCTTTTTTCCACAAGAGACTGAAAATCTGGATGTGCCTTATACACTGAATACAACATTTTTTGCCTCCCAGAACCCCGCCCCCTTCACCACAATGGCCGTGCATAGCCTTATGGAAACTTTCAGAGAGCTCCTGAGGACTGGGGAGGGCAAAAATGAGCAAAAAATGGGCCATTTTTGCTCAATTTTACCCCCCCCCCGCAACACTCTATAAGCCTCCATAAAGCTATGCATGACCTTTTTTTGACGAAAAACGGGCTGGTTTTTTGCTCGTTTTTGCCCCCACTGCCAGGAGCACTCTTACACATTTTTTGGAAACCTCTTCAAAACCTTGGTGCTTCTTATACTCCGGTGCGTCTTATACTCCAAATATACGGTACTTAACATCACAAACTTTAATGGTATACTAAAATCAAATCTGAAAATGGAATTAAAGATTTGAAGAGCTGATAAAGCATACTGTGAAACAATAATCTAACTATGCTGAGTTGAAATAGATTTCATAGGAATTCAAATTACACACAAGGGATTGGTGATAATGAAAATTGCACAAGGGAGGGAAGTAAATACAACCCTTGGTCATGTTGCCTACTTATGATTATCTGAATCTAATTTTAGCACTTTGTCAAGAATCAAATATTTTGAGAAGAGGTTTTAATTAATTATCTGGATAAATAATTATTAGATAAATAGGTTTCTCAAAGGAATACCTTCTTTCCATAATCATTCACGTTCAGAGGAGAAATTAACAATACTCTATCTTTAAGATTTACTACAAAAACTCAAGCAACAGAATTTAACCTAAATCCAACACAAGCAGCAGCCATACTTCTTTTCTGAAATTATACAATTATATGATCAAATTATTATTTTAGTTTTAGTAAAAATAATAAACATTTAAGGCCAATTATATTTATTTTCAGATGTAGCATAGGGCACAGATGATACAACAACAGGTAAATATCTGCTTTTAATTAAAATTATTTCAATTAATATTTTACAAAAGTAAAATATTTCTTCCAAATATTTCACAGCATAAAAGAAATCCGACCGGAAAACATAAATGTCATGTGAGATATGCATATAAATACAGATTTTATGTGCATCTACAGCAGACAGTCAAACTTAAGGCCCGTGGGCCAAATCCCCCCTGTGATGGGTTTAGATCTGGCCCTGAAAATGGTGAGAAGCCACCCCCACATCACATTGCATTGGCCCCACGCCCTAGGGCGTGGGATGCACTGTTCCTTCTCCATCGGGTGAATCATGCGTTGCTGGGCGCCTGCCTCTCTGAAGGTGTGAATTTTCTCTAGCATGACGGTGAGAGACTGTCCCAGCAAAGTGGCACCATCCCAGATGCCACATTCGCCTCTCCAACTCTGCCACATGGTGGAGAGGGCAACTTGGAGCCAAGCTCCCGCCAATGCTTAGTTTGTGCCACCCTGTACTCCTGTCTCCCCATCCGCGGATTCAACTTTTGTCCCACCGTCCTTGTGGGAATAGTCTTCCAAAGACTATTGCCACTAGTAAGGATTGCTTATATGAATGAAAGATAAACGAAGAACATGCCTCTTGGCCTTACAATTACAAGGTAACCACAGAGTACAACCTTACCAGTGACTCCATCTTTTTTATAAAGTTGTACAATGGATATTACATTCCAAATCTAAAAAGCTGGTGGAAAGTACAAATAAAAAAAGTTGAAGAAATGTAGTTACACCAATTAGATTTCAAATAGGTTTAACAATCAGAAAAGATGTTTGGAGCCTGGAACATGGAAAGTACTTCTGCAGACAAGAGATTCAAATAGCAAGCCCTCCAGCTTTAGGCCTCTTGTCCAGGGTATGGGCGAGGCTCCTCTGGTGGACGAGGCTTTGGTGCTCACCCTGATTTCTCTTTCCACCCCTGGAGACCTTCAGATCCCCCTCCTAGTCTTGCCTGCCCCCCTTGCCGGTGCTCCTTGACATGAGTGATGTTGAGCCGGCCACACCCACTCAGCCACGCCCTCCTGGCCCTTTGAGGGCAACCATAATGCTGATGCTCAATGAAATTTGAGTTTGATACCTCTGATCTACAGATTTACTAAAACACAAAGAAATAATGAATTAAGCAATTTTGTGATAAAAGCAACAGCCTTAATTTTATATGCAGAGGTATGAAATTGCAAAGTTACTTAAATATTCTTTGAATAATTGTAAAAACATTTTTTCTACTAAGATATACTAACAAGTACACCAATAATATGGTTCATCTTATTAAAACAAATTAGAACTGAATGCTGGTTCAGTTTTCTTACCTTTTCATAAATTTTACTAATATCTTCATTTGAACTGAATACCAGTTGTACTGATCCACATCCAGAAGCCCATACAATTTTTTGCACTGCTCTAATAACACAAATATCAGGAATAAACTTTGAAGCCTGAAAACCGAAAGAGAAAAATATAATAAGTAATCTACCATTTCACACATTATAAGTATGTATTTAAAAGTGAATCCATAGTACGGAAACAGAATTAGTTAAAGACTATACGATAAAGTGGGCACAAAATTTTGAAGAACCAATAATGTTGGATACATGGGAAAAGATTTGGGTAAGAAATGTAAAATTTACACAAGCCCAAAATTTGAGAGAAAACTTTTATAAGATGTTTTATAGATGGCATTTAGATCCTAAAAAACTGGCCTCTATGTATCCGAATTTACAATCTAAATGCTGGAGATGTGATTGTGCTGATGCTACATACTATCATATATGGTGGACTTGTAAAAAGGTTAAAGTATTTTGGATAAAAATATGGTGGATTATGCAAAATGTTCTTAAAAAAAGGATAAAGTTTACCCCTGAGTTATTTTTGTTAGGTATAATTACTGATTGTACAGTTATAGAGGCTAACCTGATTTTGCATTTAATAACCGCAGCAAGAATGCTGGTGGCACAATACTGGAAGAAGGAAGATTTGCCTACTATTCAAGAATGGACATTAAAAGTAACAAACTTAGCAGAGATGGCTATAATATCAGCATATCTCAAGGACCATTCCAATGAGAGATATAAATTGGAGTGGAAAAGATGGATTGACTATACTCAAAATAAATATGGGACTAAGAAATTCCAGATAGTTTATGACTGAAGAAACAAGGAATGACATAATCTGTTTAGAGCTAGCCTAGCAAAGAGGAGTTAAAGCTCAAATGAAAGATGATATTAACTTTTTTTAGTTTATTTTAGAATATTTTTGTTAAAGATTTATACCCTGTATTGGTTCTGGGAAGTCGGGGGGTGGGGAGTGGGGTGGGGAGTGGGGTGGGGGTGGGGTTTGGGTGGGGAGGAGAGGGGGAGGGAAGTAAACATTTGTAAAAGTTTTTTTTTCAAAATATTCAATTAAAAAAAAAGTGAATCCATAGTACAGCAATCCATAGTTTTGTATCACTCACAGAAACACAATTTAGTTACCTAAATTAGCTTAATCATCTACTGCAGCCAATCCCAGTCTTCAAGCCAAAGAGTTTGGAAGTGCTCAATATCTAACCATACTAACCTCATCAGATATTTGCTGTGCAAGGCGTATTGCTACATTTCTTAACATGCACTCTGAAGTTGGATTGGGAATGTTCTGCAGAGCAGTTTGCAACACCACTGCCTGGTCATGAGTCGCTTGGTTGATCTGCAACAATTTATGTTCATTTATTAGTATTATTAAATGGATAACACATTCTGTTCAACAGTAAAAGTATATTCAGAACATTTTTTTCCACTTCTTTTATACAAATACAACCAAAAATATTAATATGAATGTTCATTTATCCTTATGATATGAAGTTTATTAAAATAGTACTGTACAGATAATTTCTCTATGACAGATTTCATCTCATACAAACTTTTAATATCATCGTATTATAAAACTTAATGCAACTGAAAAAGTCATGTCACTTTTTTCAGTGCTGATGTAACTGAATGGTCATTAAATGAACTGCTGTTAAGTTGAGGACTTCCCGTACTTTCTTTTCCATCATAAATCCTGAGTTGTTGTCTGTTTGTCTGTATGTCTATTTACAAGTCTATGATGCTCAATGCAAACAAGACATTAAGCAACTTTCAAAATAGTACAAACTTTGGAATAAAACAAATATAAAATTTGTAGCACAAACCAAACAGATATTAAGAAAACCTTTCATATTCATCATCACTCCAAAAAATTACACTACCAGTAATCAGCCAATCACTGGATATAAGGGTAGGAACCTTATATCATTTTATCAGTTCCTAATGGCTTTTAAATAACCAGATCTTAATGTTTTTCCTAAAAGCCAGCATAGTTATTGATATTTGAATGCAGGTAAGATTAAGACTTATGAATTTTCACTTCTCACTTATGCTATTCTCTGTTTACTTATTTACTATCCTTTCACTGGCACCTTACCAACTGTGATCATTAAATGGCTCCTGATGGAGAAATAAGCCTTATGTGATCAAAAGGTCCAAATAATTATTTCAAATTTAAGATAACAGCAGGAAGCATTCATACAGAAAATAATGTATGCTAATAAAATGACAAAGGAGAGGAAATAAAACCTAGTTTCCAGAACTCTAGATAAATTTATTTCGTTCAAATGCCAATGGGAAAAGTAAATGAGAACAGGATTTGAATAGGTATTTTTTTTAAAAAGGATTGGAAACTGTGTCTTTAACTTTTTTCTTTATTTATATTGTTTCTAACACTTTTTATTTTTCTATTTTTTAACTTTACTTTTTTGTTGTTTAGTTATTCAAAAATAAAAATTATACAAAAATAATTATGGTTACCGGTGACATTGGGCTTGTACCCTCTACAACTGGTTGACAAGCTTCTGCCACAGCTCTCACGTGGCCATAACCAATTGCAGTCAGCAGTAGCTTTGCTATTTTTAAAGCATTTAGGTAGGCCCCCCTTCTTGTTTCCATATCTGCATTTGGCAAGAAATTATTTCTAGTCAGCATACTCAACACCAGAGGTAAGCCACCACTTTTTAAGAAATTGAACTGAAAGTCAGTAGCATCTTCTCCCAGGGGCAAATTGGCAGGCATTAACAAGGCATAAACTACCTGGAAAATATAGAGAAAAAAAATACAAAAATGTCACTTTAATAAAATTGCTTTCAAAACTCAGTCATTAGACAGCAGGATTGTGTATGTGTGTGCATGCGCGCGCACGCACATATATACATACATACATACATTCACACACACACACACACACACACACACACATTAATATGATGATGATAATATCAAGATCCAAAAACTGAATTTGAAAGATTGTGGCATAAACTGCCTGCGAGGGCCCCAGTAGTTATCGACACGCTGGATGCCATACCAAAAAAATCTTGGACAGCACTTAGTAAATATATGATTGACAAAAATTTCCACATGTCTATTGCAAAAGGCAATACTGCTTGATCTGCACATATACTACCCTGATATACTATGACATACTAGTTGGAAAGAATCAATTGCATATGAAGATCAACATTGGCTAAAGAACTAACAGCTGTGATTTCACATTTTTTATACATAGCAATAATAATTGTATTATATGTTTAAGGCCACCCAACTTCCAGAAACCCCAGGTTTTCCCTATGTCCCTTGTCTAAAAATCTCAAAATTAAATAATATATTAATATTATTATTATTAATAATATAAGGAATAAATAAGCCCCCCTCTCAAATGATATCTACAATTCCACAAACCAGAACCCAGAGACATTTCAGTCCTTGGGAGAAGGGCGGCATATAAATCTAATAAACCTAAACCTAAATAACATAAGAAGATTTTTTTTTGAAAAAATATAGTATTAAATTAATCACTTCGGGAAAATGTTATCTCAAAATAATTACAAGCTTCTTTCTTTCAGTTATTAAAACGATGCCTGAATACCAGAAACATTTTTAAAAAAAATCAACGCTGGAGTGATACATGTCTTTTTTTCTTCCATTCAATTGTGTCCACTTCTCAGAAATTGCCTGGACAAGTTTGTAGTTTTCTTGTGAAGGTTTTTCAAGAAGTGGTTTCCCATTTCCTCCTTCTTATGGTTGAGAGAAAGTGACTGGTTCAATGCCACTGCAGCCAGCTTTGTGGCCAAAGACTTATGGTCTTCTGATTTCTATCTTGATGCTTTAACCACTAAGCCAAACTGGCTCTACACTTAGCCAAAATATTAACTCTACACAAACCTCTGTAAGATATAGCACTTGTGAAGCAGAAGGTCCAAAGAACAGAGAATCAAGGGATGGACTAAGGCTGCTGTCCCCAAGTTTTGCATGGTCTAAACAGATAGCTCTTAATTTCTCTATAGTAGTATTATCTGAAATATATAAAACAAAATTTAAAAATGATTCTTCCCCTCAAATATTAAGAAAAACATATTGATTTCACAAAACATCTTTAAAACTGAAATACACTGAAGTTACCTCAGAAATCAAACATCAAAAATATTTCTGAAATATGTTTTGACTTTATAACCCACATTTTTCAGGACTACATGACTACAGTGCTTGCCCAAGAAAACCTGTTTTTAAAGGTACTGCTATCAGATATAACAAATATGCTCACACCAGAAAATACTTTTCCCTTTTTGGATCTAAGTATAAACTTCTATTATATGACGTGCTAATTTTCAACTTTAATTAGAATTAAGTAAGCAGCATTGATTATTGTGCAGTAGTACGTTTAACAGCATATAGTAGATATGAAAAGTCTATACACTCCTGTTAAAATATCAGGTTTTTGAGATATAAAAGACAGAGACAAATCACTTCAGAATTTTTCCACTGTTAATACAACATATAAGCTGCACAATTCAATGGAAAAATAAACAAATCTTTCAGGGCAGAAAAATAAAAAAACCTTAAAATAATACGGATACAATAAATATGCACATCTTCTTATAAATAGGAATATAGATGTGTTCAGAATTAACCAATCACATTCAAACTCATATTAAACAGTAGTCAGTACACACCTGCCATCAATTAGTGTCTCTGATCAAGCTTATATAAAGTTCAGTTGTTTTAATAGGATTGTTCTGACATTTACTCAGTTGCCTCTTAGAGAAAAAGCCATGGTCTGCTAAGAGTTTACAAAGCATCAAAGGGATCTCGTTGTTGGAAGGCATCAGTCACAAAAAAAGGGTACAAAAATTTCCAAGGTATTGGCTATACCATGGAACACAATGAAGACGGTCATCAAGAAGTGGAGAAAACATCTATATCATTACTCAATATAGATTATAACATTTTTATTAAAATACTAGGGAATAGGTTAATGTTGGTTATTCAGCAATTGATTCATAATGATCAAACAGGTTTTATTCAAGGGAGACAAATGAGAAGCTATGTAAAACTAATTCTCAATACATTAGAATACCTGGGAAAGAACAACCAAATCCCTGCTGCGCTTATATTTTTAGATGCTGAGAAAGCCTTTGATCGAGTGAATTGGCAATTCCTGCTGAAAATATTGCAAAAAATGCAAATAGGAGAGCACTTTTTACAATCAATTAAAGCAATATATCAGGAAGAAAGCTCAAATCATAATTAATGGAAGTCTAACAGATTCATTTAAAATTGAGAAAGGTACAAGGCAGGGTTGTCCCTTATCCCCATTATTGTTTATCATAACTTTGGAACTATTGTTGAATAAAATACTGGGTTCAGAGGACTTACAAGGAATCAAGATTAGGCAGCAAGAATATAGAGTACGGGCGTTTGCGGATGATTTGGTTATAACATTAACCCAAGGAATCTAGCAAGATTTTAATGAATAAGATTAATCAATATGGCCAAGTGTCAGGATTTAAAATAAACTTAGGGAAAACAAAGATATTAGTTACAAATATGAACACTAAACAAAGGGATGAACTATAAGGAATGACAGGATGTGAAATAGTTAAAAAAGTCAAATATTTAGGAGTTTATATTTCAACCTCAAATGGGAAGTTATACAAGTACAATTACGAACCACTATGGCATAGTATACAGGCAGAGATGAAAAAATGGGATAAACTACAGTTATCTTTGCTGGGAAGAATAGCAGCAGTGAAAATGAATATTCTATCTAAATTTTTATTTCTTTTCCAAATGCTACCAATACTTAAAAAAGATGTGAACATGTTAGAATGGCAGAAAGGCATTAATAAATTTGTATGGGCAGGGAAGAAGCCGAGTGTAAAACTAAAAATAATGCAAGATGGGCGTGAGAGAGGAGGCTTGAAATTACCCAATTGAAAACTATATTATGAAGCAGTAGTTTTATCTGTAATTAGTGACTGGATTAACTTAACAGATGATAGAATACTTAATATTGAAGGGCATGATTTGGTATATGGTTGGCATGCTTATCTGCTATATAACAAAAAGGTGGATAAGAATTTCAAAAGTCATATTTTAAGGAATGCTCTACTGCGGGACTGGAAAAAATATCAATACAAACTAAATGATAAGATACCCATGTGGGCAATTCCCAGACAGGCAATAGAAAATATGAACATAGTACAAAAACAGTATGTAACTACTTACAGACAGCTTCTTACCTTAGAAAGAGGTGTACCGTATTTTCACGCAAATAACCCCCCCACGCAAATAACCCGCAGGTTTTCAAGATTTATGTAAAAAAGTTTTTGTACACCCCGCCTTCTTATATAACCCGCAATCACAGCCCGCCCCTTCCCGATCTCAGCACTTTCCCTCCCCAGCGCCCAGGCTTTCTCCTCCGTTCCCGCCTCCCGCCCCTTCCACCATCTCAGCAGTTTCCCTCCCCAGCGCCCAGGCTTTCTCCTCCGTTCCCGCCTCCCGTCCCTTCCACCATCTCAGCAGTTTCCCTCCCCAGCTCGCCCAGGCTTTCTCCTCCGTTCCCGCCTCCCGTCCCTTCCCCGACCTCAGCACTTTCCCTTCTCCTCCGTTCCTGCCTGTTCCTGCCTCCCGCTGTCGCATTGCTTCGGATTCTGCTTCGCCGCCAGTTCAGCAGCTCCTCGCCTTCTCTGGCTTGGAAGTCCGGCAGGAAGGCGGCGGCGGCGCAGCTGTGGCTCCGTTTTCAGGCCAGCCGCCGCCTCCCCTTCCCTTCCTGCCGGACTTCCAAGCCAGAGAAGGCGAGGAGCTGCTGAACTGGCGGCGAAGCAGAATCCGGGCTGCCGAGCACCGCCTGCGCTTCCTCTCGCCTCCTGCTTCTTTCTGGTTGCTTCGCCCATAGCCAGGGGCGGGGTTTTCACGAAGGCGTCCCGAAACCCAAGCAGGAAAAGGGAGAAAAGGAGCCCGAGCCGCCGAGCCAGCCCACTGCCGCGAGGAAAGTGGTGGTCCCAAGCTCTCCCTTTAGTTAATCTGTGTAAAATATTTTCCGTATACCCCGCCCACTTTTAAACACCGCGGGGGTGTGCTGTGTATGTAAAAAACGCATATAACCCGCGGGTTATATGCGTGAAAATACGGTACTACAATTAAAACCCTTGGATGTACTAAAAGAGGAAAAGGTAATTCAAACATGGTTTCAGTACGGGCAGTTACAGGCCAGATGGAAAATAGATCAAAAAATTGGCTTTATGCAAGTCGAGGATAATTTACTTAAACAAATTAGAGATCAAAGTCCAATGCATATAAAGAGATTATAGAATGTATTAATAGAAATGGACTCGGAAACAGAATTAGTTAAAGACTATACGATAAAGTGGGCACAAAATTTTGAAGAACCAATAATGTTGGATACATGGGAAAAGATTTGGGTAAGAAATGTAAAATTTACATAAGCCCAAAACTTGAGAGAAAACTTTTATAAGATGTTTTATAGATGACATTTAGATCCTAAAAAATTGGCTTCTATGTATCCGAATTTACAACCTAAATGCTGGAGATGTGATTGTGTGGACACTACATACTATCATATATGGTGGACTTGTAAAAAGGTTAAAGCATTTTGAATAAAAATATGGTGGATTATGCAAAATGTTCTTAAAAAAAGGATAAAGTTTACCCCTCAGTTATTTTTGTTAGGTATAATTACTGATTGTACAGTTGTAGAGATTAATCTTAATAACTTAATAACTTCAGCTAGATTGTTGGTGACGCAATACTGGAAGAAGGAAGATTTGCCTACTATTCAAGAATGGACATTGAAAGTAACAAACCTAGCTGAGATGGCCAAAATATCTGCATATCTTAAGGACCATTCAAACGAGAGATACAAACTGGAGTGGAAAAGATGGATTGACTATACTCAAAACAAATATGGAACTAAGAAATTCCAGATAGCTTATGATTAGAGACCAAGAATTATAAATTGTCTAGAGCTAGTCCAGCAAGGAGGAGCTAAAGCTCAATTGAAAGATGTTATTAACTATCTTTTTTGGGTTTTTTTAAAGTGTATTTTAGATTGTCTTTGTTAAAGATTTATACCCTGTATTGGTTCTGGGAAGTCGGGGGAGGGGGGAAGGTTGGGTGGGGGGGTAGGGAAGCAAATATTTGTAAAAGTTTGTTTTTTAAAATGCTTATTAAAAAAATAAAACCTCTGTAAATATGGCAAAAAAAGAAGTGGAGAAAACACGGCACAACAGTGACATTACCAAGGACTGGTCCCTCAAAAATTCATGAAACAAAGAGAAAACTGGTTTGAGAGGTTGCCAAGATGCCTACAGCAACATTAAATGAGCTGCAGAAATTTCTGGCAAGTACTGATTGTGTACTACATGTGACAACAATCTCCCATATTCTTCATATGCCTGGGCTGTGGGATAGAATGGCAAGACAGAAGTCTTTTCCTACAATAAAAAACATTCAAGCCCAGCTACATTTTCCAAAACAAAATGTGTTATCTATATCAAACGTGTTATGTATGGTCTGATGAATTATGGTCATAATTCCAAGGTGGATAAAAATCTATGATTTTTAAAAAAAAAATAAAAAATGGGATTTAAAAAAAATTAAATCGGATTTTTTTATTTTTATCAAATTTATTTTAATAAAATGATTTCGGAGTAAAAATCTATCTAACAGTTTTCTACTTAAGATACATTAATAATTTAGTTTATTCAGCATGAAATGGAGCTTAGTTATGCAGCATGAGGCTGTATATTCTACAATATTCTGACTGTCGATGAGTCAACAGTGGATCAGAGGAGGAGCCGCTGCGGGACAGAGATGACAGTTGCTCATAAAAATTATGATTTATATAGTTGATTTAAATCAAGCCTTTTTACTAGTGATTAAAATTGTGATTTAAATCAAATCCACCCTATATAATTCAAAAAAAAATGTTTGGCAAAAAATAATACTACACATCAAAAGTACCCACGGTAAAGCATGGTGGTGGCAGCATTATGCTTTGGGTCTACTTTTCTTCAGTTAGAACTGGGGCTTTAATCAAAGTCGAAGGAATTATGTTGTTGTTAGTTGCGAAGTCATGTCCCATCGTAACTGCGTGGACAAAGTTCTTCCTGTCCTCTACCATCCTCTGGAGCCCATTTCACCTCACATCTACTGCTTCGGTGACTCCATCCAGCCACCTTATTCTCTGTCGTCCCCCCACTTCTTCTTTTGCCTTCATTCTTTCCCAGCATTAGGCTCTTATCCAGTGAGTCCTTCCTTCTCATTTGGTGGCCAAAGTATTTGAGTTTCATCTTCAGGATCTGGCCTTGTAAAGAGCAGTCAGGGTTGATACCCTCTAGGACTGACCGGTTTGATCGTCTTGCAGTCCAAGGAACTCACAGGAGTCTTCTTCAGCACCATAGTTCTAATGCCTCAATTCTTTGGTGCTCGACCTTTCTTACGGTCCAACTTTCACAGCCATACATTGCAACTGGGAAAACAATAGTCTTGACTATACGCACTTTTGTTGGCAGGGTGATGTGTTTGCTTTTTAGTTTGCTGTCTAGATTTGCCACAGCTTTCCTGTTTCCCATCTGTGGTGATCTTGGAGCCCAGGAAAATAAAATCTGTCACTACCTCCATTTCTTCCCCATCTATTTGCCAGGAATTAAGAGGGTTGGATGCCATGATCTTGTTTTATTAATGTTGAGTTTCAAGCAAACTTTTACACTCTCCTTCTTCACCTGCAACAAGAGGCTCTTTAGTTCCTCTTCACTTTCTGCCATTAGAGTGGTATCATGTGCATATCTGAGGTTGTTGATATTTCTCCCGACAATCTCAATTCCAACTTTTGATTTGGCGAACCCCGCCTTTCTCATGATGTGCTCTGCATATAAGTTAAATAGGCAGGGCGACAGTATACAGCCTTCCCAGACTCCTTTCCCAATTTTGAACTAATCAGTGGTTCCGTGTCCAGTTCTCACTGTTGCTTCTTGACCCACATATAGGTTTCTCAAGAGACAAATAAAATGGTCTGGCACTTCCATCTCTTTAAGAACTTGCCACAACTTGTTGTGATCCACATAATCAAAGGTTTTAGCATAGTCATGAAGCAGAAGTAGATGTTTTTCTGAAACTCCCAAGCTTTCTCTGTGATCTAGCATGTGTTGGCAATTTGACCTCTAGTTTCTCTGCCTGTTCAAAATCCTGCCTGTACTTCTGGTAGTTCTTGATCCACATACTGCTGGAGCAATATTGATTTTGAGTTTAACTTTACTAGCATGGGAAATGAGTGCAAGGTTTGAACATTCTTTGGCATTGCCTTTCTTTGGGATTGGAATGTAAACGGACCTTTTTCAATCCCCTGGCCACTGTTGAGTTTTCCAAATTTGCTAGCAAATTGGGTGCAGCACTTTTACTGCATCGTCTTTTAAGATTTTGAATAACTTAGCTGGAACATGGTTACTTCTACTGGATTTGTTGTTGCTGAGATTTTTTAAGGCCCATTTGACTTCACATTCTAGGATGTCTGGCTCAAGGTCAGTGGTTATCATGGTTATCAAGGAGGTTAAGCTCGTTCTTGTATAGTTCTGTGTAATTTTGCCACCTCTTCTTTTTAAATTATAAAGTCCCAAATATTAGTCAATTTTTGCACAAAATCTTCAGGCCTCTGCTAAAACACTGAAGATGAATTTCACCTTTCAACATATAACCCAAAGCAAGTCGACTGGAAGTTCTCCAGCTGGACAGATGTGGGGGTGGGCTCTCAAGAATCTCACATGAACCCTGTCTGACAAACCATCTCTGAGATCTTTTTTAGATCGGAACCCCCCTGGAGGGGGAGCGAAGAAGGGGCAGTGTCTCATCAGACCAAGGGGGAGGAAACAGGTTCCTTGCAGGTCAGAGATTTGCCCTCTGAATCGGAGTAGGGGTGGCAGCATGGCAACATGCTGCACAAGAAGCTGACTTACAGGCAAAGCACATGAACAGGAGTGTGAGGAAGAGATGAAAGGCAGGTAAGAAAATTAATCTAACCCACAGTCATAAATCAAACTTGGAAAAGGTAAAGACTCTTGAGAGCATAAATAATATTGATGGTCAGACTGGGATTTTTTTCAAAAAGAAAGCAAGCCATTTGTTTGAAACAATTCGGACAGAAAGCAGAGACAAACCCTCTTAAATACTAACTTGAAATTTGGCTTCCCACTTGAAAAGATTGTTTTTAAAGGAATCTAGGAGTGTGAAGATTTATTTTGTATGAGTGTCTTTTAACTAACATATCTTAAGCAATCCCAATTAATGAGAGATGGAATGCAACAAGAGAGAAAAATCAAGAAAAAAAGCACTATCTCCTCATTGACAACTGATAACCTAATCTTTCCTGTGTGGGAAATTCTAATTAACCAACCACAGTAAATCAGAACTTGGAAAAGCAGGAGACGAAGAAGAAACATACCTGAGATTGGCTGTATGCAAGCTTGTTCCAATTAATATATTTTGAGCAGCTATGACCAACAAGAGGTGAAAGAGTAGCAAGGAAAGGCAATAATAACAGAGTCAAGAACTGGGAAATGCGAAGTTTATTTCCCCTTCCTTTTTTTTCTGCAAAAGATTAAGATGGCTCCAGCTTCTCTTCCGGTTTCACAGTAGTTGAATTAACTAAATTTAAGGTGGACCAGAACCTTGAAATAAGACTTGTGTAACTAACTGCAAATTTGGAACTGGACATTAAAGAACAACAAAAGACCAAGATGGCTCTCATTGCTCTTCTCCACAGCAGCTGAACTAGATAAATTTAAGGTGGATCAGAACTCTGAAAATAAGAACTGTATAACTAACTGTAACTTTGGAATTGGACATTATGGAAAGCTGGGAATTTGAAGAACTATGAAATTATTTTTATATATCTATATATATCTATATATCTCTATCTCTATCTCTATCTCTAATCTATATCTATCTATCTATCTATCTATCTATCTATCTATCATCTATCTATCTATCTATCTATCTATCTATCATCTATCTATCTATCTATCTATCTATCTATCTATCTATCTATCTATCTATCTATCTATCTATCTATAATTAAAATCAAGCTAAATAGAATTCTGAACTCAGAGAAGTAGGTATTTAAAGAAGAAAGCAAAGAAGAAGGGGGGCAAGATAATGAAGGGATAGAAATAGAGGGAAATAAAAAGCAGACAAAAATCTTCATTGGATTTGGCAGTGGTATAGGGAAAATTGTAAAAGTGGGATGTGTCCCAACAAAAGGAAATAATAAGCAGACAAAAGATGTTTTGGAGGTTGTCAGTGGTGTTAGGAATATAATCTAACGGTTGGGTTGCCAATATATAACTCATGTAACAATGCTATACCTGTTTCTTTAAAGCATACTGTAAAATGTGATTGGTTGCTGTTTTCCTCAATCGGCCATAAGAGGGAGCCAGAATTACTATTAGCTCTCTGTTTGTTAGATGCTGGGCTGATCTGATCTGAGTGTTTTGGAAGCTGGCTGTTAGAAAGTGCCATGAGCTATTGTAAGTTTTGCAACTGCTAGCAAACTTTGAATACCGGACTGTTTGTATGTTTATGGACTATGTTATTTGGATTATCCCTCAACTGAAAGACATTGATGACTGACTGTCTTATCCGTGTATGACTTGGACTGTTTGATGGACTCTGATACCTCTATTTCCATGAAAGTAAAAGCCTATTTAAACTGCAGTGTCTCTGTATGTTGGTTTGTGTGTTCTCCAACACAACTCTCACAACACTTCTCTGAACGCACTCGCTCTCCCAACGGGGAGCTTACCTAACACTGGTTATGGGCCCAGAGTGTACCAGACGTAGCTAAAGGGGAGTTGGGGTTGATACGCAATACCGCATACAGACAGCTATTTACTGTAGTGATTGTTACTATCCTGGAGAAGATGGCGAGCGACCCATCAACAAGCCTATCGATGATAACCCGGTTGGATGGAACAAACTATGTTTCCTGGTCTATGAAATGCAGTCTACTCCTGCGTAGGGAAGGTTTATGGGATGCTGTACAGAATCCACCGGATATAACTGCTTGGAATCCAGATAACGATGAAGATGCTAAGAAGATAGCAGATTTTCAGCGATGCAACGAACGGGAGTTGTGTATTATTGGTCTAACACAGAATGACCAACAATTAGTTCATATTCATGGGGAAAATTCTGCTGCAAGATGTTGGGAGAATTTGAAGAGAATTTATGTATGTGACATTGTAGATGCACACATACATCTCACACACAAACTGTTTAGGGCACGTCTTCTGAGAGGTGGAGATATGTTAGCTCATTTAACCTTTATGAAAGGGGTTTTCCAGGAGCTACATGAAAAAGAACTAATTTTTTCTGAGCTACATCAAGTTTATATCATACTCTCCTCACTGGATGAGAGTTATGATGTTTTTGTATCTTCTCTTGAAGTCCTAACCCGAAATGAACTAACATTGACTGACATTACTGCACGACTGTTGGAAGATTCAAGGAGAAGGATGGAGAGGGAACAACTGAGAGAGAAACCACCACAACATGAGGAGTCACCTTCTACTGCCTATACTGTTCGAAAATGTTTCTCTTGTGGGGCTAAGGAACATATAGCTAGATTCTGTAAAAAGGCAAAACCACAGAGCTCCGGAAGAGCTAGAAAAAATGCTAATGTCCACTTGGCTATGTAAATTTTGGCTATGTCTAGCAATGCACCAGTAAACCATGATTTGTGGGTTATTGATAGCGGAGCATCATAGTGCATCGCTAGAGATAGAAAAAGGTTTGTAAAAATGACCACGAGCAAGGAACATGTATTTTTGGCAAATGGATGGAAGGTGAGGGCGTCTGGTGAAGGTAGTGCATGTTGTTCATTCCTAAATGAGCACTTACCAATGTTATATGTACCTAACCTGAAATTCAACTTACTATCAGTTAGGGCTCTGGTTAACATTGGCTATGTGGTAACCTTTAGGGGAGATATCCGTATTATTGAAAAGCTGGATAACAGGGTTATTGCTACTTTAAAAAACGGTTTGTATGTTATACCGGATGGCCAGATGGCTAACACAGCTTATCATGTTAAATCCCATAATGAATGCATACATTTACTACATAGATCCATGGGGCACATTAATTTCAAGATGCTGCAATAAACTGTTAAGTTGGCAGAAGGAGTAAAATTAAAACCATACGGAAAATATTTAAACTGAAATGTATGCAATCAGGAGGAAAAAAAGTTACTCCAGCAAACAGACTGAATGGTTTTAAAACAAAGGAACCTCTGGAGGTTGTTTTTGATGATATAATAGGATCTTTAAAACCCAGTTTGGGAGGTGCCTGTTATGTTTTGAGTATCATGGATCATTATTCCCGATATTGTTTCTGTTACTTAATGAAAAACAAAACAGAAATGTTTCAGCATTTCTTTCATTGGCTGAGGTTTGCGGAAAGAAAGATGAAAGCCAAGGTTATTACTGTAGTTACTGATAATGGGATGGAGTTTACCAATTATAAATTCCAAACAATGTTAAGAACAGCTGGAATCGAGCACAAACGTTCTGCTCCTTATAGGCCACAACATAACTCGTTTGTAGAATGAAGGGGGCAAACATTACAGGCCATGGCTCGAACTATGATAGCTGATTCAGGTTTGCCGGAAACAATGTGGGGTGAAGCTATGATGTGTAGTAACCATGTTTTAGATAATGTGGTGAATACAACCAGTGAATTGCCATTCACTAGGTGGCATGGCAGAAAACCAGATCTGAGTTACCTACATACATTTGGAGCCCCAGCATGGGTGCATATACCATCACAAGTGAGACTGAAAGGGCAACATAGAGCTCGACAGTTATTTTTGTAGGATATAAGGCTAACCATAGATCATTTAGGTTTTGGGAGAAGGGCACAGCTAAGATTTACTGTAGCACTAGTGCTAAGTTTATAGAACACGTGGGGTGGAATAAATTAGAAACAAATGATAATTTAATTATCGACACCCAAGTAGTCACTAATGATGAGGTAGGAAAACCAGTAATTAAAGAAATTAAGGAAGAGGTACATGACAAACCAGAAGAACAAGAGTAGGTTATACAGGAGAGTCCACTGGTGAGTCCTGAAATACCTAGACGTTCACCTTGTATAACTAGACCACCTGACAGGTATCTGGCATCTATAGCATGTCAGGCGAATAAGGTTCCTGCTAATTACCAAGAATTAAACTCTATATCCAACTGAGGAACATAAAGCTTGGAAAGATGCAATGGAAACAGAATTAAAATCATTGCATAAGCTAGATGTGTATGAAAACGTAAAGTTACCACCAGGTAAACATGCTATTGGTTGTAAATGGATTTTTAAACTTAAAAATAGTGTAGATGTGACTGTAACCCATAAAGCTAGGTTAGTTGCACAAGGGTTTGCTCAGTCAGCCAATGACTATGATGAGGTCTTTGCGCCTAGTTTAAAGGCTGCAACGTTACGTGCAGCATTAGTGTGGGCAGTAAGAATGAATATATAGTTAATTGTTTAGATGTAGAGACAGCATATCTTCATGCACCGTTGCAACATACTATATATTTACAAAAACCTGCAGGATTCAAAACTGATAGTAAAACTGATTGCTGGAGGTTGTAAAAGAGTCTGTATGGCTTGAAGCAATCAGGATATGAATGGAATCAATGTATAGTTAAAAAGTTAACTAAAGTTTTAAAGCTGGCATGGCTGATCCATGTTTGTTTAGGAAAGAAAGTGATGGTGTGATTTCATTGTTGCTATTGTTCACTGATGACATAGCATTAATCACTAAAACTGAGCAAGAAGCGATGAGTATTATGACACTGTTAAGGATACAGTTCAGTATAAAACATCTCGGTGAGATTAGGCAATATCTTGGTTTACAAATAGATAAAACTAGGGGAGGATACAAAATCTCACAAACGGAGAAGGTTAACCAGCTACTCAGGACGTTTAGGATGGAACTGTGTAAACCAGCTAAAACTCCAATGGATGAGGAATTTAGCCATGATGATGTAAAAAGCCCTGCTTTTGATAAAGTTATTTATTAATCATTGATTGGTAGCTTATCGTATCTGAGTAATTGGTCAAGCCCGACATAGCATATAGTGTAAATCAATTGGTAGCAGAGGATGGTTTAATGCTGAACCTATTGAAAGGCACTGGCAAGCTGCTAAGAGGATATTAAGATATCTTAAGCAAACGATGCATTATGCATTGTATTTAGAACTTAAAGATGATCTGAGCTTAACTGCATATGCTGATGTAAGTTTTGCTACAGATGTGTCTACATAGAAATCAACATCAGGTTTTTTTTGCATTCCTGGGAAAATCACTAATGGCGGTCTATTAGACAAAAACATTTAAGTCTATCGACTATGGAGGCTGAGTTCTCATGTTTGTCATTATTATGTACAGATTTGATTCTCCAGTGCACTGCTCGGAGAGTCCAATGCTGGGTTAACACAGCCTATCTGCCCTTGGACTGAGTGATGTTTTTAGTTGACCACCCCTCCCTTTGCCTCTGCATGCTCAGTTCGAAAACTCAGTCCGCCCGTTAGGACTGTTTTGGGAGAGCTCCAGTCTAAGGTCAGATAGGCTGGAAAGTTTCCCACTTTGGACCACGTTTGAATCCTCACATTAGAGAATATTATCTCTGTTACAAGAGACAATAGAAACTCCTGAGGTTATCCCAGTGCCTGACCTCTTTATGGACGCTGTACAGCGCCAGTGGCTACAGCCAGGCACCCTAACCAACCCCAGGGGGGGGGGGGGACAGAGCACTGCATGCCCTGGAGGGGAAAATGGAAGATATCCTGAAATTCCCCCAAGTAGATGCCCCAGTTGTGTTTCTAACTTCCAACTCAAACCTGCCAGCTGAGCTCCTAGAGGGACTAAAGGCAGAAGATAAGAGGTCAGAAAAGGCGTGTCATAAAACACACATGGCGTCTGCCTGGGCCATCAAGGCATCCACCTCTGCCTCCTTCTTTATCAGGGCCACCTTATTCTGGCTACGCCAACTCAGGTCTAGGCCACCACCCAGGAAATCTAGATGGCGCCATGAGCTAACCAAAATTATTACCGCTGTCGAGTATTCGGCAGATGCCACCTTGACAGCAGCCAAATTCTCATCCAGGGCTCTCGCTTCCAATATCACTTCACGCCGCCTCTTATGGCTTAGGCATTGGCAAGCCGAAATGAAAGCCAAGTGGAAGCTGGCATTGGTCCCATTTAAGGGAGGCCTTCTGTTTGGAGAGGCCCTGGACAAGTTTGTCACCGAAACCAAAGACAAACGCAAGATCCTTCCTGCAACCCTTAAGAGGGGCGAGGTCCTTTCGTAAGAGACCTTACAGGAGTCAGGAAGCAGGGCAATCTTCTCACCCTTCCTCCTACCAGAGACCCTTTCAGGCAGGGGGGGATAGGCACCAAGACAGACCCTTCGGTGCTCGTGCCAACCAATCCCAGTCTTCTTTTCGGAGAACATTTCGAGGAGGAGGAAACAACAGTGGTGGCTCCCGTCCTTTTCGTAAGGGGAAGTGACGGTCGCAGGGATCCCCCCATCGGGGTCGGCTATGGCTGTACGCCGACAGGTGGGAGGAGATAACATCGGACAAGTGGGTCCTCAACACCATTCGGAGGGGCCTTGTCCTGGATTTTCTAACCTTTCCCCAGAGAAAGTTTATTCGCTGTCCTACCCCCAGGAACCCAGAGAAGAGGGAGCGCATGAGAGCAGAAATCCGCCATCTCCTAGAGATAGAGGCGATAGAGTCAGTCCCAGGGATCAGCAGGGGAGGGGCTTCTATTCTATCCTCTTCCTTGTGCCCAAGAGTTCAGGGGGGTGGAGGGCCATCTTGGACCTCAAAAGTCTAAATCAGCATCTGGCTTACAAGAGGTTCAAGATGCAGTCACTCCATTCCATCCTGGACTGTGTGAGGGAGGGGGACCTATTGACATCAATAGATCTCAAAGAAGCCTACCTGCATGTCCCCATCCATGTGGCCCACAGGCGGTTCCTGAGGTTCTGTTCGGAAGGGAAGCATTTCCAATACAGGGCACTTCCCTTCGGGCTATCATCTGCGCCCAGAACATTCACCAAAATTCTGGCAGTGCTAGCGGCTCATCTCCGCAGTCATCCGGTTCGTCTGGAATGTTATTTGGATGATATAATTATTCATTCTCTCACCACCAAGCAGGCACACCACGATGTTTCTCTAACTGTGCAGACCCTGCAGCACCATGGCTTCTCTGTCAACATGGAGCAGAGCCAGTTCCGGCCATCCACCTGTATACAACACCTGGGTGCAGTCATCAACTCCACCTCCTGCCAGGTATTTCTTTCTCCAGACCGGCTGTCCAACCTGAGACGCAGAGTGAAACACTGCAGCCTTGCCAGGTCGGTACCAATCATTCAGCTGTCCCAGCTCCTGGGGATAATGATATCGTGCCTGAGGGTGGTTCTCTGGGCTCGTCTTCACGCCAGGGAGCTGCAGTGGTTCCTGCTGCCAATGCAGAGGGCCAAGGCCAGCAACTCACACAGGAGGGTTCGGCTCCCACGAAAGGTGATCCGGTCTCTGGCATGGTGGAGGTCCAAGGCAGTCAAGAAGGGCTGCTTGTTCAAGGAGCCGGAAAGACTAGTTGTCACCATGGACGCCAGTCTCCTGGGGTGGGGCGCCCACTGTCAGGGCCACCTAGCCCAAGGCCGATGGACTCAGAGGGAGCATCAATTGGCTGGAACTGAGGGCAGCTCGCCTCGCGCTGAGAAGGTTCGCCGCTCTAGTAAAAGGGGCTCATATACTGTTGATGACAGACAATGTGGCGACAAAAGCGCATATAAACCGGCAAGGGGGCACGCGATCAAAGGCCCTCATGCTCGAGGCGGAAGCGCTGGGCAGGTGGGCGGAACGTCATCTGGCTTCTCTCAGTGCAGATCACATCTCCGGCGTAAGCAACCGGGAAGCAGACTGGCTGAGTCGCCAACGCATCGACCACTCAGAGTGGCGCCTGCACCCGGACCTGTTCCAGCAGATCGTGTGGAGATTCGGCAAGCCTCAGGTAGACCTGTTTGCCACACACAACAACACACAGCTCCCACGCTTCTTCAGTCGCTACCACTCGCCCCAGGCGGAGGGAACAAACACACTGAGGTCAGTGTGGCCTCAGGGACTACTGTATGCCTTCCCTCCACTTCCGCTCATCCCTCAGGTGGTGAACAAGCTCCTGGCCGAAAAGGCAGACCTCATTCTGGTGGCTCCCTTCTGGCCCAGAAGGCCCTGGTACGCAGACCTGGTCAGTCTCTCCGTTCAGAGACCGTGGAGAATCCCTCGGGACCAAATTGCCCTCAGCCAAGGGGCCATCACCCATCCAGAGCCCCAGTGGCTACAGCTAGCCGTTTGGCACTTGAGCGGGAGCTCCTGAGAAAGCAGAAGTTCTCTGACCAGGTCATTCGAACAATCCAAGCGTCCAGGAGGCCTTCTACTACTAGAATCTACGATGCCACCTGGGCCGCATTCTCTCAGTGGTGCAGGACTAGAGACATAGAGGCCTCATCAGCCTCAATCCCTCAGACCCTAGACTTTTTGCAGGAGGGTCTGGATAAGGGTCTTGCGGTCAGCACCCTCAGACGGCAGGTTGCAGCGCTGTCTACTATCCTGGCTAGGGGCTCCTCTTGCTCTCTGAGTCACCTTCCGCAGATCAAGAGCTTTCTCAAAGGAGCAGCGAACATCAGCCCTCCAGCTGTTCACCGGTATCCGTCTTGGGACCTTCCATTTGTGCTTAAGGCCCTGACCAAAGCCCCATTTGAGCCTTTGAGAAAGACCAGTCTGCGCCACCTTACCATCAAAACTGCCTTCCTGGTGGCTATTACATCCGCTCGCAGGGTATCCAAGCTGGCAGCTCTTTCTGTCAGGGAGGATTTGTGCGTAGTTCACCCGGACAGAGTAATTCTGAGGCTTGATCCGTCCTTTACTCCGAAAATTAACTCTTTGTTTCACAGGACTCAAGAGCTTATTTTGCCCAATTTCTGTCCCCATCCTTCTCACCCTAAGGAGCGTGAGTGGCACAAGTTGGACGTGAGACGAGCCGTGCGCACGTATGTAAAGAGGACAAAAGACTTCCGCCATTCAGAGGTGTTCTTTGTCTCCTTCCTCCCTGCGTCCCTTGGCCACAAGGTCTCCTCTCACACAGTGGGACGTTGGCTACGCGCTTGCATCAAGCTGGCATATGAACACCAGGGCAAAACAGCTGCGAGACGGGTCACCGCACACTCCACTAGGAGTGCAGCAGCGTCTGCAGCCTGGGCAACCCAGGCTTCTATTCTAGACATTTGTAGAGCGGCCACATGGGCCTCCCCCACGGCCTTTATCAAAAACTATAAGATTGACACCTTTGCCTCAGCCGAAGCCTCTTTTGGCAGAAGAGTTTTACAAAGAGTGGCTGAAATGCCAGAGGCTACGGCGCTTCCCCACCCTGGGACTCAATAGCTTGGGCATGCACTGGAGAAAGACCGTTGGCTTACCTGAACGGTCATTCTCGGGGCACTGCGAGGAGAGTCCAAACCCGCCTGGGGTGTTTATTATATTGAACGCTGTGACTGTATTGACTGTAACTGATTACAGGACGGTTTCCTTCATTTTCGAACTGAGCATGCAGAGGCAAAGGGAGGCGTGGTCAACTAAAAACATCATTCAGTCCAAGGGCAGATAGGCTGTGTTAACCCAGCATTGGACTCTCCTCGCAGTGCCTCGAGAACGACCGTTCAGGTAAGCCAACAGTCTTTTGCTATAAACAACTCCTACTGGATATGGGAATTGACATACAAGAGCCTATTGTTGTTTTCGAAGACAATCAAGCAGCAATTCAGATGGCATCCAATCTTGCTGTAAAAAACTAGGTCAAAACACACTGATATATCTGAATGTACAACAAAGTGTGAATAGTAAATTAGTTTCACTGGAGTATTGTATGTCTGAAGATAACATCGCAGATTATTTTACTAAGGCCCAAGGTAATATAAAGCATAAATGTTGTTGCGAGGAATACGGATTAAGATTGTAAGATTTATATATTGTCCTACCCAAAGGGGAGAATGTTATGAATATAATCTAACGGTTGGATTGGCAATATATAACTCATGTAACAATGCTATACCTGTTTCTTTAAAGCATATAGTAAAATGTGATTGGTTGCTGTTTTCCTCAATCGGCCATAAGAAGGAGCCAGAATTACTATTAGCTCTCTGTTTCTTAGCTGCTGGGCTGATCTGACTTGCGTGTTTTGGAAGCTGGCTGTTAGAAAGTGCCATGAGCTATTGTAAGTTTTGCAACTGCTAGCAAACTTTGAATACCGGACTGTTTGTATGTTTATGGACTATGTTATTTGGATTATCCCTCAACTGAAACGACATTGATGACTGACTGCCTTATCCGTGTATGACTTGGACTGTTTGATGGACTCTGATACCTCTATTTCCACGAAAGTAAAAGCCTATTTAAACTGCAGTTGTCTCTGTATGCTGGTTTGTGTGTTCTCCAACACAACTCTCACAACGCTTCTCTGAATGCACTCGCTCTCCCAACAGGGAGCTTACCTAACAAGTGGCATAAGGAAAATTGAAGTAGGAGATTACATCCCAACAAAGAGAAATATAAAAGATCTTTTTGGTGGTGGCTTGGGGAAAACTGAAGAGGGTGGACGTGTCAAAACGAAGAAAAGGGAGAAGTGGGATAAAAGGCTTACTAGGAAAAAAATCAGACAACTAGAAATTGTTATATGGGAAAATATAAAGCTAAGATAAAGGGTTTATTCCTAAATATGAAAATAAAATGGAGTTGCTAACTGGTTGAATATGATAATGGAAAAATAATTGAATAAAGGTTAAAATATATGGAATATGGACAAATATGAAACTGATATGGTGAGATTGCAAAGCAGGGATTTGTGATTCACTTTTATACATGATAATTAAACTGAGTTACTAATTGATTGAATCTGACAATAGAAGGATAATTAAGCATGGGTTAAAATATACGAAACATGGACATATATAGAACTTTTAAGATGATGAACAAAGTGAGATGCTTACCGCTTGTTATTTTATATAGTAGATTAATGGAATTGTAATGAACATTGAACAATAAGGATTGCCATTTATAGACAATTAAGAGTAATCTAATCCAAGATATGGAAAATGGAGAGGGAACATGAAATATACTCACAATGGCAAACTATTGAGATTTAAAGACAGAATCACAAATTGGGAGTGCGTAACGATGTATAATTATATAAATATAATGCTGAGAATAGCTGGGAATTCTAACCAGTTCTACATATTGGCCAAAATTAGGTTGGGAGTTTAAAAGCACAATGACTATGTACGTATACTTTTTTATTCTACTTTTTTCAAAAAAGGAGGAAGATATATGTATATTGAAAAGGAATTATAAATACCATCACCATAAAATGGAGCTTGCTCAGAAGCTGAAATACACCAAGTGAATGAGATGAAGAGTGTGAAGAAGAGGAGAGAGGTAAGGGAAGGAGAGGGATAGGAGAGGGCGGGGGAGGGGAAAAGAGGAGGAGAGAAAGGAGGAGTAGAAAGGGGAGAGAGAAGAAGGAGAGAGGAAGTGGAAGTAGAGAAGAGAAGGATGACAGAGAGAAGAAAGGAGATAGGGAGGGGAGGAGAGAGGGAGAAGAAAGTGATTGATAAGGTAATTGGTTTTGGGAGTTGACGGTAAGATGAATTAATGTAAATATTTAATAATACAATATGATGTTGGCTACATAATAGTATACATGTGATTATATGTTATGAAAATGAAAAAATAAAAAAACCTTTATATATATAAAAAACATATAACCCAAAGCATACTTCCAAATTAACAAAATAATGGCTTCATTAGAAGAGGAAGATCAATGTTTTGGAATAGGCCAGCCAGAGCCCACACCTGAATTCAATTGAAAATCTGTGTGATGACCTTAAGAGAGCTGTGTACAAGAATGCCCTCAAGGAATTGAGAGGGGCAAAACAGATCAAGAGATATCTAAAGCACCGTTGGTGGAAGACAGGGTGAACAACTGAATACAGGTAAGAGCTGCTATTAAGGCCTACCTCATAGCAATTCAGGTAGTGAAGCATTAAGTACTTCTCTGCACCAATTGTAATGGCATAAATCGGCCAGCGACCCTCTTTTAAGGTGAGCCATTTCCTCCTGGGAAAGGAGGATACAAGGTCTACATCAGTGGTTCTCAACCTATGGGTCGGGACCCCTTTGGTGGATCGAACGTTGTGCTTTAACAAAATATTAGTTTAAAGGTGCGCACACTTATGAAACTATATTTTTGTATTTTTATTTTTCCCCTTTGAAAGATTTTGGCTGGATAGCTTATATGTTATATTAAAGATGGTGGGGAAATCTGAAATGATCTATATTGGTATGATATTTTTACATGTCAAAAACAAGAGGTGTATCATCTTCTTCGTGCCATATCCGTCATCAGATGTTGGCAATCTTATTTTTTCAACAGCTGCATGAAAAAGTGCTGCTGAGTTTGTCCAAACCAATCCCTTAAGTTTTGAAGCCATGATGTTCTTCTTCTGCCTGGACCTCATTTGCCTTCAATCTTTTAATTGAGTGAAGGATGTTGTATTTTTCTGAGTGTCAATTTAAAATTTTGGATATGGGTGTACAGATTTTATATAAACACTTTATGATCTTTCCATTTGCAAATATATATTTTAACTGAAAATTATAGAATAAAAAAATTACCTGGTGGCATTAATTTCATAAGGATTCGTGCACCATCTCTAAGAGATGGCATATTTAGACTACTTCCTAGGTCTGCAACTTGCCAAAGAAATGAGATGTATCTAGGATGCAGTGACATAATCTACAATAAAAATAGAAATTTGTCATAAGATGCAAATTTTAAATGTTTGCCTAGTATTATACATTTAGATGCATGTGTTCTTTTACTTACAACTCCGGGCAAGCAACTTTCAACTTCTGGATTTGGACCATCGCTATAATGATTGCCATGGTTACCAGGAGAACCCGTGGAAGAATCAGAGGAACTATCAGGGCTTGAAGGCATATTGGAACTTATCTGTGTAAGCTTTGCTGTAATTAACTGCAGACAGAGTAAAATGCAGATGTAAATTGATAAACTACATCAAGTAGTGCATAACTATTTTTAAAAGCTTCTGAATGTATTAAACCACAAGTGTGCAAGTTTACTAATGCATAATTCTATCATTATAGATTATATTTATAGTGTTATGGGCACACATTTTATCAGTATATAATTTTTCTTAGTACTTACTGTTTTATCTTTCAGATTCAATTGTCCAATTAATTTCCTATCATCTACGGGATCTACTAATTCGCCTCCAATAAATAATTCTACTTTGGTATGTGCACTGTTGGCTTTAATACGGTTGAGAATGCAACGTCTGACTGAACCAATGGTATCATTTGTATGAGACCAAACATCCAAATCTTCCACCTGCCGACCTTGGTTTGGAAAACGAACTACTAGAGAGATGTGCTTACCACGAAAAGCTCTGAAAATATAGAGAAATGAAATTCTAGTTAAAATTATCCTGGATATTTAAAAATGTTAATATGGTAAAACACAGTTAATAAATATTTTTACTCCTTTTTAAAACATTGACAATTTGCTAATAAGAAAATGTGTTTCTTATTCTGAATTCTTAAAGGGATGGCTATTTATTTTGTAAGTCAGATAAAATATATCTTTCTTGCATGTATCAAGTATAATAAACATGACATTTATAATTCTGTTGAACTGCACTTACAAACCTTGATATTTAGATAATTGAGACAAGTTGATTAGCATAATCCTAAACATATGTATCCTATTGTAATAAAACTACTAATTTGAATCATATCTAATTAATAGTTCAATTACTGCACCCTAGGAAACTGACTTTTCCACAAACCTTGACATTGGTAGAATTGTTCGTTCTTCATGGTAATCACTGTCACATTCATTTATATACTCTCTTAAAACAGTCAACACTCGCACCATTCTTATTGCTTCTTGTCTTGCACAATTAATACTATCTTTATCTCCATCCAGTACACATAAAGTATCATAGGATGCCTTCAAACGATCAAAACAGGACTGAATGAAGTCCTCATGGATAACTACCTGTACAAATGCCAAAAGAGCCATACTTTATCAATTATTCAAAAAAAGGAAATAAATAATATTTATTTGAAAAATAAACCTTCAATAAATTACATGTAGAAATGCAGATTTCCCCAATTTTATAATTCCAAAAAATATTTTAAAAGTTCATTAACAAGCCAAACATAGTTTACTCTAGTGGTATAAGCACTGCCCAAAATACAAGGAATATTAATCATAACTGTCATGTAGTCTGACAGAATATCAATACTTTATTCCAGTTAACAAAGATTAATGTCAAAATAGCAGGTCTTCACTAGTCGAACCTTTCTTACCACAGAACATTACATTATTCTAAAATAATAAAAGTTATGGACCACCCAAATTAGATAAATATATCTGCTTATGTCAGAGAACATTTGGTGGTAGTGGTAATATATTATTAACCATGTCTATATTGTGAAAGCAATATTAAATGTGTATTTACTGTGATTATTTCTAGACTGGACTCTTTGGTTGACTATATACAAAAAAGATTTTTACTCTTCTGAAATTGCAACAAAACTTCCTATAGAAAGAAATATTTTACCTGATTAACTTGTAATCTTGGACCAAGGTTGGTATAAATCTCCTTCAGCAGATCTATTGCTCGACTGGCAATATCATCATTTCCTTGAATTACAACCTAAATTAACAACATAAAGCATATGTTAAGCTAAAATTGTATAACAAATGATCTAAAATAGCATATACCCAACTTACAATTTTGGAAATGGAATGTTTTTAAAACCTTTGGAATATCCATACCATTTTACCCATTCTTGGTATGCCATTTTTTGGACTTAATGCTCCAAACAATAGCAGTTTCTGTTATTCTAGGGGTGTTCTGGTTGTGTTACAGGTTATTTCATCCAAAATATGACAAACCACTTCTGGTTTTTAACTTCTAGAAAATGGCAGACCATATACAAAATGGCTAGAGTAGCATGCTACAGAGAGCACTGTGGATTTTTCCAGATATGCTATATGATAATCTAGACTACATCCAGTGTTCTCATAAGAAGCTACAAAGAAACTTTTAGAAAGCCAACTCATTACTTAAAAAGCTAATACCAAGTAAATACTGAAAACATGTTGAAATCTAGGTCTTCTGGATTTGTTAATGGAATATTGTTTTTGTTTACATTTTGGTTATGTTGCGATTTCCCACGTAATAGTGTGAATTTACTATTACTTTAAATAACTGTGGAAAAATAGTTAAGAACAATGGGCACACTTCAAATTTTCCTATTATAAAGATTTAATCATTGGATCTTTTCCTATAATTTGGAAATAATAAAATCTTGCTTTTATTATTTAGTACTCTGAAGAAGGAGTTGCCCATTATTCTCAGATGTCTTTAAAGAATTTATATCATTGTTAGAAATTATTTCATCTGTGTGATATCACATATGAAATAATTTGTCACAATGATTTAATGGTATTTACATCAACTGCACAATTATGACATAAATTATGTAAATTACTTAAGAAAATTACATACAAAGTCCATTAAATCAGTCAAAGTTTTGCTATATAGTTGATAATGAGAGGTCCTTGGTGCTCTCTGAGCTTGCTTTTTTCTTGCAGATGTTTCATTACCCCAACTAGGCAACACCATCAGTGCTAGCATCCCTCATTTCTACCCTGAGCTACATATATTCTTCTTTATTGATATAGTTGATAAATTTGTTGGAAAAAACAGCTGTACACAATCTTGTTATGCTGGTAGTAGTTGAAGAACATTTTCAACTAAAATTGGATAATTCATTAAATTAAAAAACCCTTATTTATATACTGTTTAGAAGTCTTTTAGATCTATGACTTTTTAAAGTTTAAAAGCGATCAAGATCACGTGAAGTGTTAATACAACTTTATAATTCCCTGGTAAGGCCACACTTGGAATACTGCATTCAATTTTGGTCGCCACGATGTAAAAAAGATGTGGAGACTCTAGAAAGAGTGCAGAGAAGAGCAACAAAGATGATTAGGGGACTGGAGGCTAAAACATATGAAGAACGGTTGCAGGTATTGGGTATGTCTAGTTTAATGAAAGAAGGACTAGGGGAGACATGATAGCAATGTTCCAGTATCTCAATGGTTGCTACAAAGAAGAGGAAGTCAAACTATTCTCCAAAGCACCTGAGGGCAGAACAAGAAGCAATGGGTGGAAACTAATTAAGGAGAGAAACAACTTAGAACTGAGAAGAAATTTCCTGACAGTTAGAACAATTAATCAGTGGAACGGCTTGCCTCCAGAAGTTGTGAATGCCCCAATACTGGAAGTCTGTATGAAGATGTTGGATATCCATTTGTCTGAAATGGTATAGGGTTTCCTGCCTAGGCAGGGGGTTGGACTAGAAGACCTCCAAGGTCCATTCCAATTCTGTTATTATATTGTATTGCAAGTCTTAAAATAGTACACAAGAGCGCCATACTATCACAAAACATTAAGCTTTATATCTGAACATATGAAATGTTCAAAACAATGTAAGCACATTTAAAATACACAATGATGCTTCATTCCACATATATGTAATTGTTGATTTGTCTACTTTACAAAAATAGTGTTTTTTGTAAAGGCATTTTTTCAATACCGTTAATACTATTAACAGAAAGTAAATGACAGCCTCAATTTGAATAGTTAAGAGTATATTTTTTACACTTACTCTCCAAAGGTAATCTAGTCCTATTAACTCCAAGTCATCCATCATATAGGCACGTCTCTTTGCTACTAGCTTCCCTTCCCGACAATTCACAGCTTTGAAGAAACGTTCAAAACATTTCATTCCATTTTCTGTTAACAGTGAAGGGTCCAATTGAAGAACATTGTTTTCAAAAAAGTCTTTATTAATGTCAGGGTCTAAGTCCGGTTCATCTCCCATTAGTTTAGAATACCATTTAAAACAGGCTTCACGATCACACAGGTAGACGGCATTTTCAGCTAAACATTTCCATATTTGTTTTGCCTGAGGAGCACAGAGCCATAATTGACCATCCTTCAGTAAAAATCTTGCAGAAAACAAAGGAACAAATCATTAGAAATATGTATTAATCTCATGAATACTTTAAAAATAAAGTTTGCCATATATACCTAAATTCAAATAATTTGAAATTTCCAAAAGGGAAAAAAGATAATTTAGCATTATTACATAATGTGCACATCAATACTTTCACATTACTACATTTCATTTAAGATGATTCCCTCCAAAACCTGACAAGCTAAGTTTTTTTTAATATTTACTAATTTTATATTTACTAATTTCTTATCCTTAAAACTAGCTGTTCAAATGTGTTTTGATGAATCAAGAGATATCAAGATCCATTTATTCAAAAAAGAACCCTACTTATTTTTCCATCCTTCTGGAGTAGCTTGGCTATGAAGTAATTATTCTAATTGTAGGAACTCTAGTGAAAACAATGTACATGAAATGGGTCCATCTGAAAGAGGTTACGGGGTAGGCATATCAATACTTTATTAAATGAATGGCAATTAGACTGACAGGATCAAAATTAAGATGCAAGAAGTATAATCTCTTCTAAGGATCTTTCTGCAATAAAGTCTACAAATCAGAATAAGCTTATTCTACATATATTGCAATAAGAATATGCAGTTCTTCACCTAAGTAAATAAATATATTTTCTCTCATTAAGGAACATTTATTTTTTTATCTCCCCACCCCCCCAACACAAACTATGCTTAAACTAACCGTAAAAAGTTCAACCGCTCTTGGACTTCTTGAACATGACTGTATCTACTTCCTGGTCTTACAGTTTGTGGATCATATTCTCCATGCTCTGCAATTTTTAAGAAGCAGATATTATAATGTTATATATGTTTAATCATCAGTAAGTCTCAATGTATCCAAGGAAATCCATTTAGAATTGCCAACATTTTAGTATTGTTGAACAATTTATGTTTTAGATATGCAACAACCAAGACAACCATACCAATGTCCTTTGATTCTTTTGTAACTTATTCAAAAATTTATTAACATAAATGACCAGGGGGGCATTTGCCCAGGTTCGCCTGGTGCATCAGTTGCGTCCCTACCTGAACCGGGAGGCCCTCACAACAGTCACTCGTGCCCTTGTGACCTCTAGACTGGACTACTGCAACGTGCTCTACATGGGGCAGCTCTTGAAGAGTATTCGGAGACTTCAGCTTGTCCAGAATGCAGCCGCACGAGCGATTGTGGGTGTACCTCAGTTCACCCACGTAACACCTATCCTCCGCGAGCTGCACTGGCTGTCTATTGGTCTCCGGATACGCTTCAAGGCGCTAGTTGTTACTTATAAAGCCCTTCATGGTATTGGACCTGGGTACTTGAGAGACCGCCTGCTGCCAATTACCTCCGCTAGGCCGATTAGATCCCACAGATTAGGCCTTCTCCGAATCCCATCCGCCGGCCAGTGTCGACTGGCGACTACCCGGAGGAGAGCCTTCTCTGTGGCTGCTCCGACCCTCTGGAACGAACTCCCCGTGGAGATTCGAACCCTCACCACCCTCCAGGCCTTCCGCAAAGCCCTCAAAATCTGGTTGTTCCGACAGGCCTGGGGCTAAAGAGCTGTTGCCCCCGTCTCGAATGGTATGACTGTTGTGAGTTTTTAAATTATATATTGTTATGTTGTTGTTTTTAAATCTTTTGTCTGTATTCCCCTCCCCGGTTCGAATTGTGAGCCGCCCTGAGTCCCCTTCGGGGGAAAAGGGCAGCACATACATTTAATAAATTGAATTGAATTGAATTGAATTTAAAAATGTTTCATAAATGGCATAGAAATAGACTGTGAAAAATATTTTACTTTTGCAAAACAAATCAATATCCTGCACACTTTTTGTTTTTACATGTTCCTCTATAGAATAGGTGATCTCACATTTCTCAGATTAAAATCCTAACCATCCTAACAATGTTTAGGAGAGAATTTTAATGAGCTAAACAACTTTAAAATTTAACTCACCTTTAGCATACTGTCGCATGCTTTCCATATATGCTGAAAGATTTTCTGCAACTAAAGTTACTAGAGCATGATTGTGCTGAAGTTGATTGATTAAGTCATGACGATAAAATACATGGGGGCTTCGCTGAGTTTGACTGCAATTAAAAATATAAAACTTATAGGTAAATATTTAATATGAATATTTTCATTCAATACTACAGAAAGTAAATGATAGTCCAAAGTGGTATTACATTTTTAAACTAAAATCCCATTCAAAACTGAACATTTATACAAGTCAATTTAAAATTCAACATATAACAGAATAAATATCAGGAGCTACAGCTTTATATTAAAGGCATACTCTTCATAAAATCTGTCATGGAACTATTTTCATAGCAATGAATTATATAACAGCAAGTTACTCTCTACTGCATAATACAATCATTTTTGAAAAGCTTCTGAACCTGTCAGGTACCATACTCTCTACTGCATAATACAATCATTTTTGAAAAGCTTCTGAACCTGTCAGGTACCATAGATTCCTATTGGGACACTGTCATTTTGGTGGAGAGGGGGTCTGGGTGCATTCTGTAATTTATAGCCTTTTTCCTGGTGCCTATCTATCCTGTACTTTGATTTACCTTCATGGGAATGTAAGGGGGGGGAGGGCCATCTGTTTTCTCTCAGCTTCAGAGCCGCCAGCCTGAGAACAGCTTCTTATCACCTTTTCAAAACAACTTCGCACCTTTGGATTGGCTTATTCAACACTGGACTGAGGGGAAGAGTTTCTAGCTGCCTTAACCTAAAAGAATGGCGGTGGTGGTGGGGGGATCCTCGGATCTTGCTTCCTTTGTCTTGCTATCTCTTTTCTTCAATAAAAGGCTATATTTGAAATGCTAATTGTTTCAAGAGCTACTTTCTTGTTCAGAGAGGACAGGCAGGTCCTTATAGAACTATACTTTGTCATCTAGCAAAAATTATTAACAAATTTAAAATCCAATATGAAAAAGTCCGTTGGCTTATCTGAACGGCTGTTCTCTGTGCGCTGTGGGATAGTCCAAGCATGGGTTAAATTCAGCCTATTAGCATCGAGATTTAGTTTTAAAAAGTCTTGGCTACGCCTCTCTTCTCCTTCAGATGCCAGTTTTTTAACAGGGCGCAGCCGTAAGAAGATGTTCAAGATGAAGTTAAGTCTCTGACAGTAAGTCAAGATAGGTAAGAAGGTGATCCGCCACAAACCCTGGGCCAGCCGGACACAGGGCCTGGTTGGATTCTCCCGCAGCACACACAGAACAGCCGTTGAAGGAAGTCAACAGACTTTCTCCTGTGTACTGTTTGGAGAATACAAACATGGGATATACTCAAGCTAAGAGTCACATGGGCGGGAAGAGTCCTGGTCCAGGAGTCCAAAATAACCCTTTGAAGAACACGTCGCCCAAATGACGCCTTAGTCGAGGCAAACTTGCCAACTTTGTAATGTTTAATGAAGGGCGATGGTGATGACATCGCTGCCCTCAGATTTCCTCCACTGAAGCCTGCGTAGCCCAGGCGGCCGAGGTAGCCATGCTCCTAGTCGAATGAGTGGTCATGCGTCTAGGTAGCGGGCGAGATTGTTGGTCATAAGCCAGGAAAATGCAGGCCTTGATGCAGCGACCGATGGTAGAGGGAGTGACCTTACGGCCCATTGTGGCCGGCTGAAAGGAGAGGAACACTGACTTGGATTTCCAGAATGATGCCGTGCATTTGATGTAGCGATGCAGGGCCCTCCAGATGTCGAGCAGTGGATGGGACGGCGAAGGACAGAAATTGGGAAGGACGACATCCTGACTGTGGTGGAAATAGGAGTTGACCTTTAGTAAGAACTAAGGATCCAAACACAAGACCACTTTGTCCGGATGGAACAAGCAGAGATCCTCTCTGACCAACAGGTCCGCCAGCTTTGACACTTTCGTCACTGAGGTGATGGCTACGAGGAAAACCACCTTCAGTGTCAACAGCTGATGGATAACAGACCTAAGTGGTTCAAAAGGCAATGCGATGAGGGCCTGCAGATGAGGAACAGATTCCAAGTTGGGTAACGATGGACCACAGGGGGACTGAAATTTGAAGTTCCTTTGAGAAAACTCCAGACCCTGGGGTGTTGAGCGAGGGTACATTTGTCCACTGACTCAATTACTGTGGATAAGGCAGCAGCCTGCCTTTGAAAAGTAGAGGATGCTAGTCCTCTATCCAGCCCTGTCTGGAGGAAGTTGAGGATCTGCGGAACAGAAGCTGACCGTGGATCTATGAGCTGTTTTCGGCATCACCTGGAGAAGGTTACCAATGTGGCCTTGTATATTTCTGGTGGTAGAAGGATGCCTCAATTGTCCAAATGACCTTCTGGGAAAAGTTCGACTCAGGATATCCCCTTCAAGTGTCAAATGGCTAATTGCAAACATTGGGGCTCTGGATGGAGAAGAGCCCCCTGGCTGAGGACTATCCTGTCATCGGGAATCCACCAAGGATGAGAGATGGATAGATTGACGAGGTCTATGTACTAGGTCCTCCTGGACCAGTGCAGGGCAACCAGAAGCACCTCTGCCCCTTCCTCTAGGATCTTCTGCACAACCCTCAGGATGTGTGAGAGGGGGAAAGATGTACAGGTGTCCCTGAGGCCATGGGCAATGCACAGTGTTAACTCCTTCTGCTCCGTGCACTAGAAACCTGGCAAAAAACCTCAGGAGCTGGGCATTCATCGGATGGGCAAAAAGGTCTACCGTCGGGCGACCGAATTGTCTGGATAACTCCTGGAACAGGCCCGGGTGTAGGCGCCATTCCGAGTGGTCCACGGTTGACCTGCTCAGCCAGTCCGCTTGGACATTGGCTACTCCGGAGATGTGCTGCACCCTGATGGATAGGGTGTGAGCTTCCGCCCACCGGCCGAGCTTGTCCGCCTTGATCATAAGGGACCTGGAGTGAGTGCCCCCCCTGGCAGATGATATGGGCCTTCGCGGCCACGTTGTCATGAGTATGAGTACATGGCAGTGTGTTACCAGCGGGTGGAACTGTTGAAGTGCTAGTCGAACTGCCCTGAGCTCTAGTCAATTGATATTGGCGAGCTCCTGTTGACTCCACCGCCCCTGGGCCGCCCAATTCTGTGAGTGAGCTCCCCACCCAAAGGGGCTGGTGTCGGATGTGACTGTGACACGCTCTGGCTCCCTGAAGTGGCAGCCCTTGTGAATGGTGGAGGACGTCCACCAATGCAGTGAGCGCAGGACTCAAGTGGGTATTCGTACCTGCAAATTGGAGCTGCCATCGCTGGCCCATTGATACAGCAGCAGGAACCACTGGGGAGTCCATGCGCCCAGGAAATGACATTTATACAGAAAATCAGTTTGCCTAATAATTGGGACAGGATCACCAGGGACGTCAACCACCATCTCCATAGTTGGCTTATCAGTGCCCTGATGCTGAGGTGCCGTTCCTGTGACAGGGAGACTTAGCAAGAGATAGTGTCTATTACTGCTCCCAAATGCAAGAGATTGGTGATTGGGTGTGGATGGCTTTTGCCAAAGTTGATCAAGAACCCGTGTTGTTGCAGAGTTCAGATCATGGTCTGGAGAGGTCGGTGTGCTTGATCTGGGGACGACGACAGGATCAGAATTGCATCGAGGTAGCATTGTAACATTACCGGGACTGATCTGAGGTGTGCCGCTACCGCTGAGAGTAACTTCGTAAAATCCTGGGTGCAAAGGACAGGCCAAATGGCAGAGCCCGATATTGGCAGTGGTGGCTCACAAAACAAAATCTCAGGAGCCTCCGATGAGATGGTCTGATAGGTACGTGGAGGTAGGCTTCCTTGATATCTATTGATGTCAGTTGGTGCCCCTGGTGGCTCAGAGGGACTGCATCATGAATCTCTTGTATGCCAGGTGGACATTGAGCCTTTTAAAATCTAGGATCGCTCTCCACCCCCACCCCACTCCGACTTCTTGGGCACTAAAAGGAGAATTGAGTAAAATCCTAGTCCTATCTGGTTCAATGGAACCGGTTCGATGGCACAGATATCCAACAGATGTTGGATTTCAGTTTCCATGAGACCCCTTTTGACTTGACAACTGGGGATAGAGACACGAAATGAAGTGCCTCAGGGGCCTGGAGAGGAATTCTAGAGTGAGGCTGAGCTCACTGTTTGAAGAACCCAAGTGTCTGACATGGTCACCTCCTACTGGCTGGCAAAATTTAATAGTCGACTGCCAATGGAAGTACGCTTTTGGGAGTCACTTGTATCGGCGATAGGGCCTACTGCCTGATCCTCAAAAAGAATGTCGGGATTGGAGCTGTGCTGATGGAACTGCGGCTGTCTACCTGTCCTGGAATCCTGATCTATACTGGGAATAATCCATTCCCTGCAAGTAGTTTCGTTGGCAAGACTGGTAGAGTTGGTAGGAATAAGCAGGTTCAGGAGCCCAAAAGGACTTGGTCTTCAACAAGAGACAATTAAATAAGACTGCGAAATAGGCTTGAGAAGGCGGGGGTCATGCCTTCATCTTCAGATAGCTCCTGTTCCCCTATCTCATCTCCCAGCAGAGAAGCCTTGCTGTGTAGGGAATGCTGCGGGGAAGCTGGATCCCAAGCTGTATCGGAATGACCCCTAACTATATTTAAGTCGGAACACTTGATTCCTACACTGGATCTCAGAATCCACACCATAAGATATGGCAGCGGACAAAATGTCCCTGAGTTCTCTAGGAAGGGCGAGGCCTTGACCCTTTTCTGGGCCGAGCCCCGCCATAGCAGGGGAGAAGGTAGCCTCTGGAGCAGAGCATCTTGGTCTAAGAGGAGGATCTGGTCCTGCAACAGCTCTACTTAATGGAGGGTCAAGCCTGAGACTCACATCAGTCACAGAAAACTCCTGGTGCCAGGAATAATCAGGGGACAAGGATCTGCTGGTCTCTAATAGTGGAGGTGAAAGGGCCCTACTCCTAGGAGATCCCCTCTCGTCCACCAGTGAAGGAGGAAGACTAGGGCCCAAAGATCCTTCTATGATCCCGGGGGCCTGAGAGGGTGAGGCGGTCTGCCCCCCCTATAGTCCAGTCAGCCTCTATACCCTTACAGCGATTCTTAGATTTGCTGGCCTTGCTTCCTTTGGCCCTGGTGGAAGGGCCCTTTGTTGCGACCCTACCAGTCTGTGAACTGGAAGTTTCAGTGGAAGGCAAGCAGCTGGGGGATGATCATGCTGCCCCGCTGTTGGTAGAGGTCGATCGGTCCGCCATTTTGTACTGTGTGGCCACATGGATCAAAGGAGAGGCAAGGCAGCTGGCTGAGAAATAAGCCTCTGTGAAAACAGTAGACCTCAGTAAGCACAGCACTCAGTGCCAAGGCTAGCAGCAAGCTGTGAGGTAACAGATTGGAAAAGCAGCCTAAACACACTGAAATCTCAGAGCAATCAAACACGCCACCGCCGACTCCGATCTCTGCAAGAGAGTGGAGTCAGGACGTACGCATGCGCAGTAAATAGGTCTACCAGCACCAAGAAAAACGGTTGCGCTGGACCAATGGTGTGAAACCTTCTGGCGTGCAGTTCGAAACACACCAGCAATCGAGTCAAAACAATGGAGAAATGCCACACTGCAGCGGCAAGCCAACTCTCTGCCTCTTAACAAGCATCTCTCTCGTGCTACAGAGACTAGCCAACAGGTCGGGCGAAAGCTTCAACTGCTAGAAAAACGTTCCTCAGGGGTCAAACCAGAATGAATAAATACGATGAATAGTGCTGGTGGTTCTTACCGGCGGGCCAAGAGATACCAGCGCACTCACCGGGGCAATTTGCAATCTTGCAAACAATCCAAACTATAATTGCTGCACTTCTAACGGAGAATCTAAGATGAGAAATTTTTCAATCTAATAGCCAATATAACCAGATTGAGTTGGAGAAATCTTGAATATGTCTCATTTTGGCTAGACTGAGTTAAAAAACTGTTATCTGAAAGAAAAGAGAGGCGTGGCCAAGACTTTTTTCAACTCAGTCTTTAGACTAATGTGCTGAATTTAACCCATGCTTGTTTTCTCCAAGCAGTACACAGGAGAATGAATGCTGTTTTCTGGCAGAAGATGCAAATCTAATATAGCTGATAGTCCTTAGAACCCTAGAATCACATCACAAAAATTCAGTGACAGAATATGAACAGGGTGACTTCAATCCATTTTCAGCTGTTTGGAATAATTTTATGGGTCAAACATCTTGACCATTCCTCTCTTCTTGCTTAATGACCACTCATTCAGTGATTGTTAAAACAAGTGCTAGTTAAGTACGAGCATGTAAGTCCTCGTACTTACGATGTCACAATATCCTACGATCACGTGACCATCATTTGTAACCTTCTTTGCTGGCTTCCAACAAAGTCAATGGGGAGCCAGGAGGTGGTCCTGAGTAGCAACCATATGACATTTGATTTGATGACTGCACGGGCTTCGCTTAATGGAAACCAGAAATGCCAAAATTTCTATTATTAAGTAGTGTGGTCATGTGACATTGCACTGTGCTGTTTAGCAATGAAAATTCCTGATCCTTGTTAAGTGAAAACTACCTATATGTTCTTTGTTCTTTGAAGATCAAAGGACTGAATTGTGACCCTAATCCTTGAAACACTGCCAAACCATTAAATGAAGGTAAATAAGTTACTTCTTAATTACTACTCTTTCTCAACTGCTTTTAAAATCATTTGTTATCAAAATAAGTGACATGAATATAAATGACAACTCAGCTTCAATATTTCTATTAACTCCTACCACATTCAATTTATACTCTAACAATTCACATCTTAATAACATCCGAGGTGTAAATGACCAATACAGAATCTTACTTCAAATTCCTTAGATCAGAATTCTCCAAAGTGGTCCATATCAACTTCCACAAATCAGTGGGGTTATCCATTATTATTTTGTTATTATTACGTATATTATATTACTTAAAATATTATTATTTCCATACAATAAATGTTTGGAAGTGTGTGTCAATGAGCAATCTGAAACTTCCTGAAGAGACCAATGAGCTGAAAAGATTGGGAATTCCTGCATTAAACTTTATGTTACCCCTATCAATTTCAAAGGTCACATACTTGTCATACCATTTGAAGGTGACTAATAATTAGGTAATTCTGTGATATTTCTAAACTAATTACTTACTAATTTATTTTATTTAAAATATTTATATGGCTGCCCAAGCTATTTAGGTTTGTTATATGAAGGGGTTACATGCATTCTACAGGAATACTACCTATTACCACATAACTAAACAACTACAAATACATCATCTATTCATGCATTGTACTAGATTTTATTATAATTCACTATATAATTACCTCAACTTCTCACCTTAAGTTTTGTGGCGCTTCTCCAAACAAACTACAAATTTCCCTAATTTGTTTCAAGGCTGGAATGACCCATTTGTCATTTGTGCGGAGTTCTTCTATAAAACGATCTATCCACTGTATTTTTTGTGTATCTCTATCCTTCAGGAAAAGAAAAGGAAGCATAAACATGAAGGACAGAGGATAAAGATAGGCCGAAAATGAACTACAAAAAGTAAGATCATCCTGGGCAAAAGCAGAGAAAACCTATTCCTAAATAATACATGCCAACTATCAGTATAACATCAAGTTGCTTCCTTATTCCGCTCTTGTACATGGAAAGCTTAAATTTTGTCAGAATCTGGGCCAGCTATTATTTCTATACCACATGTACCAATTATTTATGTAATATGGCCCTCCATCTCTTATACATGACACTAGGTGAATAGCAATTAAAACAAAATAAAAACAGAATAAAATGAAACCAATAATTAAAAATGTAAATAACAGGTGCAGGCCATCCATACCTCTATGAGTAAAACTAGATCCCCCTCAGAACTCAATCCCAATTCTCTCTGCAAATCTGGACTGCTATGGAATACCACATGAGGGCTTTGTTTCCCATAAGCCCCTAAAGAAAGAGCCACGGTAGTGCAGTAGTTAGAATACAGTACTGCCACCTACTGCAGGCTACTTCTGCTGATCATTGGCTGCTTGCAGTTTGGTAGTTCGGGTCTCACTGGCTCAAGGTTGACTCAGCCTTCCATTCTTCTGAGGTTGATAAAATGAGGACCCAAATTGTTGAGGGCAATATGCTGACTCTATAAACTGCTTAGAGAGGGCTGTAAAGCGGTATATCAATCTCAGTGCTATTATTATAATTAACACCAGTTTGAGAAGACTGGCAAGCTCAAAATTAGATTGCCACCGAAACTATAGCACTCAAAAAGTTTAAATAAAAATTATATTAGACCCCTGATTCAAGAGCAATCTTCCACTACATAGACACAAAGAAAGGAATAAAAGAGCAGCCATTAGCTACAAAGAGTCATTATATACTATTTTATATCTCATATTGCCCACACTAATTGATGTTACTTCTCTTGAAACATCTGATCTTATAATCATAGCGACCTGCAAGAAAGGGGATGAGGAAACGCAGAGGTTTCTGAATATTCTCTAAAAATCAGTATGTGTCATTGCCTGTTTCTATTGCGCTCAAATGTTCTTCCTTGCTCCCAGATTCATCCCTTTCCAATACTGTCATGTATTATTTTCCCCTGGCAATACTTGCCAATTTTGCAGATCAATCTAGTATTCTATATGCCCTCCATATAAATTGGTGCCCTATTCACAGCCACTTGTATACAGCCAGTGGTGGGTTTCAAAATTTTTTGGAACCTCTTCTGTAGGTGTGGCCTGCTTTCCGGATCCACTGGTGGAACCTCTTCTAACCGGTTCGGTAGATTTGACGAACCGGTTCTACCGAATAGGTGCGAACTGGTAGGAACCCACATCTGTATACAGCTCAGAGACATTCTAGCTTCTTCTGCTAGTGGGAGGGGTGCATAGAAACACATCTACAGTAAGTTATCTGCAAAGTTCAGCAGGCAACCCACACAACGAAGCTGCCAAAGAGTCCTTGGAAGTTTTAATCCTAAAATGCAGGACAGAACTGTGACTCAAAAACCTATGAAGCAATAATAGTCCAGGGTTTACTGGCGGGGTAGAGCTGTGGGGAGAGAAGTTAAGAGCCCTGGATGCTAATCCATAAGAGGATATTCATTGAAGAAATGGCAGAATCCCTGTAAATAAGACCTGGTCTTATTTTTTTTGCACTCCAAAATAAGCACTAGGACTTATTTTCAGGGATACATATCAGGGTTTCAGCCCAGCTGGGTGCCCCTCCCCCCTGGCATGCACACAAGTGGTGGCAAGTGCACAGGACCAATTGTATCTGGCAGCAGCTGCAGCCTGCGCAGCACGGGTGAGCGGATTCCCTGTCCAAGTAGCAAACGGAGGCAGAAGTGTGGGAGGGGGAAAGGCAGGCAATCCAGACGTGCTGCACAGGCCACGGAAAAGCTGAGAGTTGGGCTGGAGTGCCCAGGCTTGGGAAGCTCATCTTTGTGTGGTCGCACCGGCAGCAGATGAAGGCAGAGGCAGGGGTGGAAGGAAGGCAATCCCGACGCACAGCGCAGGCAAGCTGAGATGTAGCCTACCAACTCTCGGTTTTCCCAAGGCCCATGTCTGGATCACCTGCCTTCCCCCCGCAACTCTGTCTCCATCTGCTGCTGTGCCACCACACAAAGATGAGCCTCCCATGCCCACCCGCTGCTCCAGCTCAACTCTGGGCCTTCCTGTGGCCCACAGGGCAAGTCCGGATCAAGTGCCTCCTCTATGCCTCTTGCTTGGACAGGTAATCAACTCACCTGCACTGTGTGGACTACGGCTATTGCCGTAACTGTCAGCCTGTGAGCACTTGCCGCCTCCTTTGCTGGCCACACCCACCCTCCTTCACTAGTGTTTATTTTTGGCATAGGGCTTATATTAGGCGCACATGTAAAAATCAGGCTAGGGCTTATTTATGAGATAGATCTTATTTTTGGGAAAACATAGTAGCTAGCATTTATTGGGCTGTTCCACTGAATAGTGAAGTGAAATTATTAATGGATGATCGCTGGATCCATACTCCTGGTAGGACCCTTTGCTCTCAAGTTCCACATCCTCTCTTATATTGGGCATGAACAATCTGCAAGCACTTTAACAGCTATTAGTAACATGCAGTGGTAAAATCAGAGCTGCTTTCTGCTGAAAATGGTGAAGCAACCCTTCTTTCTTGGCTGACCTAAACAACTTGCTATTTGCTACTCTCCATAAATGTACAATGAGGACGGAGTACATATACTTGTCAATGTTCTTGGTTACCCAGCTTGTGCACACAAAACCAGAGTCCTATGAGGATACCCAGACAGATTGGGACCAAGTTGTCATAATGTTCCAGCTTTGTGTTTGTAAGCACCCACAAATTGCAAACCTCCCTTGAATTATCCACCTATAATTTTAAAATTCCTGCTTTAGAGTATAATGGGGAAAAACAACATATTTTTTAATGAAACATTAGCAAGTTCATTTTAATGGCTAACTAACAATTCATCCTTACCTGTGAACAACTGTAATCTAAAATTTTAATGTGGGCACTTAGAGCCTGATCCATGATATCAACTGGAACATCATCACTATGCGCTAAATTCCATAGGAGATTTAGTACTTTGTGTGCCATCACACCATCTTTATCATCTTCTGCAAGACGTCGGATTAGCTCAAGTAGCTTTTCACGTTGTTTTTTACTTGCATTTGTCCAACTTGCCTAAAAACCAAAGGGGAATCAATGGAAAGTTAAAATGCAGTCCTATAATAGTACGAAAACTTTAAGAAACTGTAATATTAAAATACAAATTAACATTATTTAAAATTTACATGTAACTACCGTTTCTCCCAAAAGACGACCCACCTTGAAAAGAAATCCTATCATGTTTTTGAATGCATGCGATCAAATTTAGCCCCACCCACAAAATTAGCCCTAATTAAGACCCTGCCCACCTAGGTGTACAGGGGGTGGGGTGAGGCATACAGGTAAAAAATAAGCTAGGGTGGTGATGGGTGGGTGGAGCTGCCCTACTTACAAGGCCTCGCACAACCCAACACCTGCCTCGCCTTCTTCTGCAGCTGCTTGCCGCCACTCCCACTCATCGACCCAGCCTCTGTTTTGTCTTCAGTTGCCTGCTGGAAGGCATCTGCAGCCGATAACAGAGCTCCAGATCAATCCGGAGCTGAAGGCATCTGCAACCGATAATAGAGCTCCTGATCAATCCGGAGCTCTGTTATCGGCTGCAGATGACTTCCGGCAGGAATATGAAGGCGAACTGGGAGGATGGGGCGATGCATGTGTGTGGCAGTAGAAGAATTGGGCCAGCAGTGTGCTCCTGCTGGGCGGGGCTATCAGTAGCACCGCCATGAGGTGAGTCAATAATTATTTTAATATAGCTGAATTCCTACTACTAATTGCTCAGTATGGTTGAAGAAAACATGTATTTATATATGTTATTTAAAATACTGTTTTTAAGGCCTAGCCCTGGCCTTCTTTTTGGAGAAACACAGTATTTTAAATAACAAATATAAATACATGTTTTCTTCAACCATACTGAGAAATTAGTAGTAAGAATTAATCTATTTTAAAATAATTTTTAAAGATTACATCTGAGTGAAAGCCTCTTTCCAGCTCTTCTAAATCAAAGCAAATTCATGCTCTTACAAATAGAATACCATTTTTAATATCATTTTAATGTATATTCCAATATCAATCAAATTTAAGTTATTAGTGAAACATATCTGGTTGCATAATTATTTTTACAATTCTTCAAGAAAATGCAAGAAACTCATTGGTTCTTTTTACCCATTAAGAATTCAACAAATCTAAACTGACCGTTGTCTTACCTGAACGGTCCTTCTATGGGTGCTGCGAAGGGAATCCAATCATGGGTTAACTTAGCCCTCTAGCCTTGAGACTGAGTTATGCAAATTTCAAAGTCACGCCTCCTCTGACTGGACTTCCGTTTCCCTTCAGTTCTCGTACGAAGTCCACCGAAGGAGCATTATGTCAATTGTCAATCAAGCCGCAGGCCATCCGGTACTACATAGTCGAGTCCAGTCAGAGATAAGATAGCCCCAGAGTCACAATCAAAATGGAGCCCTGACCAGCCGAAACTGCGGGCAGGTTTGGATTCCCTTCGCAGCACCCATAGAAGGACCGTTCAGGTAAGACAACGGTCATTCTCCTGTGTGCTGCTCCGGGAATCCAATCATGGGATATGCCAAAGCAATTAAGTCCCAGGGCGGGAGCTAGGCTGGTCAGGCTCCTCCGCAGACGGAAGGACCCTTTGCAACACTCTCCGCCCAAAGGACGCCTCAGCTGAGGCAAAGACATCAATCTTGTAGTGGCGAATAAAAGGTGAGGGCGACGCCCAGGTGGCCGCCCTGCAAATCTCTTCTACAGACGCTTGCGTCGCCCAGGCCGCTGTGGTGGCCGCACTCCTGGTGGAATGAGGAGTGATCCGCCTTGGAACCGGTCTGGAGTGGGTGTCATACGCCAATGCAATGCAAGCTTTCAACCATCGGCCGATGGTGTGGGAGGACACCTTCTGTCCCATTGAAGACGGCTGGAAGGAGACGAACAGAGCCTCTGATCTTCGGAACAACGCAGTGCGTTTCACATAGCGACGAAGAGCCCTGCGAACATCCAGATGGTGCCACTGGCGTTCCTGCGGATGAGACAGGTGAGGACAAAAGTCCGGCAAGACAAGTTCCTGAGTCCTGTGAAACAACGAGTTTATCTTTGGAAGAAAGGTCGGATCCAAACGAAGCACCACCTTGTTCGGGTGGAAGATGCAAAGATCCGCACGAACCGAAAGGGCTGCTAGCTCTGACACCCTCCTGGCCAATGTTATGGCCACCAGAAAAGCTGTCTTGAGCGTCAATAATCGGAGGCTGATGGAATGGAGAGGTTCAAAGGGGGCAGCTGTTAGGGCTCTGAGAACCAAGGTCAAATCCCACGTGGGATAACGGTGTACCGTCGGCGGTTGTAAGTTGGAAGCACCCTTAAGGAAGGTTCGAACCCGCGAGTGCTGAGATAAGGAGCGGCCTTGGCCACCCCCGACCACCGTCGACAAGGCTGTGACCTGACGGCGAAGTGTGTTTGGCGCCAACCCTTTGTTGAGGCCGGACTGCAAGAAATCCAGAACTTGGGGCACCGAGGCCTTGATGGGATCGACCCCGGTGCGCCGGCACCACCGACAGAAGGCCTGCCAGGTAGCCTCGTAAATACGGGTAGTCGACGGGCGACGGGCCGCTTGAATGGTAGAAATGACTTCATCCGAATAGTGAAGGGCCGCTAGCATCGCCTGCTCACGTGCCACACGGCTAACTGCAACAGCTGAGGGCTCGGGTGCAGGAGAGCCCCTTGGTTGAGCTGAATCCGGTCATCCGGAATCCTCCAAGGACGCGAAACGGACAGATGGACGAGGTCTGCGTACCAGGGACGTCTGGGCCACATCGGAGCGACCAGCAGTACTTCCGCCTGTTCTGCCAAGATCTTCTGAATGACCGACGGAAGGATCGGGAGAGGAGGAAAGGCATAAAGAAGGCCGGCCGGCCACTGACTGCGTAGAGCGTCTACTCCCTCCGCCCCCGGAGTCTGGTATCGGGAGTAAAACCGGGGAAGTTGCGCGTTGTGCGGGTGAGCAAACAGATCCACCTCGGGTAGGCCGAAGCGGCGAGAGAGTTCCTGGAAGAGAATGGGGTGGAGCTGCCACTCCCCCTGATCCACAGTCGCTCTGCTCAGCCAGTCCGCCTGAGTGTTGGCTTCGCCCGAGATGTGCTCCGCCCGAATCAATGAGAGTCTGGGCTCCGCCCAATGGAACAACCTTTCCGCTTCCAGCATCAGAGCTCTGGACTGTGTTCCCCCTTGGCGGTTGATGTGGGCCTTGGAGGCCACATTGTCGGTCAAAATTAACACATGGCAATGAGATACAATGTCCCGAAACTCCAGGAGAGCTAGACGGATGGCCCGCAACTCCAGCCAGTTTATGCTGTTCGTCAGCTCCTGATCTGACCAACGACCTTGGGCCACTCTGTCCAGGGCATGGGCCCCCCATCCAAATAAACTGGCGTCCGTTGTAACTTGAACGCGGTCCGGCTCCTTGAATGGACATCCCCGGAGGAGCCTGGACGACATCCACCAATGCAGGGACCGCCTGGCCTTGCCCGGAAGCTGCACCTTGATGTGGGAATGACTGGTATGCGCCCTCTGGAAGGGCAGCAGAAACCACTGGAGAGGGCGCGCATGGAACCTGGCCCAGGGCACCACGCCGATGCAGGAGATCATCTTTCCTAGCAGTTTGGACAGCGACAGCAGTGGTACTCGCCGTTGAGATAGCACATAATGCGCCAGGTGGTATATGCTCTGCCTCCTTTCCGGGGACAGGAAAACCTCGCACGACATCGAGTTGATGGTGGTTCCCAGATGAAGGAGGGACGTGGTCGGACGCAGATGGCTCTTGGGCAGGTTGAGGACAAACCCATGGTTTCGCAATGAGTCCATCATGACCTGTAGGTCTCGGAGAGCCTGATCTCGAGAGGGCGACAACACCAACACGTCGTCTAAATAACAATTGATGCGTATTGGAATTGAGCGAAGGGAGACTGCCAACACGGCCAGAAGTTTGGTGAACGTGCGCGGGGCTGAGGAGAGGCCGAATGGCAAGGCCCGGTATTGATAATGGCGGCCGTTGAAGTGAAACCGCAGGAACTTCCGATGTGCCGGATGAATGGGCACATGGAGGTACGCTTCTTTGATGTCTATAGAAGTCATCATGTCGCCTTGGCGGATGGAAGCCAATATGCTCTTTAGAGACTGCATTTTGAATTTTTGGTATTTGATATGCTGATTGAGCTGTTTCAAATCTAGGATTGCCCTCCATCCCCCGGAGTTCTTTGGTACCAGGAACAAGATGGAATAAAACCCTAGGCCTTCCTGCCCCTTGGGTACCTGTTCTATGGCCCTGATGGTGAGAAGATGGAATATCTCGGCGTCCATAAGGCGCCGCTTCGACGGGCACCTGATGAACCTTCTCGGGGGGGATGGATAGAAATTCTAGAGTGACACCCAAGCTCACCACTTGAAGGGCCCAGGCGTCTGACGTGAGCTCCGCCCATTGGTGGGCGAAGGCCAAGAGACGTCCTCCTATGGGCCCTATCTCCTGCGAGTCATCGGTATCTACGAAAGGATCGGTTGCCCGCTCCTCGGAAGGACCGTCTACTCTGCGCCTGACCCTGCTGGCGCCCCCTGTCTCTGGCCCCAGCTCGGTCCTGGCCACGGTCCTGTGCCTGGGAGAACCCCCTGGTGTAGTTGGGGACATAGGGGGCGGAAGTAAACCCCGAGTCCCCAGACCGAAAGGGCTGCCGCCTATTATAAGGCTGTGGCCTTCTAATTACACGGGCGCTGGTGGAGGGAAGCACCTTGCGTTTGTCCTGAGTCTCAATGAGAATGGGATCCAGCACTGAACCAAACAAGGCCCCGCCCTTAAAGGGCGTGGATGCTAGGCGCCACTTAGATTTGACATCAGCTTGCCAGTGGCGGAGCCAGAGCAAGCGGCGAGAGGCCACAATGGAAACCACGGCTCGGGATGCAAATTTTGCCGCGCTAAGGGTGGCATCTGCACAATACTCTAGGGCCGCTATCAGCTTGGTGACATCCTGATGGAGGCGCAGTTCCTCCGGGTCCAGCCTTTCCTGTAGTTGTCTCAGCCAAACTAAGGAAGTCCTATTAAAGAAGGAAGCTGCAGTAGCGGAACGCAAGGCCCACGCTGCGGCCTGATGAGTTTTACGAATGACCGATTCGGCCTTGCGGTCCTCGGCCTTCAATCCTTCTGAAATTTCAGAAGGAATTAACGCCGGTGAAGCAAGAGCAGCAATGGGAGCATCCACTGTGGGAAACTGGAGGAGTGCCTCCAACTCTGGGGAAGATGTGTATAGCTTCCTATCTCCAGACCCAGGAGGTTTAACTGCGGTCGGCTCATCCCACTGCTTCTGGATTAAATCAAGAAAAAGCTTGGGAGATGGGATAAAATCCTGCAAAGCCACCTGCTCAGCAAAGAGCCGCTCGGTGGCATCCAGGCCCACAGCAGCACTTTCTTCAGAAACCGCCTCATGTGGGCGGTAGTCTTGGCCTTATACAGCAGAGACTTGAAAAGAGTGTGCCTGAAGAGCCCAGGGGCAGTAGGCTGATCCATAGGTAGGCCCTCATCACCAGAAAAATCCCTATCCGGGATTTCACCTTCCTCCACTAAAGGAGATTGTGCACTAAACACAGAGGGTAAAGGGGAAGGAGGATCCGTTTGCAGGATGGAAGAATCCCCTTGCACTGCCTGAGGAGCCAGGCCTGAGTAGGCCAGAGTAGGCCTGGGATCTACGCATTAATTCCGCATCCACCCCTCTGGAAATAGCCTCTGAGATCATGCTGTAAAAATCAGCAGGAAGGCCCAAATCCTGGCCCTCCAGAGGCCTGAGGCCTGCAGCTGTGGGGGTGAATGTGGCAGAAGGCCCAGCGCGTGGAGGCGAACGAAGAGAAGCCCCACTAGCCTCAGAAATAATTGGGGGGGATCGAGGCCTGAAAACCCCTACCTCAGGAAGAGGGGCCTGGGGAAGCTGAATATCAGGGGACCAACCCTGCTCAACGACCCGCACCGGAGAAGCAGGTTGCTGAATCAGAACCGGAGGGGAACAGATGGGAGCCCCAGATGCCTTGGGGGGAACCTTTGCCTTGTCTTTGCGCTTGTGCGACTTATCCCGAACAGTAGATGAGGCTCGAGGCCTACTACTGGAAGCCCTGGTCGCGGCCCTGCTAGGCCCAGGGCTAGCCCCCCCCTCGCCAGGGGAACGGGGCTCAGAAACTGGCCCGACAGTACCTTGCACTACCGATTGATCAGCCATGGTATGAATTTGAAAGAGCTCAATCAGCGAAACAAAGGAATGCAATTGTAAAGCACTCGCCAAGAACGCCACGTGGAAGCAGAGACAAAGAGAGAAGCGACCTCCTTCCTGAGTCAGCAACCTCGAGTGAGGGAAAAGGGAGGGGCGGAAGCAGTGCGCAGACTCAAGCGCGCGAACAAATTCTGCCTTCTCATCCCCAGACATTATCACGCATGCGTGAAATTGCTTCCAAATAAGGCAACCGGCATCAAAGGCGCGAAATTTAAAAGAAACGGCAGGGAGAAATCCCAAACAGCCGATCCATGTAATCCTCCGGCAGCCGCTCCAGCGAGGGGACAAGGGAGGGAGGCAGGGGGGAGGAGAAGAACAGCTCCGACAAGCCACAGCTTCGGACCTGACCGCGCCCGCAGGCGGGTGCTATCCGGTGTGGGAAGGCGGCGCTGGGAGACTCAGCTTCCCTGCGCGCCGAACTTAAAGGGAGGACAGGCGGAGAAGCCGATTGCAAACGGCAAAATCGCCCCACGCTCCAGCTGCAGTAATCTGATATCCCTACAAGGGAAGTAGTGAGGGAGGAATCGGCTGGCAGAAAACTGCCGCTTTACCTCCAACCAGCAAGAAATCCACAGTGAAAAAACCAAGTAAATCCAGTATTAAACCTGAGAAATTATCAATTAGTCAAGAGAGAATTGAAAATAGGTCTCGTAGGCTTGGAACTGAGTAAAGAGAACTGAAGGGAAACGGAAGTCCAGTCAGAGGAGGCGTGACTTTGAAATTTGCATAACTCAGTCTCAAGGCTAGAGGGCTAAGTTAACCCATGATTGGATTCCCGGAGCAGCACACAGGAGAATGTACTTAACTAACAGTAGAATAAAGTACTTCATAAGAGACAATTGGTTTCCTGTGTGATTTCTTCATAAGTCAACTGTAAATTATCTGATTCTATAATATCATTTGAAAAGAAATGTCAACATGTCTCTTATACCTGTAGTAAAATATCAATGAAATATAATTGCTATATTTTAATGTACAATTTCAAATACTATAAACAACAAAGGAGAATTGACTCAGGGTAAAAGAAATTTCAGGAAAGTGAATCTGAAGTTTATTTACTATATTAAACTTAACAAAATAACAGAGTTGGAAGGGACCTTGGAGGTCTTTTAGTCCAACCTCCTGTTCAGGCAGGAAACCCTATATCATTTCAGACAATGGTTATCCAATCTCTTAAAAACCTCTAGTATTGGAGCACCCACAACTTCTGGAGGTAAGGTATTCCACCTATTAATTGTTCTAACTTTAAGGAAATTTCTCCTTAGTTGTAGGTTGATTCTTTCTTGACTAATCTTCCTTCATCCACTGCTTCTTGTTGTGGCTTCAGGTGCTTTGGAGAATAGGTCAATCCCCTCTTCTTTGTGTCAACCCCTCAGATATTGGAACATTGCTAGGTAACAACCCCTAGTACTTCTTTTCATTAAACTTATCATACCCAACTGCAGCAAACTTTCTCTATATACGTTAGCCTTCAGTTCCCTGTTCTTTCTAGAGTCTCAACATCATTTTATATCATGGTGACCAAAACTGAATGCAGTATTCCAAGTGTGGTCTTACCAAGGCATTATAACGTGGACTAACACTTTACGTGATCTTGATTCTATCCCTGTGTTAAATGTTTTTTTTTGGGCAGTTGCAGAACACTGCTGGCTCATATTTAAATAAATGTCCACTAGGACTCCAAGAACCCTCTCACAGTTACTACTATTGAGCTAGGTATCACCTATTAAAATTAACATAAATTGAAATTTGATTATGTCCTACTTAAAGGAGTTCAATGAATAGCAAATTAATAGACTAATTACCTTAAAGCAATCAAACAAATGGTCAAGTTGTTCAGGAGAGAAATCCCAGGCCAATTTTGCAAGAAGATCATGCACATTTTTCACAATGGCTTCATGTTTTCCTGCCTTGAAGAGCAATATTATTAATGTTGTTTTTGTTATTTATAGAAAAACGTACAACATATTGCAACATTATTATCACAAAGTACCATTTTAAGGTAAACATTGAAAGTCAAAGATTGGTATGGTAATTTATGATGTACCTGCTGCTTTACAAAGCTATTGCCAAGAAGCTACAAAATAAATGAAAGGGGGAGGCAGGGAAACATGAGAATGCTTAATAATGCATGGTTCCTTCTACTATATATAGATATATCTCAGCTTGAACAAAACAGCAACAAGCAGCCTTTGAAGAATTTCAAGCTACACCTAACTTCTTGGAGAAAACTAGAGCATGAAATGTGATGATAGAAAACTAATATTGCTTCATTACTTAACATCAGGGAGATGCTTGAATTTTCTCTACAAAGTATTTTGGAAGCTGTTCAGGACCAAATGTGAGAACCGCATCAAGCTTCATGAGACCTTTGGTCAAGAATGATAAAGCTGAATGGGTGAAGACTATTAGAACAGATATAGGTAGTCCTTGACTTATGACCACAATTGAGCCTAAAATGTACTGTATTTTTGGAGTATAAGACGCACTGGAGTATAAGACGCACCAAGGTTTTTAAGAGGCAAATTAAAAAAAGTAGGTAGGTAGATAGAAGGATAGAGAGGGTGAGAAAGAGAGAAATATAGTAGGTAGGTAGGGAGAGAGAGAGAGTAGTTAGGTAGGTAGATAAAGGGATAGAGAGAGAGAGAAATAGAGAGATAAATACAATAGGTAGATAGGGAGAGAGAGAGAGTAGGTAGGTTGGTAGGTAGAGGGATAGAGAGAAATAGAAAGAGAGAGAGAAATGCAGTAGATAGGTAGGGAGAGAGAGAGAGGTAGGTACGTAGATAGATAGAGGGAGAGGGAGAAATACAGTAGATAGGTAAGGAGAGGGAGAGAGTAGGTAGGTAGGTAGGTAGGTAGATGTTTCCAGGTGTATTTATCCATGTGCTGGACAAGGAAATCGCTGACAATCTGCAGCACCTAACACTTTGTTTCTGCTGACACAGCACTTGATCAATGTAATTCTTATCAATCAGTTAAAGAGCTTTCCAAAAGGGGGGGAAATGTTTTTGCACTCTACAAACCTCCCTAAAATGGCCCATTTTTCATTAAACAAATTGCATGCATAGCCTTATGGAGGCTTATAGAGTGCTGCTGAGCGCTAGGAGGAGGACAAAAACCGACCCGTTTTTTTGCTCATTTCTGCCCTCCCCAGCCCCCAGCAACTCTCTGAAAGCTTCCATAAGGGTATGCACGGCCATTTTGGTGAAGGAGGCAGGGCTTCGGGAGGCACAAAATGCTGTATTCGATGTATAATACGCACCCAGATTTTCAGCCTCTTTTTGAGGAAAAAAGGTGTGTCTTATACTCCGAAAAATACGGTATGTTCTTAAGTGAGACATTTGTTAAACGAGTTCTGCTCTATTTTATGACCTTTCTTGCCACAGTTATTAAGTGAATCACTGCAGTTGATAAGTTAGTAACATGGTTTCTAAGTGAATCTGGCTTCCTCATTGGTTTTGCTTTGTCAAAAGGTGATCACATGACCTTGGGACACAACATCAGTGACAAGTATGAACCAGTTGCCAACCATTTGAATTTTGATCATGACCATGGGCGTGCTAGAAAGGCTGCAAATGTGAAAAATGATCGTGTTCCCTTTTTCAATGCTGTTGTAATTTTAAATGGTCACTAAATGAATTGTTGCAAGTCGAGGACTACCTGTATACTCTATAAATAAATGCAAAGAAAAGAGAATAAGATCAGGAGAGATTGGGAAAGATTTAAATAGAATCTGTAAGTACACTTAGAAGTTCATGAAGAAGCAAAAAGGTAAAATTAGAGTGAGTGGAGTGAGAAAGATTAATATCTGGATAATGAATTGCTGGATGGACATTAAATTACTGAAAGTGAAACTGACAAGACTGCAATGCTTAAGATCAGAATAGGGGTGTGTAAGATCCAAAGTATCTAATTTGTTTCAAATTTTTATGAACAGCTTCAAAGCAGTTCCATTTCAGTAAAACAAAACATTTAGACTAAAACAAAATTTGGAGGGATCTCAGGGTGATTTTTTATGGGATGAATAGCGATAGCATTTAGACTTATATACCGCTTCAGAGTGCTTTACAGTCCTCTCTAAGCAGTTTAGAGTCAGCATATTGCCCCCAACAATCTGGCTCCTCATTTCACCGACCTCGGAAGAACGGAAGGCTGAGTCAACCTTGAGCCTGGTGAAATTTGAACTGCGAAATTGCAGTCAGCAGAAGTAGCCTGCAGGACTGAATTTTAACCACTGCGCCACAGCAGCTCATAAATAAAGAATAAAGAAAGGCTGCTTCCTGCCTTCCCCTCAGTAGCACCTAGAATTTCATATCCAACTTGCCTCGCCAATCTTTAATTTTGCCAGAACTTCCTTCCCCTCAGGCATTGTGGATTTACTGCCATATATACCACTAAGACCCTTCATCGATTACTGCCTTGTCATGGAGAAGGGGCTTGCATAACTCAATGAAACTTTGAGCTATTCTGTGCAGGGCCACCCAAGACGGACAGGTTATAGCAGAGAACTCTTGACAAAATGTGATCCACTGGAGAAGGAAATGGCAACCCACTCCAGTATCTTTGCCATGAAAACCTTACGGACAGTACCAAAAGGCAAAAAGATATGATGCTGGAAGATGAGTTCCTCAGGTCAGGTGTCCAATATGCTACTGGGGAAGAGCAGAGTGCTAGTACTAGTAGTGCCAGAGTGAAGCGACTGAGCAAAAGCCGAAAGGACACTCAGTTGTGGATGTATCTGGTGGTGAAAGGAAAGTACAATGCTGTAAAGATCTATACTCCACAGGAACCTGGAATGTAAGATCCATGAATCAAGGCAAGCTGGGCAAACAAGACTGAACATCAACATCTTAGTAATCAGCAAACTAAAATGGACAGGAATGAGTTAATTTAATTCAGATGACCACCAGGTACACTACTGCAGGCAAGAATCCCTCAAAAGAAATTGAGTAGCCTTCATAGTCAATAAAAGAGTAGGAAAAGTAATACTGGGATACAATCCACAAAATGATAGAATGATCTCAGTTCGAATCCAAGGCAAACCATTCAACATCACAGTAGTCCAAGTCTATGCCCCAACCACTAGTGCTGAAGAGAATGAAATTTACCAGTTCTATGAAGCTCTACAGCACCTTATAAAATTAACACCCAAAAATGATGTCCATATCATGAGGGATTGGGATGCTAAAGTAGGAAGCCAAAAGAGAACCAGAATAACAGGCAAGTTTGGCCTTGGAGTACAAAATGAAGAGGACACAGGCGGATAGAATTTTGTCAAGAGAATACGATGGTCATAGCAAACACTCTTTTCCAACAACCCAAGAGACAACCCTACACATGGACATCATCAAACAGTCAACAGAGAAATCAGATTGACTATGTGCTCTGCAGCCAAAGATGGATAAACTCTATACAGTAAAAACAAGACCAGGAACTGACTGTGGCTCAGAGCATGAGCTTCTCGTTGCAAAATTTAGGCTTAATGGAAGAAAATAGGGAAAATCACTAGGCCACTCAGATATGAACAAAATCATATCCCTGATGAATATACAGTAGACGTGACAAATAGATTTACGGAATTAGGTCTGATAGACAGAGTACCTGAAGAAGTATGGAGGGAGGTTCACAACAATGTACAAGAGGTAGCAACTAAAGCCATCCCAAAGAAAAAGAAATGCAAGAAAGCAAAATGGTTGTCTGAGGAAGCTTTGCAAATAGCTGAGGAACGAGGGGAAGTGAAAGGCGTGAGAAAGACACAATTGAATGCAGAATTCCAGAGAATAGCTAGAAGAGATAAGAATGTCTTCTTAAATGAACAGTGCAAAGAAATAGAAGAAAACTATGGAATAGGGAAGACCAGAGATCTCTTCAAGAAAATTGGAGATATGGAGAGAATGTTTCATGCAAAGATGGGCATGGTAAAGGACCAAAATGGCAGGGACCCAAAAGAGGCAGAAGAGATTAAGAGGTGGCAAAATTAAACAGAAGAACTATACAAGAACGAGCTTACATTCCTGATAACCACAATGGCCTCAAGCCAGACATTTCTGGGCTCCACGATGATCGCAGATGGGGACTGCAGCCAAGAACACTTGCTCCTCGGGAGAAAAACTATGGGAAAATCTAGACAGCATACTAAAAAACAGAGACATTACCCTGACAACAAAAGTACATATAGTCAAGGCTATGGTTTTCCCAGTTGTAATGTATGGCTGTGAAAGTTGGACCATCAGAAAGGCTGAGCACCAAATAATTGAGGCCTTTGAACTATGGTGCTGGAGAAGACTCCTGCAAGTTCCTTGGACTGCAAGACGATCAAACCAGTCAGTCCTAGAGGGTATCAACCCTGACTGCTCCTTAGAAGGCCAGATCCTGAAGTTGAAACTCAAAAACTTAATTCACCTAATGAGAAGGAAGGACTCACTGGAAAAGAGCCTAATGCTGGGAAAAATTGAAGAAGAAAAAAAGGGAATGACAGAGAATTAAGGTGGCTGGCTGGAGTCACCGAAGCAACAGGCGTCAGGTTAAATGGGCTCCAGAGGACAGGAAGACCGGGAGGAACTTTGTCCATGCAGTTGCAATGGGTCAGACATGACTTCGAAACTAACAACAACATACCACTATGTACCAGTTCCCTACTGTAATTGTCCCAACAATAAGAAATATAACCTAAGCACAGCATCTTCTACAGCCTCTTCTGTCCCTGATCTTTACACAGCCTGCCCTCCTATAGAAATGGTTGTAAATTGAGGACTATCTGTACTGAACAATTTAAACTAGAGCTACAAGTAAAAATACTTGCAGTTTATTTGAAACTTGAAAAAAAAATTTTTTCCTCCCTTGTAAAGGGATAGGAAAATATTTCAGAGACGAAAGAATTAAATGTTTAATATTGCAGTACAACAGACAGACAAAACACAGCCACACAAAATAGAGATTGTCTCTATTTCTAGAGATAATAGATAATTACCTGGGCAGCCCAAATGTTGTCAAGATCTTGCAAGGTTAAGGCCTTTTCTTTGATGACAAAACGAAGAATTTTCTCTAACTTTTCTACATACTGAGGCTGATGTAGACTATCTCTCAACACAATTGATAAAATGTTGTTTTGCTGGATCCATTCCTAAGCAGAACATGAATGTATTGGATACAATTAAAATATATACATATTTCTCTTTGTTTTATTTTAGATGAGTGAAGCAATGCATATAAAACTCTTGGTGATGGGAACCACAATTTGGAAAAAGGAATACTAATAATATTCATCAACTTCTTCTTCTTAGAAAAGCATATTCAACTGGCAATTCCAGATTTCACAATGACTAGGCGTAGTATAATTTTAGAATACAATAACAGAGTTGGAAGGGACCTTGGGGGTCTTCTAGTCCAACCCCTGCTTAGGCAGGAAACCCTACACCACTTCAGAAAAATGGTTATTCAGCATCTTAAAAACTTCTAATGTTGGAACATTCACAACTTCTGAAGGCAAGTTGTTTCAGTGATTAATTGTTCTACCTGTCAGGAAATTTCTCCTCAGTTCTAAGTTGCTTCTCTCCTTGATTAGTTTCCACCTATTGCTTCTTGTTCTATCCTCGTGCTTTGGATAATAGCTTGATTCCTTCTTCTTTATGGCATCCCCTGAGATATTGGAACACTGTTATCATGTCTCCCCTAGTCCTTTTCATTAAACTAGACTTACTCAGTTCCTGCAACTGTTCTTCATGTTTTAGCCTCCAGCCCCCTAATCATCTTTGTTGCTCTTCTCTGCACTCTTTCTAGAGTCTCTTTTTTACATCATGGCAATCAAAACTGAATGCAATATTCCAAGTGTGCCCCTACCAAGGCATTATAAAGTGGTATTAACACTTCACGTGATCTTGATTCTATCCCCGTTTATGCAGCTTAGAACTGTGTTAGCTTTTTTGGCAGCTGCTGCACACTGCAGGCTCATATTTAAATGGCTGACCACTAGGACTACAAGATCCCTCTCACAGTTACTACTATTGACTAAGGTACCACATATACTGTACCTGTGCATTTTGTTTTTCTTGCCTAAATGTAGAACGTTACTTTTTTCACCACTGAATTTAATTTTGTTAGACAGCGCCCAATGTTAAAGTCCGTCAAGATCCTTCTGTATCTTAAGCTTATCTTCTGGAGTGTTGGCTATTCCTGCCAGCTTGGTGTCCTTTGCAAATTTGATGAGTTCCCCATCTATCCCCTCATCCAAGTCATTGATGAAGATGGCGAAGAATACTGGGCCTAAAACAGAGCCTTGGGGTATTCCACTGCATATTTCCATGTAGATTCAGTTCGAGGACTGCATATTGATTGGTCAGCCAGTTACGTAACTGGTTGGTCAGCCAGTTACGAATCCATCTGGTGGTGATTCTGTCTAACCCACAATTTTCTATTTTATCTATTAGTAGGTTATGGTCTACTTTATCAAATGCCTTACTGAAGTCCAAGTAAATTATATCAACAGCATTCCTCTAGTCCACTACTTTTGTCACTTTGTCATAGAATGCAGTAAGATTAGTCTGGCACGATCTGTTTTTAACAAACCCATGTTGGCTTTTGGTTATTACTTTGCTTGCTTCTAGGTATTCGCTGATTCATTGCTTGATTATCTTTTCCAGAATCTTCCCTGGTATTGAGGTCAGGCTGAGAGGTCTGTGGTTTCTTGGATCTATTTTTTTCTTTTTTGAAGATGGGAACATTAGCTCTTTTCCAGTCCTCTGGCAGTTCCACATTGCTCCAGGATCTTTGAAAGATATAGTTCAGTGGTTCTGAGATCTGGTCTGCCAGTTCCTTCAGAAGCTTGGGGCGTAATCCATCCGGTCCTGGTGATTTGAACTCATCTAGGGTAGAGAGGTACTCACTTACAATTTTCTTGCTATTTTAACTTGGGTTCCTAGTTTTTTGTGGTGCTGTTTTTGCTATGTAAGCATGTAGCAAGATATAATGTGAATTAGATTAGCTCTATCCTTTTTGATATTCTGAGATCTGGTTATGCTGCCAAGTCTGGGGGTCCAGGGAACTGGAAACATGTTTAGATGGCTCTATTATTGAAGTGTATGCATTCTCTTTCTCCCTACTTGGATTTCTACATATTTTACTTTTAATTTTTTAATGTTGACTTTTATATTTTTAAATGTTTGCTTGTAGATATATGTAACTTCTTTATTTAATTATTGTATACTACCCAGAGTCACTTCTCATGAAATGGGTAGTTATATAAATTTGATAAATAAAATAAACAAATAGATGCATATTGTTTAAACAGCTTCCCACTAAATTAAATAAGCTTACTGCCATCCTTTCTGCTGTAAGCCATTCCTCCTCTTCAGGATTGCCATGTCGATGGGTGTAATAGGAGACACTAGATATCACTTTGTTAACTTCATTTAGTGCATTCATTTTTCCATTGAAAGATGAAATTTGTAATAACCTACAAAGAAATGTTAAAATAACATTGTAAGGGGAGCAGAACAAAATAACTCAACTCCTAAAAAGCATTAGCACAACTGAAGAGCTCTTACCTAAGTATCATTTTTAATCTAAATATTTCTAAGTTTTTAACTGTTTCCTCTTGTCCTGGAACTCTTGAGGCTAAGTTCTTCAGAGATTTTATGATCATTGACAAAGCATCATTTTTGGCTTCATTCTTAGCTTCTTTCTTCAGTTCATCATCAGTTAAGTTCTCTAAAAACTGTGGGACCATTTCTATAATTGGAAGGAAGTATTTCTTCACTGTATGCAGTGTTAAAAACTCATAGCATTGTCCAAATGGTCTGAAAGAAAGATACCAATGTAAAGGAAAAGCTAGTTTGAAATAGTAAGTTAAACAGCCATATTTATAATTCATTTCACAAAAATTAAACAAAGCAAAATTTACTACTTAAGCACTCTTAATGGACTGGCTTGCTGTGTATGAAATATGAACTGAATTTACAGCTTTAGGGTAAAAGAGTATCAGGGTTATATGAATAAGGAGCCTAAAAGTGAAATGAAAAAGAAAATGTCAATGCCATTAAATTTTTAAGAATGCAAAATGAAGAATAAAGAAATGGAGAAGGAAAGCCAGGAGTGGACAAATCACAAACCCACCAATATGGCTGAAAAGAAATGAGTGTATTTTTACAAGACAGTACTATTATACAGCATAGGTGAGATGGTAAGATTTTCACCTTTTCAGTTCCGCTAAAGACTTTTCAGGACGTTAGACCATAAATTATAAATATATAATCCCATATACATTCATCACTGTGATGGGATGCTTACTAGGGAAGAATGAAGCTGAAGTTATTCTTCTGCAGCCTCCATCCCATCACAGTAATGAGTTTAATAAATCTATTGTCACTCTGATGTTCACTTTGGGGGAGGGGAAAAATAGAACTTTCAGCAATGATTTTGATAATATATAATTAAGAAAATGTCAGTAACAAAAATTATTTTCTCTAAGCAAGATAAATATTTCCTATCAAAAGTTTTCTATTAAGCTTAAGTGAATATTTAACTAGTGTTTCTTTTTGTGTAATAAAACTAATTTTTAAATATAGTTTGAGAATTAATGTAAAAGTTAAACTCTATTCTACAGAAAGCTGTAAAAACCTTTCAATTATTGCAGCATGGTGTACATGGGGCTACCTTTGAAGTGTATTCAGAAGCTACAACTGGTCCAGAACACAGCAACGCAGACAGTTTGGAAGCCCATAGATGGCTCATATAACACCAGTTATTCACTGGCTACTGATCTGCTTCCGGATGCGATTCAAGTTTATTATCTTTAAAGCCCTTTATGGTATTGGTCCAGGATATCTGTGGAACAGTCTTTCCCCAATGGGATTGGCCTGTCACACTCGTGCAAGCAGAAGGGGTCTACTGCAGATCCTATCTTTTTGGCTGGTGGGATCCAGGAGAAGAATCTTTTCTGCCACAGTGCCTGAACTTTGGAACATCTTGCCACAGAAGGTAAGATCCCCCACTGTTAGTGTTCAGGAAATACCTTAAAACCTGGCTATGCTGGCTGTCATGGAGTCCCAAAGAAGCTGTTAGCTGGAGATTGTTGGTACATTAACAGAAGGCATCCCATCTCTGTCCCCCAAACCCTTGTTCTTTAATCCATGTTTATATTTATAATTGTTTAATATTTCATTAATAAACAATATACAGAAAGTCACCTGAATCATGAGATAGGCAGCAAATAAATTTGATAAATATAAATATTTATATATGCAGTAATGTCAATACATCAATATAGGCAACATTTTGAAAGGGGAAAAGTCCTCCATGTTTGAAGCTCAGTATTGTTACCACAATGTTTTTGACTGATCTTACATCTTTCAAGACAAATATGTAAAGTTCTTCATGGCCTTACAGGACTGCACCAAAGCAGGAAATGCTAATTGTAATATAAATGCAACAAACTCTCCTAAAACAACTCAGAAGGTACAATCCAAATGTTTTGCTAAAAATCAACCTGCTGGATTTATAAAACCTCACAAAGCCATTTTTCACTGGGCCGTTTAAACACGACTACTTGAGGGGCATTTTTTAAAACTAAGGAAACTGTAAAACCTACAATTAAATGTGCTCTCAGTTTTAATGCTGTGAAGTAGAATGGGCGATGGTTCTTACCCGAGACGCCCATTCTCAAGGTGGTGGAGATAGCATCCAGGAATGGGTTAACTCCGTCAGTATCCAATCGGACTGAGTCTATAGTTGTGACATCATAGCTCCTCTGCTAGCTCCTCCCAGCTTTTGACGAGGGAATACTGTAGACTGACGTGACAAATACAAAAAAACAAAACCTTGTTGCTCTCTTACTCTCCTTATCCTAACTATTGCTACCTCTCGGAAACTTGGAACCAGATAAAAGAAAAAAAGAGGTGGGGCTGGATGCTATCTCCACTGCCCTGAGAACGGGAGTCTCAGGTAAGAACCAACACCCATTCTCCATAGTTAGTGGAGATAGCATCCAGGAATGGGACATACCAAAGTCTGTCCTGTCCTCAAGGGAGGGTTGAAGTCCAGGGCCAAAGCCCCCCATGCTGAATGCACCTATTGTAAAACCCTCCTACCAAAAGCTGCATCTGCTGAAGCATATCTGCCTAGCCTATAATGGCAGACAAATGGGTACACGTAGCCGCCCTGCAAATTTCCTCAACAGAAGCTTGTGTGGTCCAAGCTGCCGTGGTGGCTGCGCTCCTGGTGGTGTGGGCCATGATGTGTTGCGGAGGAGGTAATGACTGAGATTTGTATGCTTTGGAGATGCAAGCTTTGAGCTATTGCCTGATGGAAATGGATGATGTCTTTGTGCCCATGGAGGTCGGTTGGAATGATATGAACAATGTTTCCGTATGGCGGAACGCGGAGGTCCTCTTTATGTAAATATGCAGAGCTCAACGTACATCTAGGGCAGGGGTAGTCAACCTTTTTATACCTACCGCCCACTTTTGTATCTCTGTTAGTAGTAAAATGTTCTAACCGCCCAATGGTTCCACAGTAATGGTGATTTATAAAGTAGGGAAGTAACTTTACTTTATAAAATTTATAAAGCACAGTTGCAGCAAACCCCTACCACCCACCATGAAAGCTGGAACGCCCACTAGTAGGCCAGGTAGGGGCCAGGTTGACTACCACTGATCTAGGGTGTGCCATTTACATTCCAGTCTGTGTCCCGGAGTGGGGCAAAAATTGGGGAGGACAAGTTCTTTGGATCTGTGAAATCTGGAATTGACCTTTGGAATGAAAGCCTGGTTGAGGCTCAGTACCACTCTGTCGGAATGGAAAATACAGAGCCGATGTTATGGCCACCAAAAAAACCACCTTGAGTGAAAGGAAGTGCAGTGAAGTCATATGCAAAGGTTTGAATGGAGGCGCTGTGAGAGCATCCAGAACCTTGGCCAAAGGAGCCAAGACCTTGCCCTACACGGTGTCTAGTATTGTTCCCAAATGTAGGAAACGGGTTGTAGGAATGAGATGGCTTTTCTCCAGATTGATGAAAAATCAGTGGTCCTGAAGTACCAGGATCATGTCCTTGAGATATAACTCGGCCTATGCTACAGAACTGGACTAGAGAAAGGTATCATCCAGGTAGTACTGGAGCCTTATGGGCCTTGCGCGGAGATGAGCTGCTATTGCTGCCAGAATCTTTGTGGGGGCAGAGGATAGGCCGAAGGGGAGAATCCTGTACTGGAAATGTTTGCCTGCATATGAAAACCTGAGGAACTGCCTGTGGACAGGATGGATGGGTATATGAAGATAAGCCTCAGTGAGGTCTATGTAGGTGAGCAGATCGCCCTTGCCGAACCCTTCCAAAATCATTTGGAGTGCATTTTGAACCTCCGATTATTTGATGTGATGGTTGAGAGATTTAAGGTAGAAAATCTCTCTCCAACCCTCTGAAGGCTTTGGGACTAGAAATAGAAGGGAATAAAATCTCTGCCCTACCTGATCTATGGGAACTGGCTGGACGGTCGAATCTTCAGCAGGTACAGGACGCTTGGTCCATGAGAAGACGCTTTTGAGGATCTCGGGATATTGGGCACTGAATGAAGAGCTTTGGGGGGGGGGGGAAGAAATTCCAGGGACAGACCGAACCGAATTGTGTCCCTCACCCAGGAGTCTGTCGTGGTGTCCTCCCACCGGTCAGCAAAGGCTGAGAGATGTCCCCTTATGGGGAGGCTGTCCAAACAGTCATTTCTGAGATCTGAATGGTCGGTTGGCTCCTCCTCTGAACAATTGTCTAGGGGGAAGTGATGACCTCCCCTACCAGCTCTATCTTGGGGCTGCCGACCCTGCTTTGGTCCACCCCCAAAAGGGTGAACGCCTATAGTAAGGAGAAGACCTACCTTCGGACCTATGAAACTTGGATGGAAGGATCTTGTGTTTGTCCGGGGATTCTATAAGGATAGGGTCCAACAGAGCCCCGAAAAGGCGTTCCCCTGAGAAGGGAGCAGAGGCCAGTTTCCATTTGGATCTGGCATCCATCTGCCAGAGGAATCTCCTCATGGTGATAAGAGGAGGCCATGAACCTAGATGCAAAGTGAACTGCGTTCAGGGATGCGTCAGCTTAAATTCAATAGCCACTTTTATCTTGTTAAGATCCTGGTGTGACCTAGAATCTGCTGGAGAGAGTGTCTCCTGCAGTTGTTTTAGCCACAACAGGGCGAACCTAGTAAAGAAAGAGGCTGACGTAGATGCCCAGACTGCCTAGTCCAAAGCCTGGTGTCCCTTGACCAGTGTTTGCTCAAAACGCTTGTCCTCTGGTCTCAAAGCCTCCTCTGGAGATCCTGGGCCTACAGTGGGGGAAGGGTGGCAACTGGGGGTCTACCGAAGGGACCTCCAGGACCTTCTCTAACGCGGGTCCAATATTCTATAAATGCTTATCCTGAGAATTAGGGAGAGGCCCAGACCCCAGGGAGGCCCACTGTCTTTGGACAATGTCTAAAAATAACCTGGGGGAAGGAATGACTTCCTTCTCTATTGCAGATTCCAAAGAAAGGGGATCCATAGTCTTCTTATCTGAGGTGGAATCCTGAGAACCCTGACTCAACCTCAGCCTAGTCACTTTTTTGGCCTTAAAAAGGAGGGAACGGAAGACAGCAGGCTTAAACAAGCCTACAAAGGTGGGCTGGTCAAGTGCCAGATCTTCATCCTCCGAGAGGTCTGAGTCTTTAGTAATCTCCTCCTCCTCCCCCAACACTGAGGGTCTGGGCGGTTGCTCCTGACTGAGTTGGAGCAGGCAGGGACACAGGTGCCCCGCTTCCCTGGGACTCCCTGGGAGTGACTGATTTGGATTTGTCAGATGCAAATGGCGATGAGCGATGTTGAATCCCACTGTGATGTGCTGCCTGATGGCCTCTGAAATTATTGCCGACATGTCAGGAGCCCCTGAAGGGGAGGCCTGGAATCCTTGTGCCGCTGGCACTGTAGAGGTTAAAGGAACTTCTGAGGTGAGGCTTGCAACACCCATGGACTGATCCCCACACACGGGAATATCCAAGGCAGTTACTTCTGGCCTTTCGTCATGAGATAGACGCATTGAGGACAGTTCCCTCTCACTATCCGGAGATAAGTCTGCAGGCCCCGGGCTATCAAGGGCAATGGAGCCCGCCTGAAAGGGGTGGGAACTTGTCCTGCCTTCGGGCTGTGGGTCTGAATCCCCTCTGGAAGCTTGTTGCTGAACCTTTTGAAATTTCCTTTTAAGGGCCCAGAGTAGGCAGCTCTCTGCCCTCTGCACCGTCTAAGAGACCTTAGCCAATAGCCCTTTGGCCTTGGAACCCTTAGCTGCCCTTTTTCACGAAGGTCTATTGCCTGAGGGCTGTCCAGTGACCAGGGGGCCTCTGCCAACCCTGGCTCATTGGTGTTAATGGCAGCCATAAGAGCCATGGAATTTGGTCTTTTCAAGGCTTAAGCCAGGAGATGTTAATCGCTCACCAATGGTCTGAAGAAACACGATTGAAAATGGCCACCAGGAGTTGTCTCGCCAAAAATAAATGACCGCCATGCTCTTGAGGACTCATATAAGCCAAGGACAATGGCTGGTTGAATGATAGTTGCGAAGATCCGGGGGAATGGTGGCAGTGACGACAGAGGCCACTGGGTTTCCACCTGCAGGCTTGTCCAATGGTGTTTAGCCACCCCCGCGCGCACTCCAGAGTGAACTTGTGGCGCAGCCACTGAGTCTTGTCGCTTGATGTCTGGCATCCCGTGATGTGGGGAAGGCCCCAATCACTATTTTAAAAACAAAACCTCTTTCCCTGCACCACAAGATGTTAAAAGGGAGCAGTTAAGAGAAAAAGTCTGTTTAAACACTAAGCCTATCCTAATTCTAGCCTAATCTGTAAGAGAACAGAGAAAAACACGTCCAAGAACTGATGGAGTCTAAAGCTGGGAGGAGCTAGCAGAAAAGCTATGATGTCACAACTACAGACTCAGTCTGATTGGATACTGATGAATTAACCCATTCCTGAATGCTATCTCCATCAACTATGGGGAATTATTTACTGCACAATTCTACTTGCTTGAGTAAAATGAAAAGAAATATCAAAGTCTTCTACAAACTAATGTAAATGTTTCCCTTCTCGAATCATGCCCGATTCTAGAGGGTGGTGCCCATCTCAGTTTCTAAAGTTGAAGGAGTCAGTGTTATCCAAAGACATTTTTTTCGTCATATGGCCAGCACAACTATATGACAAGATGCATGAAATATTGTTACCTTCCCACTGAAGTGGTACTTATTTATCTACTCACATTTGCATGCTTTAGAACTGCTAGGTGGGTAGGAGCTGGGGCAAATAACAGGACCTCACCCCATCAAACAGTGCCAAGGTCTCGAACTCGGGCTGTCAGTTTTCCAGGTGACAAGCTCAATGTCTTTAACCACCAAGCCATCGCACCCCAGACACTAATGTAGTTTGTACATTAAGGAAGAGTTAAATTACTAAAGCTCCTAGATAGCAAGAGTTAGAATAGGGTGCAGTTTATAATAGTTTAGAAAACTGAATTGTAGCCTCAATGACATTGTATTTTTTTAAACAAATCTTTAATTGGAACAAACTGATATGAACTATTTCTAAATTACCTCTTTCACAAAACTATTTTTGGCAGCAAATGGGAATAGATAGAAAAAGACCATTGGCTTACCTGAATGGTCGTTCTCGAGGCGCTGTGGAGTGTCCAAGCTCGGGTTTAACTTCAGCTTGCTGCCCAAGGACTGAGTTGATTTTTTTCTGTTGTAGCTCCGCCTCCTGGTTGCTCCAGAGGCTCAGTTTTAAAAAATGAAGGAGATCAATAGTCCATGACTGAACTAGTCCAAGTCCAAGACATGAAGGTGCTAAGAACACACCTCGCGGCCCCACCTTAAGGGCGGGTTTGGACACTCCGCAGCGCCTCGAGAACGACCATTCAGGTAAGCCAATGGTCTTTCTCCTAGGCGCTGCTTGGAGTGTCCAAGCTCGGGACATGCCAAAGCTATGTCGAAGTTGGGAGGGAAGAAGAAATGTCTGGGGCCGCGGTGCTTGCCACGACCCTCTGTAGAACTCTCCACCCAAAAGACGCCTCAGTGGAGGCGAAAGTGTCCAGTCTATAGTTGTGTATAAATGGAGACGGACCAGACCACGTCGCAGCACGGCAGATTTCTTCAATTGGCGCTTGCGTAGCCCAGGCGGCTGAGGTCAAGCGCTCCTCGTAGAGTGTGCTGTTATGCGCGAGGGAACCGGTCTGGCCTGAGTCTCGTAAGACATCTTGATGCACACTCTGAGCCAGCGTTCAATGGTAGAGGACGTGACTTTCTTCCCCATGGAGGCCGGCTGGAATGACAAAAATAAGGCCTCCGATTTACGGAAAGGAGTCATTCGCTTGATGTAAATACGCACCGCCTGCTGTACATCCAATTTGTGCCAAGTGACTTCCCTCTGGTGCTTGGGACGAGGGCAAAAGTCAGGGAGTATCACTTCCTGCGCTCTGTGGAAGATGGTGTTAATCTTCGGGACAAAGGCAGGGTCCAGTCTCAATATGACTCTGTCGGAGTGGAAAATGCAAAGGTCGCCTCTGACAGACAAGGTGGCCAACTCCGAAATTCTGCGGGTGAAGGTGATGGCGATGAGGAAGGCGGTCTTTAGCGTAAGATGGCGTAGGCCCACCGTCCGCAACGGTTCAAAGGGTGATGCGGTCAATGCCTGCAGAACAACAGTCAAGTCCCAGGTAGGGTACCTGTTAATGGTGGGCGGGCAAAGGTTGGACGCCCCCTTCAGGAATCCCTTTACCTGAGGATGTCGTGAAATCGGAAGTTGAGTGTCAGAAGACAGAATGGTGCTCAGGGCAGCCACCTGTCTACGGAGAGTGTTTGGCGCAAGCCCTTTGTCCAAACCATCCTGAAGAAATTCCAGGACTTGCGGAATGGTCGCGGAGGATGCCACAAGGTGATGGTTGAGGCACCAACTGGAGAAGGCCGTCCACGTAGCCTCATAGATTCTGACGGTGGACAGCCGTCTGGAGGCCTGAATTGGATGACTCTGTCGGAGAAGCAATGAAGCCTCAGGAGGTCCCCCTCAAGTGCCAGACGGCCAGTTGCAGCCACTGGGGCTCCGGATGTTGTACGACCTCCTGGCTGAGCGAGATTTGCTCCTGAGGTATTCGCCACGGCCGGGACACCGACAGGCTGACCAGGTCGGCAAACCAAGTCCTCCTCGGCCAGTGAGGAGCGACTAGGAGCACCTCCGCAGCTTCCTCCAGAATCTTCCGAATGACATGTAGTATCAGAGGGAGCAGAGGGAAGGCGTACAGCCGACCCGGGGGCCAGCGGGATCTTAAAGCGTCCGTGCCCTCCGCCCCTGGGCAATGGAACCGGGTGAAGTACCTGGGAAGTTGGGTGTTAGCCGGCGAGGCAAACAGGTCGACAACCGGGTGGCCGAACTTTGGAGACAGCTGGTAAAACAGTCTCGGGTGCAGACGCCATTCCGATTTCTGGGTGGTTTTCTGCTGAGCCAGTCCGTTGTCACGTTGTCCACGCCGGAGATGTGGTCTGCTCGTATTGACGCCAGATGACTCTCCGCCCAGCGACCTAGGGTCTCTGCTTCTGACATCAGCGCCAGAGACCGTGTGCCGCCATGGTGGTTGATGTAGGCTTTGGTGGCGATGTTGTCCATCAGAATCAGTACATCGTGGCCTCTGACCTGGTTGAGGAAGTGGCGCAGGGTGAGTCTTGCGGCCCGGAGCTCCAGCCAGTTGATGTTGTGGGCGAGCTCCGCATGCAACCACCTGCCCTGGACCACCGCTGTTCCCAGATGACCACCCCAGCCGAAGAGGCTGGCGTCTGTGGTGATTATCAGCCGCTTTGGCTCCCTGAAGCATGTGTCTTTGAGGAGGGCTTCCGCCTGCCACCATCGGAGGGAACGGAGGACCTTCGGTGGGACCCGTACCACCCATTTGGAGTTGCTGGCCTTCTTCCTTTGGAGAGGGAGCAGGAACCATTGCAGTTCTTGCGTGTGCAGGAGCGGATGCTCCTCACCAGGGTCCAGATGCTATCGACTCGCTCTTGAGTGAGGAAGACTTGGCAGGTTTCAGAATCAATGATCGTTCCGAGGTGCTGGATCCTGCAGGTCGGGTTCAGATGGCTCTTGGTGAGGTTGACGGAGAACCCGTGAAGCTGCAGGGCCTTGATGGTGGTGGCTAGGGTCCAGATGCTGTCGACTCGCTCTTGAGTGAGGAAGACTTGGTAGGTTTCAGAATCGATGATCATTCCGAGGTGCTGGATCCTGCAGGTCGGGTTCAGATGGCTCTTGGTGAGGTTGACGGAGAACCCGTGAAGCTGCAGGGCCTTGATGGTGGTGGCCAGGTCTGCTTGGGCTTGCCCCCTGGACGACGAGAGGATAAGTATGTCGTCCAGGTAGCATTCCAATCTGACAGACAGAGACCGGAGTCGTGCGGCTACAGCTGCCAGCAGCTTGGTGAAGGTCTGCGGGGCCGACGAGAGCCCGAAGGGAAGGGCCCTGTACTGGTAATGGTGATGGGTGAACTGGAACCTCAGGAACTGGCGGTGCGTCGGGTGGATCGGAACATGCAGATACGCCTCCTTCAGGTCGATCGATGTCAGCAGATCGCCCGGTCTGATGCAGCCCAGGATGGTCTGGAGGGACTGCATCTTGAAGCGCTTGTACGCCAGATGCTTGTTCAGCTTCTTGAGGTCCAGGATTGCCCTCACCCCCCCTGATGACTTGGGGACCAGGAAGAGGATGGAATAAAACCCCCTGCCTTCTTGACCCCTGGGGACTTCCTCTATGGCCGCTATCTCTAAAAGGTGTTGAATCTCCACCCTCATCAGTTGTAACTTGTGGGCGGACCTGGGGATAGGGCAATGGAGGAAGGTTCTCGGGGGGAAGGACAGGAACTCAAGGGTCAGCCCGTGGCGGACCGTGTTCCTGACCCAGTTGTCCGTCGTGGTTTCCTCCCACTGGGCGGCATAGAGCTGAAGCCGGCCGCCTATGGGGGGAGCCCTGTGACGGTCACTTTGACTTCCTAACGGGCCTGTTGGAATAGCCTCCCCAGAAGGGTTTGCGGAAACCCTGCTGCTTCCCTCTGTCTCTAAAGGAGGGTCTATCCTGGGCGCGATCCTGTGAGGCACCGTAGGCTCGACTAGGACCGGCAGTGGAAGTGGAGGGCTCGCTATTCCGAAAGGAATTTTTGCGAAAGGGCTGACCTTTCCGTTCATGCTTTTTTGTGACCGGAGGGAGCACCTTGCGCTTATCCTTATTCTCGGTGAGGAATGGATCTAGGGCCTCTCCAAACAGCTTACCCCCCTTGAAGGGGGCGGAAGCCACCTTCCATTTTGCTTTAACATCAGCCTGCCAGTGGCAGAGCCACAGCAGGTGCCTCGAGGTGACATTCGAGGCCAGCGCCCTGGATGAAAATTTGGTGGCGGCCAGGGACGCGTAAGCAGAATACTCCACGGCGGCTATGATCTTGGTGATGTCCTGCCTAGTCCTGGAGTTGCCTGCCGGGAGCCCAGCCCGCAGTTTGCGGAGCCAGAAGAGGCTGCCCTGCCAAAATAAGAAAAGCTGGTGGAAGCACGCATGGCCCAGGCGGTGGCCTTGTGTGTCTTAAGAGCCGCAGATTCTGCCCTTTTGTCCTCTGCCTTGAGGGCTTCCAATAACTCGGCTGGAAGGGAAGTGGGGGATGTGAGAGCCATAATTGGATCGTCCACCTGAGGGACCTTGAGGAGCTCCTCCAGGGGAGCCTCCATGGTGAATAACTTCCTCTCCGTCCCACTGGGAGTGGCTAGAGTCCCCGGCTGCACCCATTGTCGCTGGATGATGTCCAAAAATAACTGGGGTGCCGGCACGAGGTCCAAAGGCGGAGGAACCTCATTAAAAAGGCCTGCGCCGGGGTCCTGGGGCCCTATGACTATACCCGTGACCGGATCAGATACAGGCTTTGCTGCGGGGGCTGGGAGACCCATCTGGGGGCCTGCAGCCCTGGCCTTCGTGAGGAGGGGCTTAAACATGGCCGGATTGAATAGGGCTGAGCCCGTGTCCTGTTCAGCAGCAGGTTCCTCATCCTCCGATAGGACCGGAACCTCTACCTCAGGCTCCTCCTGATCTGACACCTCACTAAGACCCGTGGGGGCAGGAGAGGGTGCCCTAGCTTCAGAGGCCTTGGGAATCTTGGCCTGACTGGTAGCTGGCTTGTGCGCCACAGAGGGCAACTGGGCCGCCAGCTGTACCATGCCATCTGAGATGCCTTTGGATATGGCCTGAGCTACCACCTCCTCCATGGCCCTGGATAGGATGGACTCCTGACCCTGCGGGGGAGGGGGCTCCAATTGAGATGGAGCTAAGGATTCCTCCTCAGCTCCTGAATCAATGTCTGCTAGGGAATCCATAGCCATGGAATGGGCAGGGGATCCCAAGGAAGCCCTATGAGGGTTGGGGGAGAACCCAAAGTCCTCACTGCCTGGGCCTAGAGGGGATTCCCCTTGCTGGGATTCACCCCTGGGAGACCCACCCCCGGTCTCGTTGGGGGATGACTCCATAGAAATCTTGCACTGTGCGGCCTGGGCCTTCTGGAACTGTTTCTCCAGGGCCTTCTGACGGCGCAGTGCCATTTTTTCCTCAGCCTTGGAGGCCGAGCCTGCCTTAGGCTGCTTCTCCCCTGGGGAAATACCCCCCCCCAACTCCCTTGCCCGATGGATTGGGCCTGCTACGCTTAGTGGGAGTGGGCCCGGTCTTTTCCCCTTGCCTCTCTTCCATGCTGATAGTATTAAGCTGTTGCTCCATTCTGGCAATGGCAGTAGACCAGGCCTGGGGTAGGCCAGAACCTGATCCACACGCTGGGCCTTTAAGGCTCAGAGGCCTAGCCGGCTGAAGAGAGCAGAGGCAGGCTGGAGCTGGCTGAGAGGATTCGCCTAGCGCCTGCGGATCCGCGCTGAAGGCAGGTAGGCGGGGGTTTGAAGCCTGGGTTCCCTGCGGCCGCTAGAAGGAGAAGGAGGGCAAGAGACAGCGTGGGCACCCCACGTGAGGCTCCGGGCTTAAGGCGGCCCTCCGCGGTGATCCACTGATCAAAGGAGGCTGCACGGCAAGAATAGAGGCCTGGAAACGAAAGCGCGCCAAAACGGGCTGTTTAAAATGGCAGGCTCTCTTGCTGCGCACGCCTGGAGCATTGTCGGGCCGGCACGGAGCCTAGCGCTCCTGTCAGGGGCTCAGGAAGGCTTTAGCTGCCAAATCGCCTGCCCCCCCCCCACGTACTCACTGAACAGGCGTTTTGGGAGAGACCCGACCTAGAAACAGCCCAGGTGGAGGCTGGGCTGCGATCGCCCCAGGGAGCCTGCCTGCGCGATGGATTAAAGCAGAATCCTCGTAGAAGTAGAAAAGCAGGATAAAATTACCCTAACTACAACCTATCTATCCAAACTAGCAAAAAGGAGCTACAAACTCTCTAGGAAATACTAAATTGGGGTCCAGCTTGTTGCACAAGGACTGGAGCCCCTGGAAATACGTCCTGTTGGGCGACTGAGTTTTTTAAAACTGAGCCTCTGGAGCAACCAGGAGGCGGAGCTACAACAGAAAAAAATCAACTCAGTCCTTGGGCAGCAAGCTGAAGTAAACCCGAGCTTGGACACTCCAAGCAGCGCCTAGGAGAAACCAGGTATTCTGATTTGTTAAGAAAAGAAATGTTTTCTACAGGGTCAAATCCACTATTAGATATTAAACCACCTTCTGAGTTTACTTATTAATACAATGTATTATCATGTTCTTATATTTAGAACTGTGCAATCTTCTTTGCATTTTGAGAAGTGTAGAAAAGTGCATATAATAGTAACTTTATCATACAATATACAGAAAGATATATGAATTAAAATGAGTTACTTTTGTTCAGACGAAAAATTCCAAACACTTCCTTACAAGAACTTACTTGATGAGAGCTGCAATAATCTGAACATTCAGTGCTGATCCACTCATAAAACGATCATGTAGGATTTGAAATCCATTTAAGGTGCCAAACTTGTTGATGAGATCTACTAACCAACCCTGCAAAAAAATGTTTTCTCCTTTACAAGTAATTTCTACCACCAAAACACATATTTACATCACAGATGTTGCTCAACATATTTGATTTAAATTAGATGCCAGTATCTTTAAATCATTCTTTTACCTTTACCTAGTTCCTAGTACTATCCTTTAAACTTTATTGAAATTTGAAAAATTATATAACATAAAATTCAATCTTTAATTATGACATTTTAAAGGCAGAATAAGTATTTTATTTTTATTTTATTTTAGTCAGAAACAAAGGCAGGATTATATTTAAAAATCTATTTATTTTAGGTTCCATAATCTAATTTAGCTAAAATAAATTTATTAAATTGCATCGAGAATAACAACTAATTCAAGCATTCAAGTGCTTTATCCACAACCACTGTTATTCAATTTAATACTCTGAAAAAGTACTATTTGCAGTACAAAAAGAATCTGAATTATCAAAATTGTCAATGATATCATTACTTAAATATTAGACTGAAATCATATTCTAAAAACCCTTTGCATAGGCTTCTGTTGAAATAAATGCACAAATTCTAGTTTTTCTGACTCAAATAACAAAGCAATTTCTGTAGTTTTCTCTTATCTCCGGAAATTACTTTTCAGAGATTTCATCTATAGTTCCAATTTCAATCAACATACCTTTGGTGACCTTGGGTCTGGAGGACGAGCATAAAGTTCATCTTCAGCTAGCTGAGCTCCAGCAGGAACAGTTTCTGAGGGACGTGTACCATTATAAAGATGGAATTTGCAATGAGGATTTAAGGCCATTGCAAGAAGTTCAAGAAGAGGAAACCAATCTTGGGCCAGCTTTGCCACACAAAGTTCTACTAGGCGATGGGTGTTGTTAATGATACATCTCTATTTAAAAGAAAATGATTTTAGATATTCTGCCTTGCATTCAAATTCTGTCACTAATCTTATTACAGTAATAAACACACTGCTACACTGCAGTGTGTTTTAGGTTTAAACTAACAATTACCCAACTGTAGACAAAGGGTCCCTGAGGAACTACACAATTTTTATAAGGGGTCTGTGACACGCACCAAACATGGCAAATAAAACAAACACAGTCACACTGCTTATTCACAACCATTGACCAAAAAATATTCCACTGCCTAGGTAGAAAACTGAAAAGAAAAATATTAGGGGATCAAGGGAAACCCTTTTTTTCCAATGACACTTCTCTCCCATCCAGCATAGTCACTACATGCATGATTTTTCTCATTAATGTCACTGTTCCTGCATGTCATGGTCAGCTCTAACTCAGAGAAGCCTGCTAAGTGAATTTCAGCCTGTGGAAGCTTTGAATATTCAAATGACATGAGGCTGGTTCACTCAGCAATCACCAGGACTAGCTGTGCCCCCTCCCATAGGATGAGGAACCAGAAAGACCATCCAGACCCAGAATTCACTTTTTGCAATAGAGGAAACTTGACTTCTCTTATTGAGAAAAACTGCAATGGTACTCAGAACTCTGTGACCTGAGCTGATGCCTGTGGAAATCTGCTCCCTGGGACCCCAACCAGCTGATTACATACCTATGATACTGAGACTATTATACTGTGCCCAATGATGCTTCTGTATCCTGCTTTGGATTTTGATTACTGAAAACTTTTACCAACAAATTTCCAAAGATCTGGGGGACTGCTCAAATCTGATTGTGAAAGCAAAATTCCCTGTCTGCCACTGCCTGTATTTGAACCATTTAAAGAAGACTTCCCCAACCTTTCCAGCTTTGCGGCCCAGTGGCAGGGGATGCTTCCGGGTAAGCAGCAGGAAAGTGTGCATGTACAGCTCCATTTGTGTGAGCGGCGGGCATGCGTACACGCTACTTGCACAAATGGAGTGTGTGTGCATACGCTCTCCTGCTGCTCATACATGTGGGGGTGTACACTCTCGCCCACCAATTCCGCAGCGTAGTTCTGAACGGCTCAAGGGCCAGTAGTGGGCCACAGCCTGGGGGTTGGGACTCCTGATTTAAAGCAAAGTCTGCAACCAAATTCCTTTATCCTGCATTGAGCCTACCTGCTATCATGTAAGTTTCTTATAAATGTCCTCACTTTGCCATAGCTGTTCTCTATAAGCTCCTACTGTTCTCCCTATCTTTCAAACAGCTACCCAGTGACTCTCTGTGCATGTTACATCCCATATTTTTCTTCTGTATATTTTCACACCCCACACTGTCAACCTGATGACATGTATACAATTACTATGATGAGGAAGACTGCAAAAGTATTTCCCTATTCAAAAAATTGGAAATTACTGAGTTTAGAAAGCCAGGGAGCTTGGGAAATTAAATCCCCCTTTTTTTTAAGCACACTGGATTTGTTTATTATATGAGTAGCTAACTCCAACTTACATGAATTTCAAATTTCCAGCCACTCACTGCCTCATCTGTAAGTATTTTTGTGAAAGAAATTGTTAACCCATCTCGGAAAAATCGTTGACAGGCCTCACTTTTAACATCAAGACCTATGTAAAAAAACAATAACATTATTTCTATGGAATTTCAATCCTCAAAACACCAATGACAACAGATCATTCAGAATCTTTTTCAAGATTTAAAGCACTTTTTAGCCTTAGATATCTCTTGTACTTTATCCAAATTCAATAAGTGCTAGTTTCTTTAGTAAATCTAAAAAATTTAACACCACAGGATTTTTAACGTGAAAAATCCCAAAACCTGGAAGAAAATATAATCAGAACACTAATAGCTGGGGATGGAAGGTAGATTTATAAAAACTAAATGTTTTTGAGGGGTTACAAAAGAAACAGGAATACAAAGGCACTAAGGTAATGTCTGTTTAAGACTATTCCCAATTCATACAGGTAAACCATTTAAAAATTTAGCCAGGAATATTAGTTATATCCATTTTTCTTAATGTTTTATTTTTCAGCTTACCCTTTTTACTAAGCTCAATAGCAGCTTCTAGAAGAACTTCTAACTCCCCCTTAGGCAACACAGGAACAACCCATCGAGGTCTAGGAAAACGTAAGAATATAATTCATTTTACATTACATCTAGTTTTTCCCCACTCATGTATCCCTCATACAGGGATACATACATTCAGAAACACATAGAAAAAAATCTGCCATAATTTGATACTATACTTTGTAAACAAGTCATGTTTTACATGCACTCCTTGTTTAGAAACTGAGTTATATTCCAACGAGCAGGTCGTTAAGTGAATATGTGACTGAGAGAAGATAGATGCTGTGAAGATCACTGGGTTTCTGTCATTTCATATAAATCAAGTTCTCATACAACTACACCAGCATTCCTCTTATTCCAGCATGCATTGTTGTCATGAATATAAAATTTAGTCATAAATGTACACATTGGTTGTATTTTTTTAAGTATTTTTTTAAATGTTTTGTCATATTTCAAATAATCAATAACCAAGGTAATTGGTAAACAAGAAGTGGATGTATTTGTTTAAAAGCTACTGAAATAAATCCAAAATGCCAACAGAAGTTAACCGCACCACTGTTAGAACTTTTAAAAATTAAAAAAACATTTTAAAAAAACCTGTTGATCATGTCATCCAATTTTGCCAAGTCAGTGTGTGGAAATGCAGGCTCTTCATCTTCAAGTTGTGGTGGGGCATCACCTTGACCCTGTTCATCAGGGGGAGTAGCTGGGGAATTCTCATTTGAAGAATCAGGTGAAGAAGTCTGAAATGGAAACTATGGATTTCTATGAACTATTCAATTTTCATCATTTTTCTTTATTTGTTGTGGACTTCTATTAGTTCCACCTTACCCTCCGCCCAGTGGTGGGATTCAAATAATTTAACAACCGGTTCTCTGCCCTAATGACCAGCTGGGTAGATGGGGGTTCGGTGGTCATGTGACTGTGTGGGCGTGGCCAACTCAACGTTCCTCAAGTCGATGGGTGCTTTGCCTTAGCTATTACAATGGAATAAGGGTTAACCGAAGAGGCATCTTCTGTAAGAAGGGCAATAAAAATTAGGCTATATTAGGATTAGCCCTGTAAAGTGGAAAAAAACAAAATGAGCTTTCTTCCAACAACTGGTTCTTCGAGCTGCTTAGAAAGTTAACAACTGGTTCTCCCGAATAGGTGGTAACTGGCTGAATCCCACCACCGCCTCCGCCTCAGTGAATAGTGTGCAAAAGTTCGCCTGGCTTGAGAGACAGAGTTTTCAGAGGGCCGATCTAGCATCCGGGCTAGTTACAACACAAGCATTCATTCTTGGCTTTGAGAGTCCTAGATGCAATGGGCCTAGCTTTTTGCCTAGCTTTGTCTGGCTAATGGGGAGAAAACAGATGGGGGCCTGGGGAGAAAGCCTGCATCAAGCTAGACTGGGAAAGTTAGTTATAAGAGGAGAAGCCGGGTTAGCTGACTCAGGGACTTCCTGGGCCCCCTCATCCCAGAAGCAGCAACCTCGCACTCTCCCCTCTCTGCTGTCCCCATTCTTCACACGGGATCGCCCAGCAGTGGGAATGGAGACGGAGAAGGGGTCTGGCTCACCCGGCTTCTCTTCCCCTTGCAGCCAGCTTTTCCAGTCTAATTTAACGTAGGCTTCCTCTCTAGGCCCCCATCCATCTCCCCACCCCCTGACAGCCAGACAAAGCTAGGCAAAAAGCCGGGCCTCACCGGTGCTCAGCTTCACTGACAGCAGGCTTGGAAAGGGAAAGACTGGGGAGGGAGAACGTGAGAGAGCACCGACTGCGGAGAAGGGAAGCCAGGCAAAGGGGCGAGTGAGGGGCGTCTGCAGCATGCTGGCCTTGGCAGACTTTTTAAGCCTATCTAAAGCAGGGAGGGAGGGAGACAAATCTGATCTAATGTGTGTGTGTGTGTGTGTGTGTGTGTGTGTGTGTGTGTGTGTGTGTGAGAGAGAGAGAGAGAGAGAGAGAGAGAGAGAGAGAGAGAGAGAGAGAGATCTAGGGCTGGCAGTGATGCGCTCTCTTTCTCTCTCTCTCTCTCTCTCTCACACACACACACAGACACACACACAACTGCACAAACCTGCACACGCACAGATAAACAGGTTGGATTTTTCTTTCCTCCTGCCCCCTCCCACAGGAGTGTCCCCTGGATTCCCTCCCCAACCCTGCCTGTCTCATACAGGCACCATCCACATGAGTGACATAGAGTTGGCCGTGCCCACTCAGTCACATGACCTCCCCAGCCACTTGGAAGAAGCTGTTGGTTGTTAAATTATTTGAATCCCACCACTGGTAGTAAAACCTTATTATTCAGGCTAATAAACTGCAGTATTGGCACTTTACAATAAATAAATGGGTTTTGGGTTGCAGTTTGGGAAGTCGGTCCCTAAAAGGTTGCCATCACAGTATTAGGCCAATACTTGCAGGCACAGTTTCCCACAGATACACAATTCCAATTTGTGATCTCCTCACAGCTTTCCCACTGACTGCTTGTCAGAAGCCAGCAGTGAAGGTTGGAAATGGAAATGACCATTGGCTTACCTGAAGGGTCATTCTCTGTGCGCTGCAGGAGAGTCCAAGCATGGGTTAAATTCTGTCCCTCTGCCCAATGGACTGGACTGAATTTTCTGGCCATGCCTCCTGGTCTCCTCTGATATTCAGTTTTTCAATGAAGGCATGGTTCCGTGGAAGACAAATTTATCATAGTAGATCCATAGAGTCTAATAGATGAGGATAGGTCCGTTCCGATGGAAAAAAGGTACCCCTGGTGGGGTTGGACTCTTCCGCAGCACACAGAGAACAGCCCTTCAGGTAAGCCAATGGTTATTCTCCTGTGTGCTGCTTGGAGAGCCCAAGCATGGGACATACCCAAGCAAAAAATGTCCAAGGGTGGGAACAGAAGACAACCCAACCCTATGAAGACGTAGAAACAACGCTCTGCAAAAATCTTCTTCTGAAAGCAGTTTCTGCAGAGGCAAATTTGTCCAATTTATAATGTCTGACAAATAATGATGGGGTCACCCAAGTTGCTGCCTTGCAGATCTCCTCAACTGAGGCCTGGGTGGCCCAGCTTGCCATCGTGGCCGCACTTCGCATCTAGTGCACTGTTATGCGTGAAGGAACTGGTCTGCCCTGCTGTTCGTAAGCAAGAGAAATGCAAGCCTTGATCCATCTCCCAATGGTAAACGAGGTGACCTTAAGCCCATGGATACAGATTGAAAAGAAACAAGCAAGGCTTCAGAATGATGAAAGGAGGCCATATGTTTGAGATACCTCTTAAGTGTCCTGAGAACGTTGAGAGAGTGCCAATGACGCTCTCGGGTGGCTTGGACACGGGCAAAAGTCTAGAAGAGCTACTTCCTGGGCTTGATGAAAATACAAGTTGACCTTCGGCAGGAAGGATGGGTCAAGATGAAGCACAACTCTGTCTGGATGGATGATGCACAAATCATCCCAGACTGACAGGGCCGCTAACTCTGAGATCCTGCGGGCCGACGTAATAGCGACAAAGAAAGCAATCTTAAGAGTCAAGTGTTGCAAAGAAGAATTGTGGAGAGGCTCAAAGGGCATGTTGGTAAGCGCTCTGAGAACTGTGGAGAGATCCCGTGAGGGGTAGCAGTGAACTACCTGAGGGCTTAAATTGGAAGGCCCATGTAAGAAACTATGGACCTCAGGGTATCTACTGAGCATCTGGTGCATGACAGATGAAAGCCTGGTTGATAACGCAGCTAGTGGATATGGCGCCGCAATGTGTTAGGAGCTAGACCTTTATCAAGGCCTTCTTGGAGGAACTCCAAGGTTTGTGGGAGCAAAGCTGCCGCAGGCTGAATTTGATGTTCAACACACCAGCGAGCAAAGGTGGCCCAAGTGGTGTCATAGATGCTGGTGGTAGAAGGGTGTCTGGAGGATTGAATGGTTCTGATGACCCTGGTGGAGAACCTCGCCCTCTTCAGGAGGTCCCTCTCAAGTGCCAGATGGTTAGTTTGAGCCACTGGGGCTCCGGATGGTGAACCATCCCCTGACTGAGAGATAAGACTCCTGGGGAATTCTCCAGGAGTGTGCAATGGAAAGGTAGGTCAGGTCGGCGATTCAAGCCTGTCTGGGCCAGTAGGGTGCCACCAGGAGAACCTCCGCCCGTTCCTCCAGTATCTTCTTGATCGCTCTTGAAATGAGTGGCAATGGGGGAAAGGCATAAACCTGCCCCGGAGGCCAGGGACAATGGAGTATCAATGGAGTATCCTTCCACCCAGACACTGATACCTGGTGAAAAAGCGAGGGAGATGGGCATTCTCTGGAGTGGTAAACAGATCGACCAGGGGACGGCTGAACCTATGCAACAGTTGATGAAAAGAGTCGTGGGTGTAGACGCCATTTTGAATAATGCAGGGTGGTCCTGCTCAGCCAATCCACCTAAACATTGTTCACCCCGGAGACGTGCTCCACTCACATGGATTCCAGATGTCTTTCTGCCCATTGACCGATCGCCTCTGCCTCTAACATGAGAGATATGGACCTGGTACCACCTTGGCGGTTTATGTGCACCTTTGTTGCTATGTTTTTGGTGGCCATGGATGTCCTTTTGAAAACTTCGAAGCGCAAGTCTTACTACTCTCAGCTCCAACCAGATGATGTTGTGAGTGAGTTGTTGAGCTGACCACTGACCTTGTGCAACTTTATTGTAAAGATGGGCAATCTTCGTGATGGTAATCTGAGCAGGCTCCTTGAAGAAAGTCCCCTTCATCAGAACCAGGGACTGCCACCACCTGAGGGAGTTAATGACCTTGGGAGGAAGTCGCAACCTGACTGGAGAGTTCCTGGCATAGGCCTTCTGTATTGGGAGCAGAAACCACTGCAGTTCTCCTGTGTGCAGTCTCGCCCAAGGAACTATTGATAGACACAATATCATTTTTCCCAGTAATTGTGATAGTGTCAGCACCTGTGCGCTGGGGGAGAGGCGGACTCGTTGGGCAAGTTCTTGAAGGCTCGCAATGTGGTCCTGAGACAGGTATACGTGGCAAGAGGATGTGTCTATCATTGCTTCCAGATGTAAAAGTCTGGTGACAGGAGTCAGGTGACTTTTGTCGAGGTTGATAGGTCTGTAGCATTCGCATGGTGTTGTGCAGGTTGCACGCCAACTGAACTGGTGACAACGACTGAATCAAGATGTTGTTGAGATAGCATTGGAAGCTGATCGGACACCCCCATAGATGCGCAGCCACTGCTGATAGGATCTTTGTAAAAGTCCTGTGGTCTGATGACTGGCCGAACAAAAGGGCCTTGTACTGAAAGTGGGACCCTGCAAAGAAGAACCTCAGGTAGCATCTGTGCGTGGGTCTGATGGGCACATGCAGCTATGCCTCCTTCAGGTCACTGACATCAGGAAACCCCCTTCTTGAGTGCAGCCCAGGATGGATTGTAGGAACTGCATTTTGAATTTCTTGTAGGCCAGATGTTCATTTAACTTTTTTAGATCTAATATTGCTCTCCACCTCCCCCCCCCCCACAAGCTTTTGGGAACCAGAAATAGAATGGAATAGAACCCCGCGCCCTTGCCCTGGGGGGAACTGGTTCTATGGCCCTATCTCCCTTAGATGACAAATCTCGGCCTCCATGAGGCCTTTCTTGGTGGGACATTTGGGAGTCGAGCAACGGATAAAGTGGTGCAGGGGGGAGAGAGGAACTGTCTGAAGGACCCACACATCTGAGGTAATCTCCTGCCCTCTGGGAGGGTTGAGATGGTGGTCACTTATTCCGACGGAATGGTCTGTTGGCCCTCCTCAAAAGGACCGACAGGAGAAGGGCTGATGACAGGCTGCCTATCTTTTTTTTTTTTTTTAATATATATATTTTATTATGTTTTCATTCTATACAATCACATATTCACTGTGCTTAATCAGGGCATATAACATTGAATAATAAACACGGCCCTCACTTGTATAGAAAATGCCCTCTACAATACAAACCCAGTATACCACCTTGGCCTGCCATACACCCTCTTTCAACCCCCTCCAACTTTCATTCTTCCTTCTCACACACCCCTCTACGCCTACTTCCCCTCCCCTTCTTTCTAACCTTACTCCCTCTCCATTCCCTCCCTCCCTTCTCCTCCTCCTCTCTCTCACCCTCTCCACCCTCCTTCTTCTTTCACTCGACTCTTTCCTTTGGTATCTATTACCTTCCAGTATATTCGGTTTGTTCTATTTTCGCACTAACATTGAAAAGCCACAGTATACAAATACAATCATGGAATTTAACACATATTGTATTTCCCCCCTCCCCCCTCCCCCTAAATCCCCACCTCCCTTCCCTCCCCCCGACTTCCCAAAGACCATACGTGGTATAACTTTTGAACAATCACAGTCTAAAATATCTCTACATTGAACTCAGCTTCTTACTGTTACCCAAATTTTAAACAATTTAAATTATTACTGATACTAAGCATAAGCTATCTGGAGTTTCTTAGTCCCATATTTACTTTTTATGTAATCAATCCATTTTTTCCAGTCTCGTTTATATCTCTCGTTTGAATGTTCTTTGAGATATGCTGAGATTTTGGCCATTTCGGCTAAGTTCATAACTTTCAAAGTCCATTCTTGAATTGTAGGTAAATCTTTCTTCTTCCAATACTGCGCCACCAAGAGTCTTGCTGCCGTTATTAAATACAGAACCAAATTAGACAGGCTGCCTATCTTGAGCGTGATCCGTTCCTTGTGTGTACAGATGCTGAGATGAAGAGGTGGTAGGTTGAGAGTCAGACTGAAGGGGTGTCTGTCAGTGGAAGTAGGAAGAGCATCTACGGTCCAGTTTATGGGACACAGAAGGCATCACTTTCTGCTTGTCCTTGTTCTCAATCAATACGGAGTCTAGAGTATCCCAAACAGCTTTGAAGGGGGAGGAAGCAAGTTTCCATTCTGATCTCATGTCCACGTTCCAATGGCGGAGCCATAAGAGCTGACAAGATGTACCGTTGGATGACATAGCACGTGAAATGAACTTTGCTGCATTACAGGTAGCATCTGCTGAATATTCCACTGTGGCCACGATCTTATTTATATTGTGGCACAGTCTGGTGAGCAGTTGGCGAAGCCAGGGTATGGTGGCCCTATTAAAAAATGAGGCGAAGGTGGCTGCTTTAATGGCCCATGCTGTGGCTTGATGAGTCTTGTGAAAAGTCGATTCAGCTCTCTTGTCCTCTGTCTTAAGACCTTCCAGCAAGTCAGATGCTAACAATGAGGAAGAGGTAAGAGCCGCCACCGGAAGATTGACAGAGGGAATCTTAAGTATGTCCTCCATGCTGGGATCCACCGAATAGAGGCGATTGTCATTACCCCCAGGGGTGGCCAAGGTCCCTGGTTGCACCCACTGACGTTGGACCACGTCCTTGAAAAGTTTGGGTGAGGGAATAATCTCCTGCACCGGAACGTTCTCATCAAACAACCCTTTGCTAGGAACCGCCGAATCCCTAGTACCCTGGTCCAGGGCAACCCCCACCTCCATATGAGTGGACACTTTGGCCTTAAATAGAATAGACTTGAATAGAGTGGGCTTGAATAGCCCAGCAAAGGCAGGCTTGTCAGGGACCATGGTCTCATCCTCTGACAAGTCCTCATCCCCAGGATCCTCAGCCTACCATACTGACTCTGCACTAGCCATCAACAGAGTCAGGGAAGAAGGTCTGTGGGGGCGAGCATGCTTCTTGCTAGCCTGGGGCACTGGTTGGGATAAAGGTGGTTGTACCTCATGCCTCTGTAGCCCTTTGGCTATACCCTGGGAGATCGCCTTGGCAATTACTTCGCGCATCTCCACTGAGAGAGCAGGGCCTCTGCTGGCTCTGGCTCCCTTGATGGTCTCCCTAGAAGCCCTGCCCGCCTTTCTAAAATAGGGCCCCACCTAGATGGTGGACTGGCCTGCAGGTTCAGGTGCCTCGGAGATCTCATCCGCCATAGGTGACAATAGCTGTCCAAACACCAACAGCCAAAGGTGGAATCGGGTGATAGATGTTGACACTCCTGAGGGCTGTGTGAGGCAGGTTGAGCATGGGCCAAAAGTGGACACAACACTGCTGAGATCAGGAAGGCTGGCAGGGCTCAATAGCCAAGCGGCAGGAGGCACGATGAGGAGGTGGCTGCTGCGAAGACCTCCGAAAGATTGCCTCCCTGCTCGCTGTTGCTGGTCTGGATCCACACTAAAGCTCTTCGCCCCTAAGCTGCTACTGAAATGAGCGTGGGAATTCAAAATGGGCGCTCCAAAATGGCTGGCTCAAAATGGCCACGCCCAGGGAATAGCCACACTGCTCGGCACCAACAAAAGGAAGCCGTTCCAATCTTCACGCTTTACCAAAGCCAACAAGAAGCGCCTGTGTGTCTTGCTGCACAGATCGCCAAGTGGACAATCTCAGTGGTAGAGAGCCAGCTGGCTGCACATTCCCAGCACCCGAGCAGAGCCCAGGATGCTTGGAAAGCACTGCTCCCTTTACAAGTTTAACAGATCCAGATCAAAGAAAACCACTACAATCTACACCTAAGTAAGTAAAACTAAAAATCAAATACTGCAGCTGAAAACTCAAAGCTCTAAACAATAAATATCTGGAGACTCTTTAAGTTATGTCCAAATGGGCTGGACTGAATTGAAAAACTGGATATCAGAGACCAGGAGGCGTGGCCAGAAAAATTGAATCTAGTCCATTGGGCAGAGGGACAGAATTTAACTCATGCTTGGATTCTCCAAGCAGCACACAGGAGAAAAATGTGATCACAGGACACTGCAACATTGTAACTACAACCCAGCTGGCCAAGGCTCAAATCACTATATGACCCAGGAAAGCTGTGATGGCCACAACTGTTAGGACCTGTTCCCACTCATTTAGCACTATAGTAATTTAGAACAGTTTGTTGAATGGACATTAAGCAAAAATTATCTGTATTTGCAGCCAACAGTAGCCCTCTATTATCAATTCTGAATTTCATATAACAACAAGAATTGTAAAAGACCTAATTAGAATTCTCTGTTATATTCAGATGCAAGTATATACATTGCAAAGGCATATTTAGCATACCTGATTCTGCTGGATAGGAGGCTGGGACTGTCCATCAGGAGCCTGTCCCTGGCTGTCATTCCCTCCTACTGGAGAGCCACGAGTTGTGGCTGTCATACTCGAAACAGGGCAGATTTTTGCAATTTTGTCTGTTTATGTAGTTGTTGAGAGAGAAAAACTTATAGTCGGCTTAATAAAGTTGAAGTACCAGCGTAGATCTGTTTTAAAAAGCTCCAACTCAAGAACAAGCCATTTTGCAGAGACCATTGCATAATCTGAAAGATAATTCAATATGTGTTATTTTAAATATTATCCTGGAGATATAAAAATGTCATTCAAGGAAAAACATTGTCTATTTTTTATAAATCCAACAAGAGTCCCAAATAATCTAAAGAAATATATTTCTCCAGAAGTAAACAATTAAAATAAATGAATTTACTCCATAAGGTTCAATTTTATGACCCAACAATCTTTCTTTTCTCTTGTGTTTGTTTTATATTTTAGGAAAACTTCATTTGGCGTTGTAAAAACAATACTATCATCACAAAACACTTGGAAATGTTAAGATATCAACATAAGATAGAGTATCCTATCCTTGAGAAAGGATATTATGGAAAGAAGCAGAAATGAAAGCCAAAACATAGAAAAAGCGAATGAGTGAGGGAAATAATAAGCAGATAAAGGATCTCATTGGATTTAATAGGGGCACAAAGAAAAGGGTAGATCATGTCCCAATAAAAAAACAAAAGAAAGGCAAAGAAGAAAAAAACGGAGCAGATAGGCAGCACAATGAAAGAAAGAAAAGAGTTCATTACAGGGGGGAAATATAATAAGAAAAGAAAAAGGGGAAATAGGTTGAGGGAGACAAAAGGAAATCTTGAAGAGGGTACAACGAATGAAAAAAGCAAAAAGTTACAAAAAACATAGGAAAGAAAATATATAAACAGCAGAAAGAGAAAGGAGAAGTTCAGAGATTGGGATTTAAGATACTTTAAAAATAAATTGAAGGGAAAATAAAAATTGGTAGATGAGAGGAAGAAGGGAAATATGCACATAGATAATAAAAATCAGGGAGAGGAGAAAGGTGGAGAAGCATATGCTATTGTGAACTTAATTTAATTAATTGCAGTTAAATGCAGTTAATTAACTGCAACACTGAAATGTAATATGTGTGTATGGTATAGAAAGGATTGCAAGCAAAAAGGAATTAAAGGTAAAGTAACTAAGGTGAATAAAGATAGTAGGCTAGCTGATATGTATTAATAATGGAAGGTGAAATGACAAACAAAAAAATATTAGTTGGGAAAGTTACTATAGGAGGCGAGAAAATGGAGGGAAAATTTGGAAATAACACCTAATAATATAGAGTTAAAATTATGAGAGAAAAATATGGGTGCTTAATGATATATACATATGGAACAGTATTATGAGGATAGGCGGAAATTTGAATGTCTTGCACTGTGTCCAAAAGAGGTTGATACCCGGGGGGGGGGGGAGAGGAAACAAATGGAATACGTATAAAGGTATACCTTTAAAAGAAAAGCTAGCAATATGGAAAATATTTTTTTCTTTTTTCTTTGGGAATATAATTATTAATGCCACTGAAATTAAATTGGGTTTGCTAAAAGGCGGAAATACACCATGCAAAATAGAGAATGGAAGGGAGATAAAGAGCGGAAAGAGAGAGAAAGCAGGGAAGTAGAAGGGAGAGAAAAAGGAGAGGGGGAAGGTGTGGAAAGAGGAGAGGAGAGGGAGAGAGCAAGGGGAAGCGGAGAAGAGAGAGGGGGCAGAGGGGAAAAAAGGAGGTAGGGAGGAGGAGATAGGCAGAGGAAAAGAGTTGAAGATGAAATAGACTATAATATGGTGTATGGAAAGCAGAAGAGCAAATAAAAATTGAAGAGGTTTAATGGCAAGAGGAATTGATATATTATTGAATATTCAAAAAATGTAATGATATACTTTGGAATATTTTATATGTATTTTAAAAAATAAAAAAAACTTTTGGCAAAAAAAGATGAGTATGTCACATTATAATTATTTAATAAGTATTTTATTTGAATTGGTACACACTAATACACAGAATGGTGAAAACTAAATATTCTGATGTTTAGAACATATTTTGAGCTGTATTAACTTGTCCTACTATGTGAAAGAATTTTAATGAATGTTACAGAACAAATTTTGGTGGATACAGACAATTAGTCGTGTACTAACCACTGGTTACTTCACAAGTGTTCAAAGTTATAATAGACATTTCTGAGGGTACTTACAACCTGGATTCAAGGTTCTGACAGCTATTCACACCATGATCACCTGACCACACTTAGAGGGCTTAGCAACAGGCTGCATTTGCAGTCATTTGTAGAATCCAGCAGAGATGTGACTATATTTTAGGACAGTTTTGCCCCAAACTGGCATGTACTTCCCATTTTGGGCAAAACTGTCCATAGCGAGCTACTGGTTTGCTTTGCATCTACCACATTTGCTTTATGGCTGCAAAAAAGGTGATAAAATCAGGTTGTTCACATAGGTGACCCAATTTATGACCATCACAAGTTACAATAATGATAGGCTGGGTCCATTACAGCTGGAACTCAAAGATTGCCTATAGATGGTTTCAGTTTTTACTACTACAATCAATCTAAAATAGTCTAAAGACAAATTGTAACATTTACATCAGAAAGACAAAACTGAAAGTAAATTGCTTGCTTATACTAGTGGTTCTTGTTAACAGTTCAACAACTGTCTGAACTTGTAACAGTTCTGAATGAGAGGTAGTTATGACTGGTGTTCAAAGTTCTGGCCAGAACAGTGCCCCTGAGGCCACATGACTGCAATATAGGGACTAGGCAGATGGTTTGGATTCCTGACTGTCACAGCATCCCACAGACTCATGAATGCTATCTGCAACTTCCCTGCTGGGACAATCACAATTTCCCACAAGCAAAGGCAATATGGAAGCTGGCAGGAAGGCGCAATCATGTGAAAGCCTCCATTAACAGTGTATTGGGGACTGCTGGAACTGTCGTCATTAAGCAATGTGATCAGATCACATTGTACTTTATGACCATATCACTTAGAAAGGCAGTTTCAGTTCAAGTTACCTCCATTAATTGAGGACTACCTGTATTTTCTAAGATAAACTTCCTCCCCAAAATTACATCAGACTATTCTATTGTTTCAAATGTTAGTAATTTTGGATATTAAAGATTAAACGAAAGTTGGTACCTACCTGAACGTCATTTCTTTTTTTAAAAAGTTATTACTGTTTTTATTGAAAGAAAACACACAAAAAATAATCTTTCATTACATCTTATAGAAAGCATATCCATTGATTACAGGTATATTTCGTGTATTTCTTCCATAATCACATATATTTCATTCAGTTTAAATTGTACATTTTAGAATTTATATATTTTACTATCACTATACCACCATTTTCATTTAATAGAGTTTTAAGGACACAGCCACCTACTGGCATTGTTAAAAAGATATCTAACATTTCCTCTTCCTCCCCCACCCCCAAACTCACAAATTAACGCTTCTGTCCATTTTACTTTTGCTAGTGGATCGCACCTGCTTGTATCATTGAATATTATCAATTAACATTTCTTTGTTATTATTGTAATTAGCTAAGGAGTATTTATTTTTCACCTCTCCTTTCCACAGGCCCGAGAGAGATTTACCTTTATAACTATCTCTAAGCAGAAACTTATTAATAAGGGTTAACAAAATAACCATTTAAGATCTAAAACAGTCTAAGAGATATTGACATTTCTAGCTAATAATCACCAAAAGTATGCATTAACATTTCCTTCTTCTTATAGTTAAAAGAAAAAAGAAAAAACCAATTGTTTACTGTTTATAACACGTCTCCTCTCTTCTGGTCCAAATTATATATACCTTCATAACAAGATCTAAACAAAAGTTTATAAGGTTTGTAAGACTTTTCGCCAAATCTCAATTTACAATTTGTGGCCCGGTTATTTATCCTAATTAAGGTTATTGTTTCATTATTAACATAATAGTAAATTATATGTTAATGAATAAACATTCAATGATAATCTAAAACAGTCTAGAAAATACAAAATACTAAAATCCCTATTTATTAATCATCAAAAGTTAGCTGATTATTATCATCGACTAGCATTATCAACCAGTGTCTTTCCAGTAGCAAAATAGTCCTTTCTCTTTCGTCAGCAGTTGTGTCAATTCTCTTTTTGGCACCTTTTCAGAGTTTAAAACTTCCCTCCGCACTTTGTAGTTTGAAGGATCTCTCATATAGTTTCATTGCCCTTGAGTTGTTATTAAAATAGGCTTAACTTTGGTTGTCAAACTTATTTCTGGATGGGTTTGTCTTCTTAATTCCATCTTTTTTGCTCTCTTTTTTCTCTTGCAGCTTGGATTTTGGGAAAAACCTCCAAGTTGTCAAAGTCACTTTTCCAGCTTCCCTTCTTTTCACTTTCACTCACATTTACTCCATTAACGGGTTCATCTAGCTTCTAGTCTTTGTTTTCTGTATTTTCATTCTCTTCTTTAATCTCTGGGGCTCCAACTCCCTCCTCTTTTACTGTGATACCCCATAGACTATCCCATTTCGTATCAAATCTCTCAAGTCCTTCTTATATGTTTTGGAGTCCAGCCAAGATGTTTGGGATTAGTAAGTTTTCTTCATCTGAATATTGATCCATTTTTCAAAATGTAAAGGAATATAAGAAAAAGAAAAAAAGAAAAAGGGATCTGCCACTCTAGCCTGTGATTAGTTTTTGAGGGATATATCTATATTTATTTTAAATTTTAAACAGAAGCCTAGGAGCCAATGTCATGACGGAACATCATGCGGGCTCGACAGTCCGAGTCCGCCGATGTCACTTTTGCCCTTGGACGGTCCGGCAGGACCTAAACCGTCCCGAAGAGACTGTGACTGGGAAGAGAAAACCTTGCTGGTCGCAGGGACATCACAAAGTCTCTGATCGACCCAAGGGTAGCGCTTCTAACCGGGGGCAAACAGGCAGCCCCCAGGCTGACATAATCGGAGACGGCTCCCAAAGGAAGAGAAGAAGTGAAAGCGTTCCATCTGGTGAGGTTTTCTTTTCTTTCTCAAGATTGCCCTAAGAAACTCTTTTTTTAAAAAAAAAAATTAGTCCTCTAAGCAAGAACAAAGCAACAAATTTAATCCCTATTAGACTGCCTTAAAAAGTTTGTTGTTCCTGCTTGTAACGATGTTTTGTGGATTGAAGTGATTGCAACGTTTCCTGTTTCTCCGCTTGAAGTTTAAGGACTGATCTTTTTTCCTTTATTTTTTTTTTACTACCTTAACTTCAAGCTCTTTTGGCTTGAACTAAAAAAAAATCTTACTTTAACAAATTTCTCCTTCTATTTGTTATAAAATCATATTAAAGATACTTAAGGAAAAAGCATAAAAATAATAATCAAATCTGCCATTTGGAAGCCTAAGCCTGAAGTTTTTTTTTGTTTTTTTTTAAACAATGTATCCTTTGTTCTTCTCTATTTGGCTTCACTGACTTTGCAACGGAAGGGTTTGGACTCTTGTTTATAAAACCTGATAAAGACTCAAGGGCATGAACAGCATTTTGCAGGTGGTTTTGGAAAATAATTTGGCAAGAGAAGCAAAAGAAAAGAAAAAGACAAGAGCCCTTCTACTTTGAAAACCTGAACGTCATTTCTCAGGATACTGCGGGAGGGGCCACTGATGGGTTATTATCACATCCTGATTGGTCCGGAGACGAAATGGTATTTTTTTATAGCCACGTCTCTATTCCCTCTCTTGGCTCCCAGTTTTCAACAAGGTCGCGGCAATAGAGAGTGATCTGAAATGACAAAAAAAAAGACAACTGGGCTGCCCCCAACCCTAACTCGCTACAGACATAGGTAGGGCAGGATGTGGCCCCTCCTGCAGTATCCTGAGAAACAACGTTCAGGTAGGCACCAACTGCGGGAGGGGCCACTGATAGGACATACCCAAGCTACCGTCCTAAGGGAGGGGATAAGCATACCTAGTCTGGAGTGGCCAGGGTGGCCACAACCTGCTGAAGCACGTGTCCGAAAGACGCCTCTGCGGATGCAAAGGCATCCAGCTGGTAGTGCTGGATAAAGGGCGATGACATTGCCCAAGTGGCTGCCCTGCACATATCCTCGAAAGGAGCCCTAGTTGCCCATGCTGCTATAGTGACAGCGCTCCTGATGGAATGGGCCATAATTCCCAGAGGTGGAGGACGACTCTTAGCCTTGTATGCCCTGACAATTGCCCCCCCCCCCCCCGTAACCAACGACCAATTGTTATGAAGGTAACCATCGCTCCCAGCATCGCTGTTTGGAATGAAATAAATAGTGCCTCCAACCTATGAATCAATGCTGTGTGTCTAAGATAGATCCTGAGAGCTTAATGAATAGCCAGCCTGTGCCAGAGTCTTTCTCTATCCTGTGAGAGGGGTGGAAAAAGGTCCGGCAGGATAACTCCTGCATCCTGTGAAAAGGGATATTCACCTTTGGAATGAAAGTGGGGTTGAATCTGAGTACAACTCTATCCTGGTGAAAAATGCACAGGTTCCCTCTTGAAGATAGAGCCCCCAGCTCTGAGATGCGGCAGGCAAATATTGTGGCAATCAGAAATGCAAATTTGAGCGTGAACAAGTGCAGGCTGACCGTACGCAGAGGTAAGTCCCATGTGGGAAACCTATGAATGGTAGGGAGATGGAGGTTTGCTGCCCCTTTAAGAAATCTCTTAATTACCGGAAGATGTAAGAGAGATATGTGTCCCTCCCCTGCCAGCACGGTGGAAAGCGCTGCTACCTGGCAATGGACTGTATTGTGAGAGAGGCCCTTTTCCAATTCGTCCTATAAAAATTCCAGGACTTGTGGTGCTGAGGCCTCCGTTGCCACTATGTCAGCTGATTCGCACCACTTGACGAACATCGACCAGGTGGAGTTGTAGATACTTATGGTCGATGGGTGTCTCGACACCTGGATGGTCGAGATGACGGTCGAGATGACGCTCGAGGAAAAGTTGGCGTTCCTCAAGAGGCTCCATTCAAGTGGAGCCACTGGGGCTCTGGGTGGGACAAGACCCCCTGGCACAAGGAGATCTCCTGTGGAATTCTCCACGGTGTGGGGGGGAGACCGACAGCTGTACCAAGTCCGCATACCATGGCCTCCTGGGCCAATGTGGCACTAGTAGAATGACCTCCACTCCCTCTAATTCTATCTTCCTCAGGGTCCCCAGAATGAGAGGGAGGGGGAAAAGGCATAAAGGAGTTCACTTGGCCATCTGCTGCGAAAGGCATTTCTGATCTTCGAATCGGGAAACGTGAGAAGAATTCAGGGAGCTGGGCATTCTCTGGGGTTGCGAATAAGTCCACTGCTGGGGTGCTGAAATGCTGGCAAATCCGATGAAACAATTTGGGGTGAAGCTGACACTCCCCATGGTCCACGGTGGCTCGGCTGAGCCAATCGGCCTGATGGTTGGCCGATCCAGAGATGTGTTCTGCCACAATTGAGGCTAGATGTTTTTCCGCCCAAGCATTGAGCCTTTGTGCTTTGATCCATAAGGCCTTCGAGTCTGTGCCCCCCTGACGGTTGACGTGGGCCTTCGTGGTGATGTGGTTTGTCAGGAGCAGTACTTGTTGGTTGACCAGGGAGTCCTGAAATTGGCAAAGCGTCAGCTGAGCAGCCTTCAGTTTGAGCCAATTGCTATTGTGGCACAGGTCTGCTACAATCCATCAACCCTACACCAGCCGTGACTCCATCAGCGCTCCCCAGTCAAAGAGGTTCGCATCCATCATGATGGTAACTATCGTTCGTTGTCTCAATTCAGATCCCTTGGACAGCGCTAGGGAGAACCACCATTGAAAGAACAGGCACACCTGTGCCTACACCTGAATAAGAATGTTGGAGTTGCTCATCTGCCGCCGTTGTTAAGTGGTGAGTGCTCACTGCAATGTCCTGGCATGTAATCATGCCCAGGGAACTATCCCGATGCACGATATCATCTTGCCTAACAGGCGGGAGAGTTCGATAATGGGAACTGTCCGCTTGGAGCACACCTGCCGAACTGATTTTTGCAGGCTGGACTGATGGCCCATTGACAGGAAGACCATCCCTGTCCTGGAATCTATAATTGCCCCTAAATGCAGGAGCCTTGTCGAAGGCACCAGGTGACTTTTCAAGAAGTTCACTGAAAAGCAGAGATCCTGTAGTGTCTGAATCATGAAGTGCAGATCGTGGGACGCCTGCCTAGCCGACTGGGCTTGGACCAGAATGTCATCCAAGTAGCATTGGAGCCTCACTGGAATGGAACGCAGGTAAGCCACCAACTCTGCCAGGACCTTCGTGAACATTCTGGGGGCCAACACCAGTGCAAAGAAGAGGGCCCAATACTGGTAATGGGACCTGCCTGAGAGAACCTGATAAATTTGTGGTGTGATTGGAGGATATACAAGTATGCCTCCCTGAGGTCTATGAATGGTAGGTGATCCCCCACCTGACCCCTTGTAAGATGGATCTCAGCGAGAACATCTTGAATCTCCTGTAGACTAATAAAGTGTTGAGAAGCTTCAGATGGAGGCTCTCCACCACCCCCTAAACTCTTTGGCACTACAAAAAGATTGGAATAGAACCCAAACCCTTGCTCTGTTAACGGAATCAGCTTGATCATTTGAATCTCTAATAGGTGGCAAATCACCATGAGCTTGTGCTATACCGGGTTCCTTGATGACAGGAACTGCCTGAAGTAGTTCAGTGGGAAGGAGAGAAATTCTAGTCTGAGCCCCTCCCTCGCTGTGCTGAGACTCCAAGAATCAGTTGTGATTTGCTCCCATTGATTCGCAAATTGAGCTAGCCGACTGCCTATGGGGAGACTTGGATTCGAGTCACTTCCCCTTGCGGTAGGGATGACCGTTGGTCCTGTGAAAGGGCCATTTGGGTTGGCTGTGGAATCTATTCCTATCTTGATATAAAGGTCTGGGGCTCTGTCTGTCAGATCTTGATTGAAAGTACCTATATTGCTGGTAATCTGGTTCTGGGGCCCGGAAGGCAGGCAGATATGGAGATATGGAGTTGACCATGCCTCAGGACATTTAGCGGTAGTTGGTAACATCTTTTTCTCATCCTTGTTTTCTACAAGGATGGGGGTCTAAGGATTCCCCAAACAAGTTCCTCCCCCCCAGAATAGGGAGTGGTAGCCAGGTACCATTTGGACATTATCCGCCTGCCAGTTCCACAGCCATTAGAGGCATCTTGTTGTTACAGAAGAAAACAATGCCCTCGACGCATACTTGACAGAGTCAAGAGTTGCATCCATGGAGAACTGTGTGGCTTCTATACTGTTGTAGGTGTGCATCATAAGAGGGGATGCAATCCTGCAGCTGATGTAACTACAGTTACGTAGTTACGTGTACAGTTAAATAAAGAGGCTGCAACCGCTGACTTAGTGGCCCATGCAGACGCCTGGAACGTCTTACACAGAGTAAGTTTGCCCTTCATATTCTCAGCTTTGAGTTTGTCCGCAACGTCCCCAGAGACTAATGCAGAAGAAGTCGCTAAGGCAGCTATGGTTGGGACCTGGAGAGCCTGGGAGAATCCCTGATCCATATTATAAAACCGGCGGTTGTTGCTGCCCGGATTGGGAAACATCCCTGGGTGAGTTCATTGCTTCTTCACAACCTCCAAAAACAACGGCGGAGCTGGAACCTCTTCCTTCTCTGCCGAAGGGTTAGAAAACATGCTCTGGCCAGAGTGATACTGGGTTGTGGCAGTAGCCCAAGTAGTAGCTCCAACGCCCAATTTGGTGGTAGTGCGGGCCTTGTGTAAAAACAGCTTGAAAAGGGCGGGAGGGAAAAGCCCTGAAAAAGCTGCGGGATCTGGAACCAGTCTCGTCATCATCCGACAATTCAAGATCTCGCTGGCCATCTTCCCCCACTATAGATGCCTCGCTGGCGAGAGATGAGGAAATAGGTCTTTGTTCATCCTGTGAATGAGCCCCTTGACTCAGATGGTGGGGCCTGGTGCCCTCCCGCATCCCTCTGGAGGCATGGGCAGGTCCCTTGTGTTGCCTCAAACCTGAGGTAATGCCCTGCGTAATGGCTGTGGCAATGATTTTATGTAGGCTCTCTGGAAGGTTGTCCAGAGCTGCCTGATTCTCGTAAGAGTCAGATGCCCCCTGTACTTCCAGCTCCTGTGGGGCCAGGATAGGTCTTTGCAACAGATGGTCTCTAAATCCTCCTTCCAGAGGATCTCCCATAACGTCCCGGATAGCCCTGTGAGACTGGGATGGGAAAGGGGAATCCTCATGTCTAGAATACTCCCGGGTTCTAACAGGAGATAGCGGGAGGGGGGGAAGGGCTAGAGAGGCTCTCTAATTGGTGATTGTGATTGTGATTGTGATCTGTGGGCTGAGTCTATGGCCTTGGGCTTCCTTCTGCTTTTCAGCCTAGGCCACTCTCTTCTCAAGCGCCTTTTGCCTGTGCTGCTCATCCCTAACTGTGGCTCTAGAAGGATGCTGAGTGGCTGAGGCCTTGGCCTTCTTGGCCCTGGTATGGGGCCTAGGTGATCATTCCTCTATCCCTGGGGCTTGATTCACTGCCGCTGCTGCACCTTTGGTCTCCTCGTTGCAGCCCAGCCACCTCTGAGGCACCTCCTAGGCGTCTCAGCTGTAAACGGGATCGGTGGCTGTTCAGCAGAGCCTTCTCACTAGACCTCAGCCTTCACTTTAGCTGCTGCAGAGCCTCGTGGCCACTTTAAAATGGCTGCTGCTTGCTTGGCGCTCTGCGCCGATCACTCCACCAGCAACCTGCAGTATCAGCGTTTCCCGATGGACGAGCCACGGCCAATGTGAGAGAGCGCTGCTCCCCGCTGTGCTGGCTCTCGTAGCCTGGCACCCCCAGGTGGACAGGAATCACCCCAGCTCCACGTGGCCAATGGGTTTAGAACTTAATTGCAGGACTGGCGTTCCGAAGCCCCAGGAAGATGGCCGTGTTTGAATGGCCAATAGCCAATGACCTCAATTTGGAATTTAGAGTAAACCAATTTAAGAACTGATGATTTTACCAATTTTAGAAGAGCTAGGAGTGGAACCAGCCAGAAGCCAAGGAAAAAGCAATCTCCTTCAGACCAGATTGAGTTGAAAACTGGGAGCCAAGAGAGGGAAAGGAGGCATGGCTACAAAAAAATACCACTCAGTCTCTGGACCAATCAGGATGTGATAATAACCCATCAGTTGCTCCTCCCACAGTATACCCTGGAGAATTCCGAAGATATTTGTTTTCCTTATATACAGTACATGCAACATAGATAGTCCTTGACTTACAACCACAATTGAGCCCAACATTTCTGTTGCTAAGCAAGACAGTTATTAAGTGAGTCTTGCAGCATTTTACGACCTTTCTTGTCACAATTGTTGTGAATCACAGCAGTTATTAAATTAGTAAATACACTTGTTAAGTGAATTTGGCTTCCCAACTGACTTTATGAGAAGCCTGCAAAAGGTGATCACATAACCTCAGAACAGTGCAATTGTCATAAATACATGCCAACTCCCAAGCACCCAAATTTTGAACACGTGACCATGGTGATGTTACAATGGTTGTAAGTGTGAAAACTGGTCATAAAGTCACTTTTTTCAGTGCTGTTGTAACTTTGAACAGTCATTAAATGAATGGTCGAGAACTACTTGTATCAGCTTTTAGACTGGAACCAGAGAAACTCAGGATTCACCCATAGCAGTTCACTGGTGATTTTGAGCCATTTACTGTTTCTCAGTCCAACCCACAGTGGTAGGACTTTTTGCACCTGTTTGAATTTTCAGCATTTCTGCATGAACTAATTCAAGGCAGCTTTTAACAACATCTCAAAACTAAGACTTTGGGACACCCTGAGCAGATTCTTCAGATAAAAGATTCCTGTTCCTAATTCATAAATTATATGATAAAACATTCTTAGAGTAAGATGTCACTGGTAGGGGATCTTTCCAACTTTATCCAGACTGTCAAGGGGATAAAACAAGGATGCAAACTTGTACCAAAGCTTTTTAACATATATATCAATTCTCTGATCAACAACACCCCCCCCCTACGGAATGGATATCTTCTCTTAAACTAACAGACAAATTTTACATTATGCTGATGATGCAGTTATCTCCTTGTCTTTTATAGGCATGACAGAGAACAATGGTATCCTGCTGTAATGAGGAACAATTAATAATCACTTATGACAAATCTAAAGCACTAGTCTTTTCTAACAAAAGACAAAAGTACATAGAGGCAATTGATTACCATGAACTAGAACAGGTGAAATGCTTTAAACATTTGGGCATAGTATTTGCCCAATGCTTTAAACCAGGCCTTTCAAACTGGTGGCCTGCAGGCCAACCTGGCTCCACAATACAGCCCGTGATGCAATAGGGTTTGACACCCCTGTTTTAAACACTTGGGCATAGGCCTCAAGAAAATTAACTGTCCAGGTGAGTTATCTCTCTTCTATTGCCCAAAAGAGCATACAAGCAATAATTACATTTCATAGACAAAAAGGAGCAAATTATATCCCAGCAGCAGTTACTGTTTACAGCTAAAACTGTTGTCCAACTATTATATGGCATACAATTTGGACCATACATAAACATGAAGGCTTATGAAGTCATCCAATCAAATTTTCTCAAGACCTTTGTTTGGCACCCCAATGAAGTACTGAGGCTTGAAGCTGATGTGCCAATTATTAAGGCTCAAGCCTGGACTAGGATCCTTACCGCAGATCCTAGAATCGTGTCTGAACCTACAGGCTTGATGCCTTTGCTGTCAGACAATTACCAATTACTGTGGCACTATACCTGCATAGAACTCTGCTGTCTTGGCCTCTTTCCTGAATATGTAGGGCAATTAACCCTGATTTGGAGACGGCCAAATTAATAATAAAAGAGAGAATCAGAGACACATCAATAAAATGATATTACTGGGACTCTGAACCCTATCTCCAATTAATAGGCAATCACAAGGCTTCAGTTGCAGGGTACTTATAACAATTTGACAGTAAGCAAATGGCAATAGCAATTAGACTTATATACTGCTTCACCATGCTTTAGAGCCATCTTTAAGTGGTTTTACAGAGTCAGCATTTCCCCCCCCCCCCCAACAGTCTGGGTCCTCATTTTACCCACCTTGAAAGGATGGAAGGCAGAATCAACCTTGAGCCTGGTGAGACCCGAACTGCCAAACTGCTTGCAGCCAGTGATCAGAAGTAGCCTTAGTACTGCATTTTAACCACTGCGCTAGCGTGGCTCATAGCTGTGCCTTTTTTAGAACATGCCCGTTTTGATGCCCTCCCATGAGCCCTACTGGAGGGAAGAATTTACACGACCTTTATTCACAGAGACTTTGCCTTTGTGGTTCTAGGGAAGCAGAAACTTCCAGCTACTTCTCATATGGTGCCCCTTGCACAATGCCTCAAGACTTCCTTTGATTACACCAATCATTTACAAATATGTGGGCCATATGGATACATTTTATGATTATTACTTTTTTATTGAACACTAACTCATTAGGTGGCCATTTTTTACACCGTCATACAACTGTACTTTTTAAAAAAAATAAGACATGCTATTTTATTGTCCCATTATTTTTCCCCTTCCCTAACAACTAATTCTTCTATTAAACCATTATTTGTTTTACTGTATTTTTTAAATTGTAAAGGATGGTCAAAGAACATAATGAAGATATTTGATTTGAATATGTCCTAAAACTGAATAAAGAACCTAATTAAAACAGATGAATCAAAAACCTTATACTTTGAGGACAGATCAGGTCCCTTTCAGCTCTGGATTGCTGTGCTTTTTCAAGGTATTCTCTGAAGCTGTGCCTAGTGCCAGGTTTCTGGTCCTCCCTCCCTCCCTCTCTCTTTCACAGCATCCCCCCTCCTGTTTTTGGCCTAGCAGGCCTCAGGGAAGCCTCCTGAAAACAAAAATGGTCCTCAAATGCTAAAAAAAAAGTAAACAAAAAGTTCCTACCATCGTGCAGTACAGCTGATCGTTGGAACCTTTCTTTACTTTGTTAAGCATTTTTTTACTACCGGTTCAGGTGAATGGTAGCATTTTTTGCTACAACGATTCGGGAAAACTGGCCCGAACTGGTAGCATTTCACCCCTGCTGTAAGAAGGCTATGAATTGATCGGGTCTCCATAAACCTCAAATACAGTGACCTAAATGTATCTGTAACTTATGCAGCAACTTAAGAACTGATGTAATATGCTAGTGAGATATTGCTGCCAATAATCTAGTCACTACATTCTGTAACAGCTGTAGCTTCCATGCTATTTCCAAATGCAACCCATTAGAATTGAGTGGAGACTGATGATCCAAATAAGGGGGTGATTGTCACACTAGCTGAAGCTGGCAAATGTCCCCCTGCTATAGAGAAATTGAGAATTCAGGAAGACTCTAAAGCAACGGACCGTCATTCAGGGACAGTGAACCTATGATATGGCTTTTCTTTTTTCTTTAGGTAAACTTTCTCTCTAAATGTAATCTGCTTATAAATATTTTTCTTCATCAAAGGTAACAAGCCCTTTTTTGGATTGCTATTTTTTTCTTGATTTGCATAATCTGTTGCACCGAAATATAAAAGCCATACAACAACTTTTATGATTATTCTGCATGTTAACTTTTGGATGCATATCAAACCAACAAACCAAGAGACATAGCTTCCAAACCTAGGGATTTTCAAACTTTTTAAAGTTTTAGTATCTTTTAATTTAAAAGTCACCCTTTTAAATTACAGCTTTGTTAATAAAGCTGTAATCAAGAGGCAAAATTCTAGTGATAGAAAATTGGCTGTGATTAGTTGAACACCAAGCAGGTTACTCTCTCTGAGTCCCATAAAATTCTCAGTCAAAAGGGCACTGCCAGAGGATACATTCATGGTATTAAATAAGCCTTAAAACATACCGTGTTATGATTGGCTCTTATACGAAGCATCTTACTACTTATTTACCATAACAAAATAGGATTTTTACCATTTTAATCTTAAAATGGAGAAAGAAATGAATTCTTATACACACTCCACATTAAGTTTGCAATTTTAAAGACACATAAGAAAATAAAAACCAAAAGCAATAGAATGCAATTCTGCAATCACTCACGATTTTAATCTATTTTGGAAATTGATGATCAAATTCATTATATTGTTCTTGAATTATTCCATAAATCCATACAATTAATTTATAATGAAGAATATGATAGGAATTTTCTTTCAAAATGAAGCAACAAAGTTAACAAATAAATAAACAAAACTTTCAAAGTTACTGTCCACTATAAACACCATGAAATGACCTTGTCAGAATAACCTTCTTCATCCTTAGAGGATCCTGAAGTAGAATTAAAGAGCAGATATATTTGAATCTTTCATAGCAAAGATGCTATGCACCAATACTTTTAGAAAACAAATAAAATCATAACATACATCCTCAACAACACTGTTCGGTAAAAGGTGTGCACAAAAGAGAAAATGTGCTTTGTTTAACCTTGGGACTTCCAAAGTGTTTCAATGAAAACTTTCAATAGTAGTGTTCCATCAGAATAGTAGCAGTGTTCCATTTGAAACATTTTGAACAGTCTGTCCACAGAAAACAATAAAAACTTGGATCCAGATGTCCTTTCTTGTTTTTCACCCCAGGGCCACAAGAATACAGTAATATCCCTAGTTGATATACCTTCCCCCATAAATGTTTTTATATGTAGATTTTAAGCTTAATTTTATTTCATTGAAAAGTTTTATACATCCAACAAATTTTATACACGTTTACTTACAAATCTAGAATTAAGAAAATCTTTTTACAACCCTGTAACTCCTTAAATTCAGGGTAGAATTGGCTCAACTGGATGGAGCTGAGTGTTTACTGGCCAGATGCCCTTCCTGACGCTAACGCAATTTGCAGCAGGTATTTTGTGCCCTAGGAGACAAACATCTACCTCTATCTAGGACTGAACTCTCAACCTTTTGAGTGGGAGATGAGCATCTTCACAAGGTCACCAACTACTCACAAATCTATATTTTCCACAAATTCTGATTAATTATGCTAAGTGCCACTTTAAGGCTTCAAAATGGCAGCTAAACGGCTCAGAACAGCACTGGGGACTGTCTGCAAGTCAGAAAAGGCTTTAGGAGCCTCCGGAGCTCTGATAAGCCCTCCAACGGCATTTTGGGGGGCCCTAGCTTCCTACCTGGACCCAGGCTCGACAGCAGCCACTGAATGAGCCCCCCCGCAGTGGTGCCTCAACCACGTGGTCATGGAAAGCAGCCTTGTTCTGAGCAGCCTGCTCCGCGCAAAGAAGCTGAGAGGAAAACTTTCAAACTGCTACCAAGTTCTAATCTACCTCTACAACAAAATATAATAAAAAAGGCTACACTCACTGTTTGGAGAGTCCAACCTGATGCTCAAGGACTGGAGCTCCACAACTGCGTCCTTTTAGGGCGACTGAGTTTTTTAAACTGGCCTCTAAAGAAAGCAGGAGGTGTGACTACACAAACTTTGAACTCAGTCCTTGAGCAACAAGCTGAAGTTAACCTATGCTTGGACTCTCCAAGCAGCGCCTAGGAGAATTTTGAACTTTATCACAAGTCACCACAGAACCTTTTCCTTTTATAGTCTGTCCAAAAGTCAATGAATGTTTATGAAATGATACTCTAAATCATGGTATGCCAAATATGTGAAATTTTACATGGAACTCTTATAATGGAACTAAAAGATGCCTCGGCCGAGGCATACATGTCCAATTTATAGTTCCTGACAAAGGGTGAGGACCAAGTAGCCGCTCTGCAGATGTGGTGGCAGCGCTCCTAGTGGAGTGGGCAGTAATGTGTCGGGGTACTGCCCTGGACTGGTGTTTGTATGCAGCTACAATGCATGCTCTGAGCCTCCTACCGATCATGGAAGATGTCACCTTCTTACCCAAGGAGCCAGGCTGGAACGAAACAAAGAGGGCCTCTGACCTGCAGAAGCCCGCAGAGCATTTGATGTATATCCGCAGGGTCTGTCTGACGTCTAACTTGTGCCAACCACATTCCCTCGGGTGGTTGGGGCGCAGGTAGAAGTTAGGCAGGATTACTTCCTGTGTCCTGTGGAACCAGGTGTTAACCTTTGGGATGAAGACAGGGTCCAGATGCAGAATGACCTGTCTGGGTGGACGACACATAGATCCTTCTGGACCGATAAGGCCGCCAGTTCCGAGATGCGCCTCGTGGATGTTATTGCAATAAGAAAGGCAGTCTTTAAGGTGAGGTGACGATGTCATACGTAGAGGCTCAAATGGTGGAGAGGTAAGAGCCTGTAAGACCACCGATAGCTGCCAGGTGGGATAGCGGTGAACCACCGGAGGGCGTAAGTTGGAGGCGCCCTTAAGGAAACAGCGAACCCTCGGGATCTTGCTGAGGGGCTGCGCCGGGTCGCCGGACGAGATAGTGGAAAGTGTCGCCACCTGACGACAAAGGGTATTGGGGGTGAGACCTTTGTCTAGGCCCCCTTGTAGAAAGACCAGTATGCAGGAAACAGATGCAGTGACTGGATCGAGACGGTAGTTGTCACACCACTTGGCGAAAGTGGACCAGGTGGAATCACATATCCTGGTTGTTGCTGGTCGTCTGGATGCCTGAATGGTACATATAACCTTCTTCAACAGGCCCTCACTCCTCAGGAGATCCCCCTCAAGTGCCAGATGGCGCCATTGGGGGTCCGGGTGTACTATGGCCCCCTGGCTGAGGGAGACCTGGTTCCGAGGAATCCGCCATGGGGATGACACTGACAGGCTGACGAGGTCAGCGTACCATGACCTGCAGGGCCAGTGGGGAACTACGAGCAGGACCTCTGCCCTTTCCGCAATAATCTTGCAGATTACCTGTGGTATAAGCGGAAGCAGTGGGAAGGTGTACAGAAGACCCTGAGGCCATCTGCATCGAAGGGCATCCGTCCCCTCCGCTCCTGGTGAGTGGAAGCGGGAGAAGAAGCACTGCAGCTGTGCGTTCTCTCGGGTGACGAACAGGTCAATCACTGGGATGCCGAATCTGTGAGACAACTGGTTGAACAGGGTCGGATCCAGACGCCACTCTGCACTGTCTATGGTGGTCCTGCTCAACCAGTCTGCCGGCATGTTGTCCACTCCCGAGATGTGATCAGAGCGAATGGATGCAACGTGACACTCCGCCCACCTGCCCAGGGCCTCCGCCTCCACCATGAGCTTCCTGGACCTGGTGCCGCCCTGGCTATTTATGTGAGCCTTGGTGGCCACATTGTCTGTCATCAAGAGGATGTGTTGATGAAGAATGTCCCAGTGAAAATGTCGCAGGGCGAGTTTGGCCACTCGCAGCTCTAAGAAGTTGATGTTGCAGGCCACTTTGGCTGGAGACCATTTGCCTTGAGTTATGCGATTTCCCATGTGCATCCCCCAACCGGCAAGACTGGCATCTGTCGTGATGACTATTCTCATGGGCTCCTTGAACAGGTGTTCCTTCAGTAGAACCGTCGATTGCCACCACTTGAGAGACCTCTTCAAGGTCAGGGGGATCCGCGCCTTCATGGATGAGTTGCTTCTGTTGGCTCTTTGATGGGGCAGGAGAAGCCACTGCAACTCTCTGGAGTGAAGACGTGCCCAGGGAACAACCGAGATGCAGAAGATCATCTTCCCCAACAGTTGTGATACGAGTAGCACAGAGACCTGCCTCAACTCCAGAATCTTGTGGGTCAGGGATACTAAACTGTCTAGCCTGTCCTGGGAAAGGAACACCCTGCAAGCTGAGGTGTCTATCACCGCCCCCAGATGGATGAATTTGGTAGGTGGGATGAGATGACTCTTTTCCAGGTTCAGGGAGAACCCGTGATTCCTGAGGGAACTCACTATAATGTGGAGGTCCCGTAAGGCCTGTTTCCTGGATGACGATTGGATTAGAATGTCATTCAGGTAACATTGAAGTCTTACAGGCCTGCGCCTGAGTTGAGCTGCAACCACTGACAGAACTTTTGTGAAGGTGCTGGGTTCCGACGACAGGTCGAATGGAAGGGCCCTGTACTGGTAGTGTCGGACGGCATAGAAAAACCGCAGGAACCTTCGGTGTTGGGGCCAAATGGGAACGTGTAGGTAAGCCTCCTTCAAGTTGAATCCCTGCTAGGATAGTCTGCAGGGATTGCATCTTGAACCTCCTGTATGCGATGTGACGGTTGAGGTTCTTGAGGTCCAAGATGGCTCTCCACCCCCCTGAGTTCTTGGGCACCAGGAAGAGAATGGAATAAAATCCCCTCCCCTGGCAGTATCAGGATGTCTTCCAGCGCGGGGTCAACCGAGTACAGTTTCTTGTCCCCGCCACTGGCCGCAGCCAGGGAGCCAGGCTGGACCCATTGCCGTTGAATGACATCCATAACGAGATCTGGGATCGGCACCAGCTCTTGCTGAGGTGCCTGAATGTTAAACATACTAGCATTGTGGTTAACTGGAGCAGAATCCGAGGATCCCTGCACGGTCTTAGGTTTGGTACCCACTTGGGTGGTGTTCTTACCTTGTGCAAGATGGACTTAAATAGGCTAGTCTTAAAGAGGCCCAAGAAGGCAGGAGCATCCGGAGGAAGGTCCTCCGAGAGCTCCTGCTCCTCTTGATCCATGGAAGCCTTGCTTAGCACTGAGGACTCCAGAGATGGGTGACAGACCCACCTGGTGGTGGAGGGAGCCTCCTGCCTGGGCTGAGAGGAGCTGGGAGCAATAGGTGCTTGGTCACGCCTCTGCATCCCCTGGGCAATGCCCTGGGAGATGGCACGGGTGACCACCTCCTGTATGTGGGCCGATAACTCACGTTCCTGAGCTATGGCAGAGTCCGAACCAATGGGTTCCCTGGAAGGAGGAGGAAGAACATGCCGGGCAAGGATGGGATCATCAAACCCCCCGGGGTTAGGGTCCTCGTGGGCAGGCCGTGACTCAGAGACACACGAAAAAGCAGGAGAGCCTGGTTCAGCCAGAGACCTGGGAGGCCCACCTCCTCATCAATTACAGACAGGCGATCCCCCCTTGGGAGCGGTCGAATGACTGTCCCAACAGGAGGGGTAGGCTGAGGGTACTCCCTCACAGCCTGGCGTTGGGCTTTCTCAAATTGTTTGTTGAGGCCTGCTGCCGCCTCTCTGCATCCCTAGTCACCGCCGTGGAAGGTGCCTTATAGGGATGGCTATCCTGACTGGCCACCCTGCCCTTCCTTACCCCCTTGCCCCTGCCTGCAGAAGTTCCCTTGCTAGGAGATTGAGAGGGACCTGGTCTACCGTCAGGGGAGTCAGATGGGCCAGGATGTTCCATGGCATGATGGCACAGACTTCAGACAATAGGCCAATACAGGTAGAGGTCAGGAGATGAAGGAGACTCTGGTGGCTGGTGCTGGATCAGAAGACACGTAGATATTGTGGAAGCAGGAAAGGTTTGTGGAAAAAAGTCCAGAGGAGTAAAACTGGGGCTCGGCAATGAGTCCAATGAATCCAGCCATTCGACGGGAGGTGAGAAGGTGGAAAAGCAGCCAGGGCTGCAAGACCAGGCAGATAGATCAGGGAGGATCAGTGGATAAAGGTCAAAAAATTAACATAAAAATCCTCCCTGTGCCGGTGGTATGACCACCAGGTGACCAAGGCGCCAGCACCGCTTGGGTAAACGCTGTGGGTGGAAGTGACCCAGCTGGAGACCTGATCAAGGTCAGCTAACCACCCTATGGCTATCTGCAGAAATGTGGCTGAGCGGGAATGCCAATGAGAAAAAAGGCGCAAATTTAGGTCCTTCCAATTGGCCGCCGCTCTGGTGCGAGGGAGAAGGTGGAGGTGAAGATAGTGGCTGCACGAATTGAAGTGGCTGCGCACCCCTCTGCGGCACGCTACACCCTCCAAACGGCGAGAAAATCCTAAAAAAACCAATAATTCTAACCAAAAAGAAACGCTGGCAGCCGCGCCGCTCCTGCCGCACTTTAAAGCAAAAGCGGCAGCTCTCCACTGCCATCCAAAGGCGGTGCAGCAAGCAGAGCACACCCCATCACCACGCCTTCATCTGAGTCTCTAGAATTCAAATGACATGAAGCAAAAAGAAGAAACAAATTAACAGTTAATTATAGACAAAACAAATTAAGGAAAAAGAGAAGAGAAATACTAGGAGAGTCCAAGGCTAGATAAATTATGCTGGAGCTCACAAATATAAGTTCTGAACAGGCAGACTGAGGAAAAATTCTGGCGCCAAAGAACACAAGGAGGCGTGGCCAAGGAAAAAGATTCCTCAGTCCCAGGGCAACCAGAATGATTTAACCCGTCACTAGGACTCTCCAAGCGGTGCACAGGAAAATGCAGTATTCCAAGTGTGGCCTTACCAAGGCATTATAAAGTGGTATTAACACTTCACGTGATCTTGATTCTATCCCTCTATTTATGTAGCCTAGAACTGTGTTGGCTTTTTTGGCAGTTGCAGCACACTGCTGACTCATATTTAAATTGTTGTCCACTAGGACTCCAAGATCCCTCTCACAGTTACTACTATTGAGCAAGGTATCATCTATACTGTACCTGTGCATTTTGTTTTTCTTGCCTAAATATAGAACCTTACTCTTTTCACCATTGAATTTCATTTTATAAGATAGTGCCCAATGTTCAAATTTGTCAAGATCCTTCTGTATCTTAAGCCTATCTTCTGGAGTGTTTGGCTATTCCTGCCAGCTTGGGTGTCATCTGCAAATTTGATGAGTTTCCCATTTATTCCTCATCCAAATCATTGATGATGTTGAAGAGTACTGGGCCTAAAACAGAGCCTTGGGGTACTCCACTGCATACTTCCCTCCATGTAGATGCAGTTCCATTGAGGACTGCACGTTGAGTGCGGTTGGTCAGCCAGTTATGAATCCATCTGGTGGTGATGCTGTTATCAACGTCTAAAGCGTTTCCATGACTACTATCAAGGGAGAAACATTCCATGTATACTTATGGCTAAAGTAAAGTCTCATATTCTTGTAACTGGGGTATGAATGAGCATGCCCAGAACCCTGCCCCAACATCCTGTTGGTGAATGTGATTGATGATGTCAGACAGAGGGGAGGGGACACAGGGGTAAAGTTCAGACGCCATTAAGTGGGATTTAGTTTCAGCTCCACAGAAGTCTGTGCCAAGATGTTAGTCCTAATAAATGAATTGTTTTTTTTAACTTTGTCTCAAGGCTCGTAAATTAATTAGGTCAGTTCTTGGGAACTTCACAGCTGTCTAACCCACATTATTCTACTTTATCTAGTAGTAGGTTATGGTTTACCTTATCAAATGCCTTACTGAAGTCCAAGTAAACTATATCATGTGTATATATATGTGTGTACATACATATATCATATATGTGTGTGTATGCGTATGCAGAGATTCTAGAAAATAAATGAAACTAATAGTATCTGTAATATAAATTAATAATTTAACTAGCCTGATTTTTTGGGGTGGACCTAATATACACTCTACCCCAAAAATAACCTGTAGTGAAGCGGGTGGGGATGGCCAGCACAGGAGGCAGCCTTTCCCCGATCACCTCATGGCTGCTGGGCCTGTTAATCAGGGCCTGTTAATCAGCTAATCCAGGGAGGGCTAGGAGTTCTGTCTCTTCGGCTGCAAGGAGATATTGCCAGTGCACTTTTTTTAGCTGCAGCCATGCACATGGCGCCAGACAACCTTGCAGCCGGGGGCGCCCACTGTTCCACAGCTCACTTTGTGCCTATGGAGCAGATGGGGAGCACTGCTTGCGCTCCACCAGGCCTGAAGCTCGGGTGTTGCTTAGGTTGTTGCTACAATGAGGCAGAAAGTCATGTGGCCCTTTGGAATTGCCCCCCCCTCCCCCGTGCTTCTTCTTGAGAAAAGGACAGGCAATTGTGGAAGACTGTGGGACGCACATGCTGTCCCTTTCAAGTGATCAAATGTCTCTGTGTGTGAGACAGAGAAAGAGAAACAACGGAGGGGGAGTAACAAGAATTGCAGGCAACACTGTTTAAAAGAGTTTTCTGTCTGCTGTTCATCTTCTCCACTCCACCAACCTGCCCACCCACAGCACAGCATCCGCCCCAAGCCAAGTGGTGGGGAGGCTTCAGGACAGCGCCCTTCAAGCACCTGCCACCCTGGCAAAGGCGAAACTGAAACAGACGGGGGCTGCACTGGGCACCTCCGATGGCCTCCCCACCCCCATACCACTTGGGGGCAATCCATACATGAGGTGTAAGTATGGTTTAAGTTTGGCATTTCATCTTCTTGCCTTTTGCGAAATTTTGGCTGCACGCAGAAGTCTTTTTCTCCCCCAAACTCTGCTAGAAATGAGTCTTTGTGAGACTTGGTGCAACGCAGCCTTTTAGAAAAGGACTCTACAAGGCTTGTTGTGGAATTGTGTGATGAACAGCAGCACCGCCACAAGCTTCATCATACTGACACAGCTGGTGCCATGTCGCTTGCAAAGTCTCATTTCTGGTGGAATGTTTGCAACCATCTTAACATACAAATTGTCATGAGGGCAATAATACCCCCATGGGAACAAAAACTGGTTCCTTGGGTAGGGATGAAAAACATCTTAAATATTACAATAATTTGTGACCCTCCAAAACTCAAACCCCACCAATAAAATCTTATTACTAAGTATTTTATTTATCTTGTTTGGTTTTCTTGGATATCATACAAACAGCATTATGTTCATGGAAGAAATACAAAATGTAAGACCAGTTCTACAAACTCTGACAAGTGAACGACTGTCACTGGAAATTTTTTGATTGATTGTTGATCTCAAATCATTATGGTGAAAAGTAACTTGACTACCACTGACTGCCTTGAAGTGATATTTATTGTGAACTGAAATGGCAAAAGTACATCTTTGTTTTCAAACGGTTTTAATGATTTTTTTAAAAAATGGATTACAAGCAATAGCAATTGCATCAGTATGATGTAGTGAATTACCAAATTGCATACATACATAATTTAAAAATGTCTGCATAACATATTTTTGCAAGTTACAAATGCTAAAGTTATAATGTTAAATGTTAATAGCTTTTAAACTTTTAACTTAAAAGTTAACTTTAAAATGTTAGTTATCTTAACCCTGCATTGCATAAAAACCTGAATAAAACTTAGGATTTTTATATATAAAGCAGATATACATACAGTACAATAATGAAAAGTAAGATTGAGAAACACCATTTTAATATTTCTTCAATAACTTCCTTTAGAACTGCAATCTTACAATATTTTAGCCTTCTCATATCATTTTTACTTTCTTTCCAACTTTTTTTTCCTTGGAGATTATTTATAGTATTTACTACAATTCCACTCTTCAACTTGGCACTTTTATTCTACAAACATATTAAATGTCTCATTTTCTTGGACTCCTTCAATACTCTTTGACTTCATTCAATAATCTTTTCTCCCCATACTCATAGTATCTTTCATCCTGATTTTTGCAGTGATCATTATCTTATTGTACCATATATTTTTACTCCACTTCCAGCAGTTCAATATATACAAACCACAAACCCTTACATTCATTTTCACTCATTCTGCTAGGAAATCAATCTCTATTCTAATACTTTTTCATAAGACTTAAACTTATCCAATGTTACTTTAGTTTTTAATCACTTCTTTTTCTTCAGTGAGCATTTTTTTCTTATTTACTTCTGACCCTAAGAAAAAAGGGTTAATCTCGCATTTAAAAACCTCTCATTACTCCTGTATCATTCACTAATTCTTTCAATATTTGATCATAATCATATTATTGGTTTTAGTTTTAGTTTTTATCCCTTTGCTGTGTGCTTAGACTCTTGTTAAACCATAATTTGAAACATATATCTCCTTTTCTATTCAGATACTCACCAATCATCACACTCATTTATTTAGTTTGTTCTGATTCATTCATTTATGTGAATAGCAAAGTAATTCTGCTCTAGATTACATTAATTCAGAAAGCTTAACAATTATTCCTCAAACTCTTATCTAGTTTTTTTATTATTATCATGCTCACCAGAACTAACATGTAGCAGTCACCAAACTAGGAACTTTTTTAGTCGTGATGACCATTAATTCTAACACACCATTTACTGTTTTCATTCATAATTAAACCAATATTTTCAATTTTCTCTACATATTCATTGACTCTACTTAAAATCAGGTCACCTTCATTCAGATCGGTTATGTCCTTTCTTTCAATTTCATATACCTGTTTTTTAAATTAACCCATACATTTACCATTTATTCCTTTTCTAACAGAAGTTGCCATTTTTCCTATACCAGATTTATCACCAGATCGGCCTCCCTCCCTCCCTCCCTCTTTCTGTATGTGTATGTATGTATGTATTTATACAGTGTTTTCCCGAAAATAGGACATGTCTTGATACTAAGCCTAATTGGGCTAAAGCACACACACTCCAAATGAGCCCTCCCAAAAAACCATGGCAAAAAGAGTGTCCATTGTACCACACCTGCCACACTTTATAAAAAAACCTCCGTAAAGACAAGCTCCCCCCCTCCCCGTGTCTGTCTTGCTCTGAAATCTGGAAGTGAAACTTGGGGAGGGAGGCGGGATCGCACTCTCCTCGTGTTGGGAGAAGAACTCGATCCATGCCCCAGGCAGGCAGACAGAGAAGGCCTTTCCTGTGAGCCCCAAGCCATCTTGGATGGTCCTAGCCTAAGTATCCACCCCTCCTCCCAGCGCACAGCTGATGTGCACAAAGATGGAGCAGCTTTTCTACCCTGACTCCTTTTTCTTCAGCTACAGCCAGGACTACAAGGCACTGAAGTCGGGCATGGCTTTGAACCTGTTGGTCAAGCCATTCCGCAGCTTGAAGTCCCAGCTTTCCCATCACCTCCCCAGCCAGAAAACAGCATCGCTGGCTACTTCCCGGCAACAATTAGCTAAAGTGACAAGCTCTTCGCTTAAGTTAGCTGCCCCGGAGTTGGAGCACCTTATCGTTCAGAACAGCAACGGCGTGATCACTGTTGGGACAATACTTCTATCTGCAGGGAGCCACCAAAGAGCAGGAAGGCTTCACTGACAGTTTCATCAAGGCACTGGACGATAATCTTATGGACAACATGCCACCCCCCACAATGTCTCGATTGGAGCCGCGGTAGCAGCTTCGTCAGCCAGCAGCAGCTACAGTGCCTCCCTTCCTCAGGAGCCACCTCCTATCTACACCAACCTGACCAGCTATAACCCTAGTGGCACCCTGAGTAACACGTCCAGCTTCCCCAGTGCCAATCTGAGCTACATGCTGCAGCCTCACAGCCTTGCTTTGCCCCACCCCGCACAGGGTTTCAAAGAGGAGCCTTAGACAGTGCTGGATGTGCAAAGCCCACCTGTGTCTTCCATTAACATGGAAGACCAGGAGTGCATCAAAATGGAGAGGAAATGGCTTCGCAACTGCCTGGCCACCACCAAATGCATGAAGAGGAAGCTGGAGCGCATCACTCGGCGCTGCACCACCTGCCAACCCTCTCGCTAAAGAAACTGCAAGGAAGGGAAGCAGCCAGGATGCTGTTGCCATTGGAGCAGGGTTCGTAGGTGTTGGGCCGCGAGACATGCGGCTTACCAGAGACTGGCAGCTCTGTCGCATCTCTCGGCCAGTCTGTGTAGGGAAATACCTTGCACAGTAAAGAAAAACTTTTCGCAAGTTTGAGAAGTTAATTGCTCATACTCGTAAGAGGTTTTTCTTTACCATACAAGGTGTCCAGTAAGACAGGTGGCCCGGCTGCCCCATCCCCCGGCCCCACCTGCCACTCCCAAATTGCACCCCACCATGAGACACACAGCTTACTGGAGACTGGCAACCCCGTCACGCCTCTCAGCCAGCCTGTGCAGGGAAACACCTTGTAAAAAAACCTTCTAGCGAGTTCGAGAAGTTTGGCTGAACTTGTGAGGTTTTTTTTTAACGTGTTTTCCTGGACACAATGGCGAGGAACGCGACGGAGTTGGAAAGGTAAGACATGTGTCTTGCTTCTCACCCGCCCTGCCAGAAAATACCCCCCCCCAGGATAATACCCCCCCCCGGGGTGAAAAGAAAATAAGACCTTGTCTTATTTTCAGGGAAACACAGTATATTTACACCACTACTAACCATCACAATTCTAATCAATCATATTTTCACACAAAACATTTTAGAAATATTGAGAAGCTATAATTATTTTACCAGCCTTAATCACATATGTACTACACATAGCACTCTGTATTAACAATAAGGATATAGTAATAAATTTTGGCCAATATGCCATAAGCATAATTAAACACCAGTATTACCCCAAGCAAATGCTCACTATGTTATGCAAATAGGATTTCTATCTCTGCTTTTTAAGTCAGCATACTGTTCCCTATACTTCACCAACAAGTATATAATGGGAATGGGTACCTTAAACAGGGTATGTAATAAAATAAAAAGCAGTCAATAGATGATGGATAAACATATGTTGAATATAAAATGACCGACCAGTTTGTTGAGGTAATTTGATTATATAGAAACAGGATCAGCTCACAAAACAAATACATGAAATTATTTGTATATACTTTCATGTATAGTTCAGAGAAAGGAAAAAACACAAAACTTGTGGTTGGATAATGTTCAGGAGAACCTCAGAAAAGGAGCAATGAAAAAATTTAAAAACCAAAGGTAGTGTAGGTAGTCATGGTGAAATTAAGATGGGATCCAGGAGAAGAAACTTGTGGCTCCTGTCCTCTGCAATATCCTCCTGTTAGGAGATGAGATCCAACCCCCTCACACTTCTGGCCTTCTGACAGAGCCTGAAAATCTGCCCAAAGTGAGATGGTTGGCATAAAAATTTAATACATTTGCAAAAATAGAATGGTACAAAGAGATACAGGGAATGATATATAAGCTGTAGCTATATATCATTTTGCTTTTCCTACGTCTTGATGTTAATTCCTTTGGCTTACTATTTCTTACTCCTTTCCTGGGTTTGTGTACGTTTGAATATCCTGAAAAAGAATAGCATGATAGATGATGTATTGATGTATGTTAAAATTTAGCTCTTATTTAACCCCTTTTGGCTTCTGTGCCCTGTCTCTATTTTATTGGAATTAAGTCCTTGGCATGCATTTGGTCCTTGGTTCAGAAGTCAGCTTGAGGCAAGATGGATGGCCTATAAATTGTGTAAATGTACTCTTGCAATAGCACATTAACAGCTACAAGGCAATCATACCAACAAATAGAGTACTGAATTGTTGCCAACTATTAACCAACATTCAGTAGTGAATTTTTAACAGAATTTCAAATAGAAGGCACTGAAATACATTCAACTTTTAAAAAGTGTATTAGCCAACTCAACTGCTTATTTACAGCAGGAACTCATATCCTGTTATTTTAACTGGAATAATCACTTTGAAAATCTTAGAGCTGCAATTTTGTTTATGCATTAATGATTCCAAAGAAAGCGGACGTTATCCAACCTGTCACTTTGGCCAGCTGTTGCTGGGTCATGAACCCTTCTGCATTGTGATAGATTTAGGAGGTGACTCAAAGGTGGATCCATGTGACTCCCACTTTTGAGGAAGGAAGTGGTCTCTTCAGCCTTGAATGCAGCAATGGTGCATCCCTTTTTTAATTAGCCATTGTTGGACCCATCCACTGTAGACATTCATTTCCAAACTTCCCTTTGCAGGAAAGGTTATGGAGAAGATGCTAAGATGGCAACCAGAATGGTTCTTCTATGAAATAAATTATTCAGAATGTATCAATTGTATTTCAAACTGGGACACAGTAGAGTGACAGAGTTAGTCACACTTGTCAATGACATTTGGTGGAGAAGGTGGTACATAGATGTTGTTTCTTCATCTTTCAGTAGCTTCAATGCCATCATCCATGATATTTTTCTGGATTGGCCATACTTCCCCATTCCAGACTGGTGCACTATTTGTGGTTCCTCCTGGACTTGCAGATTCTGCTCAATGAGCCAGCAGCAGCAATGGCCAGGACAACGTTTCCACAGGTTGTATGCCAGTTCTGCCCTTTCCTTCACCAGGAGGCCTTCAGACAGTCTCTCATGCCCTGGTTAGCATGTGACTGTAATACTGCAATGCACTCTATATGGGGGCTATCCTTGAAGACCAACTGAAAACTACAGCTGGTCCAAAATACAGCAATACAGCAATACAAGCAATAACAGATACTTCATGTTATATCCATGTATACATGAATATTATATCATCACTAGTACGCAAGCTGAATTGGTTGGTTACCTTTAAAAGTTTATTAGCCAAGTCATCAAAACTTACTGGCACATGATTAGCACTAAGTACCTTTTTAATTTTTGTGTACAGGTTGTCCTCGACTTATAACAGTTCAGTTAGAGACCAAAGTTATAACAGCACTGAAAAAGTGATTTATGACTATTTTTCATAGTTATGACCTTTGTAGCATCCCCATGATCATGTGATTAAAATTCAGATGCTGGGCAATTGGTTCATACTTATGACGGTTGCAGTGTCCTGGGGTCATGTGATCCCCCTTTGTGACTTTCTGACGTGCAAAGTCAAAATCTGGGGAAGCCAGATTCACTGAACAGCCAGGTTATCAACTGCAGTGATTCGCTTAACAACTGTGGCAAGAAAGATCGTAAAATGCGGCAAAGCTCACTTAACAAATGTCTTATTTAACAAAAAATGGCTCAATTGTGGTTGTAAGTCAAGGACTATCTGTCAACTGGCCTGACTGAGGCCATCTTGGAGGTGATGAGGGATAGGGAGGGGGAAATAGAGATAGTTGGGGTTTTGTAGCCAAAACAAAATAGTTTCCTGAGAACCAAGGACATCACCACAGGTGGCTGAAGAGAGGAGGAGTGAAGGTTCCAAACAACCAGACACTACCTTGATTGGACCATATGACTGTTTGAAAAAGGGGGGGGAACTTTTACTTTTAATTAGGTGAAAAACCACTGGAACCTTTAGAGTCTGTTTTCACCAGTCTGTGCCAATATGATATATCCAATAAACCTGTTTTTTGATGAACCTACTTGCCTCGGAGTTCTGTTTGCTATGGGTGTATTACTTGGAACCCTCACCTATAGTTCTGTATACAATTTCTTCCAAATTTTACTTTATACACAATTAGTATTTGCTTGATATCTGTTGTCTATCATGTGATGAGATGAAATGAAACTGTTCCCAGTTAAAAAGTTCAGGTGCAAAACATGTTTTATTTGCCATCTCACCAGTTATTTAGAAATCTACACAGTTTTAGGTTATGATATTGTCAGTGTAACACAGTAACACATTTTCCACTTTTTTTTTAAATATCAAAATTTTAGACTTTATATAACTGCAAATTAAAATGTAACAGATATTACAATCATCAAATTTGATAGTTTCATAGTTCTTTAAAATGTTATAATTTTACGTATACTCAGGATGTAGATATAGAACTTAAAAATGGATCCATGTTTTCACATTAAATTTAAATAGAATGCATGAATGATATATATAAAATTCCAATATAGGAACAAAAAGTTCTTATCTTTAATATTAATTGTATTGTTATATTTAAATCACTTTAAGTTTGCTTTCTTTTTGAGAAAAAGATAAAGAGCTAAAGCATTTTCTAGAATCAATTCTCACTGCTCATTATGTACTAATGCACAACACAACACATTTCAAGATTTTACTATCCTAAATTTTAATTAAAATCAGGAGCAATACCAGAAATACAAAGGAAAATAAGCAAGTTTATGGAGGGAAGCAACAAGAAATTGAACTACAATGGCCAGTGATATGTTACATGAATGAGCGCAATGTATCCTTGAAATCACATATGTAGAAACCTTATTTAAACCAATTTATTTTGATCTAGGTTTTTCTACACTTTAACTGAATGAAATTTCAAGTTACAACTTTAAATATATTTAAGGGATTATTCCTGTGCCAACATTAATAAATAGATAAATTGCTATTTAGGTAACTTTGAAACAACACTTTTATATTACTATACAGGTGGTCCTCAATTTATGACAACTGACTCCAAAATTTATGTTGCTAAGCGAAATATTTGTTAAGTGAATGTTTCCCATTTTACAACCTTTCTTGCCACAGTTGTTAAGTGAATCACTGCAGTTGTTAAGTTAGTAACACAGATGTTAAGTGAATCTGGCTTCCCCATTGACTTTGCTTGTCAGAAGGTCATAATATGTGATCACATGACTCTGAGACACTGCAACCATTATAAATATGAGTCAGTTGCCAAGCATCTGAATTTCAATCACGTGATAAGTATGAAAACTGGTCATAAAGTCACTTTTTTCAGTACTGTTGTAACTTTGAAGAGTCACTAAATGAACCATTGTAAGTCGAGGGCTACCTGTATTAGAAATAGATGCAAATTTAGCACAATTATAATATCTAATATACTAAAACAAAAAAATGCCATTTGAACTTTTTTACTAATCAAAAAAGTAAAGGCCTTCCTTTAAAGTAGTTTGCTCCCTCCAGTGGCAGTCTAAGAAACTTAATTTAAAACCAGCTTCACAAATATGCAGTTTACAAAACATTGTACCAATTTACTGTATATAAAAATGTTTTATAATAATTTTTCTTTTAACAGAAAAGCTTATTACTCCTTATTAATTTCTTTGCTGTAATATCTACAACATATTTGAATTACATTATTGTGTTATGTTATTATAACACTGTAGTATAGTTTAATTTTATAAGTCTGCAATTATAACTTTAAAAAATTTCCATTTCAGCAACTGTAAATGAACAAGCCTGCTATATTCACTTATTTCTAAATCACTCTATTAATTTTTACATTCATAAAATTTGTATTGACTTTTAATTTAAAATTTATCTTACCTTAAACACCATTCATTTTGAATTCTCAAAAACTCAAAAAATTGAAAATGTGTAAAAGGACAACTATAGTTTTAGTAATAAAAATGCTAATATTTGCAGCTTTATATCTTAAAAGAGAGGAATATATGGGAAAGGGTGATTGTATAAAGTTTTCATAGCATAAAAAGGACAGGAAGAATCTTGTCTCTTAATTTTATAATATCAGTATTTCTGTATGATAGATGTTACAAAACACAACAGCTAGGTTCAGCCATAATCTGATTTTAGCTAACATGCTTTTTATATTTTCTTTTATATCACCAGACTCACATGCTGTGAATTTTTCTTCTCAATTATGCAATTCACAATTCAAACATTACTAAACTGTTTATGTTAAAGCAAATATGCACAATAATGTATATTATAAAAACATGCAAGAGCATTCAAGCAAATATTTGTTCAGGCTGTTCAAAAACTTCAACTGATGCAACATGGAATAGAATAAGTTATGGCCATAAAAAGTTTAAAACTGGAAAAACTGAAGTTCAGACATTTAGTTACCCTTTGTGAGTATCTTGCTAGCATCAGATGGCCAATATGGAAACAATGCTAGACTGTATAGATCTGGTCCAATCCACCAAGATTCTTACATTCTTTTTATTAATCTCTCATGTTTGAACAACAGCCAACTGACCCACATCTCTGGTACAATTATTGCATTTATCATAGAAAAGAACTGATACTTTCTGTCTTTTTGTAAGCAAGTATTCATATATTAAGACATAGAACATATATCAAAAGTTGCACAGAACTTAAGAGCAGGATTCTTATATGTAATCTACACCTAACAATAAAAGCCACACAAAAAAGATCTCATTAAAGGCAATTACAGGTCTAATGATCACGCATTCAGTTATGGTGGTGCTTAAATAAATGATAGTTACGTCTGATCCACAAAGTTATAGCTGCTACAACACCCTTGTGGCCACATGTTCAAAATTCAAATGTTTGCAACCCTGCACTCATGACCATAAGGAGACTTTAACTCCTCTCACCCCTTTTATCTGTTCCTCATTTCTGGCCACATCAAGCCTTCTTCTTGAAGCTGCATTTGATTTGGACAAAGCACAGCCACTTGCAGCTTTCTCACAAGGTTCTGAAACCTTCCAAAGCCTTGTGAAAAGGCCACACACCATTTCAACAAGGATGCATGCAGCATCAGTAAAATAGCCTGGTGCAGCCAGCAACTGCCTTGTGAAGGGCCAGATCAGGCATACCTTGTCAGCAGCAGAAAGATGAAGACAGCAAAGGTCAGCTGCAAAAGAAGTGGCAGAGTGCATGGGGGCCAAATGGCAAAGGGGGGTGGGCAGGGAGAGACAATCAGTGGGGAGAATTGAAGAGAAGGTAGTTCCTTACCTTACCAAGGTTCAGAGCTGGGAAGGACCAAGCCATCAATGACTTGGATCTGAGTGGTTCTCTGCCTAATGATCAGGTGAGTTTTAGTTAATGTCGGCAATGGAGACTTTGGGATTGCCATCACTAAGTGATGCACTCATGTGACAGTGCATTTTACATCTGTGCTGTTTAACAACACAAATTCCCATTCCAATCTCTTTCGTTAACCAAGGGTCACTTGTATGAATACATATATTCTAAATTAATTGAAACTGGGAAAGAATTATCTATTTTGTATTTTCAAATTTTTGCCACTGTGAAACTCTTAGTCACAAAGATAGCAATAGCAATAGCAGTTAGACTTATATACCGCTTCATAGGGCTTTCAGCCCTCTCTAAGCGGTTTACAGAGTCAGCATATTGCCCCCAATAACAATCTGGGTCCTCATTTTACCCACCTCGGAAGGATGGAAGGCTGAGTCAACCCTGAGCCGGTGAGATTTGAACAGCCAAACTGCAGAACTGCAGTCAGTTGAAGTAGCCTGCAGTGCTGCATTTAACCACTGCGCCACTGCGCATTGGTAAAAAAAATTACCATTTTTTTTAAAAAATACCAATAGATTTAAAAACAATAAATAAGGATGAAACACTTGTTTTAGAATTTTGCTTTTCACGAATTACATTAAACAAGTAAAAACCATAATATGTTACACATTATAGTACCAGAAACTGATGATTTTTAATGGCACTGAAATAGCATATTGTATATTTAATCTGGTTTTGAATCAAAAGTTATGATAAAGTAGAAATACTACTAGACATATTGCAAGTTTTGTAGATTTAAAAATAGAAGCTACAATTTGTATGGTTTTAAGAGATATAAACAAACAAGCGTTTCACAATATTAATGGCAAAACTATTTTTTCTGCATACCTATCTATAAATGCATACCTATCTATAAATAAAATGTTCAAGAAAAGTTAATTGCTGTGAATTGATTTAATATTTCAAGATATCAAGGAACCAATTAAATTTGCAACAAGATGAAATAAATTCATTTTTTATCTATTCTCAATTGCCAAAAGATGAGTTTTTCCTTATTTGTTAAATGCATTTATAGTACCAGCTATAAGAAAATACACATCTAAAATTATAAGCATAACATTTGCTTTTCTTGCAGCAGTATAATTATACAATTATTAAAACTGATCAAAGATTAAAACTGATCCCATATTTGAATCTTGTTTTCTGATTTGTCATCTGTGTAATTGTTGTAGTTGTTACAAATATTGTATTAAATATTAAATGTATTTTGGAAGCATAATTAAATGTCACTGTCAATAGTAAATTAGCAAATAGGTATTACCTTGGCATTACTATCTATATTTAGTGCTTTTGAACATTTTTATTGAAATTACTTAATGTTGTTTTATTAAAAAAATATCCAGTATTGATAAAATAAAAATGTCATATAAAACAATATTATTAAATAACAAAATGTTAAAAAGTATTAAAAGAATATGAGAGACAACAGTTTATTTCTAAATAAGAAATAAGAAACCAAGTACGAAACATTTGACTTAGGATCAACTCACAATTCAGCATACTTTACATTGTGCTTTCAGAATGCTTTAGGAAATGCCAGTATATTTTTGCTTTTTCCTGAGAATGTTACAGAAACAGATCAATAGGCAATGGGCATTCCTTGTACTAAAGTGACAAAAATATTAAACATTCAAATAAGCCTTACATTAATTTATGCTGGCAACTTAAGAAAACATATTGCCATTCAGAGTGGATGCATGATTCTCTTATTCTCTTATTAATCTTTCAATATTTTTATTTATTTTAAACATTTAATTTTTAAATATTCAACATTTTCCACATTATGCATAAAAAGTAGAATTTTTTTCATAACAAATGGCACTATTTCACATGAATTACAGGCAGCCTCCATAAGATTCAAATTCAAGTCAGAAAATTCTCAGCCATCACTACTACTCTTCTTCCCATATGGAAGAAAAGCAGCTCACTGTGATGCCAAACAATAAAGACATCTCAATTTTTCATATAAAAAGCTTTTCAGACAAAAGCTAAAAATATTTCCAACACAGTCACAATATTACATCTCAAAAATTTCAAGAAATATAATGGAAAATATTCCATTTTTTTTCAAGGTTGACCTCTAACTAAAAATAAATTAATTTTCTCATAATGGAACATAAGATTACTGACAAAACAAGTTCTGGAATTGGGCCTGATTACCAGTTTCGATATGCCATACTCTAAACAAATGAACAAACCAGTTTGGAAGATAATGTAGCACTATGCGAGTACAAAATTATGAAAGATTTTTCAATCTGAATAATTCTCTAAAGTAAATGACACAATCAATTCCAATGTAATAACATTCCAATAGACAAGTATCAGTAAGGGAGAAAACAAATGAACCATCATATTAAAATTATAAACTGGAGAGTAAGAACAATTAATAAATTACATGGAATAGTGTTTAAAGTGCGGTAGTATAATCAGAATTCCCAAGTTCAAATTTATCCTCTGCTGTGAAAGCTCACTATACAACAATGGGCCAAACATACACTTTACAGAGTTGTTATGGGGGAAATCTTATAGAAGGAGAGCTATTAGAGCTCCTGGAAGAAACAGGGAATATAATGTAGTTTTAAAACTGAATGGTAATTCAGTAACATTTTCTGCCTGTATGATTTGTCGAAAATATTTTTAAAACTTCTATCAGAATTGAAATATAGAGCACTAGTATAGCATTCACTGGTATCTAGAGCATGTTATCACAAAATGAAACAAAAATATGTGCATATGAATCAAAGTGACTCATAACTCTTTATATTTGATTAGTGCAATCCTATTTTCAGGGCAAGTCACTTGCAGACCAGGAGTACTTGGCCCAAAATTATATCCAAGTTTTTTTTAACCATTTCCAGAATAAGAACAAAATCTAACACCATCTAAATCAGTAGTGGAAATGTTACAACTTAGACCAGTGGTGGACTGACACTCATCTGCAGCTTAACTTGCATGAGCAGTGGACCGGTGGGCACGCAGCTCGACTTGCGCAAGTTGAGTTGTCTGTGCGCTGGCCCACTACTTGAAAAAGCCAAGCTGTGTATGCGAGCGTATACATCGGTCCACCACTTGCAGAGCCCCGTTCCGAATACGCCATGGTCTGGTAGTGGCCTGGAGGTTCGGGATCCCTGATTTAGACCACTAATCTGTTTAACAGAGGCAACACATATATCATAGACAGCTAACGATAAAGTTAACAAGGCATGTAAATATCTGAAAAAAATCTAAACACAAATCAGTACCTAGATTATTAAAGGCAGATAAAATTAATTAAATGTTGCATGAAATTTGACCAAAATATCTTGAGTAGACTGAAAGAAGACTTGTAATCACAGGAAACAAAAACCCTCTACAGATTTGAAAGATAAATATAACATCAATGATATTACCAGACTTTTTTACCAATTGTCTATACAAGTAATCCTTGACTTATGATCACAATTGAGCCCAAAATTTCTGTTGATATGCAAGAGAGTTGAGTGAATTTTCCCCCATTTTATAACTCTTGTTGCCAGAATTGTTCAGTGAATCATTGCAGTTTTTAAGTTAGTAACATGTTAGTAACATTGTTAAGTGAATCTGGATTCCCCATTAATTTTGTTTGTCAGGTCACAAAAGGTGATCATGATCCCATGACACAGAAACTGTCATAAATATATACCAGTTGCCAAGCGTCTTAATTTTAATCATGTAACCATGGGGATGCTACAATAGCCATAAGTGTGAAGAATGGTCATATGTCACCTTCCCCCCCCCCAGTTCCACAATAACTTGTAACAGTAACTAAACTAATGGTTCTAATCAAGGACTACTCCTACTACCTGTAACAATAGAGCAATGGCAATTTGTTCTATTTTGCCTGCAACCTTAAACACTCAATGTCACTCCCACCCAGTCACATCACACACACACCGCCATTCCTACCCAGGTTTTGTGGCTCCCGGTATTTTCTGTGAGAAATGGGTCTCTCTTTCCCTCCCATTTCTGTTTTTCTTTTTCCCATCTCCCTCTCTTCTTTCTCTCCCCCTTCTCTCTCATTTGTTTCCCTCTTTTCCCTCTCATTCTCTCCCTCCAGCTGTCTCATTTCTCTCTCCCCTTTATCTCTCTCTCATTTTTCTGTCTTTCCTCTCATTCTCTTCACCATTTTCTCATTTGTCTCTCATATCTCTCATGCGCTCACACAAGTGGGATACCCTCCTGGGCTGGGATCACAGCAGCAGCTCCTGTTGCTGCCACTGCACGCTCAGGTGTGTAGCCAGCCTTGCAAGAGAGCCGGAGCTCTTCCCTCCCTGGATCCAGTGGCAGTTGCTCCTCCCCATTCCCCTCCTTCCTGAGCCGACACAAAGGCGGCCCCAATTGGCGCTGAGCTGCCACCAAAGGAAGCGGAATCACAAAAAGCAGCTAGTCAAGGGCAGTGCGGAGAAAACACTAGGGGCGCTTCAGCCACGCGGCTCTGGGGAGAGGTTCGCACCTTCTTGGGGTGGAGAGCAGGTTGTGCAACCAGGTCAGCAGGGAGCCACAGGAGAGGGATCAAAGAGCTACACGCGGTTCTGGAGCTACGGGATTGCCGACTCCTGGCTTAGCATATTCTAGCAACCCTATGATTATAGTCTGTATTTTAGTAATACCACTATGTACAAAAATAGCCACATGTCCTAGAAACAAATTTTAAGGTAAATAATAATTTAGTACAATGTGTGAACCTCTTAAAAAAATTGCTAATAAAAAAGTCAAGTAAACATTACTCATGCAGCCAAATCTTTGCCAAGATAGGATATAAATCTAATAATAATAACTACTCAAGTAATCGCAGAATAAATTTTTTTAAAAAAAAATCTCTCAATTTTCCCACCCTTATAGGAGCTATTTATTTGGAAAGATTTTAACTTTTTAAACACAGGCCACTCCCAGTATTGTTAGATAATGGGTAAAATGGTAAAAACGTAAGTCTGGTTTACAGCAAATAAAATATTGGATTAAAAATAATTTATTATGCCAAAAAATTCTATATCACTTATAAAAAGTGGTACAGAAGTCAAAAGCTGAAAGAAAGGCCATGGCAGAAGAGGAGAGAACATTTTGCACTACCCTACATACACCAGTAGCACCACTGTTACCCTTACAATGATAAAATAATGCAACCAAAATGTGGACATTTATTTTAAAATCTAGGTGCAAGCTCCTGTAGAACACAGACAATGTGAAATTATTTACATTTATATAACAATGGATCACAATGTAGATAATTGCAAAATAAATGTACAGACAAAACACAAGATTATAAAGTGAAGTTCAGCAATTTTTATCTGCTGCCATTTACCATAAAAGAAATATAAAAACAGCATGAGTATGACTTTAAATGTTATAGAACAAAGTGTGTAACACATGTAAGAATAGGATTATTGTTAAAGATAGGCAATTACTAACATATAACTTCAATTCTTCATAAATTCAGATCTGCATATAAGTACTTCATAATTTTAGAAATACAGGTAGTCCTCAACTTACAACAATTTGTTTAGTAACTGTTCAAAGTTACAACAGCATTGAAAAAAGTGACTTCTGATCATTTTTCACACTTACAACCATTGTATAAATGCTATGATAATCCCCGAGGTCACGTGATCAGAATTCAGATGCTTGGCAGCGAATTTATATTTATGATAGTTGCAGTGGCCTGCAGTCATATGATCACCTTTTGCAATCTTCTGACAAGCAAAATCAATAAGGAAGCCAGATCACTTAACAACTGTATTACTAACTTAACATCTGCAGTGATTCACTTAATAATTATGGCACGTAGGTTGTAAAATGGGGCAAAGCTCACTTAACAAATGTTTCACTTAGCAACATAAATTTTGGACCCAACTGTGGTTGTAAGTCTGGGATTAGGTTGAGGATTACCTGTACTAGGAAACTATTTACTAAGTAGTTACAATTATTTCATGCAGATCTGAAATTATAAAGAATTCTTTGCCCAAAGCAATAAAATTTATTCAAGTGCAGAGAGCGGAAAAAGGAAAAATATTAATGGGTTTGATGTTGTTCCATTACCAAAACAATGGTCTAATTTAAACAGTGCCACAATCCAAATTTAATATATATCATTAAAAAACTTACTTTCAGCTAGTGGTGTTTTGGATCCACGTCTCAATTAGCCTGAGTCCCACTGGTCTCACTGGTCTCAACTAGAGAAATGGTAATTGCAAAAACTGAATGCGTATACACAACTGCAATAGGAGAAAACAGATAAATACAGTATGAAAAAAAATCAAACTGATAGAGTGTATAAATAACGGAGACATGCTATTTTTTAAGAGTTTTTTTTTAAAGAAAACACTAAAACTACATGGACTCCAATTTTACATCTAAACTCATATCATATGAACCAATCATATGAATTTGAAAAGCACTTCAAAGAGAAAAATACGAAAGAAAACAAATTATTCATTATTATGAACTGTTATGCTTAAAAATCATATATAAAAATAATTTTTATCAAGGCACTTCAAGCACATTACACTCTTTCAACAACAGGTTTTAAAATATTGCTATCCAATGTATTTCCTATTACCAGTGAAGTGCTTTTAATTCTTCAAATAATTCTAATTTAATGTTACTTTTTTGAAACAAAATTTGCTACATTTTTAACTGCCCAGCTCCAAGACAAAAGAACAATTGCTATTATAGATTATAAATACCATGATAATCACCTGACACAATTTATTTCCCCAATTATGTTTGGTATATCTTTGTGTTTTCAAATGAATATTTAAGATAATTAACACATTTACCTAAAAGTAACATGACCCTAATTTAAGATATCTCTTGTCCTCAAATATTAGAATCTCCTTCCACATTTGTTCTTGGGTGAATCCAAGATGATCCTTTTTTAAAGGTAAATTAGTTTGGAAAACTAATTTTCTTTCAGTTAAATAAAGTGAAAATCTTCTATACCTTTTCCCCCTAGTATCTCTATCTCATCCTTCCTTTTCATTCTGAGTATTATTATAAAATAATTGCTTTTTAAAAAGTATTTCAAGAAACTTATTTTAAAACTTTAATTTTTATTTTCAAAAAATTATGGATTCTTCATTAAGAAATATTCAAATACACTGAATGTGAGCAAGCTAAAAGTGAATTAATGACAGAGTCACTTGAAGTTTTGTGGGTTTGCTCTATCACCTATATTTATGAAAAGCATAGAGAAGGAAATCAAGTAAACCAAAAGATACTATAATCTTGCTTTTACAGTACATCCTGTACAATATTATAAGCAACTGCCATTGATTTTAATGATATACTTCTATGTAAATATACATAGTATTTTAACTTGGTCTTAGATCAATGTGGTTTGCATGTTTAAATAGAAAACTTGCTAGTACTTTGTTTTATAAATATATGAAAAAATAGGATGGCAACTTATTCCAGATTTTTTTAAATATAATTGCATTAAAAGCAATTCATAAATTTCAGTGATATTTCATTCTTGGGTCCAGATATGGCAGAAATACTTTGGCATAACAGTGTTTGCATTTGCCCAATTTTCCTTTCAATTATTAAAAAATAAAAACACAATATATGCCTCATCAATGTAAGGAATTATTAAAACTGTCACAACCCATTTCAAAATCTTTCATTTTCTGAAATGGAACATGTTTTAATATCCCTACAACTTTAGTCATACAGTACTGATGTATTCAATTCTGACAAAAGATTTTTGTAGTACACAACTCAAGTGTAATATAGGAAAACAGAAAACCAATTAATGCATATATGCTAGCATACATTGCACTAAGACTAGTTATAGCTACATAAAAAACAGACATAAAATGTAACTAGGCCATGTCTGATTATGCACTAAATAGAAAACACACCCCCTGATTTCACATTTCTATCAACATAAGTCCATCCAAACAATCCGTACCAGAAGCATAGTTTAAAATACGTTGTGCAAAATTAAGATACTGACAGGACAGGACAGGACAGGACAGAACTGAAAAGATTTCAAAGTACCTTAAGAGAGCTTAATATGAGAATAATCTACCATTACTATAATCCACCACATACGTATTAGAGGTTCACTGAGTTACATTAGGCTTGATTTAGCAGTCCTCACAGAATTACAGCTATGCTTTTTCTATTCAAATTTAAGACTTATTCTGGACTGTGTACCAAACTTATTAGTTTGTTATAGCCACAAGCAGACCGTGTTAAAATCAATGGGAGTTCTTCCACCAATTCTTGGTGGAAGTGGATAAAATTCCACTTATAAATTTCAAGTATCTTACAAAAGAACTCTGTGCTCAGGAAAGTCAATTTTAAATCCAATTTGCTGTAAAGGTACCTATGAGATTCTGAATGTCTCAGTTTATTCTCTTACTCTATCTTGTAGGTAGATTCATCAGTTTCATATATTAAAAAATTCCAGACAATACAATGTCGATTCTATCCAATAAAAATGATAAAACTCACATATTCAAAGAAACAAACTACGTTCAATGTAAACTTAACATACTGGTAAATCCTATAATATCGCAGCTTCACTGGAAACAGAGTGCAGCCATGACACAGCCCACCTGCACCCATGACAATAATGTTTACCACGAAGGCGAAACCGCTGGGCCGCAACATCCGAGACCGGATTTAGAAAAAAAAGAACTTGTGCAGAGCCTTATTTCCTGGGGTGGACTAGGCCCATACGATTCCAATCACTCCACCTCAATAATGGCGTTTGCTATGAAGTGGAACGAGAATCAAAAGAAACTAAATGACGGGAAGGTCTACCGAATACTACTTGTAGTCTCTTCGCCAGTTTTCTTCGCTATTTAAGGAAGAGCCAAGCCAACAGCCGCCCAGCTCTGCAGGTTGTCTTTTTTTCTTCCCGGGACTGCGGATATAGTGTGTGCGCGTCCCATTCTCCTGCAAGGCCCAGTTCAGGCCGGGCAGAAAGAATGAGGACTGAGTCGTCAGCCATTTTCCCTCCATGCTCCAAGACACTGACACACGCACGAACAGACATTACTCACTTCGAGATACGCTAACTCACGAACGAAGAGATAAGATACCCAGCGAAAATCTCCCCTCATGGAATTTACCCCCTTGGTTACCCACAGAATGAGCCTTCCTTTCTCCGATGAACCAGCCCCTTTCCTGACTCGCTTACCCCCACAAAGCGTCGCCTTTTCCTGCTGCTATTCTTGGTTCTAATGCCGAGGCCCGCTCTGCTCCCGGGCGCCGCTGCTGATGGCGATGCAGGGAGGAGGAGGCTGCGGCGGGTGTGGCCGAAGAGTTTCTCATCCCAGGCGGCACAAGCCGCCGCCGCAACCAACGGGGCTGCGTCTCATCCCTAGGAAAATCCGAGTGGCGGTGGCTGTTAGAGAAGCCGGCTTTTGCACGAAGCGGTCCCGTGTCGCTTTCCTGACTGCGTGCGACCTTTTCTTGTATTATTTTAGTTTTGCGTCACTAGCTTTTCGGCGACCGCCAGTTGCCGGTGTTGAGTTGCGAGGCCCAAGTGGACCGACGCTTTTCTCGTCCTGTAGTTTCGTTAGGCTGAGCTAGGCCTCCAGGCTGTTCTACCTCATCCGGGAAATCGGATACCTTCAATCCCTGGAGAAGGGAATAGAATAAGAGATGCGGGGGCGGGGGGCTGCACTGGCAAGGCCACCAGCGAGAAACCTACGAAACTGCCTTTAGAAGAGGAAAAAGAAATCCGTACTGCGTCTAGGAGCAAAGTCGCGACGGAGATAGCAGCACCAGCAAAGACTGAGCGTCAGAGTCCCGGGCAATATGGCGGCTCTAGGAGGGCTCGGCTCACAGCATATGCAGCGCAGACTCCGACTCAACACAGCGGCGCCGGCCCCGCCACCCAAACAGCGTTCGCGGCCACCAGCGTGACTCCCTCCCTTTCCTGATTGTCAGTCAGTCAATCACTCCTACAGCCCCATTCCGTGCCCAAAGCAGAGCAAGGACCATCAGCACCCGCTCACGCCTTGCTTTATGTGAGGCTAGGGTCACCGCCGCACAGTGGCAGGGTCTGCTTGGTGTGCCGTGTGTAGCCGGTGGGGGAGGGGCCAAGGCCTGACGGCGTTGGTGGCTGGGCAAGATGTCGACGGCGGGCCAGCGGGGCCCAAGTTAACGATGCCAGGCCGCGATCACTGAGGGGGGTGGCTACCCGGCCGTTTCGTTTCGGTTGAGCTCCGTTTCGACTCCATTGTGACCCGCAGTGTGAAAAGCCCGGATAATGACGTCACCTTTCGTCTTTGGGAAGGGAGAAGAGGCGCGGAATTGGTCCTCCCCTTCCTTTCCCCTCAATCCCAGGGGCCAGCCAAAGGCTGACTCGCGGGTGGGGCAGGAACGAGGGCTCGCCAGTCAAGCTGCTGAAGAACAAGGTAGATAGCTGGCTTCCAGGGCTTCCCTTGAAACTTTGGCTTTGTCTCAGTTTGAGAAGCACGCATTATGCATTGTTACTATCAAGAGACGAACTTTTGTACTCTTCTTTGATCTGGAATAAAATCTGGGGAAAGGTGTTGAAGACGACTAAACAAATGCTATAGAAATGAGAAGAGTCGGTGTCAATCAAATACTTCGGAAAATTGAGAAGACATATTGCTACGGTGTTGGGAAAATTAACCATTTGGGTCAACTGGCAAAATGCAGAAATATTACAACTCTGCTACTGTTTATCTGTCCACTAAATATGTATGTGGTCATTAGGAGTCAATCGCTTGGAGTCAAGCATAATTTATTGCATAGTTTCTGAAATTTCAAGATAAAATCTGCTATACACTGGCTGTAATCAGGCAAAATATTATAGCTACCAACTATGATTTGCAAACTGTTATGCCCAAGCCAAAACCAGACTATTATGTTAGTTTAACCAGTGGTATTTTGATTTGATGTATTTCAAGAACACACTTGATGTATGATTCAAAAGGATACATGAACAACCAGCCATAATGATTCTCTTCAACCTTGACTTCAGCCCTCCATGCTTCCGAGGTGGGTAAAATGAGAACCCAGATTGTTGGAGGCAATACGCTGATTCTGTAAACAACTTAGAGAAGGCTGTAAAGCACTGTGAAATGGTATATAAATCTAAGTGCTGTTACTATTAGTATCAGAATGACAAGTTTCAGCTTATATCTATTCCATCTTTTTTCTCATCATTTCATGTGACTATCATTTCATTGGTTGGTTTCCTGAAATAAAAGACCATAGAAGGGTGGTAACTTAGCAGACATGCAGGAAGTCTAGGGTTTATAGGCAGTAAATTTATCCTATTTATCCCAGTTTCAATTCAAAACTATGAAAAAATACAAATCATAATTAAGAAACATAAGCATGCATCATTCCAATATTCTATGATTATTATTGAAAGTACTCATGGTTCTCGGGGTGATAATATTACATTAAAAAACTAAGCGCACGTGAAGCAAACTGGCAGCAATGCTGGCAGTAACCCACCCCTGACCCCAAGGTATCTAAATGTTCTAACCTGTTCTAAACTATGTTGTTCTATTTTCCCAGAGTATTGGCTAGGTCTTGATGATGAACCTATGACATGCGTGCCAGAGGTGGCATGCAGCCCTCTCTGTGGACGTGCATGCCATCACCAGCTGCTCTTCTGGTTTCCAGCTGGTCTTCACGGATGCTGAAACACAGGAAAACAGCCTGTAAATGGCCTGAAAAACAGCCAAAAACCAGGCTAATTTTCGGGCTGTTTTTCCGGCCATTTTATGGGCTATTTGGGAGGCATTTTTCATGGCATCTTCAGACAGTTTTCTGGGCCATTTTCAGGCCATTTTTGGGCCATTTTCAGGCCCTTTATTGGCTGTTTTCTGGACCAAAACAGCCTGAAAAATGGCCTGAAAACAGCCCCCAAAATGGCCCCAAAACTGCCCAAAAAGCAGGCATGCACGCGCCGGCCAGATTGTCTTCAGGTTTTCAACATGCACACACATGCCCGCCCATGCACGAGCATTCCAGTTTGGGCGCACGGTGCCAAAAAAGTTTGCCATCACTGGGCTAGGTCTTTTAGCAAAAACTAAAAAAATATATTTATCAAAGTTAAGGACCAACTTGTTCTGTCTGCAGTAGCCAAGTGTTGCCCTAATTGCTCTCTTCAGTCCTACAGGAGTTTGTGAAATAATAACAGCATTGTTTGTGAAATAATAACAGCATTGTCGGCATATAGAAGAATTGGAATTTTGTGGTGCTAGGTTAGGATACAGATCAAGGTTCTGTAAGCAATCGATCAGGGGGTTGATATAGAAGTTAAAAAGGGAGGGGGACAGGATGCAACTCTGCCCTACCCCTTTTTGTACCCTTACTGGGACAGTTAAAGTCCCTTCAGGATTACACATAACTTTCAAGGTAGAATTGGCATACATTTTTTTAAATATAATTTTTTATTTTTATTACATAGACAACACATACACACAACAATAAAAAAACAAAGAAAAAAACATCATCACATACAGCATGTCGTTTGGTTACAGGTGTTTTAACATCCATATTCTCGAATAACATTTACCATCTCAGATTTTTCATCTAGTATAACTAAATACCTCACTTTCATTGTACAATATATGTTCAATTACAATTAGTATTATTATTTTTTCCAATAAATCATAATTCCCTTACATTCTTGATTGTCTATTTGATAACAGTATACCCTTATATAATCCCCATGTGATAGAATTTTTTTTGCCAACCATTTATATTTGTATATTACTATTTTCAATTATGCATAATTCCACCAATCAACTATCAGGTATGCTTATGTTCATTATTATCCTTGTACATCATACATTCAAACAGAAATCTTATTCTTTTATTTTTCAACAAAATATTCTAAATAGTCGCTACATATATATACCAATTTTCAATTATTCCCTTATTAAAATTATTTATCAACAACAAGATATCATTGTAATATGTCCTTAACGGTATACATTATATCACCAATCCTCTATCAAGTATACATAAAATCATCATTATCCTTATCCTTTTTAAAACAAAAAAAAATTCTAAAATATTCAATTCATAGATATATCAGTTTTCCATTGTATCGTCGTTAATTTATTTCACAGCATGATTGTGTTATCATTTAACTCCTTCAATTAAAGCATGAGTAGAACATTTTTCATTTCCAAGTTTTTTCCCCCAGCCACTGATAAAACAAGTCCCATATCTTATAAAATTGCTTGTCCTCTTGTTCTCTAAGGCATACAATTTTTGTATGAGGAAAAGGAGTTTAAAGATACTAGTGCATTTTAGTTTTTCTCAGAGGGTGTTCCTGGATATTGAATCAAAGGCCTGCTTAAAATCAAGGAAGGCCATGAAAAGAGAGGAATTCTTTTTATATGTGTATTTTTGTACTAGATGGTGAAGTTGATCTTCCTTCTCTAAAACTGGCTTGTTCGACTTTGAATTATCCCTCCTGAAATTAGCCAATCCTGAAGTTTATAGTTTAGGTGTTTGGCATATAGTTTATTAATAACACTCAGAAGACTAATGTGTCTATAACTGCCTGGGTCATTTCTATTACCTTTTATATAAATTGGTATGATAATTGCTAATCCCCAATCTCTTGGCATATGTCCTGTTTTATCTATAAATGTAAACAGAGATGCTAAAAGTGGAGCCCACCAACTGGTGTTCTTTTTGATTATTTCTGGCAGGACATTATCAGCAACAGGTGCCTTATTAGCTTGGGGGCTCTGATCAACCATGATATTTCTTCTAGTGTAACAGCGGCCAGTAAGGAGTTTGGTTGAAACTAATGTGGCTCTTCTTAGTTACATAGTCAGGGTCTGTATATCGCTCCCTAAAATATTCTTCTCAGGCATGAATTGGTATCTGATTAATTTGAAGTAGAGGGGATTTCCCTAATCCTCTGATGTACCAAAAAAGGGATGCATTTTTTGTCCTGACTGATGCAATTAGTCTATGTCAAGACTCATGGCTGTGCCCAACAATAGTGGGCCAGCATTGATGGATTTCAGTTGCTCTAATACCATTTTTCTATTGTGGCAATGTCCTGGTGAAAATTTCACCATGTTTCTCACTGACTGCACCTAGATTTCCATGAAAGAAGTCCAAGTGTGAATGCAGAAAATGAATCTTCAGTAACATATTGCACTTCATGGTCTTGTATGCTGTAAGAAGTTAGTCAAATAACTGAATTTAGTTTGATAATCTGTAGTTCCCAAGAAAATTCTCAACAATATCCTTGAATATTTTCCAAGTCATTTTCTCTGGCCCCAGTGATTGATCTTTCAACTATTTGTCATTGACTTATCTGATCTACAGATCAACAAAAAATGCCTTTCTTAATCTTGGCATCAGTTTTTTATTGGAAATAGCTATCTCAACCTTCTTCATTCATCACTTTTACAAAAAAGTTCACCAGTCTGAGTTTTTTGCGAAGCAGAAGCAAAAATATATTTGCTGGATCAACAAATTGTTGATGTGCATGTTTGTCTATCCTAGAATCAAATTCTTTCATGGTGGCCATTTCTTTTTAAGTATAATGTGACTCTCTTGTATGGCGATCCCTTTCACATATGTGTAAAAACAATATTTGGTATATCCAAGCTGCATTCCAAACAGCAGACCAACTACTTTTAGATATATTCCAGATGTATTTGATGTACTGATGGGCTTCAATAACAATTCCATATTTCTATATGTTTCTTTAATATGTGCAGCATAGCCAAAATGTATTGAAAAGTATACATTGCCATTATGTAAAAACAGATTTCTATAAAATGGTACATGATAGGTTAAATTACAAGTTTTTGTGATGAGCAGCCAAAAAAATCTATAAAATACATCCAAAAGTGTTCAGAAATCAGTCTTTGGTGTTCAGTGTTATCGAAAGCTTCTTTCCTTATCCATATCCTGAAATTCTGTTCATTTTAAATAAAAAAGTATATATGTTTTCTTTCTTCAAAATATTTAAAGTAACCAGACAACCTTTTTTATATAGAGTACAGGGCGGGGCATAACCTTTTCCTAGGGGGTCACAGCAAGATCGACAGCAGTTTACAACTTCCGCGACACCTCATTTTAAAGCCCATAAAAAACTGAATTGAATGAGCTATTAAATGTTAAATTTGCTTTAAGAATGGCTGGAAAATTCGATTCGGAAGAACAAAGGATCATTGACAGAATAAAATGCATTGCCTTTCGAGAGGCTTGCGATGCTGGAGCGACGTTTATCAATCGAAATTCGCCAGATCTCAATCCGGCAGAGAACATTGGGGCCATAATTAAGGATGAAGTGGAAGCTCTGATGATTCAGGAGCAAGGTCAAAATCGATATTCGGTTGAAACTTTGAGAATGAATTTGGAAACTGTGTTGAAAAATCTGGAAAATCGAACAGAACTGTTTGAAGATTTGTTGTGTTCTTATCCACCTCGTTTGAATGCTGTTCGAAGGGCTAATGGTGGTCATACTGACTATTAAATCGTGTCAATTAGCTCAGTTTTTGATGGGCTTTCGAATGGTGTATGAATTATTTGTGTTGTTATTACAAGTGTTGCTGTGACCCCCTAGGAAAAGGTTATGCCCCGCCCTGTAGAATAGAATAGAATAGAATTTTTTATTGGCCAAGTGTGATTGGACAAATGAGGAAGGAATTTTAAGATTTCTGTTATCTATTTAAAAGCAGAATAAAGTCTTACTTTATCTGAATTGAGTGGAAAAACATAGACAGCTACATGCAACATTAAACAATATGAAATGTGTCTATGCCAAAAAAATCTAGTTTGCATTCCTGCAAACTATAAAACATTTCTATAAATCTAGAAAGATGTAGTCAAACTAATGCTAATATTTTTCAAATATAGAATCTGTATCTAAAGTATTATATATGTAAAAGCACTTTGTGTGCATGAACATTCCATATAATTTCTTCAGAATGTATGTATTTGATTTAAATGTTTTACAAGAATGGACATTGAATTGAATTGAATTGATTAGGTTTCTATGCCGCCCAATCCCGAAGGACTCCGGGCGGCTTACAGAATAAAAAGAAATTAAAAGAACTTAAAAACAATAGGACACACAAAGTTAAAAAAGAACGCAACAAACACCAATCAGAAGGCCTGCCGGAAAAGCCAGGTTTTAATGGCTTTGCGAAAGGCCATGAGAGTGGGGATGGCCCGGATCTCTGGGGGCAGCTCATTCCATATGGCCGGAGCGGCAACACAGAAGGCCCTACTCTTAGGCGCCGCCAGACGGCATTGTCCTGCTGAAGGCACCCGGAGAAGGCCCATCCTGTGTGATCTTATTGGTCTAAGGGAGGTATGTGGCAGGAGACGGTCTCATAGGTACTCAGGTCCTAGGCCGTGTAGGGTTTTAAAGGTAATAACCAGCACCTTGAATCGTGTTCGGAGACCAATGGGCAGCCAGTGTAGCTCGCAGAGGATAGGTGTGACGTGGGTGTACCTTGGCACACCTAGTATCGCTCGCGCGGCTGCATTCTGGACTAGTTGCAGTCTCCGAACACTTTTCAGGGGCAGCCCCAAGTAGAGCGCGTTAGAGTAATCCAGTCTTGAGATGACGAGGGCATGAGTGACTGTCTGAAGTGCCTCCCGGTCCAAATAGGTGCACCAGGCGAACCTGGGCAAAGGCCCCCCTGGTCACAGCCGACAGATAGTGTTCCAAGGTCAGTTGCGGGTCCAGGAGGACCCCCAAATTGCAAACCCTCTCTGAGGGGGGCAAGTTTTCTCCCCCCAGGATTAAGGACGGACTAGATGGACTGTCCTTAGGGGGCAACATCTACAACCATTCGGTCTTGTCAGGATTGAGTGCGAGTTTGTTCACTCCCATCCAGACCCTAACAGCTTCCAGGCACTGGCACATCACTTCCACCGCTTCACTGAGTTGGCACGGGGCGGACTGATACAGCTGAGTATCGTCCGCATACTGGTGGTATTTAATCCTGTGCCGGTGGATGATCTCGCTCTGTGGCTTCATGTAGATGTTAAATAGGAGGGGGGACAGGACTGACCCCTGTGGCACCCCATTGCTTACCTGAGATGCCCTTTCTTTGGACAGATGGAGACAGCATCCATGCATGGTAATACTCATACACTAACAAATAGGACTGAATCTAATATCTTTAAGACACGTCTTCTCCTGCTACACTCAGCTTTTTAACAAAGACGAAGACGTGTGAAAAACTAAATTATATGAGGCAATCTCTCCCACTGATACGGGACCAGGCAAAGGAAAATAACATTAGGGCGGGGCTGGATGCTGTCTCCACCTGTCCAGAAAAAGGGCGTCTCAGGTAAGCCAACTCCCATTCTCCATGGTTGGTGGAGACAGCATCCATGCATGGGACATACCAAAGCTGTCACCTGATTACGGGTGGGATGATGACCAGGCTGGATGAATCCGACTCTGCACAACCCGTTGTAGCACCCACCTTCCAAATGTGGCCTCGAGCAATGCATATTGGTCAATTTTGTAATGCCAAATAAAGGGAGAAGGTGAAGTCCATGTGACAGCTCTGCATACCTCCTCCAGGGAGGCCAATCAACTGGGCTCAATGGTGTGCCCTAATCTGCTGGACTAAGCTCCGTAAACTGATTTGACATTCCCTAGAAAAGAAGACCCTGCCCTGTACTGTGTCTATGACTGCTCCTAAATGGAGCAGCCGTGCCATTCGGGTCGGATGGCTTTTCCACAGGTTAATGGAGAAGCCATGCTCCCTCAGGGTCTGGAGTATCACCTCCAGGTCTCGTGTAGTCTGGCTGGGGGACCTGGACAACCAGAGGATGTCATCCAGGTAACATAAGATCCTGATCGAGTGGGCTCTCAAATGAGCCTTGGTAAATACCCTCGGAGCTGAGGAAAGGCCAAAGGGAGGTGCCTGATATTGAAAATGTCATCCCTCATAGCAGAACCACAGGAACTGCCTGTGGTCTGGGTAGATTGGGACATGGAGGTAGGCTTCCATGAGGACAACCGAGGTCAGATAGCCATCCCTCTGAACGGCTTCCAAGATGGTCAGGAGGGAATGCATCTTAAACCATCGGTAGACAATGTGACTGTTCAAGGCTTTCAGATCTAGAATTGCCCTCCAACCCCCTGAGATCTTGGGGACAATAAACAAAAGGAAATAGAACCCCTGTCCCTGCTGATCCTCCGGGACGAGCTGAATGGCCTGGATATCCAGCAGGTGCTGGATGGCCTGGTCCACAAGAGGTCTCTTTCCCTGGTCCTGTGAGATGGGACAGAGGAGGAAATACCTCGGGAGAGGGGAGGAGAAAAATTATAGGGAGAGGCCGTGTTTCACAATCTCCCTGACCCAGGCATCTGTTATGACCTCCTCCCACAAGATCAGCAAAGGCCAATTGGCCACTGAGGGAAAGGTTGTCCTGGCAATCATTTTTGATGGTGGAAGGGTCGATTGGAGCCTGTCCCTTGGTAGGGCCGTTTGAGCTGATAATGCTGTCCTCCCCTGCCTGACCTGTCCTGGTGCTGACTCTGTCTACCGGAATATTGGCGAGCTGGACGGGAGAATCTGTATCCCCTGTCCAAGCCTCGAAAGGGTGGCCTACATTGGTAGGGAGAGGCCCTGGGCTCTGACTTATGGAATTGGGAGGGGAGAACCATTTGTGCTTAGTGTCTGCCTGCCACTCTTTAAGCTAAAGCATTTTCCTGGCTGAAATAGAGGATGCTATGGATTTAGAGCAAATCTGGCCACACTCAAGGAAGCGTCAGCAGAAAATTCTAGGGCCACCTTAATTTTGGAATCAGATTTAGGGAGCCACCCTTGCAGTTGAATTAAATCAGAGGAGAGCAACCCTGTTGAAGAAGGAAGAAGCCATCGAGGCCTTGATGTCCAGGCAGCCGATTGATGGCCCTTAATTAAGATGTGTTCAGACTGCCTGTCCTCAGATTTCAGCTCTTCGTCAGGGATCCTGGGAACCACTGTGAGAGAGAAGAGGGCCACTACTGGGGCATCAATGGATGGAACTTCAAGCAGCATGGTTAATTCATGCTCCACGTTAAAGAACCTCTTATCTTGGGGGATGGGGAAGGGAGAAGTCCACTGCCGCTGGGCAATGTCTTGAAACAATTTAGGGGAAGGAATCACCTCCTTCTGGACCACTGGTTCAAAGAACATTAGATCAGTTGAGGTCACTGGGGTGGAAGGACCTTCCTGGGCAGCCTGTGCCGACTCCAGCTCAACCACCTCCTGTGCTTTCAGAAGGAGAGAAGTAAACATGGAAGGATGAAACAGGCCCCCCATGGTGATCTGATCAGTCTTGGGACCCTCATCTGCAGAGAGCTCTGAATCCCTATGCATCTTCTCATCCTCCAAAAATGAAGAGCTGTTGCTAGGGGACCTGGAAGGTTGTTTGTCCAATGTGCTTGGTGTTACATTAGGATGTCTGGCTTCCCTGCGTTTGTGCTGTCTGCTGCGGCTGGAATATGAGAAAGCCCTTTGTTCTCAGAGCCCTGCTGAATTGCCTCTGAAATGATGGAAGCCATGTCAGGTGGCTGCTGAACCAGGTAGGCCATGGGTGATAGGGAAGCCCTGGTCTTCCTCTGTAGCCTCTACTTCAGATCCCTCACTGTCTGGGGACAATTCCTCCAATGGAAGAGGGTCTGCCTCTTGGATGGGACTAGGATCATTTTGAGGACTAATGGAGGCCTGTAATAGTTGTTCCACTGCCCCCTCGGCTGCCTCTCTTTGGGCCTTTTCGAACTGCTTGTCCAGGGTCCTCTGGCATCTATCCTCATCCTTCTTGGAGGTTTTGGACTTCCCCTTGGATTTCCCCCCCTTCTTTGCTGATGGATTGTGCCTCTGCCTGGTAGACCTGACTCCCGAGGTACCTTCAAGGAGATCTTCTGATAGGGGGGGAAGAGTGGTCCATCCCTGCTTCCATATCCACCAAGGAAACCCGCACCTACTTTTGAGGCTTGCCAAAGGAGGTGGGGGTTGGCTGTGTTAGGCACACCAGGGCCTGGTCTATACTGCGGTCTGTTAGGGAAGTCTGAGGTGTGGGCCCTCCAGTGCCTGGTCTGCTGCCCAAGGGTGAGGCGTGGCACTTCTGGATGTTATTATCTCTTCAAGGCCACCAGGTGGAAAGGAGGGAGGCTGGTGGAGGAGAGACTAAGGGGGGCCCCTCTTGCTCAGAGAGAATGTCTAGGCCTGATGGCACCAAAAACAGAGCTCCGTTGAAATTCAAAATGGTGGCTGCCTCATGGAGATCTCAAAAGGTGGCCACCCTCTTTGTGCCTCCGACGAGACTTCCAAGGCTTTTCTCCCTGTGCTGGGAATGATTGTGGCGTTCCGTGCCCCCTCCGCCGCTGCACGCCCCTCCCCCAGGGCAAATTAACACTCAATGAGGTCCACAGCCTTGATCAGGCATCTGCTGGTTGTCCACGTGGTGGTTCCGCATGGCTGTAGAAGCCTCCGGGGACGAAACTAAGCTGTTGGAGAAAGATCAGCCTAATCTGTAATAGAAAGGGTAATTTAGAGAGGTTTAGAGAATTTTAGCCAATTAAACTGGAATAAATTGAAGGAGAAATTGTTTCACACATCTGTCCTTTGAGTATACTGAGTCACAAAGCTGGATATAGCTGCAGGAGAAGGCATGTCTTAAAGATATCAGACTCAGTCCTATTGGTTAGTGTACAAGTATTACCCATGCATGGATGCTGTCTCCACCAACCATGGAGAATTGGAAACATTTGCTGGTAGCAAATTATTTAAAGAGTGGAAGTATTGCAGTTCAAGTTCTTATGCAAATACCTTCAAACTATCAACGTTTGCATTTTTTTACATTTAACTTCTTATTTCTATCCATCTATAGTATAAAATTCTGCTGGATCAGACTGAAGTTCTACATAATCCAGAGACTTATGTATTTTGAAGATATCTAACCAGAAATAATAAGAACCCACGTATTGTTGCATTCCACCCATTAACTGGTATGGAGAAGAACACTGATTCTAATTACATTAAATGAACATTGATTAAGGTGATCAAACATCTAAAAATGAATGTCCCAAATCTTTATTTCAGTCACTGTCCAGCATAATGTTGCATAAAATGAATGTCCTGTTTTAAATACTGTATGGAAAAGTGTTTTGCGTATTTCTGATCATTTAATTGGATCAGAGATGGATTTCTGCTGGTTCAGCCTGGATCGAGCAAACCAGTAGTGGCGATGGCAGGAGGCTCTGCCCACCCGTCCAGACACTTCTACACATGCACAGAAGCATTGCGCACACGTGAGCGAACTGGTAGTAAAGAAATTGGAAACCCACCACTGAATTGGATCCCCAATGTCCAATTATGACAGAGGAAATAACTTTTCCCTTTATTCTTCCCCATAACTCTGCCTATTTACTAACTCTTCTTAACTTTTATTAAGTTCTTAATTCTTATCACAACCCTTTCCACCCTTTTTCCAAAGGAAAGTGTCTCATATGTCTACCACAACTTATTTGGGAAGAGCCGAGGTGACGCAGTGGTTAGGGTGCAGTACTGCAGGCCATTTCAGCTGACTGTTATCTGCAGTTCAGCGGTTCTAATCTCACAGGCTCAAGGTTGACTCAGCTTTCCATCCTTCCAAGGTGGGTGAAATGAGGATCCAGACTGTGGGGCCAATATGCTGACTCTGTAAACCGCTTAGAGAGGGCTGAAAGCCCTATGAAGCGGTATATAAGTCTAACTGCTATTGCTATTGCTATTTTGAAATAATTATCTTTTTCCTACAATCTTACTGCAAAGCAGGAAACAGTCTCATAATATTTATCCATTTGATTTTTTCGTTGTAACGATTTTTTTTCATACTTCCAACATTGATATATTGCAAAAGTACTCGGAAGAGTGAAAAATTGGAGTTTATTTATTTATGGGCTTCACATTTCTATGTGTTTGGTAGTACAAGCAGCTTACAATAGCAATACTACAAAATGTATATCAAACAATATAAGAAAGATAAATCAATTACAAATTGTTCTGAAGGGTGACGGAGGGAACAGGACTGAAGCAACATGGATCAAATGCAACTTCGTTTATTAACACAAGTAACAAGCCAACAACAGCTCTGAGACAGCAACAACACACTGCCCATTTGACAGCTCTTTTATACGCCGGCTGTCAAATGGGCAGCCAATGGATGTTCTTTATTTTCCTGCTCCTGCTGACATGCCTCCCACCAATCACCACGGCTTGCGGTGTCACGTCTTTGGAGCCTGGACACAACAGCCCTTTCCCCCCTAATGGCGCATGCATATTCCTGGAGATATGCCGGACATCTGCACACTCTGCCAGATCTTCGCAGAGTGGGCGGATCAGCAATTGGAGAGGGATGGTGCAACCGTGCCGGAGGAACTCCCCGCGACCAGGTCGGCAGGCCATCTGGAACGTCGTCGTCGGGATGTCAGTCCAATTCCCCAGGTGAGTCTGGCATTTATTGTGTGGGCTGGTGCAGACAGCAGGGGCTTCTGTGGTTGGAATGACGGAACCCATTGGCCCCAACGGGGGCTGCGCAGCTTGAGCTGATAACAGTGGGATGGGGTGGCGCCATCGGAGCTGATTAATGTGGCACTGCCACATGTGGCCGTCATCTAGTCAGACCCTGTAAGAGCAGGGGCCCATTACTTGCAATATTAGTCCTGGTAGCCACTGCAGGAAGCCCCCAAAACTCCTGGTGTATACTGTGTCCCCTACCGCAAACTCTTGCAGGCCTTTGGTAGGAGGTGGGGGCTGGTCAATCTCGTAGCTGGGGTGAAGTTATCTAAAACAGTTCGCAGGCAGCAACCCTTCAATAATTCGGCCGAGCTTCGGTTAGTGTCAGGGCATGGCGTAGGAGGTATTTGTCTACCAGTTCTGCCCAATTGAGGGGACTTAGCAATAGCAATAGCAGTTAGACTTATATACCGCTTCATAGGGCTTTCAGCCCTCTCTAAGCGGTTTACAGAGTCAGCATATTGCCCCCACAGTCTGGATCCTCATTTCACCCACCTAGGAAGGATGGAAGGCTGACTCAACCTTGAGCCGGTGAGATTTGAACCGCTGAACTGCAGATAGCAGTCAGCTGAAGTGGCCTGCAGTACTGCACTCTAACCACTGCGCCAGCTCGGCTCTTAGCCTTGCTAAGGATTCTTTGACGGACCTAACTGTCCGTTCCGCCATTGCCATTACTGGCAGGGTGGAACGGAGCAATCTGAACATGGCAGATGCCATGGCTAGCTAAGAACAGCTGAAATTGGGCTGATGTAAATTGAGGGCCATTATTGGTGACAATGGTATCAGTGAATCCATGGGTGGCGAATAGGCCTTGTAAAACCCGGACCACGGCCTCAGACATGGTTGATGCCATGACAGCTACCTCTACCCATTTAGAGTAGGCATCAACCACGGCCAAGAACGTGCGCCCCTGGAACGGGCCAGCGAAATCCAAGTGGATCCGCGACCATGGGCCCTTAGGAGTTTCCCACTCTCTCATAGGAGCTAAAGGGGAAGCAGGCTGTGAGAGTTGGCGTTGCTGGCAGGCAGCAACCCAGTCAGTAATTTCCTGGTCAAGCCGTGGCCACCTCACATAGCTCCTGCCTAAAGCCTTCATCCTGACGATGCCAGGGTGACCGTCATGAAGGCAAGTCAGGATGTGGTGCCTTAGCTTGGGGGGAATGATGACCCAGTTCCCCCATAACAGTCAGCCTTTTTGCAACAAGAGTTCCAGTTGCCTCTTAAGGAAAGGACGGAACTCTATCCCCTTTGCACCCAGTAAAGGGCAGGGTGCCATCTTTAGCGGAATGGGCTGCAATGTCAGTGGCAAAGAGAAGGACTGGCAGGTCCTCCACAAGCATGACAGAAGCAGAGGGGGTGGGGTCAGTGATCAGCAAGGGAAGGGGACAGCGACTAAGGGCATCAGCATGCCCCAAATCTTTGCCCGGGTGATAGGAAAGGTGGTAATTGTAGACAGCTAGAAATTCTGCCTAACAGGACATTCTAGGCGAGAGAATTAAGGGGGTTTGTTTATCACCAGCCAACAACCTCAGAAGAGGTTTGAGGTCAGATATTAGCTCAAAATAGCGACCACATAAATAATCATGGAAGCGTTTTACGCCAGCCACTAGGGTGATAGCCTCTTTATCAATGTGGCCATAATTACGTTCCATAGAGGATAGCGTGCAGGAATAATAGGTAAGAGGTGCTTCAGACCCATTGGGCAGCCTGTGGCTAAGCACAGCGCCAATTTCATATGGGGAAGCATCGCACGCAAGGACAAGAGACAGACTGTCACCATACTGCACTAATACAGAATCCAATGTCAACAATGATTTGACAGCTGTGAAAGCGCGAGCTTCTGCTTTGCCCCATTTCCAGGCCGCTTTCTTGTTGAGGAGCTGGTGGAGAGGCTCTGCAACCGAAACTTTATGTGGCAAGAAAGCAGCGTAGAAATTCAAAAGGCCTAAAAAAGATTGGAGTTCCACTTTATTGTTAGGGGTGGGAGCATGATGAATGGCCTCTAATTTGGACAGGGTGGGGTGGATGCCAGATTTATCTACAAGGTACCCTAAAAATTCCACTTGTGGGACCCCCATTTTGCATTTGGATTTTTAAAATTGCAATCCAACGTTGCAGAACCTGGTGAGCACAGTGTGTAAGGTGAAGATGAGCGCGTGCTGGTCACTAGCGCTGACCAGCATGTCGTCAAAATAGGGTACTACCCCAGGGATCCCTTGGAGCAGGCGCTCCATAAGGCTTTGAAAGATCCCTGGGGCTGTAAATTGCAGGGTAGAGACAGCGGAAAAACCCCATGGGTAACGATGGTCTGCGCATCAGCAGTGGCATTGTCCACAGGGAGCTGCTGATACACCTGTGCCAGGTCAAGCTTTGCAAAGATGGAACCCTGTCCCAATGAATGGAACAGATGCTGTACCACTGGAACAGGGTAAGGCTTGGCCTGTAAGGCTTTGTTCAAAGTCACCTTGTAATCAGCACACACCCATATAGAACCATCTGGCTTAATTGAAATAACGATTGGCATTTCCTGACGCGTATGATCCACAGGTACCAGCACACCCTGGCTAATCAATTTATCCAATACGGCATCCACCTTAGAGGGGGGGGGGCTCGGATATTCCTTAACATGTCAGCAAACCTTCCTGCACGCTGTAAATGCCCCCATCCGACCACAATTCATAGCGCCGTAGTAAAATGGGTTAGTTGAATTAAATGGGCGCTATCCCAGTTGGTAGTCCAGAGGTCGTAATGGGAGGCAATAATAGTGTCAGTGATGGTAGTCCAGGGGCCATGGAAGGTAGCAGTGATGAAACCAATTAGGGCTAAAAAGGCAAATCCAAAGGCCCTAAACTTGTAGTTAAGGAAAGTCAGATGGTCTAAGTCGAAGCCCAGGATAACAGGAGACCAGGTACTAAGCAGGGAAGACTGAAGGGGACTCCGCAGCAACCAGAGCAGGCAGGGGGGAAAGGCTCGCCAGAAGAAAAAACACATCAAGTAGGGAACGACGAGGAGGAAAGGCAGCGTTGGTAAAAAAGCCGAGCCAGGTGTAAAGGGGGGGGGCATCCGGAAAGGGCCACAGCCGCAGCATATACAGCCAGCCACCCGATTCGCCCGATCCGAAAGGGAGCCTCGATCGATCTCCCTCCTTCCAAGGTGATGGTAATAAAAGCAATCGGCAGGCAAAGTCGCTGGAGGCTCACCAGGTTGCAGAAGGAAAGTTGGGAGGCCTTGCAATCGCCGCAAATCGTTCGTAAATGCCTCCGTCGTCACTGCAGGGCCGCCATTTTCACCACCAAGCCTGCCGAGCCGCGAATAGTTCATGGCACTTTCTAACAGCCAGCTTCCAAAAACACTCAGATCAGATCAGCCCAGCATCTAACAAACAGATATTATTATTATTATATTTTTTGGAGTATAAGACGCACCAAGGTTTTGAAGAGGCAAATTTTAAAAAGAAATGGGTAGGTAGAGGGAGGTATAGAGAGGGAGAGAAAGAGAAATACAATAGGTAGGTGTTCTGTCCCCCCCCCTTCACGGCTTGAGAACAAACGGCAAGGACAAACTTAAAAGGAACTTTTCTTTATCAGTTCACAGTTCAAACTGGCTTCGAGCCCAAAAAATAACATAAATACAAGTCTTTGACCAGATAACGTAATGAAAACAAATCTTCCTTACGGCAACTCAATTTGAAGAAAACGAAAGCAAAACACTTCTTCCAAAGTCTCAATGAATCAGGGTTACAGACATACAGAGCGATACAAACATACAGATTCACTTATCGAAGTGAATCTTATATAAACCACGACTGATGATCAAACAATGTTATACAAACCAAGGCATGCACGAAGGAACGTTGACTCCAGCGACAAGGGCGTGGCAGCATCCGTTCTTTTATCTCCAAACTTGCTGCTAACCAGTTCCAGCTGAATCTTGTATCCCGAAAAGACTCTCAGCAGACATCTGCTGAGTCACAACACTATCCCCCACCGCAGGGCCCTTTCCCCGGGGTCCGATGGTCGGGATGACGTGTCCCCAAGATGACCCGCACCCATTTCCCTTGGTGCCTTTTTCATGAATCCCAAACCTCTGGAGGCATAGCCCCCTTGAATCGGAACTCTTTAGGTATCCGGTGGCCACCATGTTTCCTTCCGCCCTTCCCGGCGTCGACACCCTGTCCAGGGTTATCCACCCTCCAAAAGGCAAACCCACCAGCCCCCCTACCGTCGGAGGTTGATGGCAGCTCTACCAGCTTCGGTCGAGCCTTAACACCCTGCCCAGGGTCCTCCACCCTCTGCAAGGCCGACCCACCAGCCCCCTTTCCGTCCTTTTTCCAGAGGAGGGGGAGGGAATGGTCACACGTGGGACATACCCAAGCTAAAGTCCCAGGGAGGGAGAACAAGAACCACTAGGGCCCAAGGGGAGCCTCAACCACCCCCCCCGGTGGACCCTTCAACCAAGGACGCGCCCGCCGACGTGAAGGCATCCAGACGATAACGCCGGAGGAAGACGTCGGAGGAGCCAGTGGCCGCACGACAGATGTGCCCAACGGGCCCCCGCAGCCCATGCCACCATGGACGCGGCGCCCCTAGGAAAACGGGCCGTGATCCCCGACGGGGCTGGCCCACTGACTCGAAGCCTCGTAGGCTTCCAGAATGGCCTGACGCAGCCGACGCCAATGGTAGCCGAGGACACCCTCGAACCCAGCGTCCCCAGCTGAAACGAAACTAACAAACAAGGCCCCGACCTACGGACCTCCCGGTCCGACGGAGGAAGAGCTGCAGAGCGCGGCGTACGTCCAACCGACATCAGAGGGCCCCCCCCATCCTAGGGACGGGCCCGGGCAAAGGCCGGGCAGGTCGAACTCCCGAGCCTAACGAAGGGAAGTGTTCACCTTCGGGAAGAAGGTATGAGCAAGGCGAAGCACCGCCCTGTTCTGTAGAGATGACAAGGGCGACCCCAGAAAACAGGGTGCCCAACTCCATATATGCCGGGCGGAGGCAACCGCCCCAAGGTAAACTGCAGATGAACATACCGAAGAGATCCGCGGACTAGGACAGGAAACGTGTGAAACCCCGGGGAAGAAGGGAACTCACGGGTGAAGTGAATAGGCGCCCCACAGGAGTGCCGAGTCGCTGACAGAACCGCCAAAACCAACGACAGAAGAAGTTGGCCCGCGCCTTGGACCAGAGCCGCCCGATGCAGCCGATCCGCCAGAAGGCAAGGGAGCCCGGGGACGAGTCCCGAGACAGAGGACAACCGGCGTCCCACCGCCCAGATGCCCAGGGCCTGAATTGCCGGGCAGAGAGCCGGAGAACCCCCCCGGCAGATGTGGGCCACTGGGCCTCAGCGGTCACCGTGCCCAACGGGAAGCACGCAATGCCCCCCCCCACCGGGGCCTGAGTGGAACTCAGAGCCTAGCGGGCCGCCACTAGTTCCATCCCAATGATGAAAGGTAAGGTCCGAAAACGACCACCTGCCCTGAGCCAACCGGGAGCCCGCCAGGGCCCCCTCCCGAACAGGCCCGCGACTGCGGTGACGCAGCTCTGTCTGGCTCCTTGAACCGGCAGTCTCGTCGAATTGCCGGGGCAGTCACCACCCCCGCGAGACCTGGGCAACCCCCTGGAGGCGGAGGATCCACAGAGAAGTGCCCGGTCGCCCCCCTGACCAGGAACGGGGCCACCCCAGAAGAGGCCAAAGAGGCCAGGCTCGTGGAACTATCCCTGCGCAAGAATCATTTCGCCCAATAACTGAGATAGAGGGAGGAGCTGAACCAACCGACGACCTCAAACGCCTTCACGTAGGCCGAAGCGGAGCTCCCTGGACCGACAGACCCCCTCCCCCGACATGGAGCCTATGACCGAAGCCAGGCGTGTGGAAGGGGAGAGGTGGCTGCTGGGGAAGCCCGCCGAGAAAAACGAGACTCCGAAGCTTCCGGAAGGGGCGCTAAATACGCGAAAGACCTGAGGCGGAGAGCCCCGCCTGCCCCAGACACCGCCGAGGGAACATTGGGGCCCATGGGGATGTGCGTGGACGAGCCGCCCGGGCTGCCAGGACCGTCGTGAAGGCCCGGGAAGCAGAGCCAGCCCAAAGGGAGAGCCCTCTGGTAGACCCCCGGGAACCCGCGATGACCGGTCAGAAACGAGGTGCGAAGATAGGCCTTTGTGAGAGCCACTGAGGCCAAGGAGCCTTTTGCCCGATACCCCGAAGGACGGAAGGAGGGGGGACACTCTCCTCGCTCGTGCACCAGAAACGGTGCAGGCGTTTGAGGACCTGCCAAGCCGTCCAGCCACCCATCCGAACCACGAACAGGTGAGAGAAGCGTTCCAAGCCCCGTTCATCCAGGGGAACTGCATCCACTGCCCGAAGGCCAAGAAGAAGGGCGATGGTCTGAACCACCAGGCAGCGGCACCCCAGGCTCCAGGACGGAGGGAAAACCCCCGAAGAGAGGCGGCGGGGAGGAGAGAACCCAACGCGGGAGCGAGTCAAACAGTGGCTTGGGCCCAAGCATCCGATGCCAACCCGCCCCCAAGGACCCACCTAGCAGGATGACGGCCTCCAATGGGATGACCCGAGGTCGGGGGAGGCCACGCGGCATCCAGGCACGCATCCCCTCCCCCAGGAACGCTCGTAGCAGCTAGAATCAAACGAGGAACGCAGCAGCCGCCCGAAACAAACGGCGGCTCTGCAAATGGCTTGTGGGCGCCTCGCGGTGCTGCTGCCGCTTCTCCCTGCCGTTTAGGAGAAAAACTGCCGCTCCAGCAGCTGAATTAAGAGCTGGCACCCCCGCAATCCCGGGGGTAGGGCTAAGGCTCTGGGCCCACGGGGGGGGAGGCAGCATGCCCCACAGGGCCCCCCCCAACCACCTGGGGCAGTAAACTGTCCCTTGGGGCCGCAGCTGCAGAATTTAGCAATTTAGAAAACCTTTGAAAAATGCCCAATTAAACCAAATGAGACCAAATTGGAATAAAAGTAAATCCTACCATGGGATAATTCTCAACAGTTCTTGGACCAGAAAAGACTGAGAGGAAACTGGGATAGGACTGGAAGGCACCAGTATTTAAGCGTTTACTCTCAGTCTTTGGATCAATCAGGCTTTGAGAATACCCACGTCTGACCATTCCCTCCCCCTCCTCTGGAAAATAGCTGTTCCCTGCAAAACACTACTTTGCTATTTTCATTTTCACATCCATATTCCTTGCTATATTGTGCAATTTATCTGTAAAGGTTTTCTGTGATTGATTCTGGAACTAAAAGCTTTACAGACAGTAATTCAAGGGCATAACTTTTGGATACGTAGGTTTATAGCAAAGAGTGGAAAACAGTTGAAGAAGAAATCTGACAGTTGCAGACTACAAGATGCAATCTAATCTCTCTCAGAATCTAACTTCAAAATGTATACTTCATTCTTTTTTTTTTTTATTAAATGTTTTTTTTAGTTTTAGTTTAAAGCTAATACAACATCTTTCTTAATATATCAATCAATTACAGATAATACAGAAAAAAAACAAAGACAACAATCAGAGAAACAAAACAAAACACAGGTATCTATTTAGGTTGGTGCAATAATTGATACCGGTGTATTATGAATAAAAATAATTGGTCTGGTCTCAGAGTCTTTGCTTCTGACATAGACTGATCTAACCCTTTTACTCTAGGACCGTGATGGTGAACCTAAGGTACGCGTGCCACAGGTGGCATGTGGAGCCATTTGTTAGGGCACACAAGGCATTGCCCTGGTAGCTCCAGCATGCCAGCTGACTTCGGCCTTCTTTTTTGGCCGTTTTTGGGAACGGACTTCCGGTTTGCACGTTGGGCCATTTTTCGCGCTCCGGAGCCTTCAGGAAAGCCTCCTGAAGCCTCCAGAGGGCTGGGGGGGGGGGGGGGCGGAGGAGGCTGTTTTCACCCCCCCCGGCTCCTAGAAATCCTCTGGAGCCTGGGGAGGGCAAAAAATGGGTTCATCGCAGGCCAAAAGCGGGGGAGAGGGGGGTTGCACGCATAGCATTATGGGTATGGGCACACCTGTGCACGACACCCCCCCCCCTGCGCTCTCCCTGCTTTTGGCACGCGATCTGAAAAAGGTTACCCATCACTGCTCTAGGATATTTGCAGATATCTTCGCTTAGCAATAACCAATAAGATAGCATCGTATGCATATTAATCATATATACATTATTAACCCCAGAATGTCATCAGAAACATTTCTTGCACCATTTTTTATATTTGTAAATTCATTAAGTAATCAAGGAAATCACATAATCTTACTCTTTATTGACGTTGAACTATTTCCTAAACATTCCATTTATATTCATGCACACATTATTCTTATCATATTCAAAATCCAACTTTAAACTTCATACTAATGCAAATTTTCTATAATTCAATAATTGAATAGTCTATTCATCATAAGATACATTCTCAGCAAACATGAATATATTTCACGTTCATGCATTTCTCAATGACCTGCCAAACAACAACAAAATTCTAATGTGCATATATCTCCTTCCTACACTAGTGTTCCCAAATTTTCTCCTTGACATCCATTATAATCAGAATTCCGTCACTTTCACAGATATCAAATACCGTATTTATCGGCGTATAACACGCACCGGCGTATAACACGCATTCCCCATTTTAACACAAAAATTTGAGTAAAAATTTTTTTCATTAAAAATAAATGACTTGGAAGCTCGGAACTTAATGTTGGATTAAAATTTATAACATTAGAACATGAATTACTTCCCCACCCTCTTCTGTCACATCATTTTCCCCCCTCTGATCCCCCTGTACCACCTAATCCCCCCCCCAGATCCACCTGTACAACCTAATCCCCCTGTACCACATAGTCCTGATACCACCTGTACCATATAACCCCACCCCCCATATCACATACTCTTTCCCCCTGCGCCACATAACAAGCCCCCCCCACATAAACCCCTATTTCTATATGTTTTTGTTTTCACCACAGTACCTGGCCTGTGTCGCTAGCAGACTCAGGTTACTCTTTAATTGCGCTGACGAGTAACGTCCTCAGCGTAACGTCAGGGACGTCACTCGTCAGAAGTACGGTGGTCTCGGAGGGTCCTGAGGAGCAGCCTTTAAAACAGCAGCGCGGGCGGCTGCGGACTCACAGCTGATTGGGAGAATGCCGGCGCGTACACTTGGGACCAGAGAGCAGGCGGGCGGGAAGGTAAGCACCCGCAATGATGGAGAAAAAATACAGGCAGCGGGCGGCTCTCTGGCCGCTGCGAGCCGCTGCTGCTAGGATGGGGTTAAATCAGGCAGCGGGCGGCTCTCCAGCCGCCGCTTGTTCAATGATGGGGTTAAAGCGAACAGCAGGTGGCTGGAGAGCTGCCGCCACTGCTGCAAGGTAGGGGTTATATCAGGCAGGGTAGCTGGAGAGCCGCCGACGCTGCCATGAAATGGATGCTGCACTTCTATGAGTATCATGGGCGCCGGTGAATCAGCTGGAGCAGGCAGTTTGGGACCCGGCGTATAACACGCAGTATCGGCGTATAACACGCAGGCAGGGTTTAAGCTTGTAATTTTAGTTTTAAAACTGCGTGTTATACGCCGATAAATACGGTAAATCTCCCTTAGCTTCAAATGCATTATTGCTACTTATTTGTATAGATCAATTACTGAACTTATTAATGAGTTTTATTTACCAATGCAATCCAAAAATATTCTAGGTAGTATAAGACACAAGCAATAATAAAAACTACAATATGATATTATTAATAATCAATTAATAACCAAATCCACTCAGATGCCAGTGATTTCACATGGCACTTTTCTAATTGTGAAGCATGCATGTTTTTACATAGACATTAAGTTGTAAAGCAAGCCACTTACATATTTTAACATTTTAAAACATATTTTAACAATATATATAATTTCAATCTTACCATCTTTGCAGGATATATACTTTCTTTTCATTATTTTCCATATTACAATTTATAGCATTGAATTCCAGTCTTTCAATAAATCTCTATCACATAAAAATATCTAAAATGTAGTTGCAATTCTTTGTAACTATATTTTTCTCTTTACGTACATTAAACAATAGCTTCCTTTCATGCAATTTTTTTTTTCAGAAATCATTCTTGGCTATGCATTTTTTCTCCCCCACAATGCAATGGAATTTTCTATGCCTGGGAATGGGAAAGACAGTTTGCAAAGTGCTGCATTTCAGGGTCAGATCATTTGTTAAGTTCCTTATCAGACAAATGGGTAGCAGAATCTTCTCTGTGTCAAGACACAGGTACAAACTGGGTCAGAGGGACCAGAAGCCCCACCTTTGCAGCTTATTTGGTAAATGGATGCTAAAATGCCCAAAATCAGTTTTCAAGACTCTGCAATGTTTTCTTCTTAATAAATCTGAATGAGACAGTGAGAATCTACCTTTCTTCATTCCGAGCAGCTTTAGGAGCTTGTCAAACACCCTTTTCCACTTATACCACCATGCATCTTTTTATACTTCCTATTAATGTAAGTCCACATTGTTCTGTGGTACTTTCTAACATTATGATGGTTGTGATTAATTTGAGACTTTAAGATAAAATTTAATGAGGTTCATCTGCATAGCCTGCTAATCATGGTACAATCTGCTCCTCTAATCTTTTTAGAGAACATTTAAAATTGATTTTGGCTTCAATGCATCCCCAACACAGTGGAAGCAACTCAAAATCATAGACATCTATGATTTTTAATTATAAACATTTATCAGTTTTAAGCAACCTTTTTGGTATTCTTATAGAGCAGGGGTATCAAACTTGCATCATCATGGCATCGTCATGTGACATATTGTGACTCCCCCCCCCCCAATTTCGCTAAACCAGGCACAGGCTTGGCTATGATGCATCTGGCCCGCAGGCCATGAGTTTGACACCTGTTATAGAGGTTGTGCCAAAGAAATGATCTGTAATACATCACTACTGATGAAATAGCCAGGGGATGGAATCAGCCTTGCTCTTATTAGATTCTTAGATTGTGATTTGCATGCCTTTTCCCACCTAGCTATTATGTTTTGCCTTTCATGTGTTCTTAGATTCTTCTGCCCGAATAATACCTGACCCAAATTCCCAAGTTGCAAAAGTTCTATTATGAATTTTGTATAGTCTCTGCAGGATTCATGAAAAAGCAGTTTTGCCTATTACTATTATGTCTCACCAATGTCCTCCTTTTGCTCCTGGGATGAGCATTATCTTAGTCTCTCTCCTCTGCTGTCATCAGCTAAGCTACTGTAGTGATAGGTGTCTTTCCATCAGGCTTCAAGGACCTTATCAAGTAATAGTCAGTTGCTTGGTTGTTTTTTCAGCAGCAAACATCAAAATGGCAAGGTAAAGACAGGGAGACAACATGATGCTATCTGGCAGTAATATCTTTAATTTTTGCATTTCTTCATGTTATTAATGAGAAGTGTTTGCTGGCTCAAACTTGAGTTTTTGAGATTCCTATGTGGAACCACTAGGCTATTTTGAATCTGATTTTGTGACTGAGGACAATAAATAGTGTATGAGCATTCGTGCTTTTCTTTTTATATATATTCTTTTAAAAGTGTTACATGCTTTTTTGGGGAGTCATGCAGCCTTGAATCAATCAATCAAATAATGTAAGTAAGATGAGTGAAAACTGCCAGTATGAAAGTACCCCAAGTCTCCCAATACTGTACTAGTATTAGCTATGATCAAGCTAAGGAAGTCAATCTACTTACTTCTTTCACTTAGTATGCTGTATAAAGTAGGCCACCATGATAGCTTGTTTTACAAATCATAATGTAGGGTGATATATAAACTAAGTCAATAACTTATAGGTCGTTATTACTTAGTTTAATTGCTTTGGAGAATAATTATAGGGACATGAATACCATCTTCACTTCTAGATGAAATGTGGGATATTAAACTAGTAAATTAAATAAGCAAATAATTCCGTTAAAGACATAAACGGTCTAAAACAAATATGTTTAATTAGACGCAGTTTGTTGTAAAACTGCTAGCAGACACTGAGTTGAGACTACATTTTTAAAACAATAGACATTTAATACACTCTATTTCTTACAGTAAATTAATTTGATACTGACAAAATAACTTGTAATGTTTAATAATTCACTGTAATAACAGCAGAAAACACCTTTTAGTTCGCAAAATTCCAAACGACCACCAGTTGATCCCAAAGAGATACAGTACTCTAGTTCTTTGCTGCCCTCTAGTGAACGTTTGGAGTTTTGCAAATCGTGTCTGCTAGTCGTATGGACGGATGTCTTCATGATGTCTGGAATCGAATTCGACTCGAGGGGATCTTTACGGCTTATATAATATAAGATATAACATTACGGTTTCTTTGCTACCTTAAAATGGATTTGTTCTTGTTCTTGCTCCCACTTCTTGCCTCTGAATATCAAAACTAAAGATTTTGAACCCGGAAGCCTGAAACTAAAGTTGAAACAAAAGAAAATGAGAAATGATCTATGATACATATAGAATTCCAGACGGGATTATTTCCTGTCCGTCACTTTCTCCGTATCACTTCCGGTGCAGTGTTCAACCCCGCCCATTTTAGCAATGGCGATGTCACTGTCGCCAGCCATGGCGCTGGCTGGGCAACCAAGTGCGTTGTGAGCACTTTTCTACACTTGAAGCTTTGCTAGCGGGTGCCTATCTCTGGGGTGCGAAAGAGCTCTGACAGCGCGAAGGGATTTGGTTGGTTTCTTCTCGTTTTGCAGCGATGGCGCCGGTGCAATTGGAGAGCCATCAGATGGTCCCGCTGGGCGGTGGGCCCGCTTCGGCTCCGGCTCCACCGCCTCCAGGGACTGCGACCGCGGCAGCTAGTCCTGGATACCGACTCAGCACTCTCATCGATTTTCTGTTGCATCGGACGTATGCCGAGCTCACTGTCCTGGCCGACCTGTAAGTCCTGTATCCCAGCAATAATTCATTCTCCGATTTGCTTGGGAAAATCCTTGCTGCTTAGACACTTCTTGTTCTTTTTGGAGGAGGGTGATCTATGTTAAGTTAAAGTTATGGAGAAAAAGCAGAATGTAATGGTGCGTGCGTAAGCTTCCGAGTCTGATAACGAAACTGATTTTCATAATAAAAAGAAATAAAATGAGTTTCGCTTCCTAAGAAATCCAGTCCGTTATGCTATAATGTAAATTTCAGCGTGACGGTTAAAGTTTATATTATGTGGTTTATATTATGTGATGTTATTGAGAGACTAGGAATAGGAATTAGAAGCATTTAAATTGCAGATCCCATACTGGGATTATATTTCATCAATTTAAGTTTGTTTAAACTTGGTAACAATGTCCTTTTGCATAATATAAACATTTTAGATTCAATAAACATGTATAAATGTGTTTTCTAACGTGATTGGATGCATGATAGATACTGTAGGTGTTCAACTGAAGCTGTGCAGTGCATCTTTTCTTTCAGTTTTATATAGTCTACATAGATATTGTCCTAAGAAAATGACTCATCTATTGAAGCTTTAACAATTATGTTTATCTGAAAGTATTGTATATGTGTTTATTATTTGTATAATTGAGATTTCTTTTATAAACAATTTAAATATCAAGCTTCAAAATGTAGGCTCATAATACATTGCCATTTGCATACATTTTGGAATGTAAGGCAATATACCGAGAGGCTACGTTTTATAGTCTAAAATTTAATATTCTTGCAATCTTTTATGACATAGTATTTATTTTTCTTTCCTTTTTAAAACCAGATTACCAAGAAAAACTGATATGGAAAGGTAAGTAATGATTGTTATGATGGTTGTACAACTCAATGAGAGATGGTTGAACTTTGTTAAGCTATTAAGCAATATTTTAATGCAAAGTTTGAAAATCAAAATACATTTGACTGTTTTACACGTATGACAGCTTGATTCTGGGGAAATAATGTATTTGTTTACAGTACAAATCCAAACTACAGTTTCGTATTGCCTGTAGATCATAAAGTTGATTTGTGCTTATACTCTATTTAAAGATTACTATGTTTAAAAAGTTTCTGGAGCTATCAAGGTAAATATTTATTGATAGATTACTATTTTAAAAGAATCACATTTGATGAAGACTTTGTGGGTTTACAAGAATTTATCTGATGGGTGGCACAAAATATCTTCTTTTTGATAACAAAATAAGTTGCAAGTTTTATTTACAGGCAGTTTAAATAGCATTTCATTACAGAAATGGTTAACTGTCCAGCATTCCACCCTGGTGATGTTTTTTGAAGATATCTCCCACCTGACAGTTGGGTGAATTATAATTGGACTATGGACTGGGGTACCAAGGGGAGGGGATTGAACTATACATGATATTCTTTGCTTTCGCGCCTAATTAACCAGACTCAGCTTAGCTTCGCTACTATTCGTTTGTAATTAGTAAAAGTACACTTAATTTCAAACAAATGGAGTTGAGTGGTTTCTTTCCTGATTATTAAATGAAGCAGCACCTGACAATAAGCTGAGTCTCACCTTGCACCCAACCCGGAGCAAACAACTTCCGAGGGGGGTGCCCTCATAGAAAGAAAAGAAAAATGTCTTTACATGAAAGCGACCAGGAAGAAGACATGGATGCAACGGCAGCACCATCTTTAACAGAAATGCTAACCGACCTGAGAATGGAGGAACCTGATGTTCGACCCAGGTGGACTTGGGGTGTGGGACAGAAAGAGGAACCTGAGGAATTACTAACTGGAGTCACGAGAAGGAGGCCAAAAAAACCAGCTGCTGACTGGAGTGACTCTAGAGAGGAAGACTACAAAATGTCCCAAGCCATGAGACTCCTCGAAGAGGCATGGAGTGAACCCCGGATTCAAGAGAGAGCTGTGGAAAGGGAACCAGCAGAGGAACTGGAAAAAAGGTGCCCGCTGCATAGCTTAAGGGAGACTGGAGGGGCCGAAGGGGGATGTGCACAAGAAAACCCAGCACCGACCTCTCCCCCTGCGGCTAGAGACATTCCAAGAGCAGGGGGAGGGGGGCAGGCGATGCCGGATGGCTAAGGTCCCACCCTTAAGCGTAAAATATGATGGAGAACCCAGAGGTCTCGAGTTGTTTATTATTCAGGTCTGGAATTATATGGAAATATATGGGCCTGATTTCGTCACTGATGAATCTAAAGTGAGAATAGTGTTAATGGCCCTGGAGAAGAAAGCAGCCGACTGGATGGTCGGATTACATCATAGTAACTCCCCTCTCCTGAGGAATTTTGATGACTTTATGGCAGCAATGAGGAGAAGGTTTGACGACCCCTTCACCGAGCGTCGAGCTAGGCTAAAATTTACTACCCTCAGACAGGGAAAGAAAACTGTGCCTGAATATGTGCAGGAATTCCAGGAGTTGTCGGCCTATATGAGGGGATGGTCGGAAGAGGCCTTGTTGGATCGATTCGCTTGAATAAAGATGTCTACCAGCAATGCATAAACAGACCCATTCCCCGCCGTTTGGATCCTTGGTATGAGAATGCTGGAGATATTGAGCTTGATTTAACCAGGCTTCGTTGCATGGAAGAGGGAGAAGTTGAGAAATCCCCTCCCTCCCCCCCAAACCCCTCTCCCAAGGAGTGAAAAAGGGGCTAGGGGAGGTTTTGCAGGCAAGCCCAAGCCCTCCGATTGTTTCCGCTGTGGAAAGGAGGGGCATTGTGCTGTAAATTGCCGAGTAAAGCTGACCCACTCCGCTCCACCCCCCCCCCCCCCCCGGAGGGAGAGGAAACCTGAGAAGACTCCAGGCAAGAGAAAGGAAACCGCCTTGGCTGGGGAAGATATTTCTCGACACTTCGAGCCAGAGGAGGGGGGAAACGGAAGTCCCAGCTCATCTGACGACAGTGATTATGAGGATGCTGATCGCTGGGTAAGTTCACGCTCTGGCCCTATGCTTATTCCAGTCGAGCTTAGAGTGCCCTCTTCTGGTGCAAAAGAAAAACTTATGGCTTTATTAGATTCTGGGTGTTCCCGTTGCATGATAAGCCCTGAAATGGTTGAGAAGCTAGGCTTGAAACTAAAAACTTTAAAAATCCCTATTGCTTTTTGCCAAATAGATGGCTCTATTGCGGGGTGCGGTCCTGCTCATTTTTCCACTGAACCCATCGAGATGTGGATGGGCACCCACCAAGAAATAATAACTTTTATTGTAGCACCTGGGATGGACCCACAGATTGCACCATTGATATTTTACCTGTAGTAAAACTTCCAAAGCCCCAAATATATTCAATGACCCCTAGAGAGATGGAGAAAATGAGGAAATTCATTGATAAAAACTTGGAAAGGGACTTCATTGAACCAGCAAGGCCCAAGGTAGCTGCTCCAGTATTGTTCAGAGAAAAGAAAGATGGCTCTTTCAGATTATGTGTTAATTTCAAAAACTTAAACTGCATATCTGCTCAGAATCTCTATCCCTTACCACTGATGAAGGACATGCTGGCCCAAGGGAAGCATACTATAGAGTCAGAATTAAAGAGGGGGACAAGTGGAAAACTGCTTTCAACTGCCCCCTTGGTTGCTTCCAATTTCGAGTAATGCCATTTGGCCTCCAGGGGGCACCCGCAGTCTTCATGCAACTGATTAATGAGGTTTTACATGACCATCTTTACAAAGGCATAATGGTCTATTCAGACGATATCCTTATTTACACGGAAACACGTGAAGAACACGTGAAGCTTGTTCGCACGGTTCTGAAGAAACTCCAAGCGGCAGAACTGTATGCCAAATTGTCCAAGTGCGAATTTCATCAGGAAAAAGTTGATTACCTGGGCTATCGAATCTCCCACAAGGGGATAGAAATGGACCCCGCTAAGGTCAAGGCTGTCCCTGAGTGGGAGGCCCCACGTACACGTAAGCAATTACAGAGATTTTTGAGATTTGCTAACTATCGTCAGTTTATTCCCTCCTTCGCTAAGATAGCTCTCCCTATAACTAACCTCCTTAAATCGAAAGGAGGGGCTAAGCCTAAACCTAGCAAACCGTTGGACTGGACTATGGACTGTCAAGCTGCTTTCGAGAAATTGAAACGCCTCTTTGCGAAGGAACCGGTCCTCAAGCACCCAGACATGGATGCACCTTTTGTGGTCCAGGCTGACGCCAGTGATGTGGCAGTGGGAGGTGTACTACTTCAAGCAAATAGCCAAGGTAAATTGCAACCCTGCGCTTACACCTCTCGCAAACGGACCGACACGGAAAGATGTTGGGCTATTTGGGAGAAGGAGGCTTTTGCTGTTCGTTGGGCTTCATCAACCTGGCACCATTTTCTGGAGGGCGCCAAGCACCCTTTCGAGGTGTGGACTGACCATAAAAAGTTGGAGGCATTGAGAACCCCCTGAAAACTTTCTCCTAAACAAATGCGCTGAGCTCAGCATTTCAATAGATTCAATTTTACTTTGAAATACATTCCAGGAGGGAAAATTTTTACAGCTGATGCTTTGTCCAGAGTCCCTCAGTACAACTGTTCAAAGCTCAGTGTTGTCCAGCCTGTCATTCCCACAAAGAGCCTGGCTGCTCCTGTTGTTACTAGAAGTCAAACAACTTCTAAATTGGAAGTCACTGAAGACTTTCTCTCTAACCTAAAAAAGGCCCTTACTGAGGATGACTGGTTTCAGCAACACATGGATGAATGCACTATAAAAGATTGATTGGCTTGGATTGGAGCAAAGTTATACATCCCTGTGTCCATTAGGACCATTGTACTTCAACATGACTCCCGGATGGCTGGACACTTTGGGTTCGTCAAGACCCTGCACTTCATTAAGAGGCAATTTTGGTGGCCCTCACTGAAAAAAGACTTATGTAGCTAGTTGTCCCGTTTGTGCCACAGCTAAACGCCCTCCGGGTAAGCCCCAGGGGTTGCTCCAGGTGGTGGCTCGCCCAGTAGCCCCGTGGAAGGAGATCTCCATGGATTTCATTGTTGAATTTCCAGAAAGTAAAGGAAACACAGTAATCTGGGTTGTTACTGACTTATTCTCCAAGCAAGTTCATTTCATTCCTTGCTCCAAGATCCCTTCCGCTAAATCTCTTGCTAAGATGTTCATCTCACATATATAATCGCTTACATGGGGTACCCGACCGCATCATTTCGGACAGGGGTGTTCAGTTCACCTCCCTATTCTGGAAAGAATTCCTGAAGCGGATTGGCTCCGCCCAGGGTTTAAGCTCCTCCCACCACCCTCAAACTAATGGGGCCTGCGAGAGGACTGCTGGAGCAATATTTACGTTGTTTCATCAAGTAGCAACAAGATGATTGGGTGGACTTGTTGCCTCATGCTGAGGTGGCTTACAACAATTCCATGCACAGCACTGGCTTTACCCCTTTTTGTGTGGTGTACGGCCAGGATTTTGTGCCCATTCCTGAGATTCCTCGCGAGCAGCCGCAAGTGTCTTCGCTGTCTGAGTGGAGTGATCGCCTTCGAGACATATGACCTTTGGCACTCCGGACTCTGGATGCTGCGCACCGCGCTCATAAGAAACAGGCTGATAAGAAACGGAGTAAACCCCATGAATATAAAGTTGGTAATCAAGTTTATTTATCCACACTATGAGTACAAGGTTGGTGATCAGGTGTATTTGTCCACTAGATTTCTTCAAACACCCCAACAGTCGAAAAAATTGGGGGCCAAATATGTTGGCCCGTTTCCCGTTGTCAAAATCATCAACCCTGTTTCTGTCCGGCTTCAGCTACCTAAGCACCTCAACCGAGTGTACCCTGTTTTTCATGTTAATCTCCTGAAACCTTGGCTCACTTCTTCCTTGAGAGCACCTCTTCCTCCTCCACCTGCCCCACTTTTGATAGAGGGAGAGCAGCATTTTGAGATCCGTGAGATTTTGGACTCTCGTAAGCCGCGGAACCGTGTCCAGTACCTGGTGGCTTGGAAGCATTTTCCCCCATCTCACGCTGAATGGGTTGACAAGTCCCATGTTTGAGCTCCTCGTCTGCTCCGCAAGTTCTACTCTGCCTATCCTGACAAGCCCTGATTCTTGGACAGTCTGCTAATTTTCCTTTTTTGTTTTTTTCCTCCCTTCTCCTTTCTCTCTTTTGTGTCTTGTTGTCTGTCTGTCTGTTTGTTTGTGTTCTTTTCATTTCTGCAGGTCTGACCGCCCTTTTCTGGAGGAGGGCTGGATGTCAGCTTCTGCTTTGCTGCTGCTTTGGCTGCCATTGAAACGGGGAGGGGGGGCATGGTATTTGGGAGGGGAATCATTATGTGCTGGAGGAAGATTCTAGACGCTGGCCTGACCATCTCATTGCGCATGTGGAGGAAGGGAGTTTCCCACCAAGGTTAACTGTCCAGCATTCCACCCTGGTGATGTTTTTTGAAGGTATCTCTCACCTGACAGTTGGGTGAATTATAATTGGACTATGGACTGGGGTGCCAAGGGGAGGGGATTGAACTATACATGATATTCTTTGCTTTCACGCCTAATTAACCAGACTCAGCTTAGCTTTGCTACTATTCGTTTGTAATTAGTAAAAGTACACTTAATTTCAAACAAATGGAGTTGAGTGGTTTCTTTCCTGATTATTAAATGAAGCAGCACCTGACACATTGTTTTTTTCCTTTCTATTTGATCACTTGAGATTCAAGGTTCTTTCAGTTTGTTTACTGACAGTGATAGTAGGAAGAGCACAAGTTGTTTATACAGGTGCTTTTTGGGAGTTCTATCACTAGCTATTGGAGGGAAGACAACATTTGGACTTGAAAGATAATAAATGAACCTGTTTGAAGTTTATTAAAATAGCCTTGAATCCTATGGTGGCAGTGCCTGCAAAATTGGAAGAATGGTGCAGCAGGAAAAAGAAACTAACATTGCAAATGATTATGTTTGAAATTCAAAATCTATTAGTTGTGACAGAGAGAATTGAAAAGAGATTGGAGAATATGGAATACAAAACAGAAAAATTTGATAGCAAAATGGAGGATGTTTATCAAATGAAGAATGTGGAGGACAGAGTTCAAAAAATGGAAGAAAATAATGAGCGAAGAGATAAGAAAATTGTGGATACTGACAACAAAGTGAACATGATTGGTAATGGCAAGAGCAGAATATGGAAAGGGGAGATAGATAGATTGGAACTCTACCCCAGACTTCAAAGCACAGAAGAAGAAAAGAGAAAAATTGATGGAGATAAGGAGAGAAATCTGGACAGAAACACCAGTGATAACCAAAGATAAGCTGATGGAAAGAGCAGATGCTGGGTTTTGAGCTTTTATGAGATACGAAAGGAGCAATATGTTGCAAAGAGAAGTTCATACAAGATTTATTAAGAAAGTAACTAGACTATTAATGCTACAAATGGCAAGAGATATAAGACTGAACTATTACTGGAAAGATACAGGTTGATGCAATGAAAATGTATAATAAAAACTAAGCTAAATTTAGTTTACTAGTAGTATGTATAAAATGAAGGGACAATAGCTATAGTTAATTAATGGTTAATAATGATAACAATACATATAGATATATTAGTTTGATAATATGAAATTTTATATAAACAACACATGGAGAATATGAAAGGAAGTTTAAAAGCTTTATCTAGAATATGTTATAAAGATGTATTGCGATTGGATGATCTTAGGATGTTTTAATAGAATGTTATCATATAAGCCTATTCTAGATTTTGAATATTATATATAAAAGGATGTAAAAACAATTATAGTCAAATTAAGATTGATATAATAATCGTGATATACATGAATATATGTGAACTTAAAATATGTGATTTGATATGAAAAGCAGGTGATGACTATGGAAGAGATGCATGGAAATACTGTAACCAACTCACACGCTTTCTACAATTTGTAATGGAAGATGGTTTTTTTTTAAATTTTTATGTTTGTCTTTGTTAAAAAATAAATAAAAATTGTTTTAGAAAAAACGGTCAGTGTTCCTACTGTGCTTAACATCTGCTTAATGGGTCAGAAAGCTTTTTACATGGGATGATTTATAGCTTATGTGAACGTTTTCATTGCTGTCAATGTTCATTTAGCTTTCTTAACAGAATACTTGTTTTCCATTTAATTCTCCAATTAATTGTATTTATCTACATTATAGAACAGTGATGGCGAACCTTTTCGTGATGCTTGTCAGGGACACAATCGAAGAGGAGCATCCCAGGGGGCATACAGGTGCTGGGAAATGAAATTCCAGTTTCCAGTGCATGTATGCACACTCGCCAACTAGTCTTCCAGTTTCTGCCATGCATGCATGTGCAACGATTAGCTGGCATGCACACACTGGAAAATGGAAGACCATTTCTTCTGGTTTCTGGCACTGCTGCATGCGAGAAGGCCAACTGATCATTGCGTGTGCATGCACTCCAGAAACCCGGAAGAGGAACGGGCGTGCCAAGTGACATGGCTTCGCATGCCACTTCGGGAACATGTGCCATAGGTTCACCATCATGGTTATAGAATGTAGCAGTCACATGACCATTTCAGGCACTTGGCAACCAACTCATCTTTATGGCTGGTTGTAGCAATTTGTGGTAAAGAGGTGAAATTTACAGCAATTTTTGCTGGCTTCTGGTCTTTTTGGCTGGTTTCCAGAAAAAAAACATTCACAGGAAGACATTGATTTGCTTAACAACCACTTAATGTCCTTTGTGTTTGTTTAATGTCTGCTGCAAAAATGTCATTAAACTAGGTTAGGTCATGCAGGTGCCTCAACTTACAACCATCATGACTTAAAATGGAATTTTGGGGCTACATTATGATCATAAGTCAAGGTCTTCCTAAATCAGTGATGGACAACCTTTTTGGTGTGGTGTGTCAAAAATCGGCAAAAAATCGAGCATAACTCGCGTTGTGTGTCACTTCGACAAAAACATAATTTTGTGCAATTTATAGTTTAAACTACAAAAATGTATAATTGCAATATATAATTGTATTTAATAAACCAAAAACAAATTATTTAACATACCTGCTTAGTAACTTCTTTGTTCATCAGTCGATTTCGTATGTTGCCCTTGATATTATTGAACTTGTTTGGGGTGCCGTGAACCAGGGCTGTGGAGTCGGCTGCTTCCAGCTCCATGTCCTCATCAACATGCCGCTCCAGCCCGCCCCTGCTATGAATATTCCTAGTGACGCGAGGGCGAAGAATATGAATATTCATAGCGGGGCCGGGCCGGAGCGGCATGTTGATGAGGATGTGGAGCTGGAAGCAGCAGACTCCACAGCCCTGCCGTGAACTGAGATAAGTGTGGTGCGGTCGTAACCGACAGTCCCAGGAGTAGACTCTCTGTGCCGGCCTGACTGGAGAGAGGCGCGCACTGTTCCCTCGCTCCTCTCCTGCGGGTCCTCCCTCGCCGCGCTGATGACGTGTGTGCGCACGGCACGCACGCCTTACCAGCAGCCCCTGCGCTCAGAAAGGGGCGGTGGCGATACAGTAAGTGAGTGTGGGCGGGGGAGATCACATGTCCCGCCCCCCCGTTCCTCCAGCACAGATTCTTTCATCCTTGGCGGCCGTGCAGGAGCCGAGGATAAATCGCATGAAATCCTGTGCGTGTCACCCCAAATGGCTACGCGTGTCAGCACTGACACGCGTGTCATAGGTTCGCCATCACTGTCCTAAATGGTCACATGTCTTGGAACAGAGTTTTGTTTAATTGTTTGGGATGAAAGTATCGTAGCTCATTCCAATCCATTTGTCATTACTCATTCCTGAAACAAATAAGCTATATTTCTGCTTCGACAATTTCAAGTTCTCTTTTATTTATGCTTCTCATATTCCATGTTCTGATTGAATATGTCTGATTCCACAGTACATTTTCATAATTTAATATGAAATCCTTGTTTAAGCAGCCCATATATTTTGAATGTATATTGCACGTTAGTGGCATTTTTTATTTTTTAAATGTACTGATTCTTAGCTAATACCTTTATGGATATAATTAGAATATGCTTTTTTACATTAGTAGTAGGAGTTTCTGTATTAAGTTTCTGTATTGTCCTGAAATTCCACTAGGGTTGTCTATATCAGTATATGTTAAGGTAAAGTTGTTAATGACATGTCACTGTGAATACTTGTTGATGTAATTAGGTTTTGAAGTTGTTCCCTACATTTCAGTTTAGTATTTTAGGGCATGTTTTAATTAAATTGTAAATGTCATTGGTGTCTCCAATGCTGTAGGAACATTGATTTGACACTTATGCCAGAAACTCTCTAAAATAAAAATATCATTATAAAATATTATACATTTATTTTTTTTTAAAAAAAAACCAAGATGAGGAGGATCTAAACTTTAAAATGGTATTATCATGAAAATGGAAAAATGCAGTTTAAAGTTTAAACTGTTTATATCTTGGCAAAAAAAAGCAAATATGTTTGTTTTCTACTATAGTACTAATAATGAAACGTTCAGCAATTCTCCTGGGGAACTAGTTTAAGAAATGTGGTGTCACTATGGAAAAAAGCTTTGTCTTATGTCCTGAAGATTTTACTTCAGAGAATGAAGAGAAACAACAATTCCAGTTTTACACAGAAACTGTTCAACGAAACAGGCATAGCTAATGCAGTAGTGGTAATAGATTTGATGTATTTATTTTCTTGATACTTCTGCTTTTATATAGGAGAATTGTTTAGGTTAAGATGTAAACATAAATATATGATGCAGCTAACATTTTGATGTTAGTGGCAAATAATTCTTGGTCCAATTTATTATAGAATACCTGACAAACTGATATTACTTTTGAAAGCAGTTTGCGAAACTCAACTTTGCAATAAAATTGTAGTTAAATAGATAAATGGAAGATAAAATAAAAAGTAAATATTTTTAACTATATATAATAGAGAAATCTTTTGGGACAGTTGATTAATACTGTAATTCAGTTTGAACTGAATTAATCCAGCAATGCATTTACTTAAAATGCTTGTATTTTACTGCAACTACATTCCCAGTCCAGTGATGAGCATTAATTTTATCTGGTCATAATTATTTTCTAATATGTCCTTCTACAGCTGTTGTAACTTATTTGATCTTTATTGTTTTTCAAACTAATTTAACTACATAGTTTCTAAGTAAATTTTTGTGGTTTTTTTTTTTTACAGGAAAATAGAAATAGTGCAGTTTGCAAGTCGTACACGGCAGCTGTTTGTCCGATTATTAGCCTTGGTAAAATGGGCAAATAATGCTGGGAAAGTTGAAAAATGTGCGGTAAGTTTGAGTGTCCATGAGTAATGCCCAATGAAATAATCGAAGCAATAATGGAATTCTACTTAAGATAGCTGTAGTATATTGGTTACCAATATTTCAAATGCGAAAATACCCTGTACATTATTTCTTTAAAAAGAAGATTTTAGCTGGTGTCACAGATAGATAGGAAGCTTCCTTCAGATGTTTTGGATTTCAGCAAATGTTTGAGGAGGTCTTGAAAGGTGTATTCTGTCATTCCAAAACACTTCAGATGTCCAAATGTTGCACATCCTGTAATTGTATGTGAGATTGATCTTGAGACAGGCAACAAGATGTAGCAAGAGAATAATCAGATAAAAGCAGCTTAATCCACAGCAAGAATGTGGGTGGGGCAAGAGACTAAGAAAAGAATCCTCCCAATTTTCTTGGGCTATAAAGAGGGGGAAAGAAGATAAATACTTTCAGAATTATATAGAATATATATATTCTCTAGATGTTTTAGAGGTTATTTTAAGTTACTGATCTTTGACTGTAAAAAAAGTATTCATTGTTCCCAAGTGATTTGTGCTTCTATGATCTTTTTCTTAGGATTCCCCCCCCCCCCCCCCGCTTAGTGTTAGACTAATAACATAGGTCTTGGCAAAAGTGAGGAACTGAGCACTGTAATATCATGATGTAACCACTGCCCCACCACAGCTCTTAGAGAAAATAGAACATAGAATCACAGGGCCGAGGGACCTGAGAGATATTCTAATCCAATCCCCTGTTCAAGGCAGGAGATCTTATACCAGTGATGGCTAACCTTTTCCGGACCGAGTGCCCAAAGCATGCAATGCATGTGCAGCCTCTATGCACGCCCCCTGCACATGCGTGGATGGATCCCTGCATGCATCCTACCCCTGTGCAGGTGCACACGCACCCCGCATGTGCCATGCACATTCACACATGGTTCCCCTGCATGTGCTCCTCTTGGGCATGTTTGTCACAAGCTTTCGTGCATGCACATAAGGGCCAAAACTTTAGTAATGTTTGTTTTATCCTGATAATCAGATTCTGCAAACACATCTCATAATTTACATCTACTTTATTGTATACAAGTTTGTCTATAATTGCATTTTAAACAAATTCTACAGTAACGTGCAATAATTAAAACTGCAAAATAATACATACAGGCAGTCCTCGACTTACAACAGTTCATTTAATGACCATTCAAAGTTACAACAGCACTTAAAAAGTGATTTACCACTGTTTTTCACACTTGCAACCATTGCACCATCCCCACAATCACATGATCAGAATTCAGATGTGTGGCAACTGAGTCATACTTATGACGATTGCAGTGTCCCAAGGTCATGTGATCAGATTTTATGACCTGACAAGCAAAGGCAGTGGGGAAGCCAAATTCACTTAACAACCGTGTTACCAACTTAAAATTCACTTAACAATTTTGTCAAGAAAGGTCGTAAAATTGGGCAAAACTCATTTAACAAATGTTTTGAATAGAATAGAACAGAACAGAATTCTTTATTGGCCAAGTGTGATTAGACACGCAAGGAATTTGTCTTTGGTGCATATGCATTCAGTGTACATAAAAAGAAAAAAAAAGTCCTCTTTTCTGATGAGAGCAACTTTTGCATCACATTTGGAAACCAAGGACCCAGAATATGGAGGAAGAATGGAGAGGCCAATCAAGTACAGTAATTCCCACGGTCATTGAACCAGTTTTGGGTGCTTTTGGCAAAAGTTGCTCTCATCAGAAAAGAGTATTTAGTATTTTAGTATTTTATTAAGGATTTATATGCCGCCCTTTTCCCTGAGGGGACTCAGGGCGGCTTACAACAATGAAGGGAAGGGAGTGCAAGACAAGACTTGAAAAAAAGAATCGTGATTAAAAGAAATTAAACCATAAAAATACAACATTCACTCAACATTCGGGCGGGGTGAGAAATAATCCTATCCCCAGGCCTGACGGGATAGCCAGATCTTGAGGGCTGTGCGGAAGGCCTGGACTGTGGTGAGGGTACGGATCTCCACGGGGAGGTTGTTCCATAATGTCGGAGCTGCAACAGAGAAGGCTCTCCTCCGCGTAGTCGCCAGTCGGCACTGACTGGCGGATGGAATTCGGAGGAGGCCTACTCTGTGCGATCTGATGGGACGCAGGGAGGTGATTGGCAGGAGGCGGTCTCTCAAATAGTCAGATCCACTACCATGGAGCGCTTTATAGGTAGTAAGTAAGACCTTGAAGTGCACCCGACGATCCACAGGTAGCCAGCGCAGCTCACGGAGGATTGGTGTAATATGGGCGAACCGTGGTGCGCCCATAATCACTCGCGCGGCCGCGTTCTGGACTAGCTGAAGTCGCCGGATGCTCTTCAAGGGCAGCCCCATGTAGAGCACATTGCAGTATTCCAGCCTAGAGATCACAAGGGCTCGAGTGACTGTTGTGAGAGCCTCCCGGTTCAGGTAGGGCCGCAACTGGCGCACCAGGCGAACCTGGGCAAATGCCCCCCTGGTCACAGCCGACAAGTGGTGGTCAAAACTCAGCTGTGGGTCCAGGAGGACTCCCAAGTTGCGGACCCTGTCTGAGGGGAACAGATTTTGCCCCCCCAGCCTGATCGATGGAACGTCAGCCAAATTTTTGGGAGGAAAACACAACAGCCACTCGGTCTTTTCCGGGTTGAGTACCAGTTTGTTAGCTCTCATCCAGTCTTTAACAGCCTCAAGGCCCCGGTTCATCACGTCCACCGCTTCATTGAGTTGGCACGGGGCGGACAGATACAACTGCGTATCGTCCGCATATTGCGGACCAAGGAGCAATAGGACTTTGGACCACTGTGCTTCATTAAGACCAGGGTCAACGCAGCCGTCTACCAGGAGATTTTGGAGCACTTCATGCTTCCTTCCGCAGACGAGCTTTATGGGGAGGCTGGCTTCATTTTCCAGCTGCCCACACTGCCAAAAGCATCAAAACCTGGTTCAATGACTGTGGGATTACTATGCTTGATTGTCCAGCAAACTCGCCTGACCTGAACCCCATAGAGAATCTATGGAGCATTGCCAAGAGAAAGATGAGAGACATGAGACCGAACAATGCAGAAGAGCTGAAGGCCACTATTGAAGCATCCTGGTCTTCCATAACACCTCAGCAGTGCCACAGGCTGATAGCTTCCATGCCACGCCGCATTGAGGCAGTAATTGCTGCAAAAGGGGCCCAAGCCAAGTACTGAGTACATATGCATGCTTATACTTTTCAGAGGTCCGATATTGTTCTATGTACAATTCTTGTTTTATTGATTGCATGTAATATTCTAATTTTCTGAGATGGTGGATTTGGGGTTTTCATGAGCTGTACGCCATAATCATCACAATGATGACAAGTCATGGCTTGAACTATCTTGCTTTGCATGTAGTGAGTCTTATCTCATATATTAGTTTTACACTTTTTAAGTTACATTACTGAAATAAATGAACTTTTGCACGATATTCTAATTTTTCGAGTTTCACCTATATAGAAGTGCAGATGACAGACTCAATAATTCCTTTGTAGAACTGAATCAGCAGCTCCTAGGGCAGTTTGAGCTTTCTGAGTTGGCGCAGAAAGAACATTCTTTGTTGTGCTTTTTTTGATGACATATTTGATGTTGGGTGTCTGTTGTGGCCCAGCAGGATCCGGTTGAGCTGCTGATGGGCTCGGATAGCGTGGAACCATATGAATCTGCCCTGGACAATGTGGAGGACACTGGGCAGGGTTCAGACTCAGAGCAGAGACCAGAGAGGCTGGTTGGCCACCAGGAGGCGCCTGAGGCATGGATCAGTGGGGAGGATCAAAGGCAGTTTGTCCCTGATGCTTGATTGAGAAAGGCTGAGAAACGGCAGCAGCAACTCCGAAGGCAGGCTCACAGAAGATGATTAAGCACAGGTGGTGGTTGATTGGCCCCTCCCAAGAGAGATTATAGGTGAAGCGTTAGGAGGGGACATTTGCAGGAAACAACCTTTCGAATTAGTAGTTAAGAAAATCTATCTGTATATTCTAGTCGTGTCTGTTCGTTTGGACTAGCTGCATTGCTTCGTTTGAACTATCTGGGTTGCTGCAGAGCTACTCTATTGAACGTGAGTTACCTGGGCCCCCAGCCAAAGGATTCGTTATCTCAGTAATTGAACAATGGCAAACGGCCAAGCTTGTGTTCTGGTTTATTCACAGGCCGGGGTGTGTGTGTGGATCAGAACAGATATTCATTTTAAGTCTTGACATATAATAGAACCTAGAAACTTGAAGGTCTCCACTGTTGCTACTGTGTTGTCTAGTATTATGAGTGGTGGTAGTGTAGGGGGGCTTCTCCTAAAATCATTTCTACCCTGTTTCCCCAAAAATAAGACCTCCGCGAATAATAAGCGCAATCAGGCTTTTAAGCGCATGCGCTAAAATAAGCCCTCCCCGAAATATAGCAACACAGCAGCAGCCATGAGGTGACCATGCTCGCCGCCTCCTATACATCAAAAATAATAAGACCTTCCCAAAAATAAGGCCAAGTGCTTATTTCGGGGGTCAAAAGAAAATAAGACCCTGTCTTATTTTTGGGGAAACACAGTACAATTTTTGTTCTCAAATATTTATTTTATTTCTTAAAAAAAAACACACACACACAAATATTTCATCATTTGTCAATCATTAAGACATTGAAGTACAATTTTTTGTGTGTGTGTGCCCCTCCCTCCCTCCCCCCCCCAACCCCCTCCTCCTCCCCCCCCGACTTCCCAGAACCCGTACACGGTATGGATTTTTAACTAACACAGTCTAAAATCTATTGAGAAAAAAGAAATAAAGAAATTAATGACATTCTGCATTGACCTTAGCTTCTTACTGAACTAACTTTTAACAGTTTAAATCATTTCTGATCTTAAGCATAGGCTAACTGGAATTTCTTGGTCCCGTATTTATTTTGTATATAGTCAATCCATTTTTTCAGGTCTCGTTTATATCTCTCATTTGAATGATCTTTAAGATATGCCGATATTTTAGCCATCTCAGCTAAGTTTGTCACTTTCAATGTCCATTCTTGGATTGTAGGCAAGTCTTCCTTCTTCCAATATTGCGCCACCAACAGTCTTGCTGCAGTTATTAGGTGCAGAATCAAATTAGTCTCTACCACTGTAAAGTCAGTACATATACCTAGTAAAAATAACTGAGGAATAAACTTTATCCTTCTTTTAAAAATATTTTGCATGACCCACCATATTTTTATCCAGAATGCCTTAACCTTTTGGCAGGTCCATCATATATGATAATATGTAGCATCGAGAGAACCACACCTCCAACATTTAGGCTGTACATTCGGATACATAGAAGCCAACTTTTTAGGATCTAAATGCCATCTATAGAACATCTTGTAAAAATTTTCTCTCAGATTTTGAGCTTGTGTAAATTTCACATTTCTTACCCAGATTCTTTCCCATGTATCCAACATTATTGGTTCCTCAATATTTTGAGCCCATTTTATCATACAATCTTTAACTAATTCTGTTTCCGAATCCATCTGTATTAATACATTATATATCCTCTTTATATGCATTAAGCTTTGATCTCTTATTTGTTTAAACAGATTATCCTCAACTTGGATAAAACCAATTTTTTGATCTATTTTCCACCTAGCCTGTAATTGCCCATACTGGAACCATGTTTGAACTACCTTCTCCTCTTTTAATACCTCTAAAGATTTTAATTGTAATACCCCCCTTTCCGAGGTAAGAAGCTGTCTGTAAGTAATTCTGTCCTGTTTTTATGCTGTATTCATATTTTCAATTGCGTGTCTAGGAATTGCCCACATGGGTATCTTGTCATTTAATTTATATTGGTATTTCTTCCAAACCCGCAATAAAGCATTTCTTAAAATATGACTTTTAAAATTCTTATCCAATTTTTTGTTGAATAACAGGTAAGCATGCCAGCCAAATACCAGTTCGTGTCCCTCAATATTCAATATTCTATCATTGGTTAAATGAGTCCAATCACTAATTACAGATAATGCCACTGCATCATAATATAGTTTTAAATTAGGTAGTTTCAATCCTCCTCTCTCACGTACATCTTGCATTATTTTCATCTTTACCCTCGGCTTCTTTCATGCCCACTCAAATTTGTTGATACTCTTCTGCCATTCTAAAAGGTTCACATCTTTTTTAAGTATAGGTAACATTTGGAAAAGAAATAAAAATTTTGGTAAAATGTTCATTTTCACTGCCGCTATCCTACCCAGCAAAGATAAGTGCAATTTCTCCCATTTTTTCATCTCTGTCTGTATGCTATGCCAAAGTGGTTCATAATTATGCTTATATAATTTCCCATTTGAAGTTAAAATGTTAACTCCAAGATATTTGACTTTTTTAACTACCTCACATCCTAGCATCACTCCTAATTCTTCCTTTTGTTTAATATTCATATTTATAGCTAATATTTTGGTTTTTCCTAAATTTATTTTAAAGCCAGACACTTGACCATATTGATTAATCGTCTTCATTAAAACCATACTGGATTCCTGCGGTTGTTCCAATATTATGACCAAATCATCCGCAAAAGCGCGGACTCTATATTCTTGCTGCCTAATCTTGATCCCTTTTAAACCATCCAAGCCCCGTATTTTATTCAACAATACTTCCAAAGTTATAATAAACAATAATGGGGACAAAGGACAGCCCTGTCTTGTACCTTTTCCAATTTGAAAAGAGTCTGTTAAACTTCCATTGACTATGATTTGTGCTGTTTGCTGTTGGTATATTGCTTTAATTGACTGTAAAAAATTATCTCCTATCTGCATTTTTTGCAATATCTTCAGCAGAAATTGCCAATTAACTCGATCAAAGGCCTTCTCAGCATCCAAAAATATAAACGCAGCAGGGATCTGGTTGTTCTTTCCCAAATATTCTAATGCATTAATAATTAATCTGACATTACTTTTCATCTGTCTCCCTTGTATAAAACCTGTTTGGTCCGTATGTATCAATTGTTGAATGACCAACATTAACCTATTTGCCAATATTTTAGTAAAAATTTTATAATCTACATTTAGTAATGAAATAGGTCTATAATTTTTGGGTTGAGTAGTATCTTGATCTTCTTTGGGTATCAAAGATATAAACGCTGTCTTCCAAGATGGAGGGACTTTACCTTCCGTTTGAATATTGTACAAATATTAATAAATCTCAAATCTCAATCTCAATCATATTAAATAATTCTCTAAGAGGTTCTACCATTTCTAACTGTAAGTTTTTATAGTAAACCGCTGTCAAGCCATCCGTACCTGGTGCTTTCCCTGACTTTAATTGCTTAATTACCTGCAGGATTTCCCCCGAGGTTATTGGTTGATTCAATTTTTGCCTGTTCTCTTCTCTAACTGAAGGTATTTTCTCTTTGTCTAAATATTTGTCTATGTCTAAACCATTAATTTTATCCCCTTTATACAGTTCTGTAAAAAATTCCCAGAAAGCCTTTTGAATCTCTTCCTGTTGAAACACCTCCTTCCCTCTGTAAATCAGTTTAGATATATTTTGAGTTTTCCTTTTTTTCCTAATCTGATAAGCTAACCATCTGCCAGGTTTGTTTGCATTACAAAAAGTATTGTGTTTTGCATATAATAAATTAGTAGCTACCTGGTCAGAGATCAACATGTCAAATTGAGATTTTAATATGTTAATAGCTTCCTTAACCTTTGTATCGTCTGGGTTCATTGTTAACTCCAGCTCTTTTCTCTTAATTTCCTCTTCCAGTTCTGTTCGTTTTAACCCTTGCTTATTTCTATGTGTTTTATTTATATTCATCAAGACTCCTCTCATATACGCTTTGCTTGCATCCCATACAAATTCCATAGATGTACCCTTATTCATATTCAAAACAAAATATTCAGATAGTAATTTTTTACAATCATTGATATACTTTTCATATCTAAATAAGTTTTCATTCAATCTCCAAGACCTTCTTGCCTGCGCTACCCTTCCCAACTCCATCCAAACTGGGTTATGGTCCGAAAGGACCCTAGCCGCAATCTTTGTTTTCTTGACCCTAGAAAGCAAATCATTAGTGGTTAGAATAAAATCAATCCTTGAAAGGGATTGATGCCTGTCCGAGAAGAAAGTGAAGTCATATTCCTCTGCATTTCTTTCTCGCCAAATATCTCTCAATTCAAAATCATCCATAATGTCAAAGAAAGGTTTGGGTAACTTTGCTCGCATCTTAGTATTTAGGCGGGAAATCTTCTTATCTCTCTTAGTATCTATAACACTGTTCCAGTCACCCAATAGTATACAGGAACTATAGTCCCACTGTACTAATTTAGCATGAAGATTTCTATAGAATCTATCTTGCTGTTGATTGGGAGCATAAATTCCCAAAAGTAATGTCTGTTTCCCTTCTAAGATTAAGTCTAAAGCAATATATCTTCCGAAGGGATCTGCTTCTATTAATTCAGCTTTCATATCTTTTCTTAAGTATACAACTATACCATTCTTCTTTTCCATAGCAGAAGCTGCAAAATGTTGACCAAGTTTTGAGTTGATCAAATATTTTTGATCAGTTGACTTGATATGAGTTTCTTGCAAACAAATTACATCGTTCTTAAACTGTTTGAGATAATGAAATATTTTCTTCCTCTTCTGTGGAGAATTCAGTCCGTTGACATTCCATGTTAAAATCTTAGTTGTCATCTTTGGTTGGTTGAAGCATTTTTAGAGCTTCCTGCATGGCCTGTTTAACCTTAGGTCTAGCTCCTCCCACTGCTTCCAGATTTGTTATTGTAGTTCCTTGATCGATGGCCGATGATTGTTGATGCTGTTGCTTTTTAGCTTGTTTCTCCATACGTCTAGTAGTCATGCGGCTAGGTCTTGGTTCCATAGCACCTTGCACTTCTAGAGAAGAGAGATGCTCCATCTTGTCTGGTGGTTGTGTAGTTTGCTGTCTATCCTGTCCTTCTTGTGGTCTTTCTCTAGGTCCAGATGGTGCAGGGTGTCCGGCCTTCAATATATTATAATAAAAATCTCGGGCTTTCCATACAGAGTTGAGGCGGTACGTTTGCTTATCAAATGTAAATATGCCAAATGGTGCATCCCATCTATACTGTATCTGACGATTTCTGAGTTCTTTGACCAAAAAAGCGTAGTCTCTCCTGGCTCTTAACATTTGAGGAGGTATCTCTTTCAAAACAGCCAGGTCTTGACCGCCAATTTGAAGCTCAGTGTTATAAGATGCTTGCAGTACCATATTTCTAAGCTCTCTTGTAGTAAAATATATAACGATGTCTCGAGGAAGCTGCTTCTGCTTTGCCAGCCAGGAGTTAACGCGGTAAGCTTTGTCAATTTGCCAGTCTAGGTTGGTCCCTGTTCTTCCCATCAGGCGGTCAAAAGCTTCCGATAGGATCTGTTTCAGGTTCTCCTGTTTCTCCTCACGCAGCCCCCTTACTCTTAATGCGAACTCCATTTGTCGGTACTGTATCATAATAATTTCTTTTTCAGCATTTTCCACTTTTTGTTCCACCACCTCTGTTTTCAATGTCAAATTAGCATTGGCATCATTAAGAACCTCTAGAGTATCTTCCATTCCAGAAATATGTTCTGTTAATACAGTTACAAATCTCAGCATTTCATCTCTAATTTTACCAACCTTAGCGTCAAATTTCTCATACAGCTCCTGTTTAAGTCCTTTTATTTCACTTTTAATTTCTTCTTTCATTTCTTTTATTTCCTCTTTTCTCTCCTGCTTTACCACCTCTCTATTATCTCTAAACTTATCTTCCATTTTAATTGTCTGTGCATTAAGAGCCTCGCTTAAATTACTCAGGAAAAATTCTTTCGTTAACACATCCCCAGCAGGGGGCGTAGGAAGCGGAGGCTGCAGCTTTGTGCCAGGCACTGAGGATGTGCCCCTGGAAGTAGAGGGTGACGACTTCAAGTTAATATTTGGTTTTGAAGCCATTTCAAAATTTATCTGCCTGCAGTTAATAAAACTCTATTGCCTGAATATGCAGCTTTAAGTAAAGAGGCTGAGTTCCCCTTTTATTTTGAAGTTTAAGGCTTGGCAAAGCTTTCAGTGAGTAAACATTGTAACAAGACCGTTCAGCAGATTCATCACCATTTAACTTCCAGATAAGCAAGATTAATGAAGGAGTAAAATTCTTGTAGAAATGAAACTAATTAAAAAGCTTCTGCTGGCCTATTGTGAAACCAAAACAAATGATAAGCAATCTCTTTTGTTTTGAATTCTTGTGAGAATTAACAAAAAGTGTTCGTTATTACCGGAGAAACCAGCCTGCTCGGCGCCATTTTAAAAGTCTTTAAGTAAATAATTTTTCGGAGGAGAAAAAGAAAAGAAGCTAAAATGTTGATAAACAATTATTGTCCACGCAAACGGATTCAGCTCGTGATAAGATTAAATCAAACAAAACTTTGAACTGAGTGGGGGAGACCTACTTTGTCCCACACAAGGCAGTTTGAAGTTCCCAGCACGGACAGCCGTTCTGCCTTGGGCTAGCCCCCCTTTCCCTGCAAGCACAAAAGCTGCAAAAATCGAAGAGCATTTGCCAGCAAAACAATTTCTTCTTTCCTTCTTGCCTGAAGGATAAGAAAACCTGATAAGACGTCATATGGAAGATCCTCTAAACAGGTACGTAGCCAGGAATTCGGAGGCAGCTGATTTTTTGCTGCCACCACCAGCAGGCTCCTCCCAGGAAGTTCGAAACACAGTACAATTTTAACTGAGTTCAGTTCAAGACTGTTCTGGCTGCACCACAAGGCTAGTTATTCAACCCCCTGTCTATATGCAGATTCGTTGTTGTCTTGGATGAGACCAATCACAGTTGTATCATCTGTAAACTTCAGTACTTTAACAGAGTCATTGGTATCTAGAGAGAAGAGAAGTGGAGAGAGCACACAGCCCCGGGTGGGGGGGCTGTGCTAATTGTTCAGGTATCTGATGTGATTTTGCCTAGCTTCACCTGCTGCTTCCTCTCTGTTAGGAAGCTTATGATCCATTTACAAGTGCGGTCAGGTACAACAGAAGAAATTTTGGGCTCAATTGTGGTCATAAGTCAAGGACTACTGTACTCTAATAAAGATATCACAATAACATCGGTTCATCTAGGTTTTTGTTTTTGATTTCGACTTCATCTCTCACTCACTAGACACACTTTTTTTTTCTTTCCACGCTTGGTCAAACTCTCATATATTCCCTGGTTTGGCTGTCTGTTTTGATAGAAGCCAGGGTTTTCTCAGTATGGGGTTCCCTACTCATGTCAGTTTAAGCTTGTCACCTGTCACAATTTTGTGCCATTGCTTCCTTGATTTCTTAGACAAGTAAACCCATACATGAGTAATAGTAGTAGTGCTGCTTGGACAAGCTATACTGCCAGATAACTATACAGATATTTATTTAATAGGTTGTTATTTCTCCTTCTTTTTCCATGGTTCTTCAACAATTAATTCCCAAATTGTCTCGCAAATGTATGATCCTATGCATCCAACTACTGCACTTTCTTAATATGAGTTGTGTATTTATTTAAGAAATATAATGTATAAGATTAACATTAATTGTAATGTATTGTCGTATAATGATGCCAATATTTCTTTCACCATAAATCTTGGCTTTTGGAATAGATGACTTCTAAGTAGTTGTGATTTATAGGAACTTTAGAGATAAGTTAACAATAAATAATTATTTATTTATCTCCCTCTCCCTCTCTCTCTCTCTCTCTCTCTCTCTCTCTCTCTCCCTCCCTCCCTCCCTCCCTCCCTCCCTCTCTCTCTCTCTCTCTCTCTCTCTCTCTCGTCTATATATATAGATGATATCAAGCTTTTTAGATCAACAAGCTATTCTGTTTGTGGACACTGCTGATCGGTTAGCCTCACTAGCCCGAGATGCTTTAGTTCATGCCCGTCTGCCAAACTTTGCTATCCCATATGCTATCGATGTGCTGACAACTGGGTCATATCCACGATTGCCAACATGTATACGGGTAAATTACTCTGCAATTTTAAATGGCTTTAAATGCCCTTCCCACATTATTGTAAGTGTAGTTTTCTTCATAGCTTTGTGTCATTTTTGAATGTGGCCTTTTTGAAATAGTTTTCATTATTAGAATGTACACAAATTGAAAAATATATGCCAAATATTTTTCATTGATCGTAAGACACCTTGCTAATATAACATTAATATTGTTATTAGGCCAAATTAAAAATAAGGTAGTTTTTAATTTTTTAAAACTATTTTAATGTTGTAAGATGGCCAGACATACTGTAAATAAGTTGGGCAACCATATAAATTGTTTAACATATAAATAAAATAGTAGTTTATAAATTTCTCCAAAACTTTGTATTAGGTTAGATTTAACAATATGCTCTGGTTATTGTGGATGAATAGTTTAAAGTAGTTTCATTTTTAATTATGAAAGCATTTGAATAATATTATTGCTTTGAGCGTATTAGTATTCTATTAAATAATCATTCTATCATTATTTAGTTGTCAATTATGTGGACTGTGATTAGTTAATTTCTAATTAAACGATTCAGTTTTATGATATGATTTACTTTGTATCAGTTTAGTTGGGTTTACAGTTCTATAATCACTTAGGCTCAGTATATCCTAATTTCTGTATTTACTGGTTCTAATAACAGTTCACTAAATTTCTCTTGTTCATTTCAAAATTGCATGAAATTGCTTGAAGTTTTATTCTATTTCCTACTGAAATGTAGAGTAAGTTAAATTGGTATGATTCACTTATCCACAACAGGATAAAATAATTCCTCCAGATCCAATAACAAAAATTGAGAAACAAACAACGTTGCATCAGTTAAATCAGATTCTCCGCCACCGACTAGTAACCACAGATCTTCCACCACAGCTGGCTAATCTTACAGTAGGTAAGAACTGAAATTACTTATTTATGACTACACAGGACTTAATCTCTGAAACATCCAAAGAATCCGGAGAATGAAGCATGACTAAAGGATATGGGAACCTTTATTGATATCTGTCTTCAAAATTTTGTCAAAAAATAAATTGTTTCTTTCTTACTTAAGTTCCTAAATTGATTGATTGCCAGCTGATGAGCTTTATGAAAACAAAAAAAATAGACAAATTGGATATAATAAATAATGGTTGAGGATGAATGGCCTTTGTGGCCTTGTAAAAGTAGCAATATATGCATCTAGTAGATTCTATTTACTGGCTCTGCAGGCTTTTGGATCCAAAGTTGGTCTAATTTGACCAAGTAGTTGATGTGAATATGTGTCTTCAGTAGTGACTATAATCTTAGAGAACAACATTATTCCACTCTAATTATTAGGACCTGTGTTTTGGTTAGCTTTCCTTTTAATTTCAAAACAAGTTGGGATTAAAGGGAAGTGATATCTACAGTGGTAAGGAAATTACAAGGGGACAAATTAGATAGAAGTTAAGTAAAGAAAGAAGACTAGAAAATAAGATTTATGTAGGTATTATGAAAGAATTACATTGTCCTCAGGCTATAGTATGATGTCGGCAATCATCTATACCTCTTCCCCAATTTTTCTTTTTAGCAACCTTTTTGTTGGCCCTTCTCAATTTAGAGAAAACTATTCTTGGGTCTTTTTAACCTTTTTTTTTTGCTTTGTATCTTGTTTTGTTATTTATTTTATTGAATTTTGTTTTTAGCTAATGGTCGTGTAAAATTTCGTGTGGAGGGTGAATTTGAGGCTACCTTAACTGTGATGGGAGATGATCCTGATGTCCCATGGCGCCTTCTCAAACTGGAAATTCTAGTTGAGGATAAAGAAACTGGAGGTAATGCCAACATACATTATCTGATTGAAAGTTTATTTCTGAACATTTGTCCTCAAGAGATACACTTCATTAATCTTTCAATCAAAATAAATTTTGATGATTCCACAATAATCTCAAATACTTCTGTCTCTGAAAGTTCATTCTTGGTTTTCTTGAAACATGTGCTATATTGGTAACCACTTTTCAAACACTAATGAAATTGTTTTATGTTCCTGTTAAACATAGGACTTAAACCAACACTTTAAGTAGTATAACGTCATCTTTTAAAAATATTTAGCCTTTTTATTTTATTTTAATGATAGATGGCCGTGCCTTGGTTCATAGTATGCAGATCAATTTCATCCATCAATTGGTCCAGTCCCGCCTGTTTGCTGATGAGAAACCTCTGCAGGACATGTACAACTGCCTACGTATCCTTTCAAGAGACTTGTTCCCAATTGATATGGATCCTGGAATACTTTTAATGGAAAAATACATTTTAAACTCACAATTTAACATTATAACAAAGAAAAAAGGTGTCCATTAAAACAAAATATCCTTTCAGCCCAAAAGGGATTTTAAATATTTTTATTTTATCATTCATAAAATGGGAATGCAAATATATGTATGTATGTATGTATGTATGTACGTATATACTCGAGTATAGGCCGACCCGAATATAAGCCGAGGCACCTAATTTTACCACAAAAAACTGGAAAAGTTATTGACTCGAGTATAAGCCTAGGGTGGGAAATGCAGCAGCTACCGATAAATTTCAAAAATAAAAATAGATACCAATAATGCCATTGCCCATTGAATAACATATACAGCCTGCCTGTGCCCATTAAATATACAGTAGCCATTGTAAAAATTTGCTCTGCATAACAAATTATTATCACACAATACCGGTGTATTCAATGAAATACTTCACTCACCTCATGATGCTGATGTCCCGCTGTGATGATGATGTCCCGCCTCCTATGACACACGGCACGGTGATTCCTATCATTGGATCACTGTACCAGAGGAGGTGGGACATCGCTATGTGGCTGCTTGCCATAACAAGGAGGAGGTGGGACATCGTTGCAGAGCGGCAGGAGGGGGAGGAAGGGGAATCGTAAGATAGCCCTGCATTACATTAGAACGTGAGGAGGGGGGATGGTGCGGTGCACGCTGCGCGGCAAACTGACACAGAGGGAGGGGAAACTCAGGGGCGCTGGGCCATTCACGAGCGTCACCCAGCGGCATGGCCCCGCCCCTTTTTCTCCTCCATTTCGGGCAAATTTTTCACTGACTCGAGTATAAGCCGAGGTGGCTTTTTTCAGCTCAAAAAGTGGGCTGAAAAACTAGGCTTATACTTGAGTATATACAGTATGTATGTGCGTGCGTGCGTGCATGTATATGTATATGTATATGTATACATATGTGTGTGTGTGTGTTTTATTTGTGCTGATAAATAAATAAAGGGGGACTAGAATAGATCTATTTCAAGCTATTTAGCTCTCATCAGCTAGCCATACCCTTACTGGGATTTGAACCTAAGGGTATAGCTAGCTGATGAGAGCTAAATAGCTTGAAATAGATCTATACTAGTCTCCCTTTATTTATTTATCAGCACAAATAAAACACAAATATAACAAAGGCAACAGTAAAAATATTGGGTTTCTGTCGTGATGGACTCTTGTGATGAGCCGATTGACAGAGAATGGAAGCAGTTAGCTTCCTCCCATAATTGGGGGATACCAGGGGTTGTGACTTTAAATAAATAAATAAATAAATGTGTGTGTTTGTGTGTGTGTGTATTTGTGCTGATAAATAAATAAAGGGAGACTAGTATAGATCTATTTCAAGCTATTTAGCTCTCATCAGCTAGCCATACCCTTACTGGAAAGCTGATGAGAGCTAAATAGCTTGAAATAGATCTATACTAGTCTCCCTTTATTTATTTATCAGCACAAATACACAAATGTAACAAAGGCAACAGTAAAAATATTGGGTTTCTGTCTGGATGGTCTCTTGTGACGAGCCGAAGGACAGAGAATGGAAGTAGTGATCTTCCTCCCATATTTGGGCATACCGGGGGTTGTAACACACACACACACACACTCTCTCTCTCTCCCTCCCTCCCTCCCTCCCTCCCTCCCTCCCTCCCTCCCTCCCTCCCTCCCTCCCTCTCTCTCTCTCTCTCTCTCTCTCTCTATATATATATATATATATATATATATACACACACACACACACACACACACACACACACACCACACATACATACATACATACATAAACCAGGAGTGCTTAATATATAGGCAGATTTGACCAATTGCCTCTGAGTGCACTACATCAAGATCTGTAAAATGGAAAGATTTGTCTACTATATTGTATTGAAAAACTGTTGGTTAAGAACAGGTAGTAAAATTAAATGCAAAAAAGAGCAATCCAGGTATTTTAATCTATGTACAGTGCCTTTATATGAAAGTTAAGAACATGCCATAACCTTCTTAATAACAACTTTCTATTTTGTTGATCAAGAATAGTATTGTGATTTAGAAGGGATAGCAAATTTTAGCTACTACATAAAACTGAATTTCTTACCAAATTTGTAACAATGCATTTTATTTATGCATTTTAACTTTGATGTTGTTCTTTCTAAAGAAGCTCAAAATATTTACTTAACCAGACCATTGTAGATTCCTTCTGCCTATCTTTGCAGTTGGAAGTTTTACATTCACAGACTCTAATGCTGATCCGAGAACGTTGGGGTGACCTTGTACAAGTGGAACGCTACCATACAGGCAAATGCCTGTCCCTCTCTGTCTGGAAGTAAATAAAATCACTATTATTTGTAGATATTCTTACAATCAATACAAACACAATTCTCCAGCTAATGGCTCAGGATGGTCCAGAAGTGGGTTGTTCAATCCTTATTTGCCCAAGAGACTGAGTCAGAATTGAAGCCATGCGTCCAGTTCCCTTCTGCTTTCTTCCAATTCTGACTCAGTCTTGCCCAAGAAGAGATGTATTTTTTGTTTGCTCATGAGTTGGTTTTTGCTTTGTTGTTTTTGTTAGTTTTGTTCCTTTTCTTTGAATTTCCTTGTATTTTTGGTGTTGCTTGCTTTGGCTGGGTGGCTAACTTGGATCACAAGTTATGTTTTCCACCTTTTGAGTTGCATTGTATTGCGAAGGGGCCAGGGGCCTGTTGGTGGCCTCCCGGACATCGGAGGAGTGCCGCTGGCTGTCAGGGTGCTCGTAGCAGCTTTGTTGGTTCTGCTGTCGTACCGCGGGATTGGTGGCATGAGGCAGGCCCCTGCGATTGCCGCTGGCTATCAGAGGCAGAGGCAGGCAGGTGGCGGTGCTACAGGTGCGGGGACACATCAGGAAGAGCAGCATGCAAATTCGGAGAGCCGGAGGCTGGGGAAGCGGCGCTGCACGGCTTTGCCGGGTGTTATCAGGGCCGTCTGCTAGCCGGGCCGATCATTGGCTGAGAACTACCTTCCACGTGAGTATGGGGCCCTGGGGGCGGCCATTTCAGAAGGGTTCTTTGAACGGTGGCCATATTGGTAAGGTCCTCGTGGCAGTGGACATGTGTGTGGTGAGGTGGCCATTTTGTTGGTTGCCACGAGGCGGTGGCCATTTTGGGTGGCCCTCTGGTGAGTCATGAGGGCGGTGCCATTTTGTTTCTTCATTCCTTGCCCACGAGGCTCATTGTTACTGCCGGCTCCTGCGTGTGCAATCGCAAGTTCAGTGGGCAGCTACAGGGCCTTGATTCTTAAAGTGATTTGGCCTCAGTGAGTGCACGTTGGTGGGGAGTGCTGCGATGGCTGATTCCCCCGGTGAAGGCACTTTTGAGGTGGTGTCTGCTCTCACAAAGAGCTCCAGGAAAAGGAAAGCTTCCCCAACTGATCCTCCTATGTTAGTGAAGCAAGCTGCCACCAAGCTGGCAGGTAAAAGGGATGGCGGACCAGAGAAGCCCAGGCATGGGGGTGGAGACAAGGCCTCCTTGCACCTCTTGAGGTCCCCTCCTTCCTTCAGGGTGACACCGCTCTCCCCCTCCCCTTCTTCCCCCAGGCTCTCTGAGTCTCCGAGAGCAAGTTCTATTTCATCCCCTCTTTCGGAGGTGGAGGACGGAGAGTGTCATCCTTTTGCATGCTTAGAGCCTGTTTCAAGACCAGTACAGAGACCGAAAGTGGTACCCAGATCTGGCCCCAGCCATGCTGTTGGTGAATTTGATGATTTGCCTGATAACATACCATCTCTTATTCATCAAGCCATAGTACATGGCATAGTACTTTCAGTGGCGTCCCTCAGACCAGGCGTATGTGGAGCTGATGGAGGCCAGGGGCAGGCCCGTCCAGGAACCGGTCGCTCGCTTGGACATGGCACAGAGAGATGTGTCCCCTTCCTAGAGGAGCAAGGTTTTGGTCCAGGAGGATCAGGAGCAGAAGAAGACAGAGCTCTCCGATGACGAAGATTTGGCACCCGATATCCCCGCGTTTACGGGTTTGATTCCTCCTAGTTTGTTTTGTTCCTTGCTATTCAAGGCCAGGAGTACTGCAGCCATTGAGATGGAGGCTGAGAAACAGGAGGAGAGGGAGGCTGCGGTCGAGGCTTCAACGTCAAAAAAGCCCCCGAGGAAACGGGGTTTCTTTGTGGAGCCTGCGGCAAGGAAGGAAGAGATTCCTGTGCCGAAGCTTTTTCTGGATGGAATTCAGAAACAATGGGCCAAGCCAGATACTTTTCTCACCCCAGGTGGGAATGATAGGCGTTTCTATAATATGGAGGCTGATTCTCCCAAGCACTGCAGGTCCCAGCGGTGGATACTCCTGTGGCTGCCTGGGCATCTCCGGCACCCATGGTAGCGAGAGTTGTGGAGGACAACTTGAAGGCGGAAGATAAGAGGACTGAACTGGCATTGCGTAAGGCCTTCCTGGAGGCGACGTGGGCGATTAAGTCTACCTCTTCTGCATCCTTTTTCAACCATGCCACTTTGAAGTGGCTTGAACAGATGCAGGAGCATGTACCTGCACACATTCATTTCATTTCATTTCATTTATTGAATTTATAGGCCGCCCAATCCCGGAGGACTCCGGGTGGCTTACAGAAATGAAAAATATTTTTAAAAAAGGATTAAAACAATAAGATACAACAAAATTAAGAAGAACAACATGCACCCAATCAAAGGGGGGGTGGACCTCAATCAAGAGGTCAAGAGCCCCAGGCCTGCCGGAAAAGCCAGGTTTTAATAGCTTTACGGAAGGCCATGAGAGTGGGTCCGGATCTCTGGCGGTAGCTCATTCCATAGGGCCGGAGCAGCAACAGAGAAGGCCCTACTCCGAAGCGTTGCCAGCCAGCATTGTCCAGCTGAAGGCACCCGGAGAAGGCCCATCCTGTGCAATCTTATTGGTCTTAGGGAGGTATGCAGCAGAAGACGGTCTCGTAGGTATCCGGGTCCTAGGCCATGTAGGGCTTTAAAGGTGATAACCAGCACCTTGAATCGTGCTCGGAGACCAATGGGAAGCCAGTGCAGCTCGCGGAGGATAGGATTAATATGGGTGTACCTTGCTACACCCAATATCACTCGCGTGGCTGCATTCTGGACTAATTGTAGTCTCCGAACACTTTTCAGGGGCAGCCCCAAGTAGAGCGCATTACAGTAATACAGTCTTGAGGTGACGAGTGCGTGAGTGACTTTTTGAAGTACCTCGCAGTCCAAATAGGGCCGCAACTGGTGCACCAGACGAACCTGGGCAAATGCCCCCCTGGTCACAGCCAACAGATGATGTTCCAAAGTCAGCTGCGGATCCAGGAGGACCTCCAAGTTGCGGACCCTCTCTGAGGGGAGCAAATTTTCTCCTCCCAGGCTTAAGGACGGACTAGCTGGACTGTCCTTAGGGGCCAACATCCACAGCCATTCGGTCTTGTCAGGATTGAGTGCAAGTTTGTTCGCTCCCATTCAGACCCTAACAGCTTCCAGGCACTGGCACATCACTTCCACTGCTACGCTGAGTTGGCACGGGGCGGACAGATACAACTGAGTGTTGTCCGCGTACTGGTGGTATTTAATCCCGTGCCGGCGAATGATCTCACCCAGTGGCTTCATGTAGATATTAAATAGGAGGGGGGACAAGACCAACCCCTGCGGCACCCCATAATTGAGGGGCCTAGGAGTCGACCTCTGTCCTCCGACCAACACCGACTGTCGGAGAGGTAAGAGGAAAACCACTGTAAAACAGTGCCTCCCACTCCCACCTCTTCCAGCAGTCGCAGAAGGATACCATGGTTGATGGTATCGAAGGTCGCTGAGAGGTCAAGAAGCACAAGGATAGAGGAATGCCGTCTATCCCTGGCCCGCCAGAGATCATCGGTCAGTGCGACCAAAGCGGTTTCGGTGCAGTAACCAGGCCTGAAACCAGACTGAAAAGGGTCTAGATAATCTGCTTCATCCAAGGTCCGTCAGAGTTGGAGGGCCACCACCTTCTCAACAACCTTCCCTAAAAAAGGGAGGTTGGAGACTGGGCGATAGTTTTTAAAAATAGCTGTGTCCAGAGAAGGCTTCTTGCGGAGGGGTCTCACCACCGCCTCCTTCAGAGGTTGTGGAAAAGATCCCTCCTGCAAGGAGACGTTCGTAATTCTCTGGAGCCAGCCTCGTGTTACCTCCCTGCTGGTCGAAACCAGCCAGGAGGGGCATGGATCCAGTAAACAGGTGGAGGCACTCATTGCTCCCATGGCCTTGTCCACTTCATCAGGAGTGACAAGCTGGAATTCATTCCAGAAAGTCTGAACAAGACCCTCCCTCGGCATCTCTGCTGGTTCTGTCCAAATGGAGTCCAGGTCTGTCCGAATCTGAGCGATTTTGTCCAACAGAAACTGAGCAAACTCCTCAGCTCGTCCCTGTAAGGCATCCCCCGTTTCCCTCCCTTTCAGGAGGGAACGGGTTATCCTAAATAGGGCAGCTGGGCGAGATTCTGCGGACGCAATGAGAGCGGAAAAAATGTGCACATTTTGCCGCCTGTATCGCCACTAAATAAGTCCTAATAAAGGCTCTTAGTGAGATTGCTGTAGGACATCATCAAGGTCATCGCTGCGACCTAGTTTTTGGCTGATACGACCTTGAACGCTGCTAGGTTTGCCTCCAGGGCTTTTTCCTCCTCTGTTTCAGCTAGAAAGATGATGTGGCTCCAGAATTGGCAGGTGGACACTAAGGTGAAGTGGAAGCTAGCAGCAGGCCCGTATACGGGGAAGAATCTGTTTGGTGAAGTTCTGGATCCGATTCTTATTGAAGATAAGAATAAACATAAGGTTTTGCCTGCCACAATTAAGGAACAGGAACATCAGTTTACACCTTACACACATAGGGCACCCTATAGGGGTTCTGATACTGATTATTACTATCAGCCTAGGGGGTTTCAGCCGTGTCAGGACAGGGGGCAGGATAGGTCTTCATACAGGGATAGGTCACGATTTCAGCCCCAGAATAAGCTGCCCTTTCGGGGAGGGGTGGACGTCCTTTCTGCTGGAATAATTGAATGGGCCTCGGTTGTTCCATTGGTGGCCGGTTGGCGTTGTTTGCCAACCGGTGGGAGAGTATTACATCGGATCTCTGGGTCCTAAATACTGTCAGATTTGGGCTGTGGCTGGAATTCATAAATAAATAAATTTCTTTCCATGCCCCCCGAATTTCTTTCAAACGTTCACATCCTCCAAGTGTGAGGCTAAGAAAGAGCTTATGCATCAAGCAATTGATCACCTGGTGGAGATCCAGGCTGTTGAGTTGGTTCCACCGGAAGACAGGGGCAGGGGGTTCTATTCAAACCTCTTTGTGGTTCCAAAGTCTTCAGGGGGATGGAGAGCAATTCTAGGCCTTAAAAGGTTGAACCACTACCTAGTGTATAAATGGTTTAAGATGGCATTCCTTTGTTTCATTCTGGAAGGTGTCAGGGAAGGCGAATTTTTGGCCTCCATTGATTTGACAGAGGCCTATCTGCATATCCTAATTTTTCCCCAATACAGGAAGTTTCTTAGGTTTTCCTGCGCTGGTACTCACTACCAATACAGGGCTCTTCCCCTTCGGCTGGCCTCGGCCCCCAGGACCTTTATGAAGGTCCTGGCGGCTCTAGCGGCTCATCTCAGGACTGTCCCTATCCGGCTACAATGCTACCTAGATGATATCCTCCTCCAGGTGGAGTTGCCGGAGCAGTCCCTTCAGGATCTTGGCCTGACGGTGGAGACACTGCAGAGGTATGGGTTCTCTGTAACTTCCAGAAGAACCACCTGAGGCCTTCTACCAGGTTATAGCAGGGTGGTCATAGACACTGCCGCTGGTGCTGGATGATCAGGAGATCCTGGGCCGTCACCTGGTGGTGAAAAGGTTTATTGGGGTGGCTAACCTTCGGCCCCTGGTGGTTCACAGGTTCCCATCCTGGGATCTCTCCATGGTCCTCTTGGATCTCGTAGATCCCCCTTTTGAACTGCGGGGGACCGTCTCCTTGGAGTTCCTTACTTTGAAGGTGGCCTTTCTGGTCGCCATCATGTCTACAAGGAGGATTTCTGAGCTGAGTGCTCTGTTGGTGAGGGAGGACCTCTGTACCTTCCGTCCTAACACGGTCGTGCTGAGACATAATCCTACCTTCATTCCGAAGGTTAATTCTGATTTCCATAGAGCTCAGCAAATAGTCCTTCCGGACTTTTGTCCCAATCCCACTCATAATAGGGAGAAGTCATGGCACAAGTTAGACATGCGGATGGCTCTCCGTATTTACATCAAGTGGACAGCAGCCACCAGGAAGACACAGGCATTGTTTGTCTCATTTCAGCCATCTGCTGCAGGATCTAGGGTGTCCCCTTCCACCATTGGGCATTGGCTACAGGCTTGTATTGCTTGGACCTATGAGGCACGGGATAGGTCTGTGCCACAGAGGATCACTGCGCATTCGACTAGGAGTGCAGCCACCCCAGCTGTGTGGAACACTCAGGCACCGATTGGGGATATTTGCAGGGCGGCTACATGGCCATCCCCATCGCCCTTAAATAAACACTATCGGTTGGAAGTGTTTGTTTCCTTCAGATGAAGAGTGCTTCAGAGAGTGCGTGCTCCCTCGGGAACTACGGACCAGTGAGTTCCAACCCTGGGGACTGCCACTTTGGTATGTCCCACTTCTGGACCATCCTGCGCCATCAGCTGGAGAAGGAACATTGGTCCTACCTGAACATTCTTCTCAACGTGGTGCAGGACAGTCCAGATCCCTCCCTATTCAGTTAGGTCTGTGTTCCTTGGGGCTGGTATGCTGCAGGGCAGGGTCTGCTCTTTTGTTTCCCTAGTTGGAGCTGCCCTTCATCAGAATTGGAAGCAAGCATGGGGGAGCTGGAGGTGTGGCTTCAACTCTGACTCAGTTTCTTGGGCAAATAAGGATTGAACAACCCACTTCTGGACCATCCTGCGCCACACTGAGAAGAGCATTCAGGTAGGACCAACGTTCCTTCTACTTATAATTATTTTTTCTTAAGCAATTTATATTTTTCCATGTAACAATATTATATTGTTGGAAACTTATATATTGAAAACCCAGGCACTCTTGAATTTGGATAATTTAATGTATAATATGTAATTTAGGATTTCAAAGGAAGTACACTGTTTCTTAAATAAGTTATATACAATTGAATTCTGGAATGAGGACAAATAGTTAACAAAATGAGAGCAAATATCATGACCTGAAAATAATATATTGTTATATTAATGGGGGTATTTTAGAATCACAACTTTCAGTACAGCTGCAAGGATAGTTACAGTCATCAAGTTCTGTTTCATAGGCAAGATTTCATAGTACAGTATTATTGCTTTTGGAAACACTTTTTAGGTCACAAACCTAAATAGTAATAAACCGCAATACATAGCCATAGATCAGTGATGGCGAACAATTTTTGGCTCGCGTGCCAAAAGCGGGGGGAGTGCAGGGGGGTCGTGCATGGGTGTGCCGCACCCATAATGCAATGCGCTACCCAGCGCACATGCGCGCATGGCTAATGCTCCCGCCCCATTTTTTGCATGCTTTTTCCACCCTCCCCAGGTTCCAGAGGCTTTGTAGGAGCCTGGGGAGGGCGAAAACAGCCTCTGCCACCCCCCCCCCCGGAGGCTCTCTGGAAGATGATAAACGACCCTATGAGCAAACCGGAAGTGACCAGCCCTACGGGCAAACCGGAAATTCAGGAATGGACTTCCGGTTTGCTTGTAGGGTCGTTTTTTGCCCTCCAGAGCCTTTAGGGATGCCTCTGGAGGACTAAAACTGGCCCCACAAGCAAACTGGAAGTCCATTCCTGAATTTCCGGTTTGCCTGTAGGGCTGGTTTTTTGTGCTCTGGAAGCTCCTGAAGCCTGCAGAGGGTCTCCGGTGGGGCGGGGGAGGCTGTTTGCGCCCTCCCCAGGCTCCTATAAAGCCTCTGGAGCCTGAGGAGGGCAAAAAATGGCCTCAAAAAAAGGCTGAAGTCAGGGCCAGCTGACAGGGCAATGCCTTGCATGCCCTGACAAATGGCTCCATGTGCCACCTATGGCACGTGTGCCATAAGTTCCCCATCCCGGCCATAGATCTTCAAATGACTTTTAAAACTTATTTGAATCAAACCATTCTTTTAATCAATGCTTTTGTTATACTGATCCCTGAGCTGGTTAAATGTGTCTTACATACTCTCACAGTGGGTCTATTATTAGAAAGCAATGAGCAAAAATGAACAGCAAAGCTGAAAATGATATATTACACACAATTTCAAACAACAAAGAATTATTAAGTGTGACTGTGTGCCTCTTAGAAAAGTTTGAAAGAGTTCTTGAACTTTATACAGAAAGCAGTTACATTCTTGTTTAATATAGTAATAATATTGTTACCAATTTATCTGAATGTTCTACAAAAATAGATTTTTATTTAACATAGTATTTCTTTATTAGCCAACAAATTGTTGGGAGAAAAACCGGAACAGCATCTCTTCATAAAGTTACTATTAAGATTGATGAGAATGACGTATCAAAGCCTTTGCAAATTTTTCATGAACCTCCCCTTCCAGCATGTGATTCCAAACTAATTGAGAGAGCTATGAAGGTAAGCCTCAGCAGCTTAAGTTGTCTCAATTTAAAAAGACTCTTTTTTAACCCATATGTTTATTGTTAAAATATTGGAATATAAAGAAAAGTAAATATTGAAATACAAAAAAGATATTACAACCCCCATCCTTTTTAAAGGATTTTAAATGGTGGCAGCTTAGAAATGTAAAATTATTTTGCAAAATGGTTTGCCAGGGTTGGAAAGATTTATATATTGTAAAATTTATTGTTAGCATGAAATATAAAAATTTACATAAAATATATAAAAAGAGTTCTGACATGGACAGATACTCTTGTTCCATTTATCTGCATTGTAGCAGTAATTCTTATATTGAAAAAAACTTGCTTCATTTAAACTAAGATTTTAGAAGATATTTACAGTGGACCTGCTATTTAATTTAGATGAAACTAAATCATAATACCAATGCTTGAACAGCTGCACAATATCCCTTTAAAACTGCAAATTCTTCAGAAAGTTTTTTTTTTAATAACCGATTTCACTTTGATTTTTGTAGATAGACCATTTATCAGTAGAGAAGCTTCTAATAGACAGTGTCCATGCAAGAGCACATCAGAAACTCCAGGAATTGAAGGCCATTCTTAAGAGCTACAACACCAGTGACAATTGTATGTGGCAGTATCTCTATAATCCTTTCTTATCTTACTTCAAGATAAAAGACTTCATTCTAACTAAATGAAATTACTGTGCCAATTTGCCTCTGCCTCATGTGGTAATATAGTAATTGCAATAATAATTTTAATTATTTAATTATTTAAATTAAAATAATTAAAACATTAATTATACTGAATTGAAAGCTTTTTGGGCGCTCGTTGCCTTGAATATGACATAAAGAAGTAATTAAATATTTTTTAAATTGGGATTTTGATATTTTAACAAAATGTATTTTTTGTGAGGAAAGTGAAATGATATGAATATTATTCAGTATTTTTACATTAGAGGTTATTTCTTATATCCTTTTGAATTGGTTTTGAATACTTTCCAAATTTTTATCAGCTAATAAGCCACGGTGGCACAGTGGTTAGAGTGCAGTACTGCAGACTACTTCTGCTGACTGGCAACTGCCTGCAATTTGGCAGTTCAAATCTCACCAGGTTCAAGGTTGATTCAGCCTTCGATCCTTCTGAGGTGGGTAAAATGAGAAGCCAAATTGTCGAGGGCAATATGCTGACTCTGTAAACCGCTTAGAAAGGGCTGTAAAGCACTATAAAGCAGTATGTAAGTCTTGTGCAATAGTGCTATTGCTATAACACACATTTTCAGGGTTTAAAATCTTTTTAACAATTGTTATATTTATTTTAATGTGCTTATTCAAGAGGGGCATAAATGAAATTGTACTAAAAATTACCTAAAAATGATTTTGGGGATCCCTTCAGGCTCATCCATCCAAATTTTTTCCATTTAGACAAATTTGCTAACCTTTTGGGAGGTGTTTTAGGATGGACTATAGAGGATAAGAGAGAATTCTTTATTTATTTGCAATTCTTTATCATAAAATGTGCAATGATTTTTTTCTTTAAAATGAAGTATTTTTATTAAAAACTATTATTGGAATCAGGGTTTGTACTTACTTGTTTTTTACAACAAGCTGAGTTTCTATGCTCCCTCCTGCACCTAGTTCTCTGTAGATAGTTTGGGTCACTAATATTCATTTATGGTCCTTTAATATATAGATTTAAGCTGTTTTAATCATTTATGAGTTAATGAACAAAAATATTCTGGAAGGATTGAATGAAAAGTAATGCCGAATATTATAAGTAACCAGATGACAGTATTAATGCACTAGAAGCTAATGTGTTCTTTTTTTTTGCAAGAAATTTTTATTTTTATTAAACAAACAACACAAAACACAAATCATCATCTTACATTACATCTTGTAGAAAGTGTGTCAATTGGTTACAATTAGCGTTTGTGTATTTCTTCCATAGTCATTTCTTATATTCATATCAAATGTCTAAGATTCTTAATGAGTCTTACTATCAACATAGTATAGTTCTCATTTGACTGAAATTGTTTTAGTGTCCTTTTGCCTAAAATAATCCATAGTTAAAAACACAACCACCTGATGGCATTTCATTAATTATTACAAAATCATCCAATAGTCTTAAACCTTTATAACGTATTCTAAACAAAAATTAAATGACAAAGTTTCTAAGCCCTTTTCCCCCCAAGTCACTGTTTACAATTTGTGTCCAAGTTCCTTTTGTTATGGTAGTACCTTTATATATCATTAACTGTATCTCTTATCCTTATCATTCCATTATTAGTTATTATAATTAATATTTGTTAACAAAAAATCCTTTACTGTTTATATCCATTTTCTTCTCATCAAACCAATATATATGTGTACCTTATTGCCCTTATCAATTATTTATTTAACATAACAATCTATAAGTTACTAAATTACTACTTACTAATTATAAAACTTAGTTAATTTTTTTGTTATCTACTTTCATATATCCAATAGCATTACACCTTTATAACATATTCAAAATAAAAATTAATTAACTAAATTTCTAAACCTTTTTTCCCAAATCATTGTTTACAATTTATATCCAAATTCTTTATGTTAAACTAGTACATATATGTATCATTAACTACATCTCTTAGCATTTCATTATTATTGTTGTTGTCAATATTTGTTAACAAAATCATTTACGAAGATCCTTTACTGTTTATATCACTTCCTTCTCATCAAGCCAACACATGTGTGTACCTTATTGTCATTATCAATTATTTATTTAACATAACAATCTAAAAGTTACTAAATTACTACTTACTAATTATAAGATTTAGTTAATTTTTTGTTATTGACTTTGATATATCCAATAACATTTCACCTTTATAACATATTCAAAATAAGGATTAATTAACAAAATTGCTAGGCCTTTTTTTTCCGTCACTCTTTACAATTTATATCCAAATTCCTTATATTAAACCAGTACATATATATGCCATTAACTATATCTCTTATCATTTCATTATTATTATCATTAATATTTGTTAACAAAATCATTTATTACTTATATCCAGCTTCCTCACCTCCAGCCAACATACCTTGTTACCATTATCAACGGTTTATTTAACAAAGCAATCTAAAAATTACTAAATTCCTACTAATTAATCATCAAACTAGGTATTTTTTATTATCACTTTTCATATATCAACCTGTGTCCTTCCAGAAGGCATATAATCTTATTTCTTTTGCCATTTGTGCAGTTAATTTTCTGTTTATTTCATTGGTAAAGTTTGTATGGACATCTCTCCGCACCTTGTTGCTTGTTGTATTTCTCAGGTAATCTCGGCGCCCTTTTGCTACTTTAATTAATTTATCTTTGATTATCAATCCTGTTTCTGATAGGACTTTTCTCTTTAAAACCATCATTTTTTCTCTTTTTGCTTCTTTTGTGCCTTGAAATTGGGGTAGAGCTCTGGACCATCAAATTCCCTTTTCCATATTCCCATTTTTTTGCTTTCAACCACTTTCACTTCAGAAATCAAATCATTAGTTTTCTTATCTTTGTATTCATTTTTCTCTTCAGTTTTTGGGGCTCCATCTCCATCCTTTTTTTCTAATATAAACTCTATCTTCTTCTCAATTCTCCCAGTTACTACCTCCAATAAGTTTTGAATTGTATCCCAAATCTTTTGCAAGATTAAAGTTTTCTCTTCTGAAAATTGATCCATGTTTCCAAATTGTAAATTACTGCCACTCTAGCTTTCAAGACTATATATGTATGTATGTATGTATGCATGCATGCATGCATATATATATATATATATATATGTATGTATGTATGTATGTATGTACGTACATACATACATATATATCAGTGACGTGCAGTCAGGAGAGGCAGGTGAGGCAGATCCTCACCACTGGCATCATGAAAAGAACAAAAAATGTAAAAGGAAAAAGGCTGAGGTAGTTGCTGCCAGAGTCACAGTGGATGACTCTGCTTAGTGCTTAACTGTTTAAAAAAGCCTCTAAAAAAGTGCCCTCTTCACAAGGAGGCAGGAGAACCACGTGCCTCATTTAGTCTGACTTTATGATCATTCGAGCAGAGTTAAGCAAGGGTTAAAAGTTGAATAATTCCTTATATAGATGAGGCACGTGGTTCTCTTGCCTCCTCCTGTAGAGGGTGGTTTTTAGAGGCTTTTTTAATCAGTTAAGCAGAGTCATCCATTGGGGATTCTGGCAGCAGCTAGTCCAGCCTGACCACAGCAGCTCTTGCCTTTTTCCTTTTACATTTTTACATTTTCATGATGGCAGGCAAGAGCAGAGTTGAAATCCTCTGTGAAACAGCTGGAAAAGGTATGTGGGTGGGGGGAAGGGGAGGAATTCAAAATTAATCCTGGTGCAACTTTCTGTGTGTGTGTGGGGGGGGGTGTTTGTGTTTGTTTCTTCAAGTTTGTTTGAGAGTGAAGAGAGGGAAGGGGGTAGGAGAGGCAAGGAAGGCAGCCCACCAGCTATACTGGGAGAGGGGCGGGGTGAGAGGTATATATTTAAAGTCACAACCCCTGGTATGCCCAAATATGGGAGGAAGGTCACACTTCCACTCTCTGTCTTCGGCTCGTCACAAGAGACCATCCAGACAGAAACCCAATATTTTTTACTTGTTGCCTTTTTGTTACATTTGTTATATTTTTTATGCTGATAAATAAATAAAGGGAGACTAGTATAGATCTATTTCAAGCTATTTAGCTCTCATCAGCTAGCCACACCCTTGTTGGGAATCGAACCTGTGCTCTATTGCCTCTTAGGCAGATGTGTTAACCATTGAGCTACACAGCTCGACTCCATATATATATATATATATATCACCAAATCATTTGCAATCTTCACAAGAAAGAGGTTCTGTCCCCCCTCTCCCAGTGCCAATAAGGCTCTCAAAGGACAGCTGTGGTAAACACTTTGTGCCCTTGGCTCTTATTACTTTTAGTTACAGAGCTTTGAAGCACAGTGAGATCAAAGGAGAAACAGGAACAAATGCATAGCTTCAAAAAAACTCTAGCCTATAGCCTCCGAGCAGCAGAATTCAAGTATTTTTCTTTCACTTTCTTGTGTTGTCTCAGATGTGGGAGGGACAAAATTCGTAAATGGAGTTTAATAGCAAATAATAGATGATTTTTGTTAGTGTAGAGAGGGAGAATTTAATCCTTAAGTTGAAAAATAAAGCAAGAAAAAGTTGAAGATGAAAAACTGGTCCGTTCAGTTTAAGAAAAGGGGAGAGAGAAAAAAAGTTGCAAGCACTTCAATCCACAAAGTGTAATTACAAAAAGAAAAGCATACTAACCAAAACAATCCAATGGAGATCAATTCCGCCGCTTACTTCTTCTGCTTAAAGATTTAATTTAGCATTAAAAAAAAGTTCTTTTGAGCAGTCTTTTTCAAAATAGAAAGGTTTTACCAGATGATCACACTTTCTGTTTCCGTTTTTTTCCATTTTGGAGCCACCCTGGCTTCATCAGCCTTGGCTGGATTTTTTACCGCCGGCTTGAAGAACTCTTGCTTCTTTCAGGGATTTTACGATATCCCCGAGCTCAGCAAGACGTATTCTTCCTGTTCACCGTCTTTTTGGGACGGTTTAGGTCCGTTTGGACCACCCAGCGGCAAAAGTATTGGCTGCGGTCTCCGAGCTTTGAGACCACACGACCATATCGTCATGACGTTGGCTTCCCCCTCAAGCTAATGTGTTCTTTATTATCTTATATTTCACTTCAATTGAGGGGAATTTGCTGTGGAAGAAGATTGTGTTACTGATTATGAAATGGTAGCCTGCAATGAAAACTTGTTTCATGAAAATACTTTAAGCAGCACACCAGATTGAATTTCTAATTGCCAAAGGAGTTGCTGCAGTTGAAATTCACTGTGGAATTCATGTTGCTTATGGTGATGTTTATATTGAAATGTATATTGTGCATTGCTGGGCCAAAATGTAAAGATGCTGATCCAGTAAGAGCTGGTTTATGTGATCAAGACTAAAGTGGATGACCTGTAACACAGTAACAATTTTCATGTGAGAACAATTGGGGAAATGATTAACCACAGTTGGTGATCTTAAAGGGAAATTGTTGTCAAGTTTGGCATTTCATAAGAATGTTTATGTAAGGTGGCGTCCTCACATGTTAATTTCAAAAATGAAAATTTAAAGAGTTGATATTTGCCAGCACTGCTTGTTACACTACAAAAATGAAGGTGAGGATTTTTTTTTCATAGCATTGGGGTGGCCAGTGAAACATGGGGTCATCATTATGATGCAATAATGAACTGTTAGCCCCTGGAATATCATTGCAAGACTTTGCCTATGGGGGTGGGGTGGGGGGAGAATTCAGTTTCCTGGCTTTGGTAAGAAAACTCATGGTTGCACTTTTGTGGATGGAGATTGTGTTAGCCATTTCTTTGAATCTAACATCACTATCAACTCAGTGGTACATTGTAATATTCAAAATTTTGAAACAATGATTCAGCAGGTTTCAGAAGCAAAGAAGGAAAATTATGCTGCAATAAAATACGCCTTACAGTTATCAAGCCAACCAAGAGTCAATTGCAAAGTTGAATCTCATCATTTTACTCCATCTTCCATGCAGTTCTTACTTGGTATCATGCAATTACTACTTTTTCTGAACATGAAAGTATAGCTTTGCAGCTATATCTGACTCAGATGACAAAGTGAAGAGGACTTTCAGGACCTGATTGTATAGAGAAAATGAGCTTTAAGAAGCTTGCCAATCTTTGCCAGAAGTATATAGCAAATGGTTACAATTATATGGAGAAGTAAATACCGGCAACATTTTAAGGATTGTTTTCCCATTTGTTTATTAAAATACCCCTGTTTAGACTAAAGTTATGGATGGAGGCATTATTTTCCATTCAATTTTCATATGTAGAAATAGTGAAAGAAATGTTGGTAGCAAAATGACATTCCTTGAAAATACAATTGTATTGATGCTCATTAAACTAATTGTATTAAAATAGTTTTATTGAAAAAGGATTTATTTTGATTTTTTTTCTTATGATTGAAGCCTGCAGAGGTCCAAAGTTGCATTTAATCTTGAAATTTCTGTAATTAAAACTCCATCTCATCTCATGAATTCTCAATTCTTTAGCTTTTATAGAAACGGCTCTCCCCACACTTGTTATTTCTATTCTGGAGCCTTGCGGGCGATCTGAATGCTTACACATATTTGTAGACCTTCATTCTGGAATCTTTCAGTTAATGCTTTATGGAATTGGTAAGTAAATAAGAATCATTTAAGATTCACTTCTAATCATATTACGACTTGCAGAATTCAGTTGTTTTTCTATGGGCTGGAAATTAAAAGTAAAGTTTTTTTCATAAAAATTGCCAGTGTATTAAAAAGTGTTGTAAAGATCTATAGGTCATTGGGTCAGTTAGCCTGTAGTAACTTGGAAGCACAATGCAGTGAATATTGAAAAATTATTTGCCAGAGAAAATTATTATTATTGATACCAAAAGGAATGGGAAAAATTTTGTTTAACATATTTTACAAATGAAATGGCTTGGTCATGATCATAGTTTGGCATAATACATTGAACTTAATATAAGGCTTTTCCTCATAATATTTAAAATAATTTTCTTAAAAGTTATTCCTCAAAATAAAAAATACAAACTTACGAATACAATTCAAATTTATCTGTAAAAGTCTAAATAATAGACTAGTCTGTCTGTCTGTCTGTCTGTCTCTAATACATAGCCCATCTCACTATTGAAATGATTCTGAATGGTTTGTAGATTAAAAACAATACAATTCATACAAGGACAAGTTAAAAAAGTGGAGGGAGTACCAACAAGTCATCTGTTACCCCAATGATTGCATATTCTTGGTTAAAAGGTATGTCTTAATGCCTTTCCAGGAGGTTAGAAGGGTGGAATGTAGTCTCACCTCAGGGAGCACAATTACTACAACTTTCAACTTTATGTATGTGTGTGTGTGTGTGTGTGTGTGTATGTATGTGTGTGTGTGTATATATATATAATATTATTTTCCCAATTTGTGCTTCCCCCCCCCCCCATTTGTTGGAGTTCTTTTACCTTCACATATTTGCCTTTAAACAATTCTCTCCCTATGATTTATATGTCATATTCTGCATAAATATATTTAAACATCAATAATACTTCTTCATACAATGTATTTGTTGACCCTGTTGAATCATTAATATGCAATATTTTAGATATTACTCAATGTTCTACCATAATTCCAAATTCTCATTCTATAAACACCAATAAAACCAATTATTGATAAAGTTTGATCAGTTCCGGGATTATATCTCTAAGTCCCCTGAATTTATAGTCCTTGAAAGCTATAAATGTCAACATATTTTTATACACTGTTAATAATAATAATAATACATTTAAATATACCTAATCATAGTCTTCCGCCTCCTAGCCTTAGTATATTTGTGGTTATAATAAATTATATTATCTATCCATATGTGAGCTACTATTTTCCAAAATTATACTTTCTACTTTTTCTATTAATTTTTAATACAGTCACCATATTAACAAGCTATTTTATCTCTATCCATCATCTCCTAGCCTGTTTAGAATTTTATTTATTGACTTTTTTGATGACTTTTTAATATTTCTCTCTCGGGATCCTATATTTCTTTCTAAGTTCTAAGTTTGTAAGTTCCCTCTGCCTTACCCCTTGTCTCCTTCTGCATTTGGATACCTATCTGTTGTGGCCCAGCAGGAGCCGTTGGAGCTGCCACCAGACTCCGACAGCGAGGGTCCCTATGAGTCAGCTTTGGAGGATGTGGAGGACCCTGGATAGGGTTCCAACTCCAAGCAGGGCGCAGAGAGACTGGTTGGCCACCAGGAGGCGCCTGAGCCTTGGACCAGTGGGGAGGAGACAAGGGAGAGTGAGCCGGATGCCAGTAGTGAGTTATTCCTGGATGCCTGGCATCGTACTAGGCGTCAGGAACAGTTGTGCAGTTACAGGAGGTAATTGCTCTGAGCTGGTGGTCATTGGGCTCCTCTCCAGTCTATAAAAAGACTCGTTGTGCACACACCCTTCTTTGCAGAAGTCAATGCAGGATTGAATGTCGGAGGACATTACTGTGAGTTTGGCAGGCTGGATTGCTGCCAAGCCTTATCTGTGTTTATTGCTGCCCAAGCTTCTCTGTGCCTGTTTGCTGCCAAGGACCTGTCTGTTAATTAAATGCCGTAACTTATCTTTGGCTCGGAGTGTGCTTGGGTGTGGAACGAGTGGGGTCAGAACACCTATCCATAACCCTTTGATTATTTTTGGAAAATCTTCCTTTTTTCCCCTCTGTTCTATTGTAAACTTAAGGAATTATCTACAGTATTTGATTCTTAGTACATTACTATCTCTTCAGTGTTTTTATCTTCTTGTAACTTGTTTTTATTTGTTTCCTCCACCACTCCTTCAAATTTCTCATCTGTTTTCTGAATATTATGTTCATCTTTTCCCACTGTTTGTTGAGGATCTTTTACAATCACATCTTTTATCTTTGAACTATCCCATCATCGCCTTATGATTTTTTGTCACATTTTCATAAATACTTTTAAGCATCACTAACATTTCTTCAGAGAACATTATTGTCTCCTGTTCGGTCATTTTGTGCCAGTTTAATATATTACAAATTACTCAATACCTGTAATATTACAGTATCCTAATATCTAAAAACTCAAAAGAAGTCAATTATTAATAAAATTTAGTCAATCATAGAATTATTCCTTTAAGTCCCCTAAATTTCTATTCCTTAAAAGCTATAAATTGATAATTTACAGTCTTTAAAATTTTCCAATTTACATCTTCCCAATTATCCAAATTTAAAAGTCTTATTTGTTTTTTTTCCCTTCTTTTTTTCGCTTCTATCACCTTTCTTCTTTTACCTCATAATATATTCTATCAAGTAGCATTAGTAATCCAAATCCAAATCAGCCCACCAAGTTTCCTCAAGTCTTTCAAATTCACCTTCTAGTAAACAATTTCAGTAGGGTTTTAGTTATTTTCCTGTGCGCTGTTTGGAGAATCCAAGCATGGTATCAGTATTGACTTCATTTAGTAATCAGGAAAGAAAACCACTGGACTCCATTTGAATTGAAATCAAGTGTACTTTTACTAATTATAAATGAACAGTTGCAAAGCAAAGCTGAGTCTGGTTAATTAGGTGCGAAAGCAGATAATATCAAGTACAATTCAAGCCCCTCTCCTTGGCACCCCTGAACATAGTCCAATTATAATGCACACAACTGTCAGGTGGGAGATAACTTCAAAAAGTCTCATCAGGATGGAATGCCGGACAGTTAGCCTTGGCAGGAAACTCCCTTCTTCCACATGCGCATTAAGGTGGTCAGATCAGCGACTAGAAACTTCCTCCAGCACATAATGATTCCCCTCCCAGATACCATGCCCCCCCCTCCCCGTTTCAATGACAGCCGAAGCAGCAGCAAAGCAGAGGCTGACATCCGGCCCTCCTCCAGAAAAGGGTGATCAGACCTGCAGAAATGAAAAGAACACAAACAAACAGACAGACAAGACATGAAAAAGGGAAAGGGGAAGGGAAGAAGAAAAAGGAAAAGGAAAATTAGGAAAATGTCCAAAATCAGGGCTTGTCAGGATAAGCAGAGTAGAACTTGTGGAGCAGATGAGGCGCTCGAACATGGGACCCATCAACCCATTCAGTGTGAGAAGGTGGGAAATGCTTCCAAGCCTCCAGGTACTGGACACGGTTCCGGCGCTTACGAGAGTCTAAAATCTCACGGACTTCGAAATGTTGCTCACCCTCAACCAAAAGCGGAGCGGGCGGAGGAGGGAGAGGCGACCTCAACGACGAAGCGCAGACAGGCTTCAGGAGGTTAACATGGAAAACAGGGTAAACCCGGTTTAGGTGCTTAGGCAGCTGGAGCCGGACAGAAACAGGGTTGATGATTTTGACAACGGGAAATGGGCCAACATACTTGGGCCCCAATTTTTTCGATTGCTGGGGTGTTTGAAGAAATCTAGTGGACAAATACACCTGATCACCAACCTTGTACTCATAAGGTTTAGTCCGTTTCTTGTCAGCCTGTTTCTTAGGAGCGCGGTGCACAGCATCTAGAGTCCGCAGAGCCAAAGGCCAAATGCGCCGAAGGCGGTCACTCCACTCGGACAGCGACAATATTTGGGGCTGTTCATGGGGAACCTCAGGAATGGGCACAAAGTCCTGGCCAAACACCACATGGAAAGGGGTGAAACCAGTGCTGCTATGCACGGAATTGTTGTAAGCCACCTCCGCATGCGAAAACAAATCCACCCAATCATCTTGCTGGTAGTTGATGAAACAATGTAAATATTGTTCTAGTACAGAATTAGTCCTCTCACAAGCCCCATTAGTCTGAGGGTGGTGGAGTTGGAGTTTATTCAATTTGTAGGCCGCCCTATTCCCCGAAGGGACTCAGGTCTGGTGGGCGGAGCTTAATCCCTGGGCGGAGCCAATCCACTTCAGAAACTCCTTCCAGAAAACGGAGGTGAACTGCACACCTCTGTCCAATATGATGCGGTCGGGCACTCCATGTAAGCAGTAAATATGGGAGATGAACATCTTAGCAAGAGACTTAGCAGAAGGAATCTTGGAGCAAGGGATGAAATGAACCTGCTTGGAGAACAAGTCAGTAACAACCCAGATAAGAGTGTGTCCCTGACTCTCAGGAAGTTCGACAATGAAATCCATAGAGCTCTCCTTCCAAGGGGCCATTGGGCGAGCTACTGCCTGGAGCAACCCCTGCAGCTTTCCCGGCGGCCGTTTAGCAGCAGCACAAACGGGACAACTGGCAACATATTTTTCAATGTCCTTTTTCAAAGAGGGCCACCAAAACTGTCGCTTGACGAGGTGGAGCGTCTTGACGAAACAAAGTGCCCCGCCATTCGGGAATCATGAGTCTAAGAGACGCAGGAACGTATAGTTTCATCCCAATCCAAGGCAATTCATCTTTCATACTGCATTCATTCATGTGCTGCCAGAACCAATCATCATCAGCGAGGGCTTTTTTCAGGTTGGAAAGAAAGTCCTGAGACATCTCTACCTTAGAACGTGCTTGACTCCTAGTAACAACAGGAGCAGTGAGGCTCGTCATGACAGGCTGGACCACACTGAGCTTAGAGCAGTTGTATTGAGGAAGTCTGGATAAAGCATCAGCCATAAAATTCTTTCCCCCTGGAATGTATTTCAAGGTAAAATTAAATCTATTGAAATGCTGAGCCCAGCGTATCTGTTTAGGAGAAAGTTTTCTGGGCGTTCTCAAAGCTTCCAAATTCTTATGGTCAGTCCACACTTCGAAAGGGTGCTTGGTGCCTTCTAGAAAATGGCGCCATGTGGCCAAAGCCCAGCGAACAGCAAATGCTTCTGTCTCCCAAATGGCCCAACGTCTTTCCGTGTCAGTTAGTTTGCGAGAGGTGTATGCACAGGGTTGTAAATTACCTTGACTATTAGCTTGAAGCAGCACAGCCGCCACAGCCACGTCACTGGCGTCAGCTTGAACCACAAAAGATGCGTCCATGTCCGGGTGTTTGAGGACTGGTTCTTCCGCAAAAAGTCACTTTAACTTCTCAAAGGCAGCTTGGCATTCCATGGACCAATCCAGCGGCTTGCTAGGCTTGGGTTTCGCCCCACCTTTAGACTTCAGAAGGTTAGTTATGGGAAGAGCAATCTTAGCAAAAGAGGGGATGAACTGGCGATAGAAATTAGCAAAACCCAAAAATTTTTGCAATTGCCTGCGTGTACGAGGGGCCTCCCACTCGGTGACCGCTTTTACCGTAGCGGGGTCCATTTCAATGCCCTCGTGGGAGATGCGATAGCCCAGGTAGTCAACCTTCTGCTGATGGAATTCACACTTGGACAATTTGGCGTAAAGTTCAGCTGCCCGAAGTTTCTTCAGCACAGTACGAACCAGCTTCACGTGTTCTTCACGTGTTTCCGTGTAAATAAGGATATCATCTAAATATACGATAACGCCCTTGTAAAGATGGTCATGTAAAACCTCACTAATTAGTTGCATGAAGACCGCTGGCGCCCCCTGTAGGCCAAATGGCATCACACGAAATTGGAAACAGCCAAGGGGACAGTTGAAAGCAGTTTTCCATTCGTCTCCCTCTTTAATTCTGACTCTATAATATGCCTCCCTTAAGTCCAACTTTGTGAAAATGCGGCCCTTCCCCAGTTGGGCCAACATGTCCTTCATCAGTGGCAATGGATAGAGGTTCTGAGATGATATCGCATTCAGGTTTTTGAAATTAACACATAATCTCAGGGAGCCATCTTTCTTCTCTCTGAATAGTACAGGAGCTGCTACCTTGGGTCTCGCCGGTTTAATGAACCCCCTCTCCAAGTTCTTATTGATGAATTTCCTCATTTCCTCCATTTCCCTAGGGGACATTGAATATATCTGGGGCTTTGGAAGCTTCACCCCAGGTAAAATATCAATGGTGCAATCTGTGGGTCTGTGGGGGGGGGTAATTTATCAGAAGATTTTTCACTAACCTCCCCCCCCCTGAGATCCCAATACTCCTTTGGAATTCTTTCCTCCCCTTTGATTCTCTCCTGCCCCCTGGCTGCCAATGTGGGGCTAGTAGAGGCAGAATCTGGCGTCTCAACCTTCCATTCAGGGGGTATGTTTGTGCAAATTCGTAACCAAACATCTCTCCAGTTAATGCGGGGGTTCCATCTACAAAGCCAGGGGAGTCCCAAAATAAGGGGCCGGTCCATCCCAGGTGCCACAATAAAAGTTATTAATTCCCGATGGGTCCCCATTGTCATCTCTATGGGTTCAGTAGAAAAATGAGCAGGGCCGCCTCCCGCAATAGAACCATCAATTTGATAAAAAACAATAGGGGTTTTCAAAGTCCTCAATTTTAAGCCTAGTTTCTCCACCATTTCAGGGCTTATCATGCAGCCTGAATCAAGGAGAGCTAAAAGTTTCTCAGTTGCGCCAGAAGATGGCACTCTCATCTCAATTGGGATAAGCATGGGGCCCGTTCTGGAACTTACCCAGCGATGAGACTCTTCCTCATCCGATTCGTCAGATGAGCTGGGGCTCACACCTCCCTCCTCCTCCAGCTGGAAGTGCTGGGGAACATTGTCAGCAGCGAATGCAGCCTTCCTTCTTTTGCCTGGAGTTTTCACTGCTTTTCCCTCTCTCCGGAGGGGGGGTGTGGTTGGGCGGGCTGAGCCAATTTTACGCGGCAATTCGCAGCGCGATGGCCTTCCTTCCCACAGCGGAAACAAGTGAAAGGCTTGGCTTTGCCTGCGAAACCTCCTCTGCCCTCACTCCTGGGGCGGGAGGGTTTTTTTGGGATTGCTGGGGGGGGGGATTTCTCCACATCTCCCTCTTTCATGCATTGAAGCCTGGCTAAATCCAACTCCACATCAGCAGCGTGCTCATACCAAACGGTTAAACGACGGGGAAGGCATCTGTTTACGCACTGTTGGTATATTTTTTCATTCAATCCCTCAGCAAACTGATCCAGCAAAGCCTCTTCCGATCACCCCCTCATATAAACTGACCACTCCTGAAATTCCTGGACATAATCTGGCACAGTTTTGTTTCCCTGCTTCAGAGCCATAAATTTCAGACGCCCGCGTCATTCGGTCAAAGGGTCATCGAACCTCCTTCACAAGGCTGCCATGAATTCATTAAAATTCCTCAGGAGAGGGGAATTGCATTTGTGTAGGCCGACCATCCATTTGGCTGCCTTCTTCTCTAAGGCCATCAACACCATCCTCACTTTCATTTCATCTGTCTCTAAAACAGGTCCATAGATTTCCATATAATTCCAGACCTGAATTATAAACAACCCAAGGCTTTTGGGATCTCCATCATATTTTACGGTTAAGGGAGGGACTTTTGCCATTCGGCGTCGCCTGCCCCCCCCCCGCTCTTTGAACGGCTCTAGCTGGACGGGGGGCGGCTGGTTCTGGGTTTTCTTGCGCACAACCCCCCTCGGACCCTTCACTCTCCCTTAAAGTATGCATTGAGTACCTTTGTTCAAATTCCTCTGTCGGCTCCCTTTCCACTGCTCTCTCATGATTTCTGCGTTCAGTCCATGCTTCTTCGAGAAGTCTCATGGCATGGGAAAGCTTGTACTCTTCTTCTCCAGTGTCACCCCAATCAGCTGATTTTTTCTTTGGCCTCCTTCTCATAACCCCGGCATCCAATTCCTCAGGCTCCTCTTTTTGTCCCACACCCCAAGTCCATCTGGGACGAACGGCAGGTTCTTCCACTCTTAGTTCGGCCAGACTTTCAGTTAAAGATGGTCCCGCCACTGCCCCCTCCTCTTCCTCCTGGTCACTTACATGCAAAGACATTTCTTTTCTTCTTGTGAGGACACCCCCCTCGGTAGTTTTTAGCTCCGGGTTGGGTGCGCGAACAGAGTCAGCTTAATGTCAGCGTTGACTTCATTTAATAATCAGGAAAGAAAACCATGGACTCCATTTGAATTGAAATCAAGTGTACTTTTACTAATTATAAATGAACAGTTGCAAAGCAAAGCTGAGTCTGGTTAATTAGGTGCGAAAGCGGATAATATCAAGTACAATTCAATCCCCTCCCCTTGGCACCCCTGAACATAGTCCAATTATAATGCACCCAACTGTCAGGTGGGAGATAACTTCAAAAAGTCTCATCAGGATGGAATGCCGGACAGTTAGTCTTGGCGGGAAACTCCCTTCCACATGCGCAGTAAGGTGGTCAGATCAGCGACTAGAAACTTCCTCCAGCACATAATGATTCCCCTCCCAGATACCATGCCCCCCCTCCCCGTTTCAATGACAGCCGAAGCAGCAGCAAAGCAGAGGCTGATACATGGGTTAACTTTGTCCGTTTGCCCAGAAACTGAGTTAGAAAAAAGTCTTGACTATGCCTCCTTTGCTCGACAGAGCTCAGGTTTTTTTTAACCCAGTCCAGCCTAGAGACGCAAATAATTTTTCTCCAGCTCAGTCTAAACAGTTCTCCAATTTTAATTATTTTATTGTTTTATACTAATTTGTTCCCAGTTCAGCACCTTTGGCTTCAGACTTTCAAATTCTTTCCTTAGCTGCAGGTGTGTGTACTGGTTTCCCCTAGCCGCCGGCTAGAACCGCTAACACCAGATAGTTTAAAAAAGGATTTTTATATTTTTTTCTTTATGGTTAAGTAACTCAGCAGCTGGAGATATTGCCCGATCACTTGGACTAGCCTCCCATAGCCGCGATTTTTCTTTTTAGCGCTTAGAGAGCCAGTACACTGCTCTTGCATCATTTTAGGCATTTCAAAATCGCAGTGGTTAATTTTGGGCGCTAGGAGAGCTGGTACACCGCTCTCGCGCCATTTTAATCATTTGAAACTCACACTTTCCTTTTTTGGTGCAAGTACTGCCAGTTCACTGTTTGTGTACCATTTTGGATAATTTGAAAGTCACAACGGTTATTTTTTAGCGCCAGGAGAGCTGGTACGCTACTCTTGTGCCATTTCGGAGCTTGCTTAGCTGCAGTGAGGTCGGAAAGCCAGGGCTTCATCGACGCGGGGGGGGGGGAGGTTTGCAGCTCTCTGGTCATTTGATCGTGTTTCAGGCTGGAATATTTGCTGTGGCCTCGGCCCTTGGAGGGGTTTTGTTGGACTTCTTGCCGTCCACCTGGCAGCGCCTGCCCATTTGCTCCTTGCTTAGGGGTGCCATCACAGTGAATGCATGGACCTTCTGCACTTCAGAGGCCTGTTTCTTTACCCTTTGTTCTCAAACCTACTTTGAGGGGTTTCTTACCCAAATAGCCAAGCAGGCTCCAGCATGGCAGATCATCTATCTCTGGCAGAAGCACTGAGGCAGACACCTTCCCCAGGCCACAACCACCCTTAGAGGCATCTAGTGCCCAAGTGAGTAGACCCACCATGAGGGGCACTTCTAGTAGATCTAGGGCCAACGGCTCCATGGTTCAGTCCACATCTGAAGCCACTGACAAAGATGCTAAGTGGAGACAGAGGGTAATGGAGAAGCAATTTTTCAAGGCTACCAGAAGGGCAGAGGCCAACAGATCCCTACCACCATTGGCATTGGAGACTCTCTCCCCTCATTCACAGCTTGGCTTTCCTCCTGCTCTAGAGGCGACCCAAACCTGATCCCCTGATATTACCCTTCTGCAGGACCTTTCAGCAGAGGATGTTGGAATGGGCCCATTCCCCCATCTTGCTTATCAGTGGGAGGCTTAGCATCCTGCCCAATGACCAGGCATTCGATGCCAAAGGCTATCTTCACTCCAATAGTGGCAGGGCTCCACCCTGAGGAAGGCCAATCTCTGAGTCTCCCTCTGGAAATTCGTGCATTAATTTCTGCAGCTATCTCCTAGGGGGTTGAATCGAAATTACAGCAAAGGGGTCAATCTTCTATGCCTCTGGCCATGGCCAAGGCCTTTTCAGCGCCTATACAGGATCTTCCTTTGCCACTTCCTTCCCTCCGCAGTGAGGATTCACTTGCTGGCAAGACGATCTAGGTGAACAGGATTTGTCGGAGGAGGAAGGGCTGCTGCTTGACAGACCCGCCTTCTCTGGACTCTTCCAGTCTGCATTGTTTAAGTCTCTTTTATACAAGGTCAAAACCATGGTGATATATGGGAGGTATTGAAACTCCAGCTAAGGCTTCGTTGGGTTTGGATCTGACAGAACTCCTCTTTTCAGAACAAGTCCCTGAACAGAAAGTTATACCATTTCCAAAGCTGTTCCTGGACATTGTCCAGAGATAGAGGACTCAGCCTGGTTCCATCCCTCCCCTTAGCAATAATGACTGAAAACTTTACAGCTCCGGTCCGGACCTGGAGGGACTCCTGCAGATCTTGACTGTAGTTCCTCCAATAGCTTCCCTGGCTTCACTTGCCATTGTACCACCTGATGTATCAGAGGGACTAAATGCAGAAGATCGCAAGGCAGAGATGACACTCTGCAAGACACATCAGGTGGCCGCCTGGGTGCTTCGAGCGGCTACAGCTGTGTCCTTTTTTAATAGCACTTTCCTTGTTTGGCTTAGACAATTGCAGGCCAGACTATCACCTGAGGATCTGCGGCTGCACCAGAACACAAACAAGCTGGAAGCAGCCGTGGAATTCTCCTGTGACGCAACTCTTAATGCAGCCAAGTTTGCATCTAGGGCCATGGTGTCTAATGTGACGTCCCGACGCCTCCTTTGGCTTTGCCACTGGCAGGCGGACATGCCAAAATGGAGCCTGGCCTCTGCGCCCTTCAAGGGTGATAGAATAGAGACAGAACTAAAAAATTGCGGTGTGTAATGATGTATAACTATTCAATATTATGATGAGAATAGCTGGGAATTGTAACCAGGTCCACGTTTTGGCCAAAAGTAAGGGGGGGGGTGTTAAAAATATAATTGCTATATATGTATATTGTTTGTTTTTCTTTCAAAAAGAAGGAGGAGGATATATGTTAAAATCAAAGATGTTTATTGAAATGAAATTATAAATACCATCAAGATAAAATGGAGCCTGCTCAGAGGCTGAAATAAACCAAGTAAATGAAATGAGAAGAGAGGAGAGAGGTAAAGGGAGGAAGAGAGGATTATGAGAGAGGGCTGGAGGGGGAGAGGAGGAGAGAAGGAAAGAGTGGAAAGGGGAGAGAGGAGAAGGAGAGAGGAAGGGGAAGTAGAGAAGAGAAGGACGACAGGGAAGAAAGGAGGTAGGGAGAAGGAGGAGAGAGGGAGAAGAAAGTGATGGATAGGGTACAAATGTGGTATATGGAGAGCAGAAGAGCCAATAATCAATCTTGGGGGTTGATGGTAAGACAAATTGACATAAATATTTAATAATACAAAATAATGTTGGTTATGTAACAGTATACATGTGGTTATTTGTATGAAAATGAAAAAATAAAAAAAACTTTAAAAAAATATGCCTCAGCCAGGGAGCTCTGTTCCATCCGGAGCCCCGTTGCTTCAATTGACCATCTGGCACTTGAAAGGGATATCTTGTGTGACAATTTATCCGGGAAGGTCATCCAAACAATTCAGGTGGCCAGAAGGCCTTCCACCTTACGTGTATACAATGCCACCTGGACTGCCTTTTGCAGATGGTGCCGCATTGGACATATCATTCCCATGACTGTTTCGATTCCACAGGTTTTGGACTTTCTGTAGAGTGGGTTGCACAGGGGCCTGACCCCCAACACCCTTCATCAACAGGTGACTGCTTTATCAACGCTTCTTCCGGGTGGAGATAGCTGTACCCTTGCTCATCATCCAAGGGTGTGTAGCTTCCTGAAAGGGGCATCGAACCTCAGGCCACCCGTAATGCATCACTAACCCACTATCCATTGTGACTCTTAAGGTTGTCTTCCTCGTGGCCATTACCTCGGCCAGAAGGATCTCGGAGCTAGTGGCCCTCTCGGTCTGCGGGGACCACTCCATCCTGATAGAGTTGTCCTACGGTTAGACTCTTCCTTTCTACCTAAAGTTAACTCATAGTTTCATAGGGCCCAGGAGATTATCCTCCCAGATTCCTGTCCACAGCCCACACAACCTCTAGAGAGGAAGTGGCACCATCTCGATGTAAGAAAGGCTCTCAAATACGAACAGTTTCCTTCAGGAAGATGGAATCCCTGTTTTCAACCAGCCTCCATGGGACAGAAGATGACTCCAGCCACCGTGGGTTGATGGTTGAAGGCTTGCATAGCCAAGGCCTTTGAAATCCAGGCCAGATCATTGCCCAGGCGTATCACGGCTCAGTCCACCAGGACCACTACCACAACCACTGCTTGGGTGACACAAGCTTCAGTTGAAGAAATTTGCAGGGCGACAACATGGTTTTTCCCATCGCCCTTTGTCAGGCATTATAAACTGGACATTTTGGCCTTGGCCAAGGCATCCTTCGGGTGGCAGAGGGTTCATTCAGACTCGAGGACGCTAGAGCAGTCTATTTCCCGCCTTTGAGACACTATGCTTGGGCATATCCCATGCTTGGATTCTCCAAGCAGCACACAGAAAAAAGATTGGCTTACCTGAATGGTCATTCTATGTGTGCTGTGGGAGAATCCAACCCTGCCCTTGTGACCAATCCAGTCCAGGATCAGAACACGACTTAACATCACAGTTTCCATATCAACAGGACTTACTTTCATATTTCCATCTCTTGGACTGGCTGCGTCTTCATTTTAAAAAATCTAGCTCTGTCAAGCGTAGGAGGCATGGTCAAGACTTTTTTCTAACTCAGTCTCTGGGCAAATGGACAAAGTTAACCCATGCTTGGATTTTCCCGCAGTGCACATAGAAAGACCATTCAGGTAGGCCAACGGTCTTTTGCAATTCAATTTGTCTTAGAGATTTTCAAAAAGCTTGCAAGACATTTTCAAACATCTAAATCGCCTACTGAATTAGAATCAAGGTCAAGTGGCCTTCCAGATGTTATTTACTTTCACTTTTTTTCTTTGTGTATCCTAAACAATCCGCCTTCCCACACTGCAGTAATCTTCTTTCTCCAGTAGATGGCTCTCCTGCTCCAAATCCATTAAACAGTGTGTGAAAAACAACAGTTGATTGTCAACTGATCAGGGGAGGTTATAAATAAATAAATAAATAAAAAGTTTTTCCCACAAATCACTTTTCAAATTATTGTTACATCTTTTCCAAGCTTTCTATATTTTAAAGTTTCTATTAGATATTTTTTTCACATCTGGGTCTTTAATCTTTCTCCATGTATCCAATCGTCATTTTCTTAACATTTAGAGATTATTTTTTAAAATTTTTACTTGTGTTAGGTCTCTAGAATAAAAGTTAGAAGTTGTCTCACCCAGTTTCAATGTTTTGTCCATGAACCGCTAACAAACAAATCTTATTGTCCTAGTTGTCACAGCTTGTGACTTGCCAAAAATGGCCGTCGTCCCTGCTGTCCATTTGGACAGCTTTCTTCAGACCTAACAAGGAAATTGCGGTTTCCTTGTGGTCGATGAATCACTTCTCCTTCCTTCACCACCTCTCCAGGGCAACTTTAACCCATTAGGGTCTCCCAGCAAGCAGATATCAGTTGGTTTTCATGGAACTTGGCAGAGCTCCGCTATTTCCAGCTGTTGCCGCAACACCAACCAGTTCTCCACAATTACTACAACTTAAACGAGAAACTGAATCTTGGTTTTGGAAGTATATTGCCTGCTCTTTCCTGTCTGTCTAAAAAAATAACCATTCAAAACATGAAATGTGTCAGATCTTAACAATTCAGCTTTTAGAACTTAGCAGGCACACAAATTTCCAGGATCGAATAATCATCCTTTTTGTGATGTAGATAGTCCTTGACTTATAACTGTAATGGAGCTTGGGATTTCCATCATGAGCAATCTCATTGTCAACTTTGAACTGAATCTGGCTGCAACCATCTTTCTATACCTCAGTTGCGACACGGGGGGAAGGAGGTTGGAATGCATTACTAGACAGAACAAAGAGCTTTCTCGTGAGAACCAAGGTCACCTCTACTGGCAACAGCTAAAGTTGGGGAAGGAGTGCCTGAAGAGCCCACCAATTAACCCAATTGACCAACGTGACCTGTGACACTTGGGGATGGAGTTATTTCCTAGTTTAATTATACTGTAACCGCGGAAAAGGTTTAGATTTGGTTTTCCATTGAAGCTGTGTCAATATGATGTACTCATTAAAGAAGACCTTTGAGAAGGAGCCAAGTCTGATTTGCTTGTGTTCGCTAGTCGGAGACTTGGCACTGATTTTGTGATATTTTTTTAGTGATTAAAAGCAGTGGTCTTAAAATGAATCCATTGTCTACAATAGTTATTTTCCCTCAGGAACTGAAAGGAAACACCCATTTCAAGCAAAAAAAATGTCCTAAATCACTGCAGGATGCTGCAAATGGTCATAAATGTGGGCCAGTTGCAGAGAACCCAAAATACAATCAGATAACTTCAGAGCGGGGGCAGTCAGCAGAACTTTGAATTGTGTCTTTTGGGGTTATCTGTCTTTTGAGGACCCTGTTTTACTTAACCAGTTGCTAAACTAATTCTAAATTTAAGGGATATTACTTGCCCTTTTGTAATACAGTACAAGATACCTAAATTATTGTTGATATTGTTAATAATAATAATAATAATCATCATCATCATCACTGGAATTGGCACAAACCAGCAGTGGTAATCCCAGTGGTAATTGGCACACTGGGTGCTATTCCCAAAGCACTGGAATTACATTTAAAATAGTTAAAAATTGACAAAATCACCATCAGTCAAATGCAAAAAGCCGCACTGCTTGGATCTGCACGCATATTACGAAAATACCTTACGACGTCCTAGGCCCCTGGGTGGGGCCCGTCTAGTAACCAATGCCAAATCTGGCGAAACAACTGGCCGCTGTGATACAATTGTATAATAATAATAATAATCACTGGATCCTCAGTGATTAATAAAGCATCTGAATCAATCAAAAACCTTTTCTTGTAGATCCCCATTCACATAATAACTTTATTAGCCAAGTGGTGATTTAGATAAATTATAGTAACTAACTGGTTCTTAAATCCTATTTTAAAAATTATTGAAGAAGATGGAAGATTGAAGAACAGGGAACACTGTGTTCTGCACAGCAATCAGTGAGAAGTCCTCGCAGTTATTAAAGTTTTGAAATACTGGACCATGGGTTATTAGCAAAATAATTCTTTCTTCCCAGTGTTTTAAAATCTGTTAGTAGATTTTATGGTTGGTACACATTGAGAAGCTCATAGAGTAGAGTGGAAGATCAATTATGCTGGATATTGGATAGAGTCTATTGAATTGGATTACAGCCAGATTTAGTGATCCTTATTACTTTTTCTGATGTAAATGAGAATTAAAGTAGTTCTAATTCATTTTCCATGGGTCAATTTGAAGCATAATAATATCTAATTCTAACTTTCTGACAATACATGGCTTGGGATCAGGTTACCTGCAGGATTACCTTTTTCCAAGAGTATCTTCTTGTCAATCTTGAGCCTGAAGAATAGGCATGCTGCAGATCCCATCAGGCAAAGAGCTTCCTGCCAGAGACTGGAAGATGGACTTTTTCCACAATGACCCCTGCTCTACTAAGTACCCTCCCTTTGGAGAGCAGAATGACCCCAACCTTATTAGTCTTTTGTAAGGCCCTAAAAACCTGGCTGTGTTTCCAAGCCTGGGGTGCTGAAATGTGTCAAGGGCCCTGTTTCCTGGCTGTATTGCTAACTGGTCAAGTATCTTGGCTGATATATTTTGAATATTTTTGATCAATTTTATTTGTTTTAGAATGTTTTAATGTCTTAATTGTGTATTTTTTAAAGCCACCCAGAATCATAGACTGAGAAGGATGGCTACAGAAGTTGAATATCAATTTACTTCATATAAAATAGATGGATGCAAAACTTTTGATTAAGAACTACACAGGATCTGTGTGTTATATTTTGTGATATTCTAGGAGTTTGAATACAACACAAATGAAACTGAATCATATTTTGTTTTAATTAGATCCTAATAAAGATAGAATGTAATTGATATTTTTACTCCCATATAGCTATCCTTGAGTGGGATTGGGGTGCGAGGAGGCTTTAAGGAGGTCCATACAATCCTAACGGTATAGAATCCCAATACAGTTTACAAAGAAATAGCCTTCACTGATTTCTGTGTCAAATGTTGTCTCCTGTGATAAGAGTGACCATGTCATGGTGCTCCTCTCTAGTAACATTCAGATTGGATTCCAGGAGATGCTGTTAATTCAGAGGCTTTCAATACATGACAATTTTGTCTATGTAAAACAAGGCTACTATAGACCTTAAAGTACAGGCTTCTTCTTTACTCCCACCCAGTGCAACATTCTATATTTTAACATCCTCAATACATTTGAAGGAGTGCTGCTTCTTGCATTTATTAAATCTTCATAAGAGAACTTTCTTCATGTACAATCCAGTAGGAAAAATCACTATTAATTTACCAAAGAAAGGCTTTTCTATATGACATTTCTCATTATTGTCACAAACATACTGTAATGATTGAATTTAATAAATTGAATTACTTTGAATAGTTTTTATATTACTACTATTGTTTGATTAAAAAGTATTTGTCTTTTTATAATATATGTGTTACTCTGGAATCCCTTCTGTATGGAGATTGATTTAGCACGAACGTATACATATCAAACGTTTGCCCCAAACCCTCCCCCTAGTTATACCAACCCAATGTCCAATCTCCAGCTCCCAAAGATGTCATGTGGGGTGCATCTTCAGGTGGCTTCATTCAATTGGTATGCAGAGACAGTTGACTGTGGCCAGGTTCAAACACAAGCCATCAGCATGTGCAGAAGATTGTGAAAACAAAGCTCCCTAACAATATCTCCTCCGGTACCTAGTAATTCCCTTCCCAAATACTATTAGCCCCCACCCTCCACGTTACTATGGCAACCGATAGCAAGCAAGCAAAGTAGAGGCTGACAGGTTGTTTAAAATAAAAGAATCAACAGAAATCTATTTTGACTACAATCCTGTATTTTATTTAAATATATATAAATAATTATATTTTAAATAATTAATACCTTTTCTTTGTAGATCAGCAGACCTTGGATGATGTAGAGAAGTCTGTCAATGATGATATGAAGCGTATCATTCCTTGGCTTCAGCAGCTCAAGTTAGTAAAAACAATTCCAGGAAATGCACTTCTTTGTCATTATAAAAACAATTTCACTTTTAGAATAATTTTCTGATTCCTGCTTTGGCTGCCTTTTAGTAATTACAACAGGGAAGCTTTATTGTTTATTTGAAAGGACTGGATATATAGCTCCTAACATGTTATACGGCATAGATTTTTATTAGCAAAAATCAAGAAAAGTCACTTTTCTTTTGTTTAATATAATCTTGATTGGTCAACATGAATTGTGGTTAAAACCTTTTTTTATTCCTGAACACTATTGGAATCATTTAAAATATTGTCATACATGTGTATCTGAAACACAAACCTCTTGAGTGGAGTATTAGTAATGCACATTCATTTGCCAGTTTCAAATTGCTAATCTAGTAATTACTAGTGTAGTAATAATTCTGTTTATGAATCAAAACTCGCTAAGAAACAAAAGCAGAGAATAAATAAACTGATCTCACAGTGGAAAAGAGAATACAAATTTTCATCACAACCAGAAACAAGTTTGGTAGCTTTTCACCCTGTATAAGGTTACAGGCAAATTATCTTATTCCCACAACCCTTTATTTATCTATAAACAAATTGATAAGACTTTTCAATCCTGTTGTCAGCAAAAAGTTCATAAAGGATTGCCAGAACTTTACAAAAACATTTTTATTTTAATCTTGATCAAATAAACCAACTTCATATTCCTTCCTTTTACTTCTGAAAATCTTAATCTTTAATTCATTCAAATATTATTGTAGGATTTGATTCATTACTAGGGTTTTTTGAACTCTTTTGTAAATTTAGTAAAAAGACATTATCCAGGTCATTATCTTGGTATCCCTTTAATTTTTAAAACCTCAGTTAGCTTCTTTTTGAATATCCAGTAAAAATTCTTTATTCAGATCATTATCTTGACCATCCACTTTTATTTGCACTTTAAATGCCTTCTCTATCTTTTAATCCACACTTTTAAAAATCCATTATTTCTGATTTTACAGTTTCACATCTGTTATCTCTTCATTAGCATCTTTGGACAGAGTTTGTCCATACAAGCAATCATCATTACTGATATTGTTGATATTGTGGTTACTAATTTCTGGTCTCATTTTTTGAAGATCTTTCACATTTCAAATATTACAGCATATTGTATCATTTTATAAATTCCAATACTAATAAAAAACACTTTTCTTTTTTCTTTCTTTTGTTTCCTCTAGTATCCAATTGAAATAGCAAAGTGTCTAATCTTTGTTATGACCTACCTACAAAAAATAATTCTGGTTCCTACTATATTTTATATAGTTAGTTACAAAATCCAAGAAGGTTTTTTTCAATATTCCAAATTTGTCTCGCCCTTAATTTGTTTATAACTTTCTTAGTTCAAGTTTATTTATTTATTCTGCCATTTATTTTAAATTCTTTAAGTTCTTAAACTTACAGTCAGTTTTTCTTTTGTTCAGAAATAAAGGTAGATACACCAGATCAGAATTGCTGTTTCAAAGACTATAGTAGCTTTAAGATACTTAGATAAGTAATTTCTGAAGGTGATCAGAAAGCAAGGTTAGTGAGCCAACGTCGCGACGACACATCGCATGGACCCGACAGTCCGGGTCCGTCAATGAAACTTTAGTCTTTGGACAGTCCGGTAGGACCTAAACCGTCCCGAAGAGACAGGGAAGCCAAAGCCTTGCTGGTCACAGGGACATCGCAAAGTCCCTGTTTGACCCAAGGGTACAAACAGGCAGCCCCCAGGCTGGCATAGTCGGAGATGGCTCCTGAAGGAAGAGACGAAGCGAAAGCATTCCATTTGGTGAGGTTTTTTTTTTCTTTTTTCTACTTTCAGAAGATCTGTGTTAAGAAACTTTTTTTTCTTAAAAAAATAATAATAACTAGTCCTCAAAGTAAGAATAGAGCGCCGAATTTGACACTTATTGGACTGCTATTAGAAGATTTCCTGCTGTAGTTAGTAACGATGTTTTGTGGATTGAAGTAATTGCAACATTTCCTGTCTCCCTGCTTGTAGTCTATGGACTGATCTTTTTTTTCTATTTTTTCCTTTTTAGTAGCCTAATTATTATTATTTTGTTTGCTAAATTAAACTTCTCTTCAACAAATTTTTCCCTCTATTGGTTAAAACTATATGAAAGATATTTAAGGGAAAGCAAAAAATAACAATTGACTAATTATTGAATCTGCCACCTGGAAGCCAAAGTCTGAACTTTGTTTCTGTTTTGGATACAATGTATCCTTTGTTTTGCTTCACTTGTTTTCACTAACCTTGCAATGGAAGGATTTGGAATTTGCTTATAAAACTTGATAAGACTTAAAGCATGAAACCTGTTTTGTTAGTGCTTCTGGTAAATATTTTGGCAAGAGAAGGAAAAGACAAGTAAGAATTAACCCCCCCCCCCTATTTTAAAAACTTTGAAAGAACTGGTGTTTAAGATTCAAAGTAAATACAGAAACATTTCCTAAAATTTTGACAGGCTAGAGTGGCAGATTCCTTTTCCTATTTTTTTTCCTTTATATTTCTTTGCATTTTGAAAAATGGATCAACATTCAGAGGAAGAAAATCTAATAATCCAAAACATCCTGGCTGGACTTCAAAATATTGCAGAAGGACTTAAGAGATTTGACAAGAAATGGGACAGTTTATGGGGTGCTACAGTTAAAGAGGAGGGGATTGGAGCCCCAGAGACCAAAGAAGAGAATGGAAACACAGATAATAAAGATAAGATGTCAGATGAATCCATCAATGGACCAAATACAAGCAAAAGTGAAAAGAAGGGAAGCTGGAAAAGTGTTTTTGACAACTTGGAGCCTTTCTTTCAACTTCAAGATGCAGGAGGGGGAAAAAAAGAGTGAAAAAGGTGGAACTAAGAAGACAAATATATCGAACATTGTTATGTCATCGGCAGCTGGAGCGTGTTTTCAGTAATGCCGCCTGGTTTTATTTTATTTTATCAATTTTTAGTACTCCTACCCGATTCTTTTTCATCTAATTAACATTTTTTGATGGAGATAACAGCGCAGAACATAATACAAACAAAAACTTTTGTTGCTGCCGAAGAATTAAATAAGCATGGGAAAAAGAAAGAAACGCCATGGCACCAGCCCAGGATCTCTTCCTTCAGTGAAGACAGCAAAACAACCACGAATTGAGGAGCTCTTTGTTGGCAAGAGATCTGTAAGTAAAACTAACCCCAGCCCCAACAATCTGGAGAGATTGGAACAGGACTGGCAAAAAGATATGGCAAATCAGCATTTACTAGACTTCTCCAATCGGGTGGAGGGGGAACAAAATGTCTGCCAGATTTTATCACACACAACTAGCCCAACAACTTCCTTTATTGAGTCTAAGTTAATTCAGAGTATGGAGAGTTTACCCTGGGAAAATTCAACCGAGTTTATGGCAAAGCAATGCCTTCTCACAGCGCAAACGGTGGTCTCAATATTTGAACAATTAATTGCCATCCAACATGATGTAGAGTCACTGAAAAAAGATTTAGCTGTTTTTCTTCAAATGCAATATCGGGTCCCAAGAACTCCCACTAAAGCTCAGGCAGAAGATTTGATTAACTCCCACTCGCAGGATAAGGGAAAGGAAATAGAACAAAGAGCCAGAAAAACAGTTAAAGAGACAGATAAAAGGAGACAGCCCTCTCAAAAAAACAGTCCCCCCCCCAGACAAGGTATCGAGAGGAAAAGGTATCAAAAAAGAAGAAATCAGGAAAGAATCCCTCCCTCAATCACAACAATCACATAGCTTGCTACAAACACAAAGGATAGCTTTTAGAATCCATTTGAACAGACTTAATTATGGACGTTGGAATTCCAGAAGTGCGATATTAAATTCCCTAAGCCAGCTTCTTCACTGTCACAGGGGCATGATTGATCTCCGTGCTGTGGAGTGGTTACCTGAGGCCCCAAATTGGAAGCGGATCCTTCTGTCTTTCAAACAGTCCACCATACCTCAGATGTTATTCAAGATGAAGGCATTTTTAGCCTCCTTCCAAATCTTTCCCATCAGAGTCTTTGCTGAGGAAAGGGTTATCCCTTTAATAACTAACATGCGAGCCTTCAAGGTGAATGACACCACCTCATTTTCAACCTTGGAAAAGAAAGCGAATGATAGTGGGAGTCAACCAATCTTGCACAGAGAGACATTTAACAGCACAGAAGCTGGCCTTATTAACGCTTTTGGTGCTCTCCCAAGGAAAGAACTGGATACAGCAGAGCCACTTATAGACCTGGTTTCCACAATAATTGAGCCTTTCACTTCCCCTCCAGAGAACAAGAGATTGCATGAATTTAAGATCATAGAAAATAGAAGCCAAGATCCAAAGGGAGTATTAGAGACCTCAGAAAAGATGGAGATGATTTCATCCCTGTGTGAAAATTCCATGACACCTTCATCATCGCCAGCTCCAAACCAAGATACTGAGAGTCAATTCATGAAAGAGCCATTGCAAAAAATGAAAGAAGACCTAGTGACGCCTTGCCCTGCAGCCGGAGAGGAGGCTTCGGAGTGGCGGGCTCTGCTGGCTGGTGCTGGAGCCTCCTGCCCTGAACGGGTTTCTCGGGAGACTGCATATGATCTGGACGGGTCCTCCTTATTTTTGGAGAAGACCAGTTCAGTGTGCGATGATACCTCAATCCATGAAAACTACATCAAAGTATCATCAGATCCCCAAGAATTGTATCTGACTCAAAGAAGTGCAGAAAAGATTTTTTTGGAACTGAAGCAACTGTACAACCTTTGAAACTTTTTTTTTGTTGTTGCTTGAAACTTAAACAATACTGTCATGAATAAGAAGTAGGACATAGATATGCAGCCATCATTGTCCAACACTGTTGGATCCACCAATGTGTTCTCCAAGGAGGATTCATAAGTAGAGATCATGCCGACCCCCCAACCTTCCCCATGCAATAATGCGGTTGATCATATTAAGAAAGCTGAAAAGCACATTTGCAATGCTAAATTTTACTAACTTCTACTCTCAGATCCCACAGCAACATATCAGAAAGAGCTACAGTATGTAGCCTTATGAAATAAATTCCTAAGGACATAAAAGACCGCTTCTATAGAGAAAACACTCCAGGAGTTCTTCCTTCTAAAAATACACAGATCAAACAATTCAGATAATCCCATTATTTCAAGCTTGGAACCTTAATAGCTGCAATATCTGAATTTATGAACTTAAACCTTATACTACCAGCACCGTCTACATAAGAGACACCACAATCTTCCTAAGAAAACTGAAATTCTTTGGCAATCTTCTTGGCAACACTATTTTAGTTATCATGGATATTGAAACTCTATATACAACCGTCATTTGCAAACATGGGCTTCAAGCCATCAGGAGCAGCATCAGTGATGACCATTTCCCACGGAAGAGAGCATTGCAGACGATGACATCTACAGTGGCTTATCAAATCAAATTGAATTACTTATGAGCAGCGGTTGTCTGGAGTAGAAGAGGGTGATTTCATGACGTTTCCCTTTTCCAGAGAGATTTTGCCAGCCGGAATTTACTTTCTAACTGCCAATCTCACCATTGTGCCATCTTTGTTCCTTCAGAGACACGTAATATGCCATGAATTTTCACCAGCAATAGTTTGTATTTCTTTTTATCTATTTAACTGTAACATTTAAATAAATTTTTAAAAAAAGACAAAAAAAAGACAAATATATCCAGAAACAAGTTAAATAACCAAAGTTAAGCCTACGTTAATAACAATTAAAGAGCAATGAAACTACATGAGAGATCCTTTAAGCTACAGAGTGCGGCAAGAAATGTTAATAGAATAATAGAAATGACACAACTGCTGGCGAGAGAGAAAGGATTATTTTGCTACTGGAAAGACACTGGCTGATAATGCCAATTGATGATAAAAATTAGCTAATTTTTGATGGTTAATAAGTAGGGATTTTAGTATTTTGTAGACTCTTATAGATTATCATTGAATATTTATTCGTATATATATATATATATATATATCATGATATTAACAAGGATAACCTTAATTAGGATAAATAACCAGGCTGCAAATTGCAACTGAGATTTGGTGAAATGATAAAGCCTATAAATGTGTGTTTTACACCTTATTATGAAGCTATAAATAATTTGGATTAGAATAAGAGGTGATGTGACGTAAATAGCAAACAATTGTTTTCTTTTTTTTTCTTCGCTGTCTTTTTCTAATTAAAATAATAAAAGGGAATGTTAATGTATACCTTGGAGATTATCAACTAGAAATTTTAATTTGGATTAGAAATGGCAAACAATTGTTCCCCCCCCCCCTGTCTTTTAACTATAAAAACAAAAGGGAAGGTTAACATATACTTTGGTGATTATCAACTAGAAATGTCAACTTTTTTCTTTTTCTCTTTAGCTTGTCTTAGATTTTAAATGGTCATTTTGTTAACACATATTAATAGATTGTTGTTTAGAGATTGTTGCTTTTTGCGTCTGTGGAGAGAAGAGAAGAGAAAAATGTAAATAACCCCAGTTAACTATAATAATAATAAAGATACGTTAGAGAGAGGAAATGTTAGATGTCCTACTAATTGGCTTCTTTTTTCTTAGAATATGTTATAAAGATATAAGACATGGCAGATTGACTGAAACTGGGGGAAGGGGAAAAATGCCAGCAGGTGGCTGTGTTTTTGAAATCTTAACTAAATGAAAATGGTGGTATGGTAATAGTAAAATATATAAATTTTTAACATATACAATTTAAACTGAATGGAATATATTTGATTGTGGACAGAACACACAAAATGTACTTATGACCAATGGATACGCTTTCTGCAAGATGTAATGAAAGATGATGCTTTTCTTTTTGTGTTTTTTCTGTCATAAAACTAATAAAAAAATTTATTTTTAAAAAAAGAAAGCAAGGTTAGTAAACTCCGTGTTCTTTAAAAGGCTTTGCTGCAGTTGTCAGCTTGATGACTGATTCTCTCATCTCCCAGTGTTCAGACCTATAGAAGATTGTCGTCCTGGAATATTCTCACAAGGCTCTCCTATCTGGAGCACATGTGAGCAATCTCATTTCCCCTCTTTGTCCAGAGAGGTTCCAAAGAACTGGTTGTTTGCTCACTGTCCTGTAGATATGTCTAGCTCATCATGCCTTAGAAGTTGCAGCCAGACTTCATTAACAAATTAACATATTAATTTACTTTTACATGTATTTTTATGCACATATGTACACACACCCACACACATGAGTATATGTATACTCAATGTGTGTGTCTTTTGCGTGTATGTAAGCCTGTTTGGTATAGTGGCTAGAGTGATAGAACTCAGGAGAATGCGAGTTCTAGGCCTCCCTTAGGCATGAAAACCAGCTGGGGGACTTGGTCTGGTCACTCTGTCTCAGCCCAACTTACCTCACAGGGTTGTAGGGAAAATGGAAGTCAAGAATATAGGTATGTTTGCCACCTTGAGTTACATATGAAAAGATGGGATAAAAATGCCATCATTCTTCTCTTGGATGTGTATCTAAATACAAGAATTTGTACAGTGGTTTTTGAAAATGTTGCTTTTTAGCTGGAAGTTCTTACTATATCTGCATAGTTGAAGCCAAGACTACAGAATAAATGGGCTTTGTTCTAATGAATACCACCAATGTCCTGTTTGTTTGTGTTCACTTCAGGTTTTGGCTTGGGCAGCAGCGTTGCAAACAATCAATAAAACATTTGCCTACAGTAAGCAGTGAAACATTGCAGCTAGTTAATCATGCTACTCATCCTGTGGGAAATCTTTCCAGCCACAAACTTTTTATCAAGCTTACCCGACTTCCACAGTATTACATTGTAAGTAAATGAGATTTCAACATAAGAATGTGGTCTTTCTAATTTTTTGTAATATGAAGAATGTATTATGATAGGATCAGTTTGATGGCTATCCTCATGCTTAATTTGATTAAATAGTTGTTCCATTAAAATGCAGACAGAAAGTTAACTAGCCACTTGGAAGGAAGGCAACTAGGAAACAAAGAGAACTTAGATTAAGAGAAAAAGAGATTGCACAAATGGAAATGGTAAAAAGGAAAGAAAAATGATGTAATCCAGTGCTTTCCAAACCTGGAAAAATTGTTCAAAATTGGGTAAATATGAATTTTCTTTGAATAACAACATATAAAGCCATTATCCAACCATAATAGGATAATTCAAATTGACTTAAATATTTTACTTTTTCTGCTAAGCAGTGTGGGGTAACGAAAATGTTTTAGAAGCATTGATGTAACTAGTAAATATAAAGCAAAAGAAAGGTAATAATGTGGCACCACCTTCTTATTCTTATTCTTATTTCTTTTTTCCTGTACGCTGCTTGGAGAGTCCAAGCATGGGTTAAATTCTGCCTGACTGCCCTGGATTGAATTGAAAGCTCTTTAGCCATGTCTCCTCTTCCGGCTCCTCAGATTTTTTCAATTCAGCCTAGCCCAAGGACATGTTTTAAGTGGTTCCAGAATATCAACAGAAATTTAACCTTAACTTGGACTTTCCAACCGAATTCTTCTTCATTCTGCAAAGAAATAAGGTCTGGCTTTCAGTTGTTGTATTTGAGTCTATTGCTGCTATTTGCTGCCGGCGCTTATCCTGGGCTTCTCTGGGTGCGCGCTGTCCCTTTAAATTGCTGGGTGATGCGAGCCGGCTTGGGAGCCGCCGTGATTGCCCTTTATTTTCACGCAGCGGTCAACGGCGTGAGGGCCCAGCCGCTTACAATATACCTGAGCATTTGACACGACAGTCATTGGTGCGAGGACCCATCCGTTCGCGCCATCGCTTTGCAGATTTTAATTTTGGCGCCATTTTTCCAGCAGTTAGTCATCATAGTGGCCATTTTGGTTAAGGGAAAAATTTCCAGTGGTCATTTTGTTTGCAGTTTTGCTGCATTTTTCCCTTCCATTAATGAGCCAGCATTGGAGAGTGGTGGCAGCATGACTTGTTCTGTCCGGAAATCCGGCGGTCAGTCACTCCCCCCCCCCACTGATTGTTAATTGATCATTAACAGCGAGGTGTTGGTCCTTGCCTTAGGCCTCCCTCCAGCTGTTAAACCTGCAGGCACTGGGAGGTTGGATATCACCCCAGAGGTTTCCTCGTGGCAGCACCGGCCTAATTACTCATTTCAACCATCAATCTTCACGACTCTGAATCAGCAGCTGCAGCTACCCTCACATCCCCAACTGTGTTCCAGCTGGTGAGTGGTGCACAGACTACCCTTACTCACAGCATAATAGCAGACAACACTAATCAAGAGGCAATGCAGCCAGGGCCCTCTAGCAGCAGGAGCCTTACCAGACAGGCTAGCAAAGCAGTCTCAGAGGCCCTCAGCAGACAGAGCCAGGCTGGGGGAAATAAAGGAACAAAGCCCCAAGACCAAGTTGCCCCCAGCTGCCAAAAAGCACCGGAGAAACAACCTGAACAAGCCCAGCAACATCCGGTGGCTAGTTCTCCAATTCCTGCAGTGGAATCACCACAGGCCCCAGCTCCTACTAATCAGGACCCACCATGATCGGAGAGTGAGGATGAGGGCCAGGAATTTTCATCAGATGACTACTCTGAGTCAGCTAATTCCCCTAGACCATTTATGGGAGATAATGCTGATGTGTTTCATTGCTCATTAGAAGCAGAGTCTCCACAACATCCTCTGCCCCGCTGGGCCGCTAAGCGTAGCCAGCCTGTAGAAGACCAAGGGCCGGCCCTCTCTTTGGAAATGCAGGATGTTATAACCAAGGCCATATCCCAGGGCATTTCAGAGGGTCTCAAACAATGTGCCAAGTGACGTTGCAGGGCCAGGTCTTCTTCCTCTAAGGCTGTTCCTTCAGAGGCTCCCCAGGGACCCGCCTCTCCCTATTCCTCGCTGGACAGAAAGGATTCAGCTGTAGATGAGGAAATCCTTCCAGAGCAGGAGTTCTCTGGGGACGAAGGAGCTGTCACGGATAAACCAGTCTTCACTGGGTTGTTTAAACATGCTTTGTTCAAGACAATCTGGAGCAAGGCCAAAACAGCCATCCATATGGGAGTAACTGCCACCGATCCAGTGACAGTACACACGTCGACCCTAGCAAAGATCTTTTTGAGGAACCAGTTGTTCCCCAGGAGATTGTGCCAGTTTCTAAGTTATTTTTGAACGTAGTGCAGTGACATTGGGTTCAACCGGGCACACTAGCCATGCCTGGTAGCAATGATAAAAAGCATTATACGGTGGATGCCTCCCTGGAGGACTTACTAAAATTGCCTCACGTGGATCCTCCAGTTCAAGCCCTTACATCCTTTTCAGTCTTGCCCCTGACCTTTTAGAGTGCTTGAAGGCAGAGGACAAGAGATCAGAAAGGGCATGTCACAAGACCCATCAGGCGGCTGCCTGGGCCATTAAGACGGCCACTTCAGCGTCCTTTATGTCCAGGGCCTCTCTCCTCTGGCTAAGACAGATATCTGCCAAGCTTCCGACAGGTGACAACAAACTGAGGCAGGAGTTCAATAAGGTCTTAGCAGCAGCAGAATACACTGTGGATGCCACCCTCAACTCCGCTAAGTTCACCTCCAGGGCCCTAGCCTCAAATGTCACCACCAGGCAGCTCTTGTGGCTTCGCCACTGGAACGCTGACATGAGGTCCAAGTGGAAGTTGGCCTCTGCCCCCTTTAAAGGAGGGAAGCTGTTCAGGGAGGCCTTGGACCCTGTCCTAGTCGAAAACAAGGACAAAAAGAAAGTTATGCCATCCGTCACCAAGAAAACAGAGCACAAAGGTTCTGGTTATTTTAGAAAGCAATACCACCGCCCGTACAGTCAGGGACCAGACCGGTCACAAGATCATCAACCCTTTCGAGACAAGGCCAGACAGCAATCCTTTTCTAAGGGGCCCTTTCGTGGTGGATCAGGTTATAGGGCTTTCCATCGCTATAAGTGACAGCCAGCTGATGCTCCCATGCAGGGAGCATGATGCTGATGCTCCCCTGATGCGGTGACTGCGCTTATTTCAGGACTGGTGGGAGCAGACCACATCAGACCAGTGGGTACTTCAAACAATCCGCCTGGATCTGACTCTAGAATTTATTTCCCCCCTCTCCCCGCCACTTCATTTGCTGTCCCACTCCCTCCTCCCCAGCCAAATGGTCCCTAATGGAGCAAGAGATCCAGCACCTTTAGGAGATCAGGGCAATAGAACCAGTACCAGCAGGCCAAGAGGGGTCAAGTTTTTACTCGATCCTGTTCCTTGTCCCAAAGAACTCCAGAGGGTAGAGGGGGATTAGACCTCAAAAGACTAAATTACAATCTAGTGTACAAATGCTTCAAAATGCAGTCTCTCCAGTTGATCTTGAGATGCATCAGGCCAAGGGATCTATTAACATCAATAGGTCTCAGAGAAGCGTATCTTCACATCCCTGTCCTCAAGGCCCACTGCAGGTTCCTGAGATTTTACTGTGCAGGAACGCATTATCAATACTGAGCGCTACCATTCGGCCTCTCATCAGCCCCCAGGACATTTACAAAAATTCTGGCAACTGTGGTAGCGTCCCTGAGGTCACATCCAGTGAGACTTCAAGCATACCTGGATGACATCATCATACAATCACCATCCTGCCAGCAAGCGGTCCGAGACCTCCAGATGACCATGAGAGCCCTGCAAGACCACAGTTTCTCCGTCAACATGGACAAAAGCCATGTCACTCCCACCACCAGGTTGCTGCATCTCGGTGCCATAATACACACTGTAAGTTGCCAGGTCTTTCTGTCGCAGGAGTGGATCTCCATCCTCAAACAACTGATCCTTCAGGTGAGAATCTCGCAGACTGCACCCATCATCCTGCTGTCAAAACTGCTGGGCAAGATGATCTACTGCCTATAGATAGTACCGTGGGTGAGACTACATTCACAACAATTGCAATGGTGCCAACCAAAGGGTCAAGAAGAGCAACTCCCCTTCCCCGATCCCGGTTCCCCTCAAGGTCCAGCAGTCCCTGAAGTGGTGGGATTCTCCTGCTCTGACTAAGGGCAGTCTCTTCCACGAGCCGGATTGCCTAACCATCACCATGGATGTCAGCCTTTTCGGATGGGGGGTGTTAGGAATGTAATCTAACAGTTGGGTTGGCAATATATAAATCATATAACAATGTTGTACCTGTTTTTTTAAATCATACTGTAAAATGTGATTGGTTGCTGTTTTCCTCAATCGGCCATAAGAGGGAGCCAGAATGACTGTTAGCTCTCTGTTAGATGCTGGGCTGATCTGATCTGAGTATGTTTGGAAGCTAGCTGTTAGAAAGTGCTGTGAGCTATTGAAAGTTTTGCAACTGCTAGCAAACTTTGAGTACCGAACTGTTTGTATGTTTATGGATTATGTTATTTGGATTATCCCTTAACTGAAAGACATTGATGACTTACTGTCTTAACCGTGTATGACTTGGACTGTTTGATGGACTCTGATATCACGAAAGTAAAAGCCTACTTAAACTGCAGTGTCTCTGTATGCTGGTTTATATGTTCTCTAACAACACTCTCACAACATTTCTCTGAACGCACTCGCTCTCCCAACGGGGAGCTTATCTAACAGGGGGCATATCAGGACAATCAGGTCACCCAAGGCAGGTGGTCCAACAACGATCTCAAGCACAGCATAAATTGGCTAAAGTTAAAGGCGGCAAGACTAGCTCTCCTTCACTTTCAGATGACCATCCAAGGCCAGCACATGATGCTGTTAACGGACAATGTAGCCACCAAGGCACATGTCAATTGCCGGGGGAACTCACTCCAAGTCCCTGATGGCGGAGGCAGAGCACCTGGGGAAGTGGGCGGAGAAGCATCTATCGTCTCTTTGAGCAGAGCACATCTCTGGGGTGAGCAATGTCCAAGCGAATTGGTTGAGCAGGGCCACAATTGATCACTCAGAGTGGTGCCTGCACCCGGACCTCTTCCTCAAAATCACACAGAGGTTCGGCCGCTCTTCAGTCGAACTGTTCGCCACCCCAGAGAACACTCATCTCCCTTGCTTCTCCAGGTACAAGTCTCCAAGAGCAGAGGGAGTCAACGCCATTTTTTGCTGCTGGCCATCCGGCCTACTCTATGCATTTCCACCATTGCCTCTCCTTCCCAGCGTCATCCGCAAGATTGTCACAGAACAGGTGGAGGTAGTTCTTGTAGCACCATTCTGGCCCAGATGGGCGTGGTTTGCCGACCTCGTGAGCCTCTCCCGTGGAGGATATAGCAATAGCAATATAGCAATAGCAGTAGACTTATATACCGCTTCATAGGCCTTTCAGGCCTCTCTAAGCGGTTTACAGAGAGTCAGCATATTGCCCCCAACAATCTGGGTCCTCATTTTACCCACCTCGGAAGGATGGAAGGCTGAGTCAACCCTGAGCCGGTGAGATTTGAACCGCTGACCTGCTGATCTAGCAGTAGCCTGCAGTGCTGCATTTTAACCACTGCGCCACCTTGGCTCTTAGGGAGGTCTCTCTCAGCCAGGGGGCTCTCTCACATCTGGAGCCCCAATGGTTTCAGGTGGCCATCTGGCACTTGAGAGGGACCTCCTAGAGAAGGACAGGCCAAGGTCATCCAAACCATCCAGGCTGCACGTCGATTATCAACTATTAGAATTTACGAGGCCACCTGTCCGGCATTCGCAAAATGGTGCGTACCTAGGCAGATAAACCCCACTTGCTCCTCTATACCGCAAATTTTGGACTTTTTGCAAGATGGATTGGACCAGGGGCTGGTAGCAAACATGTTCCATCACCAAGTGGCGGCACTGTCTACCATCCTCGCTCCCAGTCACCATCTATCCCTAGCACATCATTCCAAGGTTTGCAGCTTCCTGAATGGAGCCTCCAACTTGCGGCCCCCGGTCGTTCATCGATATCTGACCTGGGACTTGAATGTGGTACTCCGGGCTCTGGTTGAGTCTCCATTTGAGCCCATTCGAACCTGTGACCTGAAGCACCTAACTTTCAAGACAGTATTCCTGACCACGATCACCTCGGCACCTAGGATTTCAGAGATAGCGGCCTTGTCAGTCAGAGAGGACTTGTGTGTCATACATCCAGACAGGGTCGCTCTCTGCTTAGATCCTTTGTTTCTCCCGAAGGTTAACTCTTGGTTTCATCGGAGCCAGGAAGTCATTTTTCCGGACTTTTGTCCTCACCCAAGACATCCTACGGAGCGCAGATGGCACAAACTGGCTGTGCATCGAACCATTCGCAAATACATCAAGCGCTCTGAGGCGTTCAGGCGATTGGAATCGTTTTTCGTTTCCTTTCAACCTGCTACCATGGGGCACAAAGTCACCTCCGCCACCATCGGCCAATGGTTGTGTGCTTGCATCACCCTTACCTATCAGCTCCAGTCTAAGCAAGTACCACACCGAATCACAGCCCACTCTACAAGAAGTGCTGCGTCCACAGTAGCCTGGGCAACCCAAGCATCCATAGAAGAGATCTGCAGAGCAACTACGTGGGCCTCACCATCCTAATTTGTTAGAGCTTACAAATTGGACAAGTTTGCGTCAGCGGAAACAGCGTTTGGGAGATGGGTCCTTCAGGATATCCATGCCTCTGGAGAGACCACCAAATCACGTTCTTCCCACCTTAGTGACATTTAGCTTGGGTATGTCCCATGCTTGGTCTCTCCAAGCAATGTACAGGGAAATGACAATTTGTTTACCTGAAGGGTCCTTTTCTGTATGCTGCAAGGAAAGTCCAACCCCACTCTGGGGTCTCTCTCACAGCTTCCATTTGTATCTGATTTGGACTTACTTGATGTGGATTTGTGACTTTCGTTTCCAAATTTGGCATGCAATCTATTTGACTTGAACTAATAACAGACTCAATGGAACCACCTTTGAACAGTGTTACAGGTCCACACCTTCATTGAAAAAATCTGAGGAGCCAGAAGAGGAGGCGTGGCTAAAGATCTTTCAATTCAGTCCAGGGCAGTCAGGCAGAATTTAACCCATGCTTGGACTCTCCTCGCAGCATACAGAAAAGGACCCTTCAGGTAAGCCAATGGTCAATTTCTTATTTTATCTTATTATCTTAAAATAATATGTTATAATCTAACTTATTTTATATATTATTTTTATATAAAATAGAATGTATGTATGTATGTATGTATGTATGTATGTATGTATGTATGTACAGTGGGGCAAAAAAGTATTTAGTCAGCCACCAATTGTGCAAGTTCTCCCACTTAAAAAGATGAGAGAGGCCTGTAATTGACATCATAGATAGACCTCAACTATGAGAGACAAAATGAGAAAACAAACACAGACAATCACATTGTCTGATTTGGAAAGAATTTTTTTGCAAATTATGGTGGAAAATAAGTATTTGGTCAATATCAAAAGTACATCTCAATACTTTGTTATATATCCTTTGTTAGCAATGACAGAAGTCAAATGTTGTCTGTAAGTCTTCACAAGGTTGGCACACACTATTGCTGGTATGTTGGCCCATTCCTCCATGCAGATCTCCTCTAGAGCAGTGATGTTTTGGGGTTGTCGCTGGGCAATATGGACTTTCAACTCCCTCCAAAGGTTTTCTATGGGGTTGAGATCTAGAGACCAGCTAGGCCATTCCAGGACCTTGAAATGCTTCTAACGAAGCCACTCCTTCATTACCCGGGCGGTGTGTTTGGGATCACTTGTCATGCTGAAAGACCCAGCCACGTTTCATCTTCAATGGCCTTGATGATGGAAGGAGGTTTGCACTCAAAATCTCACGATACATGGCCCCATTCATTCTTTCCTGTAAATGGATCAGTCGTCCTGGTCCCTTTGCAGAGAAACAGCCCCAAAGCATGATGTTGCCACCCCCGTGCTTCACAGTAGGTATGGTGTTCTTTGGATGCAACTCAGCATTCTCTCTCCTCCAAACACGATGAGTTGTGATTCTACCAAACAGTTCTACTTTGGTGTCATCTGACCATATGGCATTCTCCCAATCCTCTTCTGGATCATCCAAATGCTCTCTAGCAAATGTCAGACGGGCCCGGACATGTACTAGCTTAAGCAGGGGGACACGTCTGGCACTGCAGGATCTGAGTCCCTGGCGGCGTAGTGTGTTACTAATGGTAGCCTTTGTTACATTGGTCCCAGCTCTCTGCAGGTCATTCACTAGGTCCCCCCGTGTGGTTCTGGGATTTTTGCTCACCGTTCTTCTGATCATTTTGACCCCACGGGGTGAGATCTTGCGTGGAGCCCCAGATCGAGGGAGATTATCAGTGGTCTTGTATGTCTTCCATTTTCTAATTATTGCTCCCATAGTTGATTTCTTCACACCAAGCTGCTTGCCTATTGCAGCTTCAGTCTTCCCAGCCTGGTGCAGGTCTACAATTTTGTTTTTGGTGTCCTTCGACAGCTCTTTGGTCTTCACCATAGTGGAGTTTGGAGTGTGACTGTTTGAGGTTGTGGACAGGTGTCTTTTATACTGATAACAAGTTCAAACAGGTGCCATTAATACAGGTCATGAGTGGAGGACAGAGGAGCCACTTAAAGAAGAAGTTACAGGTCTGTGAGAGCCAGAAATCTTGCTTGTTTGTAGGCGACCAAATACTTATTTTCCACCATAATTTGCAAAACAATTCTTTCCAAATCAGACAACGTGATTGTCTGGATTTGTTTTCTCATTGTGTGTCTCATAGTTGAGGTTTACCTATGATGTCAATTACAGGCCTCTCTCATCTTTTTAAGTGGGAGAACTTGCACAATTGGTGGCTGACTACATTTTTGCCCCACTGTATGTTTGTTCCAGCATAACTCTGGAACGCCTCAAGCAATTTCGACCAAACTTGGTACACAGATGACTTACCCTCCAGAGACAAACACGGGGGGGGGGGAGACGGGGGGGGGAGACACCCCTGGTGTGTGTCTATGTGTGCGCCCCAGCATGACTCAGGAAAGCCTGGGCCTTTAAGGAGAGTGAGTGCGGCGTCCTAGAATGGCAATTATTCGTGATGTCATGGGAGTGGGAGGCCAGTAGAGTGGCCTTTGATTGAGTATGCCATGGCCTAAGCAGATCCTCCGCCCCCACCTCACTGCGGCAGCCCAATCTCGTAGGAAACAGCTTCAGTCTGTGTTCCAGGATCATCCTTTGCCCCAACTCAGGCCTAGGCTTCCCTCACACAGTAGGCCTGATTAGGGATCTAATCAGGGATTAGAGGGAGCCTGATTAGGCCAGTACAGAGGCCTTTGATTGATCATGCTTCCTCACATAGTAGGCCTTTAAAGCCTAGGCCTCCCTTATACAGTAAGCCTATGAAGGAGAGAAACAACTTAGAACTGAGGAAAAATTTCCTGACAGAACAATTAATCAGTGGAACAGCTTGCCTCCAGAAGTTGTGAATGCCCCAACACTGGAAGTCTTTAAGAAGATGTTGGATAGCTATTTGTCTGAAATGGTATTGGGTTTCCTGCCTAGGCAGGGAGTTGGACTAGAAGACCTCCAAGGTCCCTTCCAACTCTGCTATTGTATTGTATTGTATAAGGGAGCCTGATTAGGCCCGTATAGCAATAGACCTATGAAGGGAGCCTGATTAGGCCAGTTCAGAGGCCTTTGATACACTGCTCTCTCACACAGTTGGCCTTTAAGGCCTAGCCTCCTTCACACAGTAGGCCTATGAAGTGCCAGGAGTGTAGACAGGGCAGGAAAGATGAGCCCATGAGAGGGGGAAGGGAGAGGGCAGGGATGATGGGCATGGGAGTAGGGGGGAGAGGGCAGGGATGATAGGCATGGGAGGAGGGGGATGAAAGACCCCTCTCAATGATTTCCTGTCAGACAAACGCTTCGACGTCTATAAATACCTGGGCAATGCTGGGTCATCAGCTAGTTCTGTAATAAAGCCATGAGATGTTTTGAAGGTATATGTGTTTGACAGAACCCAACTTGCATCTTATGCTTTCTGTTCATGCAGTATTATTTTAAATAAAACCTTAATTGTCAATGATTTCTTTCTGTAAACAAATGAGAGACAGTATATCATAATCCTTTTCTACATCTGAGATACTAAACTATCATAGCAAATGACAAAGTTGTTAATATAACATTGAATCTCAGTATAAGTACTTCTTAATTTAATTATTTTGGTGAAAATGAGATTTTGAAGAATATTTATATCCCAAATTTTCTGACTGTTGCCAGTTAAATTCAGGTTTCGTCATGCTTACTGCTTTAATATAAAGGTGTTTGCAGCTTTTCATTATCTGTGTCTTTGAGCCACTGGATTTCTACAATAAAAAAAAGTTGTCTATAAAATGTCTATGTTCTTTGTTGAATGACGGGAGGATTCTACGGAAATATATATATATATATATATATATATATATATATGTGTGTGTGTGTGTGTGTGTGTGTGTGTGTATGTATATATATGTATATATATGTATATATATGTATATATATGTATATATATGTATATATATGTATATATAGATTTTTTTTTTTTAGATTTTATTGAAATTTGTAGGCCGCCCTTTTCCCTGAGGGGACTCAGGGCGGCTCACATAAAATCAGGGAAGGGGAAATGCAAACAGTAACATAGACACATATAATAAAAACAATAGGCAACATGCATTCATCATTCGGGAGGGGCAACTATCTTCATCCCCAGGCCTGACGGGCTAGCCAGTTCTTCAAGGCTGTGCGGAAGGCCTGGACGGTGGTGAGGGTACGAATCTCCACGGGGAGTTCGTTCCAAAGGGTCGGGGCTACTACTGAGAAGGCCCTCCTCCTTGTGGTTGCCAGCCGACACTGGCTGGCCGATGGAATACGGAGGAGGCCCAATCTGTGTGATCTAATTGGTCGCAGGGAGGTAATTGGCAGAAGGCGGTCTCTCAAGTATCCAGATCCACTACCATGCAGGGCTTTATGGGTGACTAATAGCACCTTGAAGCGCATCCGGAAATCGACAGGTAGCCAGCGCAGCTCGCGGAGGATAGGTGTAATGTGGGTGAACCGCGGTGCACCCACAATCGCTCGCGCGGCCGCGTTCTGTACCAGCTGAAGACGCCGGATGCTCTTCAAGGGCAGCCCCATGTAGAGCACATTGCAGTATTCCAGCCTAGAGGTCACAAGGGCCCGAGTGACTGTTGTGAGTGCCTCCCGATTCAGGTAGGGTCGCAACTGGCGCACCAGGCGAACCTGGGCGAATGCCCCCCTAGCCACAGCCGTCAAGTGATGGTCAAACGATAGCTGTGGATCTAGGAGGACTCCCAAGTTGCGAACCCTCTCTGAGAGGTATAGAATTTGACCCCCCAGCCTGAGAGATGGAATATTGGTGGAATCTTTGGGAGGGAAACACAACAGCCACTCGGTCTTTTCTGGGTTGAGCACAAGCTTGTTAGCCCTCATCCAGTCCATAACAGCCTCCAGGCCTCGGTTCATCACGTCTGCCGCTTCATTGAGTTGGCACGGGGCAGACAGATACAATTGAGTATCGTCCGCATATTGATGGTATCTGATCCCGTGCCTGCGGATGATCTCTCCCAGCGGTTTCATGTAGATGTTGAATAGTAGGGGGGATAAGACCGAGCCCTGAGGCACCCCATATGTTAGGGGCCTAGGGGACGATCTCTGCCCCCCCACTAACACCGACTGCGACCTGTCCGAGAGGTAGGAAGAGAACCACCGCAGCACGGTGCCTCCCACTCCCACCTCCCGCAGTCGTCGCAGAAGGATACCATGGTCGATGGTATCGAAAGCCGCTGAGAGGTCAAGGAGAACCAGGATGGAGGAGAATCCTCCATCTCTGGCTCTCCAGAGATCATCGGTCAATGCGACCAAAACGGTTTCTGTGCTGTAACCGGATCTGAAGCCTGACTGGAAGGGGTCAAGATAGTTTGCTTCCTCCAAGGACCGTTGGAGCTGAAAGGCCACCACCTTCTCAACAACCTTCCCGAGGAAGGGAAGGTTGGAGACTGGGCGATAGTTATTAAGAACAGCTGGATCCAAAGATGGCTTCTTTAGGAGGGGTCTCACCACCGCCGCTTTCAGTGTGGCGGGGAAGTTCCCCTCCCGAAGAGAGGCGGTCACAACCGCCTGGATCCAGCCTCGTGTCACCTCATTACTGTTAGTAACCAGCCATGAGGGACACGGATCCAGTACGCAGGTGGAGGCACTTACAGCCCTCATGGCCTTGTCCACATCCCCGGGGGTAACATCCTGAAACTCAACCCAGAGATGTTCCACCTGATCCTCTTGTGCCTCGGCTGGAACTGCGGGGATGGAGTCCAAGTCCGACCGAAACCGAGCAATTTTGTCCGCTAAGAATTGGGCATAATCCTCAGCTCTGCCCTGCAAGGGTTCCCCCGCTTCCCTTTTATTTAATAGGGAGCGGGTTATCTTAAACAGGGCGGCTGGGCGGGACTCAGCGGACGCAACCAAGGTGGCTATATGAGATCTTTTCGCTGCCCTAAGTGCCCT